>NC_085959.1:35009792-35629992 GCF_963556715.1 Cydia fagiglandana | reverse complement strand
TTATTGCTTAAATATGATTGAGAAGTGGCATGAATCTGTCACACCTTGGCTGTTAATCCTATAGAATCGATAGACTTAAGCAAATGGTCGTTAAAAGCGCCGCATTCGTAATGAAGTAACGGGCCGCTGTTTAACGTAGACGTACGAGTACATTCATCTGATGTACATGTTTCACGTTGTATGTACATATATCAGCTTATCTGCTCCCGCGCTACAATTTACATACGATCCAACAATCGTAATCTATCTCTACCGGTAATTAGAAACTTGCGAATGTAACGGTGCATGCCGTTTGTAGAGCAACTTAACTTGAACTTGTAGAACTGATGCTAATATATCACTTATAACTGGGTAAAAAAATCTTCTGGAAAGCATACGAAAGCAATTTCAAGTCGATATTTTGACTTGAATTTTTATCTACTTTACTTATGATGTAATGGCAAATTTGAATCATTATTACAAGTATTAAACGAACTAATCACGTGAGCTTAGTCATCTACTATGACTTGATCATGTTCTTGTGCTTGCAGAATGATTTGTACAAGTGTGCCATTTGTGGCTTACTTGGACATTCCGATAAGCGTCTTACTTGCGGGTGTGACAATGCCTACTTGTGATTGATGCGATAGTAATTTCCTGAACACCGTTGTTCGTATCGAATACGAGTTTGATTGAAGCAGACCACACGGCGCGGTCGAGTGTACTCCGCCGAGCGGTTCTCGTGCTCCTAATCACAGTAATTGAACGTTATCACAATGTCTGTTCCGGGATTCATGCGCTTAAACACAAATAAATTAGTCTTAAAGGCACTTACCGTTGCTAGTGTGCGGAAGCGCGTACAGTACTCCACAGAGCGCAGTCGGTATTGGTGCGCTTTTAAGTACCGGAGGGTCATTTTCGTAACCGAGGCAGTCGGTTGGCGCCGGTTCGAACAGAGCTAGATCGAGTCCATCCATGTCGCTGCGAACTGAAACCCTGTCTTCCTCGACCACGCGGTCACAAAAGTTTTCAGGCGACTCAACATCCTTAGGGCTGCGACTGCAAACTTCATCACTGAGTGGGTCGCAACAACATGTGTCAGAAAATGGCTCAAAATCCCGGCAGTCAAATTCACATCGCTCAAAGCTGTCACAAGTGCAGGACGACAACGCATCGGAGTCCGACCCTTCCACTACAAACAAATCATTGCCTTCAACATCTTCTGTTTTCGCGGCTGCCCTTGCCGACACATAAAATACGCTCGAAGTGTATGGCACCTTTTGCACCTGCAGTGTCACTTTTCCGTCTGTTAATATTTCTTCAGCATATGTGTCATCTACATCTTTAGCTACGCCTTCTAACTGCGGCCGGCAGTCTTCGTAGTGGGCAAAGCTCGAAGTGTCGGTGAGATTAGAGGAACGGTCCACGGAGTAGGCGTCTGCGTACGGGTCACCCGCATCGCTCTGTCGGGTTTGCAAGCGGTGAGGAGTTTGGTGCGAGCGAGTTCCTAGGAAAATAGTGGTGTAGGGGCATGTGTGGGCGGGTCGAGTGCGATCAGCGCGCCGCGGGTAACTAGCCGCGAGAGGGTCCCGCGGCGGCGTTTCCTTCGCGTCTATGTACGCTTCGTTCGCCGACAGCACGTTGTAACGCCAATCCGGCATTATTGATCACCATCACTCCTACTTCAGGTTATAAACTGACCACCGTGCGGTCACATGATAGATTAATTATGGAATGCGTGCAAAAGTTTCATTGTTCACACTAAATAACGGAATAACTTAACTACGGCCGACGTCCGCAACTGTTCAAACATGCGTTACCTAAGTGATGCAAGTAATGTGGGTCACTAGATATATCGAATGCAATGAGAACACGCCTACTTTTTACACATTCACAGATAAAATTGTCAACATTTAATGACTTATTGTATAATATAATTAGCAATCGCATGATAGTATGTAATATGTATTTAGGAATAAACAAGTAGGTATACCATACCAGCAGCAAGAAACCATTATGGGCATATGGATTAACACAAGTCAATTAACACCACTGGAAAATGTTTTAATATCGCGATACTATCAGCGCACTGAGCTGACGTTGTCGCCGGTCGTTGCATCGTTTATGACAATAAAAGTGACATTCCATTTCCAACTACAGCTGCAATACTGTTCATTTTCTATGGAAATTGACAATGACAGCGACGCGTTTCCATAGTAAAATGAACAGTATTGCAACTGCAGTTGGAAATGGAATGTCACTTTTATTCGTCTTGAAAACGAAACTTGAACTTGAAGTCGTCTTGATGTCGAAAGTGAGATTCGACTTATCAAATTATTCTAACAACCTGGTAATTATTTTGGTAATCAAGAAAGCATCATATGTATTATATTAGGTAACGTGTGTTATTAATTTAGTAGCATTAATAATATAAAACAAGAAAACATTCAAAACAGAGCAAGGTGCGAAATAAAATGCGCGGAACGCGGTAGCTGCGTGTGACGGAGCGCAGTGCAATCCTGCGTGCGTGAGAAAAAACCCACGAATGCGAATGACAATATATTATGGCAAAGCCAATTAATATGATAAGTAGGGACGTTAAATATTTGCGCAACTAAATTACTTCATGATGCTGAATTTACGTGGTTATTATATGGTATGCTGTGAAAAGCTGCTGCGAGTTTATACTAACCTAGACTTTATAGCATATAAACTTTGTGACATGACATTATATTATTATTATGTCATGTCAGAAAGTTTATCCGACTTGATCTTTGATGTTTTACACAAACTTTTAGGTTAAAATACAAATGAAAATTAATAAAAAAATCAAATACTAATAAATCAAGGAAAAATTAACGTAATAATAAAACATGAACACCGCATGTGTCCTAATTCTAATACAAAACCGTTGAAATACAAGTTCCACGCTTCATAAACACGATAGACTTTAGAAGGTGTCTATGGAAATAGAAAAGCTACGAGTTAGAGACAGGTTGCAGAAGTCGGTAACGGGCCACCAGTCGCTGGTGTATTACGGTATCGAAAGTTGAAGCCCGCTATGTCCGGATTATTTGCGTTTTCGTCATACGCATAACTAACGCTGATGCCTTTGATTGAATTTCTTTAAGTTTCCGGGTTATAGTAACTATTAATATAAATAAGCGCTATCTAACGTGTGTATAAAGATTATAGTAGATTGATAGAAAAAATAACTACCTATATATAGTATGTTATGATGTGTCATGGCAATATTTTAAGTTAAGCAGTCCGGCTATTCATATAGTCGCTGACACTTTTTGCACGATGATATCATCACAAGAATGTGTTTGCTACACCTACTTCTTAATTAACCCTTAAATATACCGGGTGTGGCCTACATAATACGAGCAAATAATTAAAACATAGATTGTACTCCTCAGACGGTGACACTTTTGTTCAACAACTTTTAAAAATTTTGAAGTATTTAGACTCCCTATTTTTCATACAAAATAAATATTATCTTCAATGAACGCCATCGCCACGCCATATCAATGTGATTGACGTTGCTTGTCAGGCCGTAAACATAACAAAATTCGCAATACATTGCGTCTTAGAATAAACTTTAAAGTGTATTAAAAATCAAATCACAAGTTATTTTTAAAGGTCGCTGAACAAATGTTGGTCAGTATGAGGAGTACAGCCTACAGTTTTATTTCTTGCTCATATTACAGGCCACACCCGGTATAGTGTACGATGCAGCCTACACAATAAAAACATATAATTTTATAATTTATGCACAATTAACTAATTAGATAAATCTATATGTTCCAATTTATTATTCCGATAGTTAAACTAATCTTATTACTCGATTTTTTATTATAATTTGCGCAGTATATAAATTAAAATTTAATTTAAGACAATTTGGTGGAAAATTCGGAAAAAAGCTTAAGTTGATGATTTTTAGTATCGGATTTAGGGGGTTATTTCGATGTAGTTATTATTTTACATTCGTAAACTACATTATTAGGTAGTTTTATCACAAATATTTAAGTGTGTTACTTTTGGTACACATCGCAAATAATAAATGTTCCACATTTCAATACAAGATCAAATTCAACAATTTATTGGAAAATAAAGCAGTAATTGAGCCAATTGATATCGTTTAAAATAATTTGATCATCATTTGTTGGAGAGGTCTTCGTATGTGGGTATCCTGTGTGATCTTCCACTCGCACGTCTGGGATTAGGTTCCAACTTTTATCCAGTGACCGTATTCAGAAAAGTTAAACTCGTATCAGACGATCTAATACTAAGTTTAATAGATATCACGTTTTGGCTTCTGAATAGTTCTGAATACACCTCGTATGTACTTAGTTCATAAATCATAGAAGAGCAAAATAGTATTCAAATATTAAAATTACGAGTAATTTGGACTGCGCGGTTATATTTAAGTTTAATACTAATTAAATGTAATTACTAAATTACAAAATTTAATGACTTGGAAAAAGAGGTTATAAACGTTACAAAAATATGTTTTAAATAGGTACCTACTAATTATTCTCGCTCCAGTATTAACAATTTGGACCAACCGCTTATCACCTGGCTGGGGATACAATCTTGGCGTTTTGTTATAAACGTACGTGAATAAAAGTTCAATGCCTCAGAGTCGTGCTTAGAGAACGCAATTATTTTGTGAGTACATACGAAATTGTTAGACGGCTTTATAATAACGGCGGCTCGTGACCGCTGCAGCATTCACTGTAAACTAAATTCTCTTTGGGCCGTGGATGATGTATGTATTTTCAAAGTAAATATTGTCTGATTGAACATCAACGTACTTGTTATAGCTTCCGAATATTGTATAACTATACTTAGTACTTACAACATTAATTTATAATTCCAGATACAAAGTGCAAAATCAGCTCCTCAGTGTAGAAATGTTTTGAAAATTGCAACTTTTGTATACACGAATTCGAGGTTAACACCCCTTTAGTATCAATTCCAATACCATGAACAGAGTAACCGTGTTAATGCTTTTATTTCTGCTTGGTCTCTGTTTAATATGAGTATATTACCATATTATGGACGTTAAAAAGGTAATTCCTAGGTAGTTTAGTTCCAAGCCTTAAAATGATACGATATGACGGCCGCTACCATTGACTTTACAAGATAACCAAAACAAATTCATGGCGTAGGCGTAACGAATTTCGTTTAAAAACCTACGAATTCGAACAGTGTGTGATTTAACGGCCGGTGGCCACGTGCCACCATCCCATTTCTACTTTGACAATAACACCGCCACGGTCAATGGACGAAAATAACTAGGCATTTTACTTTTATAGGTACGCGTTGATGAGAACACTGGGTAACTGTCATTAGATAAATCACCCGGTACCGCATGAGAGCAGCCGAAACTATACATATAACGATTGTCCATGTTACGTGTACGATTCTTGGTCAATCTATATAGGTAGGGTTCGGATAGCCAGACTGCATGGAATACGATTGGTCAGCTGTTTGTAATCAGCTGCTAGTAGCAAGAATTAAACGGAAACACATTATAAATATTAAGCGTTAATGAAACTGTCACTTAGCTACACCCTTAAATAAAAAAAGTGTTTGTAAACAAAGTATTACACGCGCATAGCTAAGGTATTCGATCCGATTACTAAGAGCGTTGCACTTGCGCAGTATAAAAAGCTTACATAAAGCTAAAAATAATACCCGCTGAATATAAAGCCATAATAAGTACTTATAATTCTTCTCCATTATTATTAGAAAGATGCACTGTACACTGCACACTAAAGTGCCGGTAAAGCACAAATGAAATACGAACTGCAAAGTGAAGTCGACCCTCTGTACTTAAAGTACTCTACTCTAGTTACAAATCTAAGAATTCTCGAAACAAAAATAAACCTTAAAAGAAATAATGACACTCTATCTTGGGTAAGTTATTTTTTATGGTTTCTCTATTCTAATATTCTAGAGTTGCCTACGCTTACTTTGACAATGTATGATGGATATGTAAGAGAGCGATATAGTTGTTGTAGCACTTGGAGTGAAAACTTAGCGTGGTTCAACTCTAACAACCAAGTAGTACACCAGTAGTAAATACCGAAAATTCACTGGAGTCACTACAATGCAACAAAAGAGAGGAAAGTCAAACAGTTCCTTGAAGGTATAACGTAGGAGAGACAAGCGCGGAGCCTAAGATAGCTGGTCACGGTATCGAGGATTATAAACCAGGTTTATTGTTGCCATCTGCATCTCTCCTAGCAACGGAGATCGATAGTTTATGGGTTCTTATTATCGCGTACTGCCCGACCGGCGTAAGCCGCCGCCATCATGCCGGCCTGTGTACTGCGTGTGAGCAATCACCCTCAATGTATGGTTTCTTACTTGATAAATACACTACCTAATAATCTGAGAATAAACGTCGACATTGCATGCACTAATCACGAATTAAATGTTTCTTTTTACCAGCTACATACTATAATTAATCAATATTTGAGGACCCATTTAAATAACAACAATATTAAAAACCATAAAGCAATTACAATATCTATCAAACAGGTACTTAATGAGGCTATAGAAATCGCCCTATTTACTAATTAGACTCAAAACTTAGCTCCGTAATTCCTTGAAATTAGTACAAACCCTAAGAACCTACTTCGGTGTCGTATTTGCTTAATTCTTGAATGAGTAAATCATGTAATTTAACAGAAGAAGACGTCAGCCGTAGCACGTTACCCCAAATCCTACGGTAGTCACACACAACACTGACACTCGTTTATGTTTCTGTCATAAATTCGTTTCGATCGGCGTTCGACGCGCGTGGAGGTGCGCGTAGCAGGTCGCGCAATGACCGACTGGGTTGGGTTGAGTCAGTGCAGTCGCACGCGCGGGGCGACCGCCGCAAGCTCTACCATACTGACAGTTCGCCTCACTCATCTGCTAGCCGTTTGATTCTGGACCGTTACCACAATCATGCGTTGTTGTGACAACACTCCATAACGACCAATAAAACAACGGCCGTTTAACAAATATTTGAGCGCGTTGTAAGCAAAAGGTCGGGGCTACGGCTATAGTCGGCGCAACCTAAGATTTCATATTTGACAGTTATGAATTGACCCTTATATATATGACGTTAAGGTTATCAGTTAAACTTTAGTTCTTATAGTCATATATATAAAGGTCAATTCATAACTGGCAAATCCCACTACAATATGGCTATCATAAGTGCGTATTTAAAGTTTAAACGTACTGATCAGTCAAGCTAAAGATGAGAAAGGTCATAAAGAACCTGCTTATCAAAATATTTACGAAAGCTACAAAATTTGCAAGGTTGCTACTGCTGCTCAATGTCTATCTGCCTGTTTGCTTAATGATTTCATGAAGACCACACCACTAATGAAATACCAAGAGCGGTGCACAGAGCGTGCCCTTTCTGTCACCACGCTCGACACTGAAACTAGTTTGCACTCCTTGATACTGGGTGTTTTGACGCGGAGACCCAGCATTCAATGGGTAGGGTTCCGTACGTCACAAGAGCGATATCTATGTCAATCATTTTCTCTTATAATTTTCTTGCGTCGTGTTGTTTAGTAATATTTGGTAAAGTACCTACGTGGTAAAATACCTACCTAATCGTAAGGTTATCTTAATTTTAATTTAGGTCCTTATAGGTATGTATTATTGGCTTCCGGTTTGACAGCTGACAGGGAAAGATCGCTTTTGTTTGCTATACTTTGCTAAACTTTCCAGAAAAAACAAGTGTTCCACCACAAAACTTCTTTACAAGTGTGAAATAAGTGCCCGGAGATCCAATTCGCGAAAAATCCAAGTGAATTAGTGTTGATTTCAAGCGAAAAGTGTTGAAATACGGGCTCGATATAACATACATATCCATAACTACAGATAGTCAACAGGAAACGGTGACATTTTAAAAACGATACGTGTTACGTCTGTCAAATAGAGCGACTAGTGTTGCTAGACTATTAACATATTTTTTACCATTAATCGAAGCGTTTCGTTTCACGGAAAGATAGATTCCCAGACGGAAATATTTTTGGAGATCGTGAGACAAGAACTTAAAACGCAAACCACCGTCTTATACTGGAGTCAGTTATGTAACGCTGCCATACATGACCCAAAAATTTTTTATTAAGCTATGAGCTTCATCACATCTGATATTTGAGTAATTCTAAGCATTTCTAGCCTGAAGTGGGGGGGAGGGTGGGATACAAAGACGGCCGCCATCCGTCATCTTTAAAAAAAATCTACTCTGATCCTGGTGGGTACTAGGGCAAGTTTGGTATCATTTTCGTATAAACCAAAGACGTAGAATTCATTGCTGATATTTGTTTTTTCAATTTCATAGTAATTTTACAAGAAAAACGTAAAAAGGTGAAAAATTTGGTTGGAGATTTTTGCTACGCGGAGCCGAAACTACAAAAGATAGAAAGTTGAAATTTGCACACTAGATTACATTTATAAAGTGTACAAGAGATAAGAAGCGATTTTGAGAAATTCAACCCCTAAGGGGGTTAAAAAGGGGATGAAAGTTTGTATGGGGTTCAAGTTTTATTTTAAGCTAGGAATTTGAAACTTCGTAAAACGATATATTATTAAAATACAAGAAAACTAATTTCAGCGTTTTTGAAAATTCATCCCCTAAGGTGGTGAAAAAGGAGTTGAAAGTTTGTATGGATATCAAAAAAATTTTCGAACGCGGGACTTGAATCTTTGTATTTGGGGATATTATTAAAAGACAGGAAAAGTAATTTCAGCGTTTTGTAAAATTCATCCCCTAACAGGGTAAAAAAGGGGTTGAAAGTTTGAATCCATTACAAATCCGAGTAGACACACATTTCTTATTGCCTCCCAGGCTTGAAATGCTTAGAATTACTCAAGGAACATATGTGATGAAGCTCATAGCTTAATAAAACATTTTTGGGTCAACTTTATAACTGCTTCCGCTACTTAACCGCAATAATGGATGAAAAGTTAAAACCTCTGCTTGAACAGAACAAAATACTTAGGTACAGATGAAGTTACAAAGCTTTGAACGAAAGTTCATAACCTAGAAAGAGATATAAGGAACAACAATATAATAATACACGGACTAGAGGAAACTGACGGAAACAGCTCAGAATTAATGGAATTAGTCATAGAAACCCTGAACAGCGTAGGAAAAGGAACCAAAATCCAGGAGTTTGACAAATGGGAAATAATCGACGTTCGAAGACTTGGTAAATAACCTCCTTCTTTGAGATTTGGAAGTCGGTTACAAACAAGAACAGAAACGAAGACCTGTGTTAATGAAGCTTACCCTTGCCTGGAGAAAAATAGAGATCCTAAAAAATAATAAATATCTCCCTGACTAAATATATGCTACCGAAGACTTCCCTAAGGATATTCTGCAGATTAGGAAGGAGCTGAAACAAAAACAAAAGGAAGAGATAGAAAAAGGAAATGTGGCCCTGCTAAAATACGATAAAATCATAATCAAAGAGAAAGAAAACCCAGAAATAAGCAAAGAAAAGAGGAAGCGGTCACCATCAAAAACACTAAGCAAACAGGCCCATGAAGAGGAGATGATACAAAAGGCACCCAATAAAATAAACGCATTTGATTACCTACATGCACCGCTCCCGTACAAACTCACAAAATGAAACAAGTAAACAATAGCAATGAACAAGCAACAACCGCCAGAAGAAAACAAATATACTAAATAACAATCAACCAAAAACAAATAAATGAACAGGAAAATCATAACAACAACAAAAAACCATTACAGTCCCCAACGCGGCCGGTCACCGTGGGGGCTTATGACCAACACCCTCCAATTGCAAAAAAAACTGCTGGTCCACTATTAATGGACACGACTAACCAGAGACAGAAATTGAAATTGAATGTATTAATTATGATTTGGGCAGTAGGTGTCAGTTTCGACAGAAACCAGTTGAGATTTTGGTCAAAATCTCTATAATTTAGATTCTGGTTACTTCAGATTACCTATAGTTCGGTTTCTGAATGAGACGGTTTCGGAAAAAAACGTATGAAGTTTAAGTCACTTTTTTTTCAATTCAATTTCTGAGTAGGTCAGATTCTTAGCAGGTTACGTTCATTATAGTATCAAATCAGATGACCATTAAGTTTGATACGAAAAAATGAGATTTCACATGTATACGTACCTAACGTAAACATAGCCATGTCAGATAAACGTCAGTCCATACATGTGGTTGACCATTGGCCGCCTATTTTCGACAGAGGGGAACGCCTGTTAATGACCACTCAGTTTGGTTATGTTCTCTAAGCTCGGGAGACGCGGTTGGCAATGTCAAACTTAATGGTCATCTGATTTGATACTATAATGACCGTAACCTGCTAAGAATCGGACTTACTCAGAAATTGAATTGAAAAAAAAAGTGACTTAAACTTCATACGTTTTTTTCCGAAACCGTCTCATTCAGAAACCGAACTATAGGTAATCTGAAGTAACCAGAATCTAAATTATAGAGATTTTGTCCCAAATCTCAACTGGTTTCTGTCGAAACTGACACCTACCGCCCAAATCTTAATTATGGAATTAGTTGTCAAGCGGACCCCAGGCACCCATTAGCCGTGGCAAAAATGCCGGGATAACGCGAGGAAGAAGACTTAAATGCATTAAATCTATACTTTGCGTAATTAATTTCAAAGAACGGTAATGTATAAAAGCAAAATAAATAAGACTCGTAACGTAACTCGTTATCACCCAAACACGAAACAATACCACAACTTACAGTCCGTTGGCAAAAGATACACAGATTTTTTGCTAGGAAAACTCCTTAAACCCCAAATACACCATTGATGTTGACACAATTAAGCATATTGATAAATATTTACCGAAATTAAATATGTATATACAAAGTGGCCAAATTTTTCATTTCTCATCATACAGACAAATAATGTATTAAAATAGAATCATTCATTAAAAAACATAACTCGGCAGCCAGATAAAAAGAATACTCGTAGAAGTAGAAGAAGTAAAACAAATACAGCCAAAACATGATCATAGACAAACAAACATTTCAAAACCTCAATAAACTGTTAATACGCGATAAACGTTGAACCCTAAAATTAAAGCGCCAGGCCAACCCCTTGTTTACGACAAGGGGACGAATTTACGTTTTTTTGTGATATAAGGGGATTTAAAATAGATATCTACTACCAGTTCAATTGTAAAAGGGGTCGTTCGTCCCTTGAAAGCGTATTGAACACGTCATGTTTTTGATTGACTATTTTAACTCGTATGCGACATAACCGCCGACTGTAGCTTTCAAAAGCTCACTATTACTTAACTGTAAGGTCGCAAAAGCTACTTTATACCAGTAATTTTGAGTTTCAATGCAACCAAACAAAGCTTAGTATCGTAGGAGGTTACGAAAGCAAGTCGATTTTGCTTATAGGCGTTACCTGGCGGGGTCTGAGACCGGTTCGAGCATTTGCATGCACGGTTCTCCGTTAACCATGGAATACATACTCGTATATGTACCTATTTTATACAGTCACTACATTTCGTCTATTTACTTTCAACGTTTAATGATGATGATTGATAACAACTATCCTATATCCGTCCTAGGACCTCTCCGTACCAATTTTGTCTAAATCGGTTCAGCGGTTTAAGCGTACGTACGGTTTGGTCAAAATCGGTTTGCCTCTGCGGTTTTCTTTCGGAATAGTCACCGTGACACAGTAAGACAGTGACCGCGAGTCTGAGGCAGTCTATTATCAGTCATCACCCATCAAAGAGCAAAGGTCCTTCAATATCAACATAATGATAACACGGTCGGATATCTGAGTGAACATTTTTAGTTAGACAGTTTAACTCCCACACGCCTACAGTGAGTTACAAAATGAATTTGAGAAAATCGTTAGTCATACTTAACATAAGAACGTCTGTCCACACCTTAAGTGTCTACTTGTAGCACGAGATAATGTTTTTCTATGTTACTTATTGATTAGGCAACGGAAACCATAAAAAGTAGCTACTGTGTATTATTGCTTAATGACACCTAAGTTCAGTTGGTCCTTTTAGAAATTTGAGTGTGTGTGGCAATAAGAAGCTTTCATTACAACTTTTAGTAAAACTCAATGGGACCAAAATAGCTCAATAGACTCGGAGGAAAGTTGCACGAAGCCATGTTTGGAAAGAGCTTGCTAAATAATTTCTGAATGCTTGTGAAATAATTTTCGGTAGGATCGGAGTCAAATGTTTGTACGTGACGAGGAATGACTAATTAGTGTTTTTGCTTTAAATAATTAAAATTTTGTGAAAATTCGCTCTGAAACTACGAAAATAATGCAAATGCTCTCAAAAACCGTGCCCATAAGAACTATAATCATAATCACTTACCCCTACATACTATAATTATCATAATCTCATCACTCAGATGCTGTAGGTGTATCTTTAATTTTCTTAACTTAGGCAGAAGAATATAATCAAGAACATCGATCTACTAATAACTCTTCTTTACTGATACTTGCGTCAATAATGTTACATAAAAATCTTCTCCTTTGAGTCGCTTCGATTACTCGCCGTCTTTATGAGAAAAGCTACAAAAGAAGTAAGTGCCTATTTAGTTGTAAAAGACCCATCAGTCAAGCGACAAGCTTTGTAAAACTCAGTCAAGCACTTCAACTTGAGTCCTTACGTACACTACATTTTCATTCTCACATATAATAGCTAACTCGCATTCTAGGTGATTAGAGAGTCCGTGGAGAGTCCACAGGACGAGCATTTTCACACGGGAAGTAATTATTTGCCGACTCCTACACCCGGGCAGATGGGTAACCGAACGTCGACAGTCAATACTGAGACTATGTAAATATTCCCCATATCGTCGTGTTTGCTTACCTTGCTCGTGTTTAAAATTTTAGAACTCAACTGGTGGCTCGTAACTTCCCACATTTTATTCAATATTATTTTGTCGGAGCGGAGCACGTTTTGTGTCTTAGTTTAATGAGATTTTTCATACAATTTTTTTTTACTGAGTATTTAGTTTTCCACGTACAGATGAACAAATCGTATACATATTTTGCAATACCTAAAGATTTGACTTAGTTGGATTATGTTTGGTAGCTAACGCTGCAATATGGGTGTATGGATGCAAAACAGCAAAATTTTAAAGTGTTATACAAAATTGCTCTTGTATTTCTTACAATTATTAGTTGTTTAAACAAGTTACAAATATTTGACGTCATGACAACTCCATTAACTAAATAGGCTTGGTGGACTAGGTACTTGGTAACAGAATTTAAGGCGTCGGCAGGTCGATACGTGATGACATTGTATGGGAGTTGCTAAAACACTCCAACGGATATTATTCAAAAAAATATCGGCCAATACGATAGTAGATTACGATACAACAGTCGTGTTCCACTTTGTCCCTTAATGAATTAAGCATAATATTGGCAGATATTCTAATTACGCTACGTCTCTGCAGAGGTCACCCTAGTCCCAATAACAGTTGGGGTAAATACCGTCTCGGATTATATGCAAAACACCTACGCAACTAGGAATAAATTGTTTGTTTATCAGCTTAATTACTACACGACCTCGTAAAAGCGTTAATTAGGCCAAGTGCTGTTTACCAATACTAAACAAAAGGAAGCTTGTTCAAATGCAGTTTTTCTCATTACTCTGAGGTATGTACTCGTACATGTATGTGCATTACAAGTATTACAACACATGCTAAGCGGCTTGGCGACCGTGGCGTAAACATTACCATAGGGCACGGGCACGTCTGAACTGCTATAAATAATCTGGATTAGTTTTTCAAGCTGGCTAGTTAGCAGATACTATGTGGACGACATGGATTAAATTGCATGGATACTTTGTTTGTTATCTTTGCAATGTAATTATAGCTAATTCATCTGATATAAGCAGTAACAATGTTTGAAAAGCATCATAAGTAAAGTAATTGTGAGATTAGCCTATAAGTGTGCCTAACTTTTACATAGTCATAGACAAGTGTAGATAAAAGCGACAAACTTGTTCATTTCGAGTTAGTTACGGTCTCTCGTTACTCGTATTATATTCGCTCCTATAATTTGCTTGATATGAGATGAATGGATCTCTAATAAAAATGCCGACCCATACAAATGACCCGCTGTTACAGCCAGCTTAATAACAAGCCGTAGGTAATAAACATCGATAACATAATAACGAAGACAAGTGTACGAGTAACTAGTGATGTGCCTTACGGAAGCTCCTGGCATAGCAGTGGGTAAGTGTCAGCAACTTTCACGCTAACAGCCGCGTGTCAATTATAATTTCTAACAGTCAGTATTCAAGATGCCGACCACGAGAAAGAGTTTACGTATTGTTTTGCATTCATCACAAATGTTAATTATAATGTAAACTAAATGATATAAAACACTACGAATTATATTTTAACCGGTAAACATGACAAAACATTCGGGAAAATCGCCACTGGAAGAACCTGAGACGAAAAATATTGGCAACGGCACGTCACTATGTGTTTGTGTAACTCGTAACTCGAGATAATGTCAGCGTCGAGTCGGACAACGATTTATCCTTGTTCCGTTTTTATTAACTTTCGCCACGCGGAAAAATGTTTTGAAACTGTTCAAAATAGAATTCGCTGAATCGTACTCTGCTCAATCCTTCCAAAGAGCTCGGTGTTTTCGACAGTTAGCAATTGAATGCCAAACGGCTGTACAAAGGGACCGCTTTTGGGATCCTAAAGTCACATATACCCAACATATATGTAGATAGCTGCTAGCCGCAGCTGTGCTCGCGTAATGATTGCAGTGCACGAGACCAGAACCCGAGATTTTAATAGCGCATCTATTCCTAACAATCCTATCCATGTTTAGAAACAAAAGTGACTCATAAAGAAGGACTAGTTCAAGAAGTTATGTGTGACAGATAACGCAGCGTAAAAGCTTTTTTATTGCGACGTGGTTTAGTCATTAGTGTGAATAAATATAAAATATGTTTAGTCGTAGAACTTGGTTAACTCATTAACTTAGGTACAAGAAGAAAGAAACTAATTTATAATAATATTATTTAGGTAACATCACGGTCCGCGATTGTTGCGCCAGTTAGGGTCCTAGCTAAATTGGTTGTTCAATACTTACGTTATAGAATTTCCAATTAAGCAAGAACCCTCAGTGGCATAACAATCCAGTGTGGTGACTATACATTAGTTTTAATATTTATTTTAACTTAAAGGTTAAACAAAAATCTAAAATATAGCAAAGAAGCACTAAAAAAATCCTCACATAGCATGCAAATAGCTAATTTCCGGTAATTTAATATAGGTACCAAATGTGTTAAGGATAACCAGGTTTATGTAGATCTTTAGATTAGATAAGCTTCATTACTTTCATTAATAGCTATGACTTTGACGAGTTCCTTCGAGGCTAGGACCGGACGTTGTAAAATTATGACCAGTTAATACGTTGGCAAATGCAATTTTGTTGCAACGTATTATAAATAGTAATCTAGGTTCTTATGCCTTTATGAGCAATGCAGTGCTATACGTTGCTAGACAATCTTTTAAATATAATATAACGCTGAAATGAAGCGTGGCAAATTATGGCGGTAGTATTTGGCAGACGCTGCAAGCTTATTCATTACTAGTGACCTGCCCTGGCTTCGCACGGGTTAACAAATTATACACCTAAACCTAATCATAAGTGAAAACCGCATGAAAATCCGTTCAGTACAAACTATTTAAAAGTTAATAGAACTCAGACTAGTATAGTATGTACAGTCGCCATCAGATATATCGGAGCGGCCATGGTGCTCACAAATATCTGAACACACCTCTATTTTCTGGGCGTTAGAGTGCGTGTTCAGATATTTTTGAGCACCTCGGCCGCTCCGATATATCCGATGGCGACTGTACCTACTTTTTAGTATTCCAAGTTTATGTATGTGAAACTTAGTATGCCTATTTATGGTCGTTCAATGAACCTAGCATGATCGTCGCTTGTTACTCAACCTCAACACGCATAGCATGTATTTTGCATCAGTAGTTTGTCATAACCTGTGCATGACGACATTGATGACAATTTGATGCCAAAGGTTTTCCTTTAACGTTTAATTTTTAATCGTCTTTACGTTTAAAATAAAGACTTGCAATATCCAAGACGAAACATCCTCTAAGTAATATTACAGCCTCATACCAACCTAATATTGGTGCCTATAAAATATAAGAACGCACTTATAGTTCAATTTTATAACAGGTGTAAAGCACTAAGTTATTTACCTACTTAAAATTAAGTAAACGTTATGTTTTACGAAATATTATTTGCACCGATCTCAGCTTGTATGTCGAATAGGTGCAAATTATATTTCTTCAACTCTAAGTACCTATAGTACTTTCGTTAAAGGTACTTGAAAGTAATACATAGTATGCTTACAACCTGATTCAACTACATTAAGTACTACATATTTTATTACCTACTTGTTAGTGTAGGTAATGCACATTTTATTTTACGTACGTATTTAGTATAATTCGATTAATTGAAAATGTTGCTATAAATTCTAAGACAAGTTGTCTATTATGTACTTATTACTAATAGACTCATTTATTTATTTTTCAATTTCAAGATTGTAGACAACCCAAGTTTTATCTATATATATAAATGCAAGTGTCCTGACTGACTGATTCATCAACGCAGAGCCGAAACTACAAAAGATAGAAAGTTGAAATTTGCACTCTAGATTACATTTATAAAGTGTACAAGAGATAAGAAGCGATTTTGAGAAATTCAACCCCTAAGGGGGTTAAAAAGGGGATGAAAGTTTGTATGGGGTTCAAGTTTTATTTTAAGCTAGGAATTTGAAACTTCGTGAAAAGATATATTATTAAAATACAAGAAAACTAATTTCAGCATTATTGAAAATTCATCCCCTAAGGTGGTGAAATAGGGGTTGAAAGTTTGTATGGATATCAAAAAAAATTTCGAGTGGTGGACTTGAATCTTTATATTTAGGGAGATTATTAGAAGACAGGAAAAGTAATTTCAGCGTTTTGTAAAATTCATCCCCTAACAGGGTTAAAAAGGGGTTGAAAATTTTAATCCATTACAAATGCTTTGAAATTTCTTAGAAAGGCATAATAGCCGATTATAAAATAAGAGATTGCAACGTTTTTGGAAATTCAACCCCTAAGGGGGTTAAAAAGGGGATGAAAGTTCGTCTTCGGGTGCAAATTTTATTTTAAGCTAGGAACTTGAAACTTTGTAAAAAAGTATCAAATATAAATACAAGACAACTAATTTCAGCGTTTTAAAAAATTCATCCCCCAAGGTGGTGAAAAAGGGGTTGAAAGTTTGTATGGATATCAAAAATTTTTTCGAGCGCGGAACTTGAATCTTTGTATTTGGGGATACTATTAAAAGACAATAAAAGTAATTTCAGCGTTTTGTAAAATTCATCCCCTAACAGGGTTAAAAAGGGGATGAAAGTTTGTATGGGGTTAAATTTTTTTTTTTGAGCCAGGAATTTGAAACTTCGTTAAAAGATATATTATTAAAATAAAAGAAAACTAATTTCAGCGTTTTTGAAAATTCATCCCCTAACAGGGTTAAAAAGGGGATGAAAGTTTGTATGGGGTTAAAGTTTTCTTTTGAGCTAGGAATTTGAAACTTCGTTAAAAGATATATTATTAAAATACAAGAAAACTAATTTAAGCGTTTTTGAAAATTCATCCTTTAAGGTGGTGAAAAAGGGGTTGAAAGTTTGTATGGATATCAAACATTTTTTCGAGTGTGGGACTTGAACCATTGTATTTAGGGATATTATTACAAGACAGGAAAAGTAATTTCAGCGTTTTGTAAAATTCATCCCCTAACAGGGTTAAAAAGGGGTTGAAAGTTTGTATGGGGTTAAATTTTTTTTTTGGGCTAGGAATTTGAAACTTCGTTAAAAGATATATTATTAAAATAAAAGAAAACTAATTTCAGCGTTTTTGAAAATTCATCCCCTAACAGGGTTAAAAAGGGGATGAAAGTTTGTATGCGTTTTTGAAAATTCATCCCCTAAGGTGGTGAGAACTAAAAGAAAAGTTCTTAATTTCAACATTGCTTGGATATGAAAATTATAGGTACTAAAGATGTAAAATGTTGAAGATAAGATTCCACGCGGACGAAGTCGCGGGCAACAGCTAGTACCTATATGAATAGACGCTCTTAGATATTAGGTACAAGTATGGCGTAAAATCCCGACCACTTCTTCGTTCCCATATAAATCCTAAAATGACATAAGTGCAGCAGAGATTTAAGTCCTTAACGCTACGTCTTACGTAGGCGAACAACGCGCGAACGCGGCGCGGCGCGGCGCGGCGAAATCAATCCTTTGATGCCCATAGAAGTGTCCTACGTAAGCGATCTCGTTGCGAACGCGGTGCGGCGCGATTTGCACGCGAATGTCAGGCGGCGCGGCGCGGCGGCGGCCGCTTTCGCCGCGCCGCGCCGCGCCGCGTTCGCGCGTTGTTCGCCTACGTAAGACGTAGCGTAAGTCTTTAGGTTTCTCACAACGCTGATAATGTTCTAGTTGAACACAAGCCAGTAATAGCTAGACTACATTTTGCAGACGACACCGTAAATCTGCGGCTAGGCGGTACTTTGATGCCGACCTTATGGAGCGGATGAGGCATGTCTGTAATACTTAAACACTATGTCACTCGAGTACCCAATAAATATATCAAGTACCTAGCTAATACAGGGCTATAACCGTGAAAATCGAAGTTCGCAAATTGCGGGCATCTTTCTCTGTCGCTCTAATTACGCCTTCATTGGAGTAAAAGAGAAAGATCCCCGCAATTTGCGAATTTCGGTTTACGCGGTAGCCCCTCAGGTTTGATAAGCTTAAATTGCTAAGTCGTAATTTTAGGTATTGCCCTACAACTACGCTAACATGCCCATAATAGGACTTTAATTGGAACGAACTGTATGTACGAGTGCCTACCTATTATAACAACAGTTAACAACGCTAAAGCCTAAATTATTGATTTTTCAATTTCTTTATTTCGACTTCTTGTTTATTTTTTGGTCTTAATGTAACAAATACATTTATATTATTTGAATAAAGCCATTGTAATAACATATTATATCCTTATAAAAGATCCTTATGAAAATCTAGGACAGCCTAGGTATTAATTATTGATTGCTAAATTATACGATTTGTGTAGGTCTAAAACCCATACTTTTATAAAGATTGTAAATTGCAGATAGGTACTGTAACCCCAAAGCAATTAAAGTAAACAATAACACCTACACTACACCATACTCGTTCAGACGCTATTGTAATCAAGTCGTTGACCTTTTAAAATTGCGGATGACGAAAATAAAAAAATATGTCCATCAACCACACAAAAGTAATTAGTATCAAAATATCCATATGGTACATTTCGGTTGCTACTTTGCCGATTAAATCAAATAAGCACTCGTTTGTATATTTTAGCGACATCTGTGAACGAGTAGCGGTATTAAAACCCACTTGCCCAAGCGCAATCAGCGCATGCTTGTTCTTTTGAAGGTAGAGAGCGCTCGCGCTGTTATCGAAACGTTATTTAGACTGTACGTTAGATGGCGCTAGCAGACATACGTTTGCAATTAGTAGAGGTTTTTTTAATCATTTTGATCTGATTCTGCATATCTTCTGCATATCAAATCTATAGAGAAAGATCCCCCCCCCCCCTTAGTTAATATTGTTGGACATTAATATATTTACTTTCTCTCTCTTTGAAGAAGAAGAAGAAATACATTTATTTCAACGCCACAACATAGTACAGTATGAAAAAAAAGAAAAGCATGCAGACATAAAAGACATTTGGACGCTAAAATAACCCATATAACCATTCCAGTCGCAGAATCATCAAAGTGGTAACTAAATGTCAGATGTGTCGTAACAGAGTCCACACAATGTGTCTAGAATTGTTTCGAAACAAAGTGTCGTCGCCGTGTGTACACTTTTCCGTAACAAGGTGTCGACACATTTGTGTGCACTTTGCGTGCGGTTTGCGACTAAATCTGACAGCAAATTTGTGACAGCAAATGTCAATATAAAATACCTCTTGAATACCAAGGTTTGTCAAACTACTATTAGTGTCTCGTGTGCTCGTAATTCTAGTAAGTCATCATGGGCGATGCAATTGATAATAATCGACCGAAACCATATAGAAAAGTTTTTAAAGAAATGCAATAAGCTACTTAGGTCAGGCAACGAATGCTCCAAAAAGTTGTAGAGGGAAATGCTCGGAACACAATTTTTGACGTCGTAACTCGGTTTGACAAGTTAGGAGGTGAACATATCAAAAGTCCCCGGCCGTAGCCCTTGAGCGGGGGGGGGGGAGAGAGGGGGTCCCATTTTCCGGTTTTTCGATTATATCTCGGAAACTATGCATCTCAGCGACATGGCTACTTATACAAAATGAAAGTTAATTTAATTTGTTACAAGTTTATTCAGTAAATTTTATCGATATGTTGAATAGTTTTTGAGATATCTGCTCTTGAAAGTTTATTTAGGGCTCTCAATTTTATCTTGATATATCTATATCAGTGAAGGTGCTAGGCCGTGTTTGGTATCGTTTTCGTATAAATATGGGGTGCTGAATCCATTTAAGGTATCACATTGACACCATTCCACAAAAAAAAATCTTTTTAGGGTTCCGTACCTCAAAAGGAAAAAAGGAACCCTTATAGGGTCACTCGTGCGTCTGTATTATGTCTGTCCGTCTGAATTCACAAAATAGTTCTTTACCTATAGATGACAGGAAAACCTATTAGAAATGTGCAGTCAAGCGCGAGTTGGACTTAATGTACGGAACCCTTAATACGCGAGTCCGACTCGCACTTGGCCGGTTTTTTTGAAACTCCTCTTGACGCTTAACCGCTGAACCGATTTCGTTGAAATTTGGTATAGAAATAGTTTGCGTCCCGGAACAGGACATAGGATAGATCTTATAACCAAAATCATCTTTTGAAGGTGTGAAAAGTGGCGTGGAAATTTGTACGGGAAATCAATAACCGCTGAACTGATTTATATGAAATTTGGGATGGTCTACATCTTTGATTTAGTTAAAAATGATAAAAAAACATGACTCCAAACCTAAACTTAAACTTAAGAGAGGGGAACTTAAACAGTATTAACTTCAAGAAGTCAATTCTGAATTCCCCCCTACACCTCATTTCACACCTTTAAAGGATGATTTTTGAGATAACTTATTATGTCCTGTCTCGAGACTCAAAATAAGTATATGTTTACCAAATTTAAATTAAAACTGTTCAACTGTTTGAAGAGGAGTTTAAAAGAAAGTATTTTAATAAGTTTATATGTTTTTACTTCGGAATGGTGTCAATGTGATACCTTAACTAAATTTGGTACTGCGAATTTATACGAAAACGATACCAAACATGGCCTCATAGCTTTACTGTTGTAGAAGTCGAAATAAAATTGAGAGCCCTAAATTCTTATTACTTGGCCAAACTTGTGTAGAAGGAAAAGGAAAAATAAAAGTCTTCGGCAGGAATATAAGACACAAATATATATTTTTTTGCGTTACTATTTCAATCATCAAATATAAACATACCTTGATTATATTATTCTAGTGAGATCCTCATAGATAAACAAAAACATTTACTTAAAAAATTACAAGGTCGAAATGTCACGGAACTTGTGAGAGTAATATGTGAAAAATAAAAACTTTAAAAAAAATCAAAAACCAAAAAGCATTTATTTCGTTAAATAGTATACAACATAACACATTAATGGTTGGGACTTCCTAGTAAGTATGTATGATACCTGTGACAGGAAGCCCCGCTCTTCTACATTTGTCTAGTACATTTGTCCACAGTTAACGACAATAAAGTCTAACATTGTTTGGCTATTATTTTAAGCACTTAAAACAAACTTTTATGACAAAAAAATCTGGACACAATTTAAGAATCACCCAATCTGTATTTTTGCTTGTTTCATTACCTCCTCGCTTCTTTTTTGTCCTTTGTATTCTGTAGCAATTTGTTAGATCTGAAAATAAAGATAACTTGCGTCGTCACGGATGTCGATCTATAGGTTGTAGGGAGTGCAGAATTCGAAAACGATGATCATTTTATAATCCAAGATGGCAGCTACGTATTTTGTCATAAAAGTCGTCATGAATATCGTTTTATAGGTTTTAGGAAGTGCCGATTTCGAAAATGAAGACCAGTTTGGAATCCAAGATGTCTGCCGTGCACTTTGTCATAAAAGTCGTCATGGATATCGTTTTATAGATTACCGATTCCTAGATTACTTTGTAATCTAACAATACCGAATTACTAAGTACAATTCCATTTGAGGAATCAGGAATCAATTTTTCGAATACTACAATTACTAGTAATAGAAATCAATGTCGATTCTTCATTAGGTACAGGAATATATAAGTACATATTACTTGATTCATTTCAGATTACATTTCGTACTACTACTACTACATAAGTACTATCAAAAGTACATTTCGATAGTAGATATAGATGTTGTTGACTTACTAGGATGCATCTACCGATACCTTATTTGAAACAGGTGTGCAGATTTCGAAAATGATGACCATGACCAATAAAACGACATCCATGACGACTTTTAACATAGTGCATGGCCGCCATCTTGGATTCCAAAATAGTAATTATTTTCAAAATCTGCGCTCCCTAAAACCTATAAAACGACAGCCATGACGACTTTTATGACATACTGCATGGCCGCCATTTTGGACTCCAAAATGGTCATCATTTTCGAAATCAGGGCCCCCTAAAACCTATAAAACGACACCCATGACAACTTTTATAATCTAGTGCATGGCCACCATTTTGGATTTTAAAATGGTCATGATTTTCGAAATCTGCGCCCCCTAAAACCTATAAAACGACATCCATGACGACTTTTATGACATAGTGCACGGCCGCCATCTTGGAATCCAAAATAGTCATCATTTTCGAAATCTGCGCCCCCTAAAACCTATAAAACGACACCCATGACGACTTTTATGACATAGTGCATAGCCGCCATTTTGAAATCCAAAATGGTCATCATTTTCTAAATCTGCGCCCCCCAAAACCTATAAAACGACACCCATGACGACTTTTATGACATAGTGCATGGCCGCCATTTTGGATTTCAAAATGGTCATCATTTTCTAAATCGGGGCCCCCTAAAACCTATAAAACGACATCCATGACGACTTTTATGACATAGTGCATGGCCGCCATCTTGGAATCCAAAATGGTCATCATTTTCGAAATCTGCATCCCCTAAAACCTATAAAACCACACCTTTGACGACTATTATGGCATAGTGCATGGCCGCCATTTTGGATTCCAAAATGGTCATCATTTTCAAAAGTCATCATTTTATGACAAAGTGTTTTGCTACCATCTGCATGCAAGACATTTCTATTATTTTTACGTACAAAAATGGCCCCCTGTCAACTTTCAATCGAGATTTAATCGATAATTTATTCGATTAATATTCAGATTAATTCAATTTCAATCTATGTTTGGTCGACTAAACTAATCGCGATTAAAATTTGAGAATTAACTTTTTTTATTCCATTAATTAGTCGAATAAACAGTTAATCGATTAATGCCCATCTCTGACCACGGCATTTTTACACTTTGAGAATATCTGAAAAACAAATCAACACAAGGAGCCATTTTGTAACTCCAGTAACTTTGTTATTACTTTTGACAGCGCGTGTCATGTGTCAACACAGAGTCGACACAAAGTCGAAACATTTGCGACTACTTTGTGACTGCAATATTTCTCAGCCTTAAACCATATTTATACATCATAATTAACAAGTTTCGTAGTATGTAAAGCGTTATTTCTGTTATTTAAGTATAGTATACGCATCGAAGTACTAAAAATGCATCAAATAATATAGTTATGAACACAGGCACTGAGAAGTAAACAATTTCATTTCTGGCTAAACTAAAACAATGTGGTGGCGCGTTGATTATATTACACTTAGTTTATCAAATCACTCGAGCAGTTTAATTCCCCATAATAATTTAAGTCCTATTGTAATATAAATGCAAACAATATATAATTACGTCTTGTAATCCGTTTTAGAGATGGCGTATTAATGTCACTTATTTTTATTTAAGTATTTTTGCATCTGACAGTTTCCATTTGACAGGAACAAAATGAACGAATGAACGAATGATTTTGGCATAAAGTAGTCGCAAACCCGAAACAATGTGTGCACACGGCGACCACACTTTATGTCACTTTGTGTCATGTGTCGACCCTTCCCCATTTCTGGTAACTGTGTCGACACGGCGACGACTCTGCGACTGGAATTGTGACCGAAACAGACGGTGTCGACACAAGATGTGTCTACACCGTGTCGTAACGGCGACTGGAAATGGTTGTATGGGAAGATCCCAACTCAGCATAATGCATTGTTCGAAATTAAATCTTATTAAAAATAATAAAGTGGCCGTATACTTAGTAAGCAGCATACGCTTTGTTGTTATGGGTTGGTGACATATTAAGTCTTCAACTGTTTTGCTGTTATGATGCTCGTTATAATATGTAGGTACATGTTCAAAGCGACGGGCAGAGTGTAACATTGCGTAATTTATGCAGGGGGCCGATTTTAGAATTTAGTTCGTTCGATTTCGTCACTCGAAAATCGGTGGAAAACGGCGAAATGCTAATTTTTTTAATACGAGCAATAGAAATTGGGAATCTCGTGGTATTGACCACTCGTTATCAATTCTATTAGTAGAATTTAAATGCCTAGTAGTGGAGATATTATTGACCGAAATACACGAAATCGAGCGGTCGAATTTCAAAAATCGGCCCCCAGGAAATAAATTATCCACAAGAGTGTACATATTAAGAAATCTAACTTTTCGTTAACTTCGAGTAATTTCTAAATGTATGTACACGCTGTGGCCCAGGCTTAACGGAGTCAAAGAAAAACATCCTGTAGGTATTCACTAAACTCATGACTGGTGCTACCCTCCTTTAGTGAGCTTTTCTACGTTACAACTTATGGAGTAAAATTAGTTCAAACGGCTGTCGCTAGCATTAATGTGCGACATTACGTGTGTTTGGGACAAGCGCCACTTCTCCCCCCACCGACTTCACACCTTTCACAATAAGTAGGTACTTATTTTGCTAAAGAAATGGCACGTAAAAAAAGTCCAGAAACTAGGAAAATTGCTGCAGGTAGGTTCCATTGACCTTCCGACTTTTGGGATGAATTTTCCTCCATACTTATTTAACGCGAACAATGCGAACATAACCAAGTTAGCAGCAATCATTTGACGGGCGAACTTAGGCAAGCTATGCAAATTGGTGACAGCGATGAGGTCACTGCTTTTCACCGTCCCATACGTCCGGGCATAGAAATTGTTCTGATTGCTTCAGCTGCTACGAGTCGAACCTTAAGCGAAACCGCGTTTCCCGCTTATTCATTGTTTTGAAGGACCTCGGGGCACAGTTATGCTGGTTCGCTTTAGCGGTGTACTCGCCTGCTGTTGATCAGCAGCGGCAATGCTCGGCCAGCACGGCCTTCCTCACCCATCCGGTGCCTTGCCCATCAGGCGCAGCAAGTACCGTTATCTATACCATGTAAACCACTCTAGTACTATTAAGCACCATGAACGTGTGAAACTGATACACTTACGCTCTTTCTCTTTGGACAACAAGTTCATATTTGCACATCGTGATCGTCGCTTTTGGCTCAGCTCTGCGGAATTACCGTAGTTTTTGTTTTACTCTGCCCGTTGAACTATTTGTGTAATCAATTAGTCACATTGATTAACACATCAACTGTGCTATTTATTTATTTAAAGTTTAAACTTAATTGCACAAAATAAAAACTTAACGTACAAAAGGCGAACTTAATACCATGAGGCATGTCACTGTGACAAGGTACGAAATAGTTACTGAAATGTTAAATGATCATTACTGTGCACTTCAATGTTTTGTTTAATTAACTTCAATTAAGACCTACGGCAAAAAACTCCGCACGCTAAACTTTCGTCATAAAAAGATATTAACATTCACCAACATTTATTAATACGGAACAGCTATTATTACAGTGTATTATTTATTATGATGAACGGCGTGTGATGTAAATGAACCGCACGATTGCTTCGCTGTGTGAGTGAGTGACTTAATGCCTAAATCAAGAATGTATTACACGCTTATAGCTTACTCACCTTCGTTGTAAGCGCATAGGTAGCATTTGCCACGCATTTAACCCATTTAAGGCCGGTAACTTTAATCACGTAGTGAACGTAGTGGTTATTTGTCCAAATATTTCATTTTATATGACTTTTAGTATATATCGTCTATCTGCTATCCGCCTTGAGTTTGTAACATATAGGAATAAGAAATAGGCAGAGCCCAAAGCAGTGCAAGAATAAATGTCCACATAAACTGATTTCCAGCAGTTGTGCGTAAGATGTCCGATTCATTGTAAATGTGACTTTAAAGCGGCCTATCGGTGTTAGCAAGCGGGTGAAAAATGACTCTGCTTCTGTTATCGACGTATTCACTGTCGACGTAATATAACATAACTGTCACTAACGCTGTTTTATCATGCTATCACGTGGTTAAATACGACCATCATATCCGTACAGGTTAAAAGTTGACGGTATAGTCCGCTTCTCACATTCTGACTTCCAGTTAATCGCTACACATGCTCCAAGGAGCTAATTTAATTGCTAGAATACGATTTTTTTTATTTATAAATTATGCAAAGAAAGTAAAATAATAAAATAGGTAAGATATAATGTAAGGTACTTACTTGCACCAAAGAAGGCCCTTTATTATTTTTATTTTTCTTATGTTTAATATGTACATACATGCACTTTTGTCTATGGTACTAGCAAAGAAGGACGCAAAATTTAGAAACCTATACAAAATTGAAATTTCGAAAGGATCCAGGTTTAAGAATTGGACCCTCTTTGGCACAGGTAGGCAGTCTAACTGAATAACGTTTAAATCCATAATAACATTAATAACCGACCTCATCAAGAGATAATCAATAATATTAATTATTAAATGTAAAATAGGGAAACTTATAATAAAAAAATAAAAATTCGAATTAACGTGTAAATTGACTTTACAAATAAATGAGTATGATTAAATTTTTTTAAACTTATATACCGAATTTTATCAAAATCCAATGCATTGCAATAAACATAAACACATCATCATCACTGAATACGACTTCTGCTGCCACTTATCATCATTACCTGTATACGGCATTATTTAAGCCACATATGATGTAGTTTCTTTTCTATTCATCCATATTAATAATTATGAATCACATTTGCATTATAATGTAGTAAAGTAAATTGATTCTTAGACAAATTGGTTGTTCGAATATTGCGAGCCATAAGATCGTTAATACCATCATTCATCATCATCATATAAACTGACGAAACTAATACAGAGTGTAAATATGGGGTGTATTTGGAGTCCTACATTCATGTCGGTACGTACCTATATCCAGGTAGTTGCTAAACTGAAAATGTGTTTACAATAGGGATGTACCGACTAGTCGCCGACTAGTCGGGAAAGCCGACTATCCGGCCTCATTTGTAGTCGGCGATTAGTCGGCGACTAGTCGGCAAAAATGGCCGATTAGTCGGCACTTTATAAGTGACAGAAAAACAGGGCAAAAAGCTAATATTTAACATAAGCTTTCCACCTATTTTACCCAAATTCCTATTATGGGTGCTTACAAAAACTTTGGTTCGAATTATTGACAGTGTGGTCGCTTTCTTATGTCCGATTGTCCGGTTGTCGTCTGAAATATAGCCTTAGGTTTTTTTTTCATTTTTAGCTTTACCACCTGTTTTGCATTTAGATAGATGAATAGCGCGACGATAGGGGTAAAACGACTATTTTTAACTGCATCTGAACCGAACTTAGAGGAAACTAATGATCTGGCCGACTAGCCGACTAGTCGGCCGACTAATCGGCCATCAGAGCGCCGATTAGTCGGCTAGTCGGCTAGTCGGCCAAATCAATAGTCGGTACATCACTAGTTTACAACAATTTAGCTACACTGTGTGTTTTCGCTCGTTAATTTCCTATGCATCGTTATGTCGCTAAAAATAAGTAGTTTCGTCAATGTTTATTACGTATTTCTTCCACGATTAACAGTTAACATATAAGGAAGTAACGATCTAAGTATGTAAGTTATTAGTAAGTAGGTAGAGGTATGTCAGGATCGTAGTAAGTGGAAATCCGTGGTCTCTGCCTACCTCTCCGGGAAATAGGCGTGATTATATGTATGTATGTATGTGTAGGTAAGTACATACAGATTAATATCTAAGATATTAATTATATTGTTATAGGTTACAAAACTACACAGTATTTAAGGTAGCTAAGACCAGTAGCCGAGTTGCTAAACAAATTTATTGTATCGGCAAGTATCTTCGTGGGAGTCAACAAGTAGCGTGGAGGCCAGGCCATATTCGGCACGAGCCGATGCAGCGTGCTTGCGGACCAAACCAGTCCACCTCTGACTTTGAGCTGCATTTCAATATCTGTGTCAAGGCCTTCTGGAATCAAGACAATTCTAGCATTCACGCTAATTCGCATAAAACTGAAATACTGATAATTAAATTAGTTTTCATTTCATTGCAATGCTCCTGTGCACAATGAGCGAGAACTACTACGAAAATTTCAAATTGTGTGCTACATTGAGTGTACAAAGACAAATATTGCTACGTGATGTAGTTTATATATAAGTTGCATTCAAAAAAATATTTTTACTAAAAGTTTTCCTTTTAGTGATAGGTACATTGTAGAAATTAAATGGAACTAAAGACGGTAGTTGACTTGTCACAACAATCGTAATTTTGTTGTTGGGAAATTGGATCCCAAAATGTCTTACGCCAGATAGTCTATAACACGACGCTAGCGCTACTAAAATATTAATCAGTCACGACACCGAGGCGTAATATGTATTGACATCAAATATAAATTTAAATTTCTAACTTTGGACTAAGTAATTGTCATTTTACGAGTAACATTATTAATTTAAGAACTCTGCTTGATTGTGGAATTTAAATCGATGCACAATACTGAGAAATTTTACTACCTTCTGTTTCGCACAACGACAACCAGAAGCCGTTCGGTATCGGAATACGATAACATTTCTCATTGGGTAGAAAATGTTTTAAAAGCAATTCTATGTTTGACCTGATTTCTGCTTACTTGATCGGGCAAATAATGCGAAGTAATAGCGGTACTGATGATTAAAAACGTGCCGTTACCTCCATCGGCAGAAACCCCGCGATGTTGACAGACATCGCACTTACTCCAAAATTCTAAATATCGATTTTTCATTGACTTATGAATACTCAGCAACTCGATTTGTTTGCATAATACTTTTGCCACAAAATAGAAAAACGTAGGTAGGTATACCACACGGGCAACATCCAGGTGACGGATGTGACGTTCTATAGTGTAGGTAAACAATATTTTAGTGATTGGCAACGCATACGGGTGTGTTAACTTTACAGAAAATGCATAAGTACAGTAAATGTCAACATGCCAAATATAAATGAGTACCGCAAATGGATAACAAACAAGAAAACGACTCTTCCTTCAAAATCGCGAAAATTTGAATTTTGCTAGTATACCACAATCCCATTTAAGTGGTACATAACTACATAATTAGCGTAGAAATTTCTATATGGCGCCATAACCCAAGTCCGCTATCAAGTTGGTGCAGAATTCGGTCGTTGTTTAACACACTCTATAGGTTATAAATGACATAATTAATACCTACTCCGCTCAAAAAGTGGGAACGCAAGCAGAACGAATTTGTGGTTGCTGGAGGGGGTGATATTCTACAGTATTTAACATTTAGTATGTTTTATTCGTACAAGTTTCAACAGACAGGTGTACTAAATACTAATATCATTTAGAACTTATTTATGAGCAAAATCGCAAGTATACAAGTTTATCCAATATGATAAAATGTTAGTATTCAGGGTAGTTGCTGTAGATTACAGCAGGCCCATTGGCTTGTGTACCCAAACTATTGAAGTTCAAACGTTTCTAAGGACCTACAAAATGAATACTCGTACTGACTTGCCAACACAATAGGCATAGAACGAAAAGTGGGGTTGCAGGAAGCAACCTGATGCCCATGGCAGTGTAAGATGGGCACCTATAATAAAATTCATCCGCTTACTTCTTTTGATCATCCTAATCTCGGATTAGTTTAGGTTTTTTGTCCGCGGTATATTCGTCCTATAATGGAATGGAACATGGTAAAACATTGAAATCAAATTGCAAGTTGAATTTTAATAGTGTTTTTGAATTTAAGCGATTAGAATAGTGCACTCGTAACTTTCGTATCTGCTTCGTATATTTGTTTAAATGTTTGTTCTAATTTTAGCAACATTATCATAGATATCTCATAACATAGGGCTCATTATGTTAAGGAAAAAGTATTTTATTTTCAAGTGTATTTATTTTGATTTAGTTGATGGCGTGCTTTTGTTATTATTTTTACCTACATCTTTTTGCAAAGGCTAATTGTTCTTCCCAGTAGCTTTGTTGAGCGCTGCACTCGCAGTGGTCGCAGTCGACAATAGTCGATTGTTAAGGTGGTTCGATTTTCATACAAAATTCAATCAAAGCTCATTAAATAACTACAAGGGATGAAAGGCACTCATTGCAGTCGAGGTAATACAGTCCGTGCCTTTCACCTAATTTAAACATTCTACTTTTTATTTCGAATATAACGAAAGTAAAATACATAATGTATATTTATTCTAAAAACCACTATTAAATAAACTTTTATAGTATTTCAAGGGTACTTTCAATTAACACAAGATAAAAGTATCGTTATTTATAGAATGGGGCTTAAACATCAGACTGGAAATTGTACAACAACTCCTTTAGAACCAAATTGTGATTGCGTAAAGAATAATAAAACATCGTACTTGGAAAGTAAACCGCCCCAGCAGAAACGTATCACTTTCAGCTTACGACGTTTGCACCAAAATGATAATTAACGAGGTAGCTAAGTTTTGCTAAACTAGGAAAAAGAAAAATAAATATAGCGGTTAAAGGAATGAAATTAATTTAATTCGCCGACAATTGACTTACTTTATTATCGCAGCAATAAAACTCCCTGCGATCCCGTGCCAACGACTGCTTATCACCGCTGAACACGTCGTTTGTAGTGCTTTTAATTCTTACTAAAAATATATCATTATATTACACGCACGCGCCACAAAAATAGGGAACGAGGGTGCTCCCCGTCTGGTCCGGATTGTCTGTCAATATTTGTGACGTTAGGAGAATATTGACGTATGACACTGTGGAGACACTAGAAAGATGACGTTGTAGTTCCGAGGGTGCGTTTTCGCGAGAGGCGTTGCCATAGTAACGACGCTTCCGACGTGGCGGTCGGTGCCCTCCGTGCAGTAATGCATCAGGAGGGTCGGAGGGCGAAAAGAGCTGTTGTCTGCATATACGCAAGGGCGGCGACGACGTGTCAGAGAGATTGTTACGGTCTACGATGCTTTGATATGTATAAAAGTTATTTCGCATGCATAAGAATGCCCAAGGGTTTTTGCGCACATGTGCATTTAATAGGATTGCGCATTGTCTAGCTAGATATTGATGAATTTTCAAGTGGTTATACTTATTACTACACTGTAGTAAATATATTAGTTACAAAATAGGTTTCAAGTCAGGTCAGGCGTGGCTCACTCCGCAATTTCGTCGCTTTGCTACAGGTAGGTAGCTAAAAGTACATCCGTTCGGCCCCAATTTTGGGGTTTGCCATAAGCCGCGCGTGGCGCTGTGGGCTGTGGCCACCTAGCGGCCATAACTGTGCTGATCGTGACAGACGCGTTTTGTTAGAGAGTGAGACTTCCGTACCTAGTACTATTATTTATTCTGTGGTCAGGTACAGCTACTTTATATGTACTTACTCTTCGTAATTGACTTCCATAAGAAAAGAAGGTTAATATAACATAATTTGCTACGAAACCTTTTTTGGTGTGGTTGCTTTATAATACTTAGACATTAATGATTTTCATAAATTAACGAAACAATTAAAAGAGAACAAACTGAACAGTGCAACCTAAATGATGATGTTGTGTAATAATTCATTACACAGGTAACTACATAATTAGGTTGTTTGTTGATTTTTTATTACTTACTAATAAAACATTAGGTACTAAAATATAACGCTAGTTAAATTACCTAATCTGACATGTTATCACACCGGTGTTCGCAAAATAGGTTTAGAATCATCATTAAGGCGAAACCAGACGTTCAATTAAATTTGCAGTAACTAACTGTAGTCTCAAAATCGTCTCCCACGATATGAGAGGCATATAAATTTCATAATGAAGCGGTTTCGGTTCTCATGGTAACGCGACACGCGTGTCTCTCGGCCGCATGATTCGCTCTATCGCCTTCTTCATCCAAAATATTTTATTTTTACCCGACTAGCGAAGAATGGAATAAAGCTCTGGCTTGACTACTTACAAGTTAAACGGCTTGATTAATTTTAAAATCTGATGTGAAGTAGCTTGCCATTTGCCACAATCATGTAAGTAAATATACCATGCGTACATCAGATACGCAAGAGTACCTATACGTTGACTTACAATACTTCTTTTATCGCAGGAAGGAACTTCTCAAACTGCATGGCCAATTACGTGACCGATAGCAATCAATTACGACAATGTTACGCAAACCTACAAAATTCAATAAGGCTTACCTTATACTTTCTAACTTAATCAGTTATTGGTCTAATTGTAAGTCTAGCGAGGAAGTTCGCTTAATAGACTTTAAAATTTTAACGATTAATTTTATATAGGTACTTACCTACTATAATTTTAGCATGTTACGTTGCAGATAATGTTTATATTCCGGAGTGTTTTGAGCCGGTGTACTGATAGGTTAGTGATAGAAATATCATTCCTAGTATCCAATGCTAATCAATTCAACGATAGTAAACAGCCGCTTATTAGTCGATAATGACACTGCCTGCAAAGGTACTATGTTCCCATTGTGCAAATTTTCCTTAGTTTGGGACTGGGTCTATCTGTGACCATTGCCCTATTATATCATGTATATTGAAAATATTTTATTTAAAAAAATGTAGGTATGTCCTATAATATTTATATTTCAGTAACTGTCGTCATCCGTTATCACAGTAACAACTAGAATAACGTAACCTACCCGACTCATAGCCATTTACAACCGGCATTTTGTGGTTTCTTCTCTTACCTATAGATCGTATCAGTTTGTCGCAATTACATCATTAAAATTCTGATGTTGTATATTTTGGCCGTTGAGCGTGACATGGTGTCCTTTATGGGTAGAAGAGTCGGCTTGATACCTCGGTAACCTTCAAATACCTTTACATACACGTTTGTAATACTAAGTAAATAATTTATCAAACGGTATATTTGTGATTAGTAAAGGCTATTGAGATTAGTTAAACCAAGAAGGTTGGATTGGTATTACTTAACGCTACACCGCCATTTAGCCGAAAGCGTTGTGAGTATAATTTGTTCACGAACCCACATTTTCTATTTCGTCGAAAAAAATTAGCAAGTTTTCGATTAAACGAGTATTTAGGTATGTTTGACCTTATTTTATTCGTCGAATGTGCTAATGTTAAGGTATTCTGCAAGCGTATTGTCTGATGTAATGCCTGTATGACACTAAATACTTTTATTGAAATGATTTATTCATGTCTCTAATCAATACTTTATAAAGATAATTACCTACAGTCGGTCAAGTCATAAACAGCATGTTTAGTTGAGACCTTTTTATCTAATTCTAGTTGTAGATAATATTAAAAAGTGCATATTAAATAGTATGTATAGTATATTAACTACTGTACCTATATTATATATGTGTACCAATTTGTCAACTACAAATAAATAGTGGTGACTAATAGTAGTCAGAAATGCCGACGACCCGCTCCCATTATTAGCAGATAAGCTGTTGCAGTGGGAGGAGCGCTTCCCTGACCTCTGGAAACTTATAATTGGATGATAGAGTTCTAAATATTCATTCAATCTATTTGGCCGTCACATCTGCGCTGAGTTGGGAAGCGCTCCAATTGAAAACATTTCAGATATGCACCAAAACGAAATAGTTTATTTGTAGATCCAAGCTAGAGATATGTTTATAGAGTGGAACCTACAGCTTTGTCAGTGTTCCAGGCTTCTGCAATACTATATTTGTATTTCCAAAGGAAAACAAATGTAAAAATAAAGTATTAAAAATAATAAAAGGTTTTCAAAGTTACTAATATGTTAATTTTAGAACAGTGACAATAGACGACACGAGAGCGAGGCGTATAACGTAGTGATAACGGCGAAATGAACACTTAACTCTTAAGGACCGGTAAGAATTTAATCAGCATTGTTAAGGTTAGCGTATTAAGGCCGGAATTCACTACGGGACAAGTGTTTGATGATGTCACGATTGACGACGATTAGGATACATGACAACGTAACACGTAAACACTCTTTATATATGTGCAAATATATAATTTTATAATACGTCTTTATCTATATATATAAATGCAAGTGTCCTGACTGACTGACTGACTGACTGACTGACTGACTGACTAATTCATCAACGCAGAGCCGAAACTACAAAAGCCAGAAAGTTGAAAGTTGCACACTAGATTGCATTTATAAAGTGTACAAGAGATAAGAAGCGATTTTGAGAAATTCAACCCCTAAGGGGGTTAAAAAGGGGATGAAAGTTTGTATGGGGTTAAAGTTTTCTTTTAAGCTAGGAATTTAAAACTTCGTAAAAAGATATGTCATTAAAATACAAGAAAACTAATTTCAGCGTTTTTGAAAATTCATCCCCTAAGGTGGTGAAAAGGGGTTGAAAGTTTGTATGGAAATCAAAAAATTTTTCGAGTGGTGGACTTGAATCTTTGTATTTAGGGATATTATTAGAAGACAGGAAAAGTAATTTCAGCGTTTTGTAAAATTCATCCCCTAACAGGGTTAAAAAGGGGTTGAAAATTTTAATCCATTACAAATGCTTTGAGACTTCTTAGAAAGGCATAATAGCCGATTACAAAAAAAAGTGATTGCAACGTTTTTGGAAATTCAACCCCTAAGGGGGTTAAAAAGGGGATGAAAGTTCATCTTCGGGTGCAAATTTTATTTTAAGCTAGGAACTTGAAACTTTGTAAAAATATATCAAATTCAAATACAAGAAAACTAATTTCAGCGTTTTAGAAAATTCATCCCCCAAGGTGGTGAAAAAGGGGTTGAAAGTTTGTATGGATATCAAATTTTTTTTCGAGCGCGGGACTTGAGTCTTTGTATTTGGGGATATTATTATAAGACAATAAAAGTAATTTCAGCGTTTTGTAAAATTCATCTCCTAACAGGGTTAAAAAGGGGATGAAAGTTTGTATGGGGTTGAAGTTTTCTTTTGAGCTAGGAATTTGAAACTTCGTTAAAATATATATTATTAAAATACAAGAAAACTAATTTCAGCGTTTTTGAAAATTCATCCCCTAAGGTGGTGAAAAAGTGGTTGAAAGTTTGTATGGATATCAAAATTTTTTTCGAGCGCGGGACTTGAATCTTTGTATTTGGAGATATTGTTAGAAGGCAATAAAAGTAATTTCAGCGTTTTGTAAAATTCATCCCCTAACAGGGTTAAAAAGGGGTTGAAAATTTTAATCCATTACTAATAATGCTTTGAAAATTCTTAGAAAGGCATAATATCCGATTACAAAACAAAGTAATTGCAACGTTCTTGGAATTTCAATCCCTAAGGGGGTTAAAAAGGGGATGAAAGTTCATCTTCAGGTGCAAATTTTATTTGAAGCTAGGAACTTGAAACTTTGTAAAAAGGTATTAAATTAAAATACAAGAAAACTAATTTCAGCGTTTTTGAAAATTCATCCCCTATGGTGGTGAAAACGGGGTTGAAAGTTTGTATGGATATCATACATTTTTTCGAGCGCGGGATTTGAATCTTTGTATTTGGGGATATTATTAGAAGACAATAAAAGTGATTTCAGCGATTTGTAAAATTCATCCCCTAACAGGGTTAAAATGGGGTTCAAAGTTTTAATCCATTACAAATGCTTTGTAACTTCTTAGAAAGACATAATAGCCGATTACAAAAAAAAGTAAGTAATTGCAACGTTTTAGGAAATTCTACCCCTAAGGGGGTTAAAAAGGGGGTGAAAGTTCGTCTTGGGGTGTAAATTTAATTTTAAGCTCGGAACTTGAACTTTTTGCAAAAAAAAGGTATTAAAATAAAAAACATGAAAACTAATTCAAGCATTTTTGAAAATTATCCCTCAAGGTGGTGAGAAAGAGGTTGAAAGTTTGTATGGACATCAGATATTTTGTGAGTGCGGAACTTTAATCTTTGTGTAAGGGCATAGGTACCTATTATGAGAATACAAGAAAAGTAATTTCAGCAACCAACATCAAAATCCACTTGAAATAAAACTTCATACAACTTGCTAAAAAAGAAAAGTACTTAATTTCAACATTGCTTGGATATGAAAATTATAGGTACTAAAGATGTAAAATGTTGAAGATAAGATTCCACGCGGACGAAGTCGCGGGCAACAGCTAGTATAATATAATTTTAAATTGAAATATGTGAAATACTTTATACGTGTGTGATATGATATACCTACGGCGTTTCAAGTGCAGTTGGGCGAAGTTGTCACGCATAAAACCAATACATCATTTTCTGTGAATTCTGTGTCTTTTTTGCATTTTTAATATTGTTGTGCTACAACCTTTCTAATGCTACCGCGTATTTCGCGATACGAGTAATAGGTAGGTACGTGACCACTCAACCCAAGTCGCACGATTTCATGTGATGTCCTAGTGAACTCACACTCACAACTATGTACCTACAGCAGACTGGCAAGAAAACACAAAAGGACTATAAAGTGTGAGATGCATTTTTGCTTTGTCAATCTGACCTATTTCGCACAACACAACTTTAACTCTTACCAAGCCTAATAACTTTGTAAGATTATAACAGCTGTGGTCGTGTGTCCCTAGAAATCAATTATCTCGGTTTCACCAATTTATTAGCTTTATCAGAATAGCTTCATCTTAGAATCACACAACACCACACTAAACTAATAGCTATAAGTGTTAGTAACTATATGTATTACTAAATTATAATTAATCTACTCCGTTCATAAATTTAACCTACTCCGTTCTAACTGCTAATCACTCTCGATAAAAAAAATAGTATTGCCACAAATAATATTGACACAGTTTGTCTCCAATGGATTGCCGGTTTACGCAACACATAGCACTCCTCGTATGTCAGTGATGCAATGTGTGTACTCAGATGCACATTCCCATTGCCGCTGATACAACTCCCTAGTCAACTTACAGGAGAAAGTACACGAAATATTGAATATATTTGTAAAGAACCCTAGTCGGAAAGCAATAATCTATCCGAATTATTCGATTGGATGGACATTCAGCCGGATTCAATCTATATAAGAAATTGCAATGGCCTGCAGTTATCCGGATATCGGGTAGTTATCCAGATTTATGGGCTCGACAGCCCTCACGGCCCCTAGGCACGACGCCTCGGGTGCATAATTACCTACCCACTTTTCGAATGCGAATCCCAAGTCCCTCATATATATTCGAGCGCGTTCATTAGATTGTTGGCACTCACCCTTCGAATCACCCCAATCTATATAACTGTCTGACTCCAAAAATCCACACTAAGCACTTACAACTCAATTAACTTATTTATTTAGTTTTACGGGACATTTCTACACTGTTTATGCAATATGTCGTTAGACAATAACTTGGAATGAGAATGCAAGAACAAAAGCCAAGCGGCGAAATAACATTAGATACTTTCTACTTTTTAAACAAAGACACCTTGAATAATTAACAAAACTGCCAAACCATAAGAATTGTTGTGTGAACGCGAGTAATATTTTACTAATTAATCTTAAGTATAATTATGTGTTTAAATAATATCTTGCTCTCTACCAAAGTATTCGTATTTAGATGGAGATAAGGCGGTTCGGGAGATAGTGGTAATCTTGTTTGCGGTACGAGCAACAATGGCCTGTGGCTAGTCGGTGTCGCAGAGGCGCTTTGTGACTGGAGAGTTTACTTTCTACAATACCTACATAATGTCATTCACAGGCGCGGCACGTGTTGACGTCTTCACCTGACCTGACTAACGGAGCCTCGAGCGCCGGGCCAGAAGTCCTCTGTCCCGGAATACAACTGTTTGTTGTTACTATATAAATTTGATTCTATACTTACTTAGAGAGTTCGTGAGAATTAATCATGATTATTGATTAACCATAATCTGGTAGAAATTTTGTAATGTGCGATTGAATAGGGTTTTGTTCAGAAAGTAAAAATAAATTAGATACCTACACCCGATTGCTTTTTTAACCGACTTCCAAATCTCAAAGAAGGAGGTTATCAATTCGGTTGTATGTTTTTTTTTTATTATTTTTTTTTTTATGTTTGTTACTCCATAACTCCGTCATTACTGGACCGATTTTGAAAATTCTTTTTTTGATTGAATGTATATGCATACAGATTGGTCCCGTTTTTGTCAAAACCCAGTTCTGATGATGGGATCCATGAGGAATCGAGGGAACTCCTCAAATCTTAAAGGCATACACATAGTGATTTTTGATTTTTTATCAACGAATCAAGCATATACATCCAAAAAAGTGACATTTGATGAAGTGGAACTGCTGATGATGATCAGAACGGAACTCTTCAACGACGCATAGTTCACGGTTGGCGATTTGTCCTCTTCGTTATGTTTGTTAAGCAAGTTAAGTTTTTAAGCCACATTTTTGTCAAGCTCGAGTTCTGATGATGGGATCCATGAGGAATCAAGGGAACTCCTCAAATCTTAAAGGCATGCGTATAGAGATTTTTGTATTTACATCAGAAAATCAAGCATTTTCATTAAAAACTGTCGCATTTGATGAAGTGGAACTGCTGATGATGATCAGAACAAAACTCTTCAACGACGCATAGTTCACGTTTGGCGATTTTTCCTCTTCGTTATGTTCGTTAAGCAAGTTAAGTATTTAAGCCACACTTTTGTCAAGCTCGAGTTCTGATGATGGGATCCATAAGGAATCGAGGGAACTCCTCAAATCTTAAAGGCATGCGTATAGAGATTTTTGTATTTACATCAGAAAATCAAGCATTTTCATTAAAAACTGTCGCATTTGATGAAGTGGAACTGCTGATGATGAACAGAACATAACTCTTCAACGACGCATAGTTCACGTTTGGCGATTTTTCCTCTTCGTTATGTTCGTTAAGCAAGTTAAGTATTTAAGCCACACTTTTGTCAAGCTCGAGTTCTGATGATGGGATCCATAAGGAATCGAGGGAACTCCTCAAATCTTAAAGGCATACGTATAGAATTTTCTGTATTTTCATCATAAAATCAAGCATTTACATTAAAAACTGTCGCATTTGATGAAGTGGAACTGCTGATGGTGACCAGAACAGAACTCTTCAACGACGCATGGTACACGTCTGGTGATAACGAATTTCGATTTTGACTTGGACTGGGACCCGGACTCGGACTCATACCCGGACCCGGACCTGGACTCGGATCGAGATTCGGACCCGGACTCGGGCCCGGAGTCGGATCCTGACTCGGAACCGGACTCGGATCCGGTCTGGGATCCGGACACGGACACGGACCCGGCCTCGGCCCCGGACTCGGACCCAGACTCGGACCCGGACTCGGACCCGGACTCGGACCCGGACTCGGACCTGGACTCGGACCCAGGCTCGGACCCGGACTCGGACCCGGACTCGGACTCGGACTCGGACTCGGACCCGGACTCGGACCCGGACCTTGGCCCGGAAAACCACTATGATACCTTAACTAAATAAACCACTATGATTACCTACCATAAAATGTAGGTATAAAGTATGATGATGCCAATCTTACTAACCCCTCCCGCTTAAACCCCCGTACACCGCACCGCATGCGCCATTAAGTGGGTTAGGTTAGGTTTGAACTGTGATCCTCACAGAACCGAACAAGGGTTAGGTTAGGTTGAAACTGCGAGCCTTACAGAAACGGAATGCTACTTGAAAAGTGGGTTTGATTAGGTTCGAACTGCGATCCTCACAGAACCGAACTGCTATCTGAGAAGTGGGTTAGGTTAGGCTAGAACTACGACCCTTATGGCTCCTCTACACGATGGGCCAACGCCGGCCACTCCAAGGGACGCATTTATGCGTTAGAGGGAGCAAGTAATATTGCTGGTTCCCCTATCTTTGGCATAATTTTTTTTGAAATAATTCTATTGTGCATAATGACTTTAGGCATAATATACTGTTGGCATAAACTCACTTGGTACTGGATTGTTGCGCATACGTGCTCTACGCATAATTTTTATTGATCGAAGTGTCTTTTGGCATAATTTTAATGTCCGAATCGAGACCTGGTATCTGTTTCATTTCGCATAATTTTATTTGTAATAATTTATTTTAGCATAATTCGCCATTAAGCATAATGTACTACAAGCATAAAATCTTATGGCATAGAAATGTTTTGCATACTTGCGAGAATCATATATGTTGTAGGCCCAATATTTTTTGGCTGAAATTAATTCGCCGAATGTTTCGCAACTCGCAACTATTATTTCTCATAATTTCATTTCGCCGAATAACAACAGTTTGTTTTCATGGGGTCGCAGTTCTAACCTAACCTAACCCACTTTTCTGGCAACAGTTTGTTTTCGTGGGGTCGCAGTTCTAACCTAACCTAACCCACTTTTTTGGCAACAGTTTATTTTCGTGGGGTCGCAGTTCTAACCTAACCTAACCCACTTTTCTAGCTACAGTTTGTTTTCGTGGGGTCGCAGTTCTAACCTAACCTAACCCACGTTTGTTTTCGTGGGATCGCAGTTCTAACCCTTTTTTTTTTTTTTACGGAGTTGGGAATGCTTTTACGCATCCCTCCCAGGCCTTGAGAAAGGCCATAATGGGGAGGGTATGTGGGACTCACTCTTTCGGCTCCCTCTCCTAGCGAGAGGGAGGGAAAGAGAATACCCACTAAACCCCACTCCGGCGTCTCACCCTCTCAGACGTTGTATGGGGGCATCATGGGCTCGCGCAGTCATTCTTCCATGATGCCCCCCGTCTCTTCCCGGCATTAGGCCGGGGAACCCGCAGCAAAGGAAGGGAGAATCAGGGACGCTTCTGATTCCCCCTTCAGCCGTGTAGGGCCGTGCAATGTGGGCCTTAACCCACTGGCCCTAACGAGGGAGGACGCGGTTCACCGCAGCGAACTGTGCGCGTCTTCTCCCTCTTCGTCTCTGCCGAAGCGGGTGTGCGTCGGCCGCGTCTTCGCGCTCCCGCTCCGCTGCCTCCTTCTGCGAGATGACCTCCTCGCAGAAGGAGACTACCGCCTTCCATTTTCTCTCGCTGCCCAGCATGGCCGCAACGACGCTGTGCAGCGAGAGATCCGTCGTCCTTATTGCTGCCGTAAGAGTACGGCGCTCCTCATCCCAACGACTGCAGACCTCCAAGGTATGTTGGGCCGAGTCATCAGGGTCACCGCATTCGTGACACTGGGGCCCTAATTCCCTCTTTATGTTGTGCAGGTAATGACCGAAGCAGCCGTGTCCGGTCATTACCTGCGTTGCCCTATATGATAGGGCCCCGTGTTTCCTCTTCAACCACTCCTCTATGTAAGGAAGGACTGCCCCTATGGTGCGTGTTCCATAGCGGGAGTCCTCCAGGCCGGCTTCCCATAGCTCTCGGAGCCTGTCCTTGGCCTCTCGGTCTGCCCGCTCTACTGCTTCTGGGTCCAAGTTCTCTCCTCGAGCCCTGGCCTCCGCCCTCAACACGTATCTCTCCGCTAGGACCTGGGCATCGAGCTCCCACGGAGGAGTGGATGCAAGGAGACACGCCGCCGCGTGGGATACTGTTGAGTAGCCCCTAATTATTCTGAGGGCCACCACCCTCTGCGGCCGCCGGAGCAGGGATTTGTTTTCGCTCGACAGCCGGTCCGCCCAAATCGGGGCCCCGTATAGGGCCATACTTCTAACAACCCCCGCAAAGAGGCGGCGGCATGGGGCTCTCGGTCCTCCCACGTTGGGCAGCAGCCTACCTAGGGCGGAAGCCGCGCCCACAATTCGGGGAGCAAGTCGGATGAAATGCTCCCGGAAGTCCCACTTTCTGTCCAGGACCAGGCCAAGATATTTGATGTTGGCCTTGACCTGGACAGGTTCTCTATCCACTTGGATCGTCAAGTTGGCGGGCAGACACCATCCTTTTCCTCCGAAGACAATTGCCTCCGTCTTCGGGAGGGCTACCCTTAACCCAAGCAGGCGTATGCGGCCGATCGTCATTTCTGTGGCGACCGCCGCCCTCCGCAGGGTCTCCCCCAATTCTCTTCCCCGCACAGCCACCATTGTGTCGTCCGCGTAACATATGGTGGACATGCGGGGAAGCTGTGCCCCCCTTATGACCCAGTCATAGCCGATGTTCCACAGGAGAGGTCCTAAGACTGACCCCTGTGGAACACCGCAGGCCATTTCGCGCTCGCGACGGCCCCCTCTCATTTCGTAGAGCACTACCCTTTCAGATAGGTAGTGCTCCACGATTGTCCTCAGGTATGGAGGCACTTCGTGGTACCGAAGTGCCTCCTTAATCACAGTATACGGGAGGGTGCCGAAAGCATTGGCGATGTCAAGTGACACCGCCACGACACCCTCTCCTCTTCCCGCCGCATCTTCACTAAATTCCCTCAGAGAGGAAAGTGCGTCCATCGTGGACAGCCCCGCCCGAAACCCGAACTGCCTCTCACTGATGTTCGGGCCGGTGTTCCTGAGGTGTTGGAGAATGCGGCCGGCGAGGATGCGTTCCAACATTTTTCCGGCCTCGTCCAGAAGTACTATGGGCCGATATCCGGAGGGACTGTCCGGCGGGCGGCCCTCCTTCCTGAGGAGGCATAGCCTACCCTCTTTCCAGCATCTCGGAAAACGGCCCTCTTTTAGGCAATCGTTGAAAAGTTCCTTAATCCGATTTCCGAGATGCTTTAATACGATAGGGAGGACCTTCCCATGTACCCCGTCAGGCCCAGGAGCCTTTTTACATCGTCTAAGGCGGATGTCTACCCTCGTCATCTCTTCATCGGAGACCTCGGGGATCTCCATCGGACCTACCGGTTCTGCTAAGGGGACCGACATTACCGGTGGCGCAAAGTCGGGCGCCGGCGGAAAGAGGCCCTCCACTATTCGGGTGAGGAGTTCCGGCTCTAGGGAGTCCATGGGAGGGGCATGCTTCATCTTGTTGCGTACAAGCTTGTACGGTCGCCCCCATGGATCCCGGTCTAGAGTGGCCAGGAATTCCTCTCTCGCCTCATCCTTTCTTTTGGCGATTGCCAGGTTGAGAGCCTCTTTTGCCGTTTTGAGGGCCTGGTACGCTGCCTCTTCCTCCTCCTCAGTATGCCTCCTCCGTCGACATCGATTGAATGCGCGGCGGCACGCATTACTGGTGATACGGAGGGCCGCGATTTCCTCCGACCACCAGTACACCCTCCTCCTTGATCGCAGTTCTAACCTAACCTAACCCACTTTTCTGGCAACAGTTGGTTTTCGTGGGGTCGCAGTTCTAACCTAACCTAACCCACTTTTCTGGCAACAGTTTGTTTTCGTGGGGTCGCAGTTCTAACCTAACCTAACCCACTTTTCTGGCAACAGTTTGTTTTCGTGGGGTTGCAGTTCTAACCTAACCTAACCCACTTTTCTGGCAACAGTTTGTTTTCGTGGGATCTATATCTGAATCCCTAAAGTTTTTTCTCCTATCTTTGCATTCCCTAATATTGTTTGTCATAATGATCAGTTGTCCTAACACTCGTATACCCTAATTTTGGTTTCCCTTTTATCGACTGGCCGATTTTTTTTTGTCCTAATATGTTTTTCCCTAATGGCACTTTCCATATTGGGTATTTATCCTAATGTTATGTAGCATAATTCTTTTTTTGCCTAATTATTGTTAGGCCTAAAAATTATATATCCTAACCATCATGTTACCTAATTTTACTTAGCCTATCGTTTCTTGACCTAATACTCGTATGTCCTAATTTAAATTTCCCTCCTAACCTAACCAATGGCAGCATTTCATTTTTGCGAGGATCGCAGTTCTAACCTAACCTAACCCACTTTTGTGACAGCAGTTCGTTTTTTCGAGGGCCACAGTTCTAACCTAACCTAACCCACTTTTGTGGCAGCAGTTCGTTTTTTTGAGGGTCACAGTTCTAACCTAATCTAACCCACTTTTGTGGCAGCAGTTCGTTTTTTCGAGGGTCACAGTTCTAACCTAACCTAACCCACTTTTGTGGCAGCAGTTCGTTTTTTTGAGGGTCACAGTTCTAACCTAACCTAACCCACTTTTGTGGCAGCAGTTCGTTTTTTCGAGGGTCACAGTTCTAACCTAACCTAACCCACTTTTGTGGCAGCAGTTCGTTTTTTTGAGGGTCACAGTTCTAACCTAACCTAACCCACTTTTGTGGCAGCAGTTCGTTTTTTTCGAGGGTCACAGTTCTAACCTAACCTAACCCACTTTTGTGGCAACAGTTCGTTACCATTCATTATGGAAAGTAATTGTTATGATAATTGATCAATAGGAAAAGTAACTGTTATGATAATAGATCATTAGGGCAATAGCCATTAGGTCAAAACAGTTAGAGCATGTTATTTTATGCCAAACATTGTTAGGGATTTCGAAAATATGGTAAAATACTTTAGGGATCTTGATAGTTATGGTATAAATGCTTAGGTCAAATGATTCTTAGGCTAACCATTACATTATGGAAAATAATCGTTATGACAATTGATCGTTAGGGCATGTGCCCATTAGGACAAACCAGTTAGAGCAAGTGACTTTAGGACAAACGTTGTTAGGGATTCAGAATGACACCCGTTTTCGTGGGGTCGCAGATCTAACTTAACCTAACCCACTTTTCTGGCAATAGATTGTTTCCGTGGGGTCGCAGTTCTAACCTAACCTAACCCACTTTTCTAGCAACAGTTTTTTTGTTGGGCTCCGCATCTGCTCCGGCGCTACGGACATAGCAGCTCCTTCGCCCTTGCGTAGCAAAGCGCAGGCGCTTATGCTATGTGCCATTCTGCTAAATGTAGCTTATGACAGATGCGTTTTAGATCATACAAGTTATACCAAATAGAAAGAATCGAAATACGTTTTCTGCGATGTAAATATTCGCCTAAATCCTATTATCCGGTTTTGTTCAGAAAGTAAAAATAAATTAGATACCTACACCCGATTGCTTTTTTAACCGACTTCCAAATCTCAAAGAAGGAGGTTATCAATTCGGTTGTATGTTTTTTTTTTATTATTTTTTTTTTTTATGTTTGTTACTCCATAACTCCGTCATTACTGGACCGATTTTGAAAATTCTTTTTTTGATTGAATGTATATGCATACAGATTGGTCCCGTTTTTGTCAAAACCCAGTTCTGATGATGGGATCCATGAGGAATCGAGGGAACTCCTCAAATCTTAAAGGCATACACATAGTGATTTTTGATTTTTTATCAACGAATCAAGCATATACATCCAAAAAAGTGACATTTGATGAAGTGGAACTGCTGATGATGATCAGAACGGAACTCTTCAACGACGCATAGTTCACGGTTGGCGATTTGTCCTCTTCGTTATGTTTGTTAAGCAAGTTAAGTTTTTAAGCCACATTTTTGTCAAGCTCGAGTTCTGATGATGGGATCCATGAGGAATCAAGGGAACTCCTCAAATCTTAAAGGCATGCGTATAGAGATTTTTGTATTTACATCAGAAAATCAAGCATTTTCATTAAAAACTGTCGCATTTGATGAAGTGGAACTGCTGATGATGATCAGAACAGAACTCTTCAACGACGCATAGTTCACGTTTGGCGATTTTTCCTCTTCGTTATGTTCGTTAAGCAAGTTAAGTATTTAAGCCACACTTTTGTCAAGCTCGAGTTCTGATGATGGGATCCATAAGGAATCGAGGGAACTCCTCAAATCTTAAAGGCATGCGTATAGAGATTTTTGTATTTACATCAGAAAATCAAGCATTTTCATTAAAAACTGTCGCATTTGATGAAGTGGAACTGCTGATGATGATCAGAACATAACTCTTCAACGACGCATAGTTCACGTTTGGCGATTTTTCCTCTTCGTTATGTTCGTTAAGCAAGTTAAGTATTTAAGCCACACTTTTGTCAAGCTCGAGTTCTGATGATGGGATCCATAAGGAATCGAGGGAACTCCTCAAATCTTAAAGGCATACGTATAGAATTTTCTGTATTTTCATCATAAAATCAAGCATTTACATTAAAAACTGTCGCATTTGATGAAGTGGAACTGCTGATGGTGACCAGAACAGAACTCTTCAACGACGCATGGTACACGTCTGGTGATAACGAATTTCGATTTTGACTTGGACTGGGACCCGGACTCGGACTCATACCCGGACCCGGACCTGGACTCGGATCGAGATTCGGACCCGGACTCGGGCCCGGAGTCGGATCCTGACTCGGAACCGGACTCGGATCCGGTCTGGGATCCGGACACGGACACGGACCCGGCCTCGGCCCCGGACTCGGACCCAGACTCGGACCCGGACTCGGACCCGGACTCGGACCCGGACTCGGACCTGGACTCGGACCCAGGCTCGGACCCGGACTCGGACCCGGACTCGGACTCGGACTCGGACTCGGACCCGGACTCGGACCCGGACCTTGGCCCGGAAAACCACTATGATACCTTAACTAAATAAACCACTATGATTACCTACCATAAAATGTAGGTATAAAGTATGATGATGCCAATCTTACTAACCCCTCCCGCTTAAACCCCCGTACACCGCACCGCATGCGCCATTAAGTGGGTTAGGTTAGGTTTGAACTGTGATCCTCACAGAACCGAACAAGGGTTAGGTTAGGTTGAAACTGCGAGCCTTACAGAAACGGAATGCTACTTGAAAAGTGGGTTTGATTAGGTTCGAACTGCGATCCTCACAGAACCGAACTGCTATCTGAGAAGTGGGTTAGGTTAGGCTAGAACTACGACCCTTATGGCTCCTCTACACGATGGGTCAACGCCGGCCACTCCAAGGGACGCATTTATGCGTTAGAGGGAGCAAGTAATATTGCTGGTTCCCCTATCTTTGGCATAATTTTTTTTGTAATAATTCTATTGTGCATAATGACTTTAGGCATAATATACTGTTGGCATAAACTCACTTGGTACTGGATTGTTGCGCATACGTGCTCTACGCATAATTTTTATTGATCGAAGTGTCTTTTGGCATAATTTTAATGTCCGAATCGAGACCTGGTATCTGTTTCATTTCGCATAATTTTATTTGTAATAATTTATTTTAGCATAATTCGCCATTAAGCATAATGTACTACAAGCATAAAATCTTATGGCATAGAAATGTTTTGCATACTTGCGAGAATCATATATGTTGTAGGCCCAATATTTTTTGGCTGAAATTAATTCGCCGAATGTTTCGCAACTCGCAACTATTATTTCTCATAATTTCATTTCGCCGAATAACAACAGTTTGTTTTCATGGGGTCGCAGTTCTAACCTAACCTAACCCACTTTTCTGGCAACAGTTTGTTTTCGTGGGGTCGCAGTTCTAACCTAACCTAACCCACGTTTGTTTTCGTGGGATCGCAGTTCTAACCCTTTTTTTTTTTTTTACGGAGTTGGGAATGCTTTTACGCATCCCTCCCAGGCCTTGAGAAAGGCCATAATGGGGAGGGTATGTGGGACTCACTCTTTCGGCTCCCTCTCCTAGCGAGAGGGAGGGAAAGAGAATACCCACTAAACCCCACTCCGGCGTCTCACCCTCTCAGACGTTGTATGGGGGCATCATGGGCTCGCGCAGTCATTCTTCCATGATGCCCCCCGTCTCTTCCCGGCATTAGGCCGGGGAACCCGCAGCAAAGGAAGGGAGAATCAGGGACGCTTCTGATTCCCCCTTCAGCCGTGTAGGGCCGTGCAATGTGGGCCTTAACCCACTGGCCCTAACGAGGGAGGACGCGGTTCACCGCAGCGAACTGTGCGCGTCTTCTCCCTCTTCGTCTCTGCCGAAGCGGGTGTGCGTCGGCCGCGTCTTCGCGCTCCCGCTCCGCTGCCTCCTTCTGCGAGATGACCTCCTCGCAGAAGGAGACTACCGCCTTCCATTTTCTCTCGCTGCCCAGCATGGCCGCAACGACGCTGTGCAGCGAGAGATCCGTCGTCCTTATTGCTGCCGTAAGAGTACGGCGCTCCTCATCCCAACGACTGCAGACCTCCAAGGTATGTTGGGCCGAGTCATCAGGGTCACCGCATTCGTGACACTGGGGCCCTAATTCTCTCTTTATGTTGTGCAGGTAATGACCGAAGCAGCCGTGTCCGGTCATTACCTGCGTTGCCCTATATGATAGGGCCCCGTGTTTCCTCTTCAACCACTCCTCTATGTAAGGAAGGACTGCCCCTATGGTGCGTGTTCCATAGCGGGAGTCCTCCAGGCCGGCTTCCCATAGCTCTCGGAGCCTGTCCTTGGCCTCTCGGTCTGCCCGCTCTACTGCTTCTGGGTCCAAGTTCTCTCCTCGAGCCCTGGCCTCCGCCCTCAACACGTATCTCTCCGCTAGGACCTGGGCATCGAGCTCCCACGGAGGAGTGGATGCAAGGAGACACGCCGCCGCGTGGGATACTGTTGAGTAGCCCCTAATTATTCTGAGGGCCACCACCCTCTGCGGCCGCCGGAGCAGGGATTTGTTTTCGCTCGACAGCCGGTCCGCCCAAATCGGGGCCCCGTATAGGGCCATACTTCTAACAACCCCCGCAAAGAGGCGGCGGCATGGGGCTCTCGGTCCTCCCACGTTGGGCAGCAGCCTACCTAGGGCGGAAGCCGCGCCCACAATTCGGGGAGCAAGTCGGATGAAATGCTCCCGGAAGTCCCACTTTCTGTCCAGGACCAGGCCAAGATATTTGATGTTGGCCTTGACCTGGACAGGTTCTCTATCCACTTGGATCGTCAAGTTGGCGGGCAGACACCATCCTTTTCCTCCGAAGACAATTGCCTCCGTCTTCGGGAGGGCTACCCTTAACCCAAGCAGGCGTATGCGGCCGATCGTCATTTCTGTGGCGACCGCCGCCCTCCGCAGGGTCTCCCCCAATTCTCTTCCCCGCACAGCCACCATTGTGTCGTCCGCGTAACATATGGTGGACATGCGGGGAAGCTGTGCCCCCCTTATGACCCAGTCATAGCCGATGTTCCACAGGAGAGGTCCTAAGACTGACCCCTGTGGAACACCGCAGGCCATTTCGCGCTCGCGACGGCCCCCTCTCATTTCGTAGAGCACTACCCTTTCAGATAGGTAGTGCTCCACGATTGTCCTCAGGTATGGAGGCACTTCGTGGTACCGAAGTGCCTCCTTAATCACAGTATACGGGAGGGTGCCGAAAGCATTGGCGATGTCAAGTGACACCGCCACGACACCCTCTCCTCTTCCCGCCGCATCTTCACTAAATTCCCTCAGAGAGGAAAGTGCGTCCATCGTGGACAGCCCCGCCCGAAACCCGAACTGCCTCTCACTGATGTTCGGGCCGGTGTTCCTGAGGTGTTGGAGAATGCGGCCGGCGAGGATGCGTTCCAACATTTTTCCGGCCTCGTCCAGAAGTACTATGGGCCGATATCCGGAGGGACTGTCCGGCGGGCGGCCCTCCTTCCTGAGGAGGCATAGCCTACCCTCTTTCCAGCATCTCGGAAAACGGCCCTCTTTTAGGCAATCGTTGAAAAGTTCCTTAATCCGATTTCCGAGATGCTTTAATACGATAGGGAGGACCTTCCCATGTACCCCGTCAGGCCCAGGAGCCTTTTTACATCGTCTAAGGCGGATGTCTACCCTCGTCATCTCTTCATCGGAGACCTCGGGGATCTCCATCGGACCTACCGGTTCTGCTAAGGGGACCGACATTACCGGTGGCGCAAAGTCGGGCGCCGGCGGAAAGAGGCCCTCCACTATTCGGGTGAGGAGTTCCGGCTCTAGGGAGTCCATGGGAGGGGCATGCTTCATCTTGTTGCGTACAAGCTTGTACGGTCGCCCCCATGGATCCCGGTCTAGAGTGGCCAGGAATTCCTCTCTCGCCTCATCCTTTCTTTTGGCGATTGCCAGGTTGAGAGCCTCTTTTGCCGTTTTGAGGGCCTGGTACGCTGCCTCTTCCTCCTCCTCAGTATGCCTCCTCCGTCGACATCGATTGAATGCGCGGCGGCACGCATTACTGGTGATACGGAGGGCCGCGATTTCCTCCGACCACCAGTACACCCTCCTCCTTGATCGCAGTTCTAACCTAACCTAACCCACTTTTCTGGCAACAGTTGGTTTTCGTGGGGTCGCAGTTCTAACCTAACCTAACCCACTTTTCTGGCAACAGTTTGTTTTCGTGGGGTCGCAGTTCTAACCTAACCTAACCCACTTTTCTGGCAACAGTTTGTTTTCGTGGGGTTGCAGTTCTAACCTAACCTAACCCACTTTTCTGGCAACAGTTTGTTTTCGTGGGATCTATATCTGAATCCCTAAAGTTTTTTCTCCTATCTTTGCATTCCCTAATATTGTTTGTCATAATGATCAGTTGTCCTAACACTCGTATACCCTAATTTTGGTTTCCCTTTTATCGACTGGCCGATTTTTTTTTGTCCTAATATGTTTTTCCCTAATGGCACTTTCCATATTGGGTATTTATCCTAATGTTATGTAGCATAATTCTTTTTTTGCCTAATTATTGTTAGGCCTAAAAATTATATATCCTAACCATCATGTTACCTAATTTTACTTAGCCTATCGTTTCTTGACCTAATACTCGTATGTCCTAATTTAAATTTCCCTCCTAACCTAACCAATGGCAGCATTTCATTTTTGCGAGGATCGCAGTTCTAACCTAACCTAACCCACTTTTGTGACAGCAGTTCGTTTTTTCGAGGGCCACAGTTCTAACCTAACCTAACCCACTTTTGTGGCAGCAGTTCGTTTTTTTGAGGGTCACAGTTCTAACCTAATCTAACCCACTTTTGTGGCAGCAGTTCGTTTTTTCGAGGGTCACAGTTCTAACCTAACCTAACCCACTTTTGTGGCAGCAGTTCGTTTTTTTGAGGGTCACAGTTCTAACCTAACCTAACCCACTTTTGTGGCAGCAGTTCGTTTTTTCGAGGGTCACAGTTCTAACCTAACCTAACCCACTTTTGTGGCAGCAGTTCGTTTTTTTGAGGGTCACAGTTCTAACCTAACCTAACCCACTTTTGTGGCAGCAGTTCGTTTTTTTCGAGGGTCACAGTTCTAACCTAACCTAACCCACTTTTGTGGCAACAGTTCGTTACCATTCATTATGGAAAGTAATTGTTATGATAATTGATCAATAGGAAAAGTAACTGTTATGATAATAGATCATTAGGGCAATAGCCATTAGGTCAAAACAGTTAGAGCATGTTATTTTATGCCAAACATTGTTAGGGATTTCGAAAATATGGTAAAATACTTTAGGGATCTTGATAGTTATGGTATAAATGCTTAGGTCAAATGATTCTTAGGCTAACCATTACATTATGGAAAATAATCGTTATGACAATTGATCGTTAGGGCATGTGCCCATTAGGACAAACCAGTTAGAGCAAGTGACTTTAGGACAAACGTTGTTAGGGATTCAGAATGACACCCGTTTTCGTGGGGTCGCAGATCTAACTTAACCTAACCCACTTTTCTGGCAATAGATTGTTTCCGTGGGGTCGCAGTTCTAACCTAACCTAACCCACTTTTCTAGCAACAGTTTTTTTGTTGGGCTCCGCATCTGCTCCGGCGCTACGGACATAGCAGCTCCTTCGCCCTTGCGTAGCAAAGCGCAGGCGCTTATGCTATGTGCCATTCTGCTAAATGTAGCTTATGACAGATGCGTTTTAGATCATACAAGTTATACCAAATAGAAAGAATCGAAATACGTTTTCTGCGATGTAAATATTCGCCTAAATCCTATTATCCGGTTTTGTTCAGAAAGTAAAAATAAATTAGATACCTACACCCGATTGCTTTTTTAACCGACTTCCAAATCTCAAAGAAGGAGGTTATCAATTCGGTTGTATGTTTTTTATTTTTTTTTTTTTTTTTTTATGTTTGTTACTCCATAACTCCGTCATTACTGGACCGATTTTGAAAATTCTTTTTTTGATTGAATGTATATGCATACAGATTGGTCCCGTTTTTGTCAAAACCCAGTTCTGATGATGGGATCCATGAGGAATCGAGGGAACTCCTCAAATCTTAAAGGCATACACATAGTGATTTTTGATTTTTTATCAACGAATCAAGCATATACATCCAAAAAAGTGACATTTGATGAAGTGGAACTGCTGATGATGATCAGAACGGAACTCTTCAACGACGCATAGTTCACGGTTGGCGATTTGTCCTCTTCGTTATGTTTGTTAAGCAAGTTAAGTTTTTAAGCCACATTTTTGTCAAGCTCGAGTTCTGATGATGGGATCCATGAGGAATCAAGGGAACTCCTCAAATCTTAAAGGCATGCGTATAGAGATTTTTGTATTTACATCAGAAAATCAAGCATTTTCATTAAAAACTGTCGCATTTGATGAAGTGGAACTGCTGATGATGATCAGAACAGAACTCTTCAACGACGCATAGTTCACGTTTGGCGATTTTTCCTCTTCGTTATGTTCGTTAAGCAAGTTAAGTATTTAAGCCACACTTTTGTCAAGCTCGAGTTCTGATGATGGGATCCATAAGGAATCGAGGGAACTCCTCAAATCTTAAAGGCATGCGTATAGAGATTTTTGTATTTACATCAGAAAATCAAGCATTTTCATTAAAAACTGTCGCATTTGATGAAGTGGAACTGCTGATGATGATCAGAACATAACTCTTCAACGACGCATAGTTCACGTTTGGCGATTTTTCCTCTTCGTTATGTTCGTTAAGCAAGTTAAGTATTTAAGCCACACTTTTGTCAAGCTCGAGTTCTGATGATGGGATCCATAAGGAATCGAGGGAACTCCTCAAATCTTAAAGGCATACGTATAGAATTTTCTGTATTTTCATCATAAAATCAAGCATTTACATTAAAAACTGTCGCATTTGATGAAGTGGAACTGCTGATGGTGACCAGAACAGAACTCTTCAACGACGCATGGTACACGTCTGGTGATAACGAATTTCGATTTTGACTTGGACTGGGACCCGGACTCGGACTCATACCCGGACCCGGACCTGGACTCGGATCGAGATTCGGACCCGGACTCGGGCCCGGAGTCGGATCCTGACTCGGAACCGGACTCGGATCCGGTCTGGGATCCGGACACGGACACGGACCCGGCCTCGGCCCCGGACTCGGACCCAGACTCGGACCCGGACTCGGACCCGGACTCGGACCCGGACTCGGACCTGGACTCGGACCCAGGCTCGGACCCGGACTCGGACCCGGACTCGGACTCGGACTCGGACTCGGACCCGGACTCGGACCCGGACCTTGGCCCGGAAAACCACTATGATACCTTAACTAAATAAACCACTATGATTACCTACCATAAAATGTAGGTATAAAGTATGATGATGCCAATCTTACTAACCCCTCCCGCTTAAACCCCCGTACACCGCACCGCATGCGCCATTAAGTGGGTTAGGTTAGGTTTGAACTGTGATCCTCACAGAACCGAACAAGGGTTAGGTTAGGTTGAAACTGCGAGCCTTACAGAAACGGAATGCTACTTGAAAAGTGGGTTTGATTAGGTTCGAACTGCGATCCTCACAGAACCGAACTGCTATCTGAGAAGTGGGTTAGGTTAGGCTAGAACTACGACCCTTATGGCTCCTCTACACGATGGGTCAACGCCGGCCACTCCAAGGGACGCATTTATGCGTTAGAGGGAGCAAGTAATATTGCTGGTTCCCCTATCTTTGGCATAATTTTTTTTGTAATAATTCTATTGTGCATAATGACTTTAGGCATAATATACTGTTGGCATAAACTCACTTGGTACTGGATTGTTGCGCATACGTGCTCTACGCATAATTTTTATTGATCGAAGTGTCTTTTGGCATAATTTTAATGTCCGAATCGAGACCTGGTATCTGTTTCATTTCGCATAATTTTATTTGTAATAATTTATTTTAGCATAATTCGCCATTAAGCATAATGTACTACAAGCATAAAATCTTATGGCATAGAAATGTTTTGCATACTTGCGAGAATCATATATGTTGTAGGCCCAATATTTTTTGGCTGAAATTAATTCGCCGAATGTTTCGCAACTCGCAACTATTATTTCTCATAATTTCATTTCGCCGAATAACAACAGTTTGTTTTCATGGGGTCGCAGTTCTAACCTAACCTAACCCACTTTTCTGGCAACAGTTTGTTTTCGTGGGGTCGCAGTTCTAACCTAACCTAACCCACTTTTTTGGCAACAGTTTATTTTCGTGGGGTCGCAGTTCTAACCTAACCTAACCCACTTTTCTAGCTACAGTTTGTTTTCGTGGGGTCGCAGTTCTAACCTAACCTAACCCACGTTTGTTTTCGTGGGATCGCAGTTCTAACCCTTTTTTTTTTTTTTTACGGAGTTGGGAATGCTTTTACGCATCCCTCCCAGGCCTTGAGAAAGGCCATAATGGGGAGGGTATGTGGGACTCACTCTTTCGGCTCCCTCTCCTAGCGAGAGGGAGGGAAAGAGAATACCCACTAAACCCCACTCCGGCGTCTCACCCTCTCAGACGTTGTATGGGGGCATCATGGGCTCGCGCAGTCATTCTTCCATGATGCCCCCCGTCTCTTCCCGGCATTAGGCCGGGGAACCCGCAGCAAAGGAAGGGAGAATCAGGGACGCTTCTGATTCCCCCTTCAGCCGTGTAGGGCCGTGCAATGTGGGCCTTAACCCACTGGCCCTAACGAGGGAGGACGCGGTTCACCGCAGCGAACTGTGCGCGTCTTCTCCCTCTTCGTCTCTGCCGAAGCGGGTGTGCGTCGGCCGCGTCTTCGCGCTCCCGCTCCGCTGCCTCCTTCTGCGAGATGACCTCCTCGCAGAAGGAGACTACCGCCTTCCATTTTCTCTCGCTGCCCAGCATGGCCGCAACGACGCTGTGCAGCGAGAGATCCGTCGTCCTTATTGCTGCCGTAAGAGTACGGCGCTCCTCATCCCAACGACTGCAGACCTCCAAGGTATGTTGGGCCGAGTCATCAGGGTCACCGCATTCGTGACACTGGGGCCCTAATTCTCTCTTTATGTTGTGCAGGTAATGACCGAAGCAGCCGTGTCCGGTCATTACCTGCGTTGCCCTATATGATAGGGCCCCGTGTTTCCTCTTCAACCACTCCTCTATGTAAGGAAGGACTGCCCCTATGGTGCGTGTTCCATAGCGGGAGTCCTCCAGGCCGGCTTCCCATAGCTCTCGGAGCCTGTCCTTGGCCTCTCGGTCTGCCCGCTCTACTGCTTCTGGGTCCAAGTTCTCTCCTCGAGCCCTGGCCTCCGCCCTCAACACGTATCTCTCCGCTAGGACCTGGGCATCGAGCTCCCACGGAGGAGTGGATGCAAGGAGACACGCCGCCGCGTGGGATACTGTTGAGTAGCCCCTAATTATTCTGAGGGCCACCACCCTCTGCGGCCGCCGGAGCAGGGATTTGTTTTCGCTCGACAGCCGGTCCGCCCAAATCGGGGCCCCGTATAGGGCCATACTTCTAACAACCCCCGCAAAGAGGCGGCGGCATGGGGCTCTCGGTCCTCCCACGTTGGGCAGCAGCCTACCTAGGGCGGAAGCCGCGCCCACAATTCGGGGAGCAAGTCGGATGAAATGCTCCCGGAAGTCCCACTTTCTGTCCAGGACCAGGCCAAGATATTTGATGTTGGCCTTGACCTGGACAGGTTCTCTATCCACTTGGATCGTCAAGTTGGCGGGCAGACACCATCCTTTTCCTCCGAAGACAATTGCCTCCGTCTTCGGGAGGGCTACCCTTAACCCAAGCAGGCGTATGCGGCCGATCGTCATTTCTGTGGCGACCGCCGCCCTCCGCAGGGTCTCCCCCAATTCTCTTCCCCGCACAGCCACCATTGTGTCGTCCGCGTAACATATGGTGGACATGCGGGGAAGCTGTGCCCCCCTTATGACCCAGTCATAGCCGATGTTCCACAGGAGAGGTCCTAAGACTGACCCCTGTGGAACACCGCAGGCCATTTCGCGCTCGCGACGGCCCCCTCTCATTTCGTAGAGCACTACCCTTTCAGATAGGTAGTGCTCCACGATTGTCCTCAGGTATGGAGGCACTTCGTGGTACCGAAGTGCCTCCTTAATCACAGTATACGGGAGGGTGCCGAAAGCATTGGCGATGTCAAGTGACACCGCCACGACACCCTCTCCTCTTCCCGCCGCATCTTCACTAAATTCCCTCAGAGAGGAAAGTGCGTCCATCGTGGACAGCCCCGCCCGAAACCCGAACTGCCTCTCACTGATGTTCGGGCCGGTGTTCCTGAGGTGTTGGAGAATGCGGCCGGCGAGGATGCGTTCCAACATTTTTCCGGCCTCGTCCAGAAGTACTATGGGCCGATATCCGGAGGGACTGTCCGGCGGGCGGCCCTCCTTCCTGAGGAGGCATAGCCTACCCTCTTTCCAGCATCTCGGAAAACGGCCCTCTTTTAGGCAATCGTTGAAAAGTTCCTTAATCCGATTTCCGAGATGCTTTAATACGATAGGGAGGACCTTCCCATGTACCCCGTCAGGCCCAGGAGCCTTTTTACATCGTCTAAGGCGGATGTCTACCCTCGTCATCTCTTCATCGGAGACCTCGGGGATCTCCATCGGACCTACCGGTTCTGCTAAGGGGACCGACATTACCGGTGGCGCAAAGTCGGGCGCCGGCGGAAAGAGGCCCTCCACTATTCGGGTGAGGAGTTCCGGCTCTAGGGAGTCCATGGGAGGGGCATGCTTCATCTTGTTGCGTACAAGCTTGTACGGTCGCCCCCATGGATCCCGGTCTAGAGTGGCCAGGAATTCCTCTCTCGCCTCATCCTTTCTTTTGGCGATTGCCAGGTTGAGAGCCTCTTTTGCCGTTTTGAGGGCCTGGTACGCTGCCTCTTCCTCCTCCTCAGTATGCCTCCTCCGTCGACATCGATTGAATGCGCGGCGGCACGCATTACTGGTGATACGGAGGGCCGCGATTTCCTCCGACCACCAGTACACCCTCCTCCTTGATCGCAGTTCTAACCTAACCTAACCCACTTTTCTGGCAACAGTTGGTTTTCGTGGGGTCGCAGTTCTAACCTAACCTAACCCACTTTTCTGGCAACAGTTTGTTTTCGTGGGGTCGCAGTTCTAACCTAACCTAACCCACTTTTCTGGCAACAGTTTGTTTTCGTGGGGTTGCAGTTCTAACCTAACCTAACCCACTTTTCTGGCAACAGTTTGTTTTCGTGGGATCTATATCTGAATCCCTAAAGTTTTTTCTCCTATCTTTGCATTCCCTAATATTGTTTGTCATAATGATCAGTTGTCCTAACACTCGTATACCCTAATTTTGGTTTCCCTTTTATCGACTGGCCGATTTTTTTTTGTCCTAATATGTTTTTCCCTAATGGCACTTTCCATATTGGGTATTTATCCTAATGTTATGTAGCATAATTCTTTTTTTGCCTAATTATTGTTAGGCCTAAAAATTATATATCCTAACCATCATGTTACCTAATTTTACTTAGCCTATCGTTTCTTGACCTAATACTCGTATGTCCTAATTTAAATTTCCCTCCTAACCTAACCAATGGCAGCATTTCATTTTTGCGAGGATCGCAGTTCTAACCTAACCTAACCCACTTTTGTGACAGCAGTTCGTTTTTTCGAGGGCCACAGTTCTAACCTAACCTAACCCACTTTTGTGGCAGCAGTTCGTTTTTTTGAGGGTCACAGTTCTAACCTAACCTAACCCACTTTTGTGGCAGCAGTTCGTTTTTTCGAGGGTCACAGTTCTAACCTAACCTAACCCACTTTTGTGGCAGCAGTTCGTTTTTTTGAGGGTCACAGTTCTAACCTAACCTAACCCACTTTTGTGGCAGCAGTTCGTTTTTTCGAGGGTCACAGTTCTAACCTAACCTAACCCACTTTTGTGGCAGCAGTTCGTTTTTTTGAGGGTCACAGTTCTAACCTAACCTAACCCACTTTTGTGGCAGCAGTTCGTTTTTTTCGAGGGTCACAGTTCTAACCTAACCTAACCCACTTTTGTGGCAACAGTTCGTTACCATTCATTATGGAAAGTAATTGTTATGATAATTGATCAATAGGAAAAGTAACTGTTATGATAATAGATCATTAGGGCAATAGCCATTAGGTCAAAACAGTTAGAGCATGTTATTTTATGCCAAACATTGTTAGGGATTTCGAAAATATGGTAAAATACTTTAGGGATCTTGATAGTTATGGTATAAATGCTTAGGTCAAATGATTCTTAGGCTAACCATTACATTATGGAAAATAATCGTTATGACAATTGATCGTTAGGGCATGTGCCCATTAGGACAAACCAGTTAGAGCAAGTGACTTTAGGACAAACGTTGTTAGGGATTCAGAATGACACCCGTTTTCGTGGGGTCGCAGATCTAACTTAACCTAACCCACTTTTCTGGCAATAGATTGTTTCCGTGGGGTCGCAGTTCTAACCTAACCTAACCCACTTTTCTAGCAACAGTTTTTTTGTTGGGCTCCGCATCTGCTCCGGCGCTACGGACATAGCAGCTCCTTCGCCCTTGCGTAGCAAAGCGCAGGCGCTTATGCTATGTGCCATTCTGCTAAATGTAGCTTATGACAGATGCGTTTTAGATCATACAAGTTATACCAAATAGAAAGAATCGAAATACGTTTTCTGCGATGTAAATATTCGCCTAAATCCTATTATGCTAAACAGATTATGCAAATCACATTTCGGACATTTAAACAAACGCAAAATAAAATTATTCGTATCAAAAGTCGGCCAAAATAATAGTAGTCTATTTAAGATTCGGACTTGCAAACATTCGGCCTATTGCATATTATACAAACTGAAGCTTTCTGCAAATTTAACATTCATCGAAATACATTTCTGCGAAATAGGTTATGCCAGATGCGTTTCGGGTCACGGAAGTTATGCCAAATAGACGGAACCCAATATTGCTATCTCATTCTACCGCAAGGCTGCGTCCCTTGGAGTGGCCGGCGTTGGCCCATCCTGTAGAAGAGCCATTACAGAAGCGAAATGCTAGTAGAAAAGTGGGTGGTTTTACCTCCGTTTCTACATAGTGTACTATCTACAATAATCTTTCACCGGCCCCCAAAGAAGTCGGTTTTTTTTTCTTAAAAATTATCTTTTAGCAAAACTATTAGCCAATCATAAAATGACTAAAATAACTGCCAAAATGTGTTGTCTGAGTTTTAATTCGTATTCATGTGAGATTTGATCTTTCGGATATCGTTTATATGTACACTTACGAGTTACGAGGCTTATTTAAAACAGAAAACATAAGTTATATTTTCCTTATTGTAATGGTTTTAACACTTTTAACGTGGAAAACGATCCAATGGTATTTGAGGACTACGACAGGGACAGTTGGGCCAGTAGTACAACGATCGGGGTGTATAGGAATATTAGGAATATATAAAACAGAACAAAGTAAACACAAAAAACTGTTGAGTCAAATCGCTGACACAACAATCGTGTTACACACCCTGTCGTGTCGCGGCGCGATGCTATTCGCATACTAATGTCAGCGATGACTAAATTCAATTTCTTCTCGCGACCAGCCCCGGTCGTGCGAGAGACAGACGTGACCAAAGCAGACCTAACTTTCTGGTACACAATACTGGGAACTTGACATTACGACTCCACGAATGTCGTGTCTTGAACAACATTTACAAGTACCTATGCCTCATTCAAATATACGAAAGTGATCGTGCTAGAATTACAACCAAACAGAAAGAAAGCTGTAGTTAGCTGTATTTAGGTATTTATAAATTACTTAGCTCCTGCCCGCGACTTTAACTGCCGGTAGTACTTCTGTAGTAAATTGGATTCCCTTTTTCATGCCCTTCAGAGAATGGTATTCCGCAGACCAGGGCTCAAAATCGTTAAAGCGTGAAAAGATAACATGCAGACAGACTGAGTAACTTTCGTATTTATAAATAATATATTATTATTATTTTAAGGTACACAATACAAGCGGTCATAAGTATTTTAAATTTTCCTTAAGTTCCTATAATCCATTCCAGTTTCATAAAATGTAGTGTACGTATGATGATACTTTTATGATTTGCCTTATAATTTTTCGCGCAACCACCGTATGGCCTACGTAAAAACATTATCTGCCTCTCTGCCGCTCCAATACCCAAGAGCGATAATTTTAAATTTTTCGAAGTTTTTTTTTTTTCGGTGGTAGGTGGTAGGCCACCAGCACATACCTAGGTAAGTACCTCGATCTAAACGGTCGCCAAGAGACTTGTGCAGTAAACGAGCTAATCTAACTCAACATCTGGCGAAGACTGGTTTTTGACAACTTTTACTTATATTTCCTTAAGGTACTCGTATAGTTGCGTAAGTATGCAAGATAACTATGTACATATACGTTTATAACTTTACTTTTCCTGTAGGTATGCTAACTATAAAGTGAGGATTGTCTATTTTGTATGTAAACTATGACATTACAAGCACTACTAGCTGAGCACTGATAGTAGTAGTACGTACTTAAATAGGTACATACAAAATGTCTTTCTAGGAAGGAAGGAACGCTACATCGTTTAAATGAATAATTAATTTGTGTCAGTAACAAGATGCGCATAGGATAAAACTACAGCACAGCGAAATATCGATGGGCTCCTAGCAATGCACGCACGAGAACTTTCCAAAGTTGCGAAACTTTCCACATGAGAAATTCTCGGTAACTTCTGAGAATGTTCTCGAGAACGAGAATTTATTTATTTATCGTAGTTTATACCTTGAATATTCACGATAGTTTAGGTGTAGTCCTTACCCCCAGAAAATTCCGACTTTTGGTCGTCCGCTTCCGGTCAGAAAAATGTATGACGGCCCGGCCAAACGGTCAGACTTAGGTGGGGGGTGCTCGACCAAATGTCATAGAGGGATCCTGGTAGTTTTTGACGCCGCCATTTTTTTTCAATATGGCCGACTTTTTTTTTAAGTTTTTTAATTTTGTCCTAGCGCGCTGAAATTTTGGTCACGGAATCTCGGGGTCCCCTAGATACTTATGAAAATTTTTTTTATGGAAAAATGCTACAATTGCGGGAAAACTGGCCACTTTTATTTTGTATGGCAACTTTTAAACGGTGCGTGATAGATGGGGGGTGCTCGACCAAATGTCATAGAGGGTCCCGAGACAAAACAATCTGCATTAAAAAAAAACAAAATGGCAGACTTTTTTTTTAATTTTTTTCAAGTTGGTCCGAGCGCACTGAGATTTGGCATGGCGGGAGATAGAGGCCTCTAGATTCTCATGAAACAAAAAAAAAATTTTGGAAAATATTGTCGAAAGCCGAAATGTTCTCTGATATAAAGTGAGAATTTAAGCAACTTATTGGTAAATTTATCACATCAACAAAATAGCTAACTGTAATAGACAATAATATGCATAATAAGATTTAGTTTTAAGTTATGCCTATTTAAACTTTATTTCAAGTATATTCCCTTGTTTAAACAATAATTTCCATGTTGCAGGAATGTTCTGAGAACATTCTCGAGAACGTTTCCGCTTTTTGGGAATGTTCTGCAATTTGTACATTGCTATGGGCTCCTCATCAACATGTATTCATTTATTACTTAACAGTTATTTCTACAATAAGTGTATGCGAAACAGTGCATTGACAGGTACCCACTAACTACTATGAAAGAAACTAAAATATGCAGCAGCGACCCACATGGCTTGGTTTACAACTAGATGGCCATTGGTCCGTGGCAATGAATTATTAGTTCGAGTAGGTACCTGGGCATAATTTGTATGCAAAATTGCAATATGATTGCTTTTCACAATCAGCTAATTTTATTATTTAGGTGTATACCTACTTGCACTACCACATAATTATTACGCTGAGGTCGCTGATGTCATAATCAAAGTAGGTACATGAATAAGTGTTGACAAAGCAAAGTATAATAACGTTGACCACGTCATAAATTAATTTCACTGCACCAAGTGTCCATTGGAATTTCTGTCTAGTTCTGAAATTCTAGTCTAGAAATTCTGTACCAGTGGGCCACGATCCACAAGACGTAGTAAGATGGCATTGGAAAGGAGACCCGATAAGGTTTACTTATGAAACCTGTACAGTATCTAGAATAAGGTACCTACCTAGATGAACTGCCTTAGATATTTTTCCATAAACTAATTTCGGAATATTACTTTAGATTTCCTTGATTTAGTAAACTTTGGTAAATTTTAGTATTTTTCTATTATGGGTATGGCACCTGTCCGCGATAAGCAATAAGTAGTGGTAAGCAATTTGCGGGCGAGTAGTTCACTTAGCACGGTACGGTACCTAGTATTTAAATGTGACAAAATATGGGACCATTTAGTAAGTAATTTTCGATAGAGTATTGCGGAGTATGATGTGACAATCATTAAAAAAACACAACCAAATTAGAACCCCGCCCCTCCTTTTGGAATTTTGAAGTCAGTTAAAAAACAAGCTAGGTTCGTTTTTTCGTGACTTTCCAACAGAGAAGGGCCGTTATGCTTCATGTGCATGATGTTCAGATATAAAACCACCTCATAGTCATCTATCTATATATATAAATGCAAGTGTCCTGACTGACTGACTGACTGACTGACTGACTGATTCATCAACGCAGAGCCGAAACTATAAAAGCCAGAAAGTTGACATTTGCATACCAGATTGCATTTATAAAGTGTACAAGAGATAAGAAGCGATTTTGAGAAATTCAACCCCTAAGGGGGTTAAAAAGGGGATGAAAGTTTGTATGGGGTTAAAGTTTTCTTTTAAGCTAGGAATTTGAAACTTCGTAAAAAGATATATTATTAAAATATAAGAAAACTAATTTCAGCGTTTTTGAAAATTCATCCCCTAAGGTGGTGAAAAAGGGGTTGAAAGTTTGTATGGATATCAAAAAATTTTTCAAGTGGTGGACTTGAATCTTTGTATTTAGGGATATTATTAGAAGACAGGAAAAGTAATTTTAGCGTTTTGTAAAATTCATCCCCTAACAGGGTTAAAAAGGGGTTGAAAATTTTAATCCATTACAAATGCTTTGAAACTTCGTAGAAAGGCATAATAGCCGATTACAAAAAAAGTGATTGCAACATTTTTTGGAAATTCAACCCCTAAGGGGGTTAAAAAGGGGATGAAAGTTCGTCTTCGGATGCAAATTTTATTTTAAGCTAGGAACTTGAAACTGTGTAAAAAAGTATCAAATTCAAATACAAGAAAACTAATTTCAGCGTTTTAGAAAATTCATCCCCCAAGGTGGTGAAAAAGGGGTTGAAAGTTTGTATGGATATCAAAAAATTTTTCGAGCGCGGGACTTGAATCTTTGTATTTGGGGATATTATTAGAAGACAGGAAAAGTAATTTCAGCGTTTTGTAAAATTCATCCCCTAACAGGGTTAAAAAGGGGTTGAAAGTTTGAATCCATTACAAATGGTTTTGAAACTTCTTAGAAAGGCGTAAGAGATGATTACAAAAAAAACTAATTGCAACGTTTTTGGAAATTCAACCCGTAAAGGGGGTTACAAAAGGGGATGAAAGTTCGTCTTCGGGTGCAAATTTTATTTTAAGCTAGGAACTTGAAACTTTGTAAAAAAGTATCAAATTCAAATACAAGAAAACTACTTTCAGCATTTTAGAAAATTCATCCCCTAAGGTGGTGAAAAAGGGGTTGAAAGTTTGTATGGATATCAAAAATTTTTTCGAGCGCGGGACTTGAATCTTTGTAGTTGGGGATATCATTAGAAGACAATAAAAGTAATTTCAGCGTTTTGTAAAATTCATCCCCTAACAGGGTTAAATAAAGGATGAAAATTTGTATGGGGTTAAAATTTTCTTTTGAGATAGGAATTTGAAACTTCGTTAAAAGATATATTATTAAAATACAAGAAAACTAATTTAAGCGTTTTTGAAAATTCATCCCCTAAGGTGGTGAAAAAGGGGTTGAAAGTTTGTATGGATATCAAAATGTTTTTCAAACGCGGTACTTGAATCTTTGTGTTTGGAGATATTATTAAAAGACAGGAAAAGTAATTTCAGCGTTTTGTAAAATTCATCCTCGAACAGGGTTAAGAAGGGGTTGAAAGTTTGAATCGATTACAAATGCTTTGAAACTTCTTAGAAAGGTGTAAGAGATGATTACAAAAAAAAGTAATTGCAATGTTTTTGGAAACTCTACCCCTAAGGGTATTAAAAGAGGGATGAAAATTCGTCTTGGGGTGCAAATTTTATTTTAAGCTAGGAACTTAAAACTTTGCAAAAAGGTATTATATTAAATTACAAGAAAACTCATTTCAGCGTTTTTGAAAATTCATCCCCTAACGTGGTGCAAAAGGAGTTGAAAGTTTGTATGAATATCAAACATTTTTTTTCAAGCTTTCAAGTTAGGAACTTCAAACTTGGTAAAAGGGCATTAACATTATATTAAAAGTTTGTATTATAAAGTTTGCATCGATGAAAAGTTATAGGTACACAAGATGTAAAATGTTCAAGAGTCCACGCGGACGAAGTCGCGGGCAACAGCTAGTATATATATATGAATATGGGTTTCACAGATCTGACAATGGGTTGTTAGTTGATTGCGATTAAATAATCTGCATGTCTAATACGAATTCAAACCATTTTTTGTATCATCGATGCCCTAATGCCTCAGTCACGCACTCACGCAACACATTTGGCAACAAACCCGAAAACCGTTTCACTAATAGACAGTTTCAAGCCATATAAAGCTGTATCTGATTATCGTTCATATTGAGATGAACTTTTAGATATCATATCAGTTTGCGATGTGTTTTTTGGCCCATTAGTGTTACGTATAAATATTATATATGTGTAGACGTCGAACTCATATTATGAATAAGATAAATCACGACGCCTGTCATTAATAGATCAAGATATACTTAATTATTAATCATTTGTGTTATCGACGTTGAAACCTGTTCTCTTTTCGTTAAAAATGAGTGTTTCGTGAACAATGTTTTGTACGGAACACTAAAAATTATCTAGGTACAACGATTTAAAGAAAGTCCGTCGGGACCTTGGGACAAGTGTAGAAGGTACGCCATTCCAGAGACAACAACCTACCCGACACCGTGAATTAAGGGATAGAGGCTCTTTCACTGTAACAGCACTTTTCCAGGAAGCAAGTGAATAATATGGAATCTTTATTTTACAACGTAATTCGTACAGATATCAATAAAATCGAAAGTATAACAGCTATGCAATTGAAACATTATATGTTTAATAAGTCCACTATTGGCATCAAATCATACATCATACCCCGAGAAATTCATTTATATGGTGTAATCCAAACACAAGTTCAAAAAAACGACGAAGGGCTTCGAAAAAAGGTAGGTACTTAGTACTCTTGCGCTTCGGTTGGCTCGTCTTGCCGGGGGCATTATGAAAGAGTAGAGATTCGGGTAGTCAAGAGAAGGTAATTAATTAGAAAGCAAGGCTGGGCCCTAGCGTGGTGGACCGAAACCCGATAGAAAACCACAACGCTGTAACACGTATAGTTTTCACTGAAAGTAGGGCACACAGCGCGAATGACCAGCTCTCTTGACGATAACCTGCCCATTGTTAATCTATTCAAGTATTCAATATTCATAATCATAATTTCATTTTGCCTGCAATAACATTCCGTTCCTGGTCCATTTAATTCACTTTTAGCTTTGCAACTTCGATTCCGGGCTGGTTTCGGTAGTTATTGTGTAATATATTGAGCGAAAAGCAGCCAAATACAGAAAAGGTTAAACCAGAGCTGCTCGTAGTTTGTTCTTAGTAAGTAAGAAAGTTTTTGATACGTCACTATAGTTGGACGTCCCAATTATCGATAACTGGTAGACAGTCAAGTTTCTTAGAAATGTTATATTATCCACTGTTACTTTGATTCGTAACTACTGGGGAATTATGTCGCGAGTCGCAACTGATGGAGTGATTGCAATAATTTGTGTATATAATTATGTGATTACATGTTGTAAACTTGTAATTGCGTGTAAGTAAGCATGCGTCGGACCGAAGCCGAAGGTGATTAGTTAAGTTGAGCCGAATAAGCAATGCAGCCTGAACCTTATCTAGGAAGAAATTGGACAAGTCGCGGGTGAACTCAGTATGTTAACATCGCATTTGATTAATATGAGATACAATAAGCCTATTAACATTTTTTTGAAGCCGATTTTTAAAGGGTGTGTTTGTGAACTATATTTTTTTGGTAAAACTATTTTTCTGTGTTAATTGAAAAATAAATGCAAGTTATTATCCGTCCATAACTGGGGGTAAGTGCACAAAAGATCCCTATGGGTCGAAGTGTATCCGCAAGGGCCCCCGAAAACAATAAGATAAGATAAGATGCGTCCATACATAAAGTATTCTTCTTCGCGTAGTTTAGAAAAGTAATGATATTAGTGGACATCTTGTCGACCTATATCTTCGTGAGTTACTGCGAAAGGTGCAACAAATTCCGTGTGTGAGGATGACCACCCATTAATCAGCACGACATTTACAGCACACTCACTCGCCGCACCTCCAAAACCACAAGGCCTTGATGGTTCCGCCGTACGCTGCATATCTACAGCGTCAAATTCTATAGAATATCGGTGTAATCACGTGTTTCACCAACCTTTACCGATTTATGACCTCGACTATCTGTCTGACGCCTATATTCCTTTGACGACTTGTCTGGCCTCGTGGGTAGTGACTCTGCCTATGAAACCGATGGTCCCGGGTTCAAATCCTGGTAATTTATGTGTGGTAATATATTGAATTCAATTTATATATGTATAAATAGGACACACCAATAGAGCAAGGCATTAAATACAAATATTTAGGAAGCGTAATAACCAATGACTCTAGATGCACCGAGGACATCAAATTACAGAGAATCGCTATGGCTAAAAGAGCCTTCAATAACAAAAAAGATCTTTTTAAGGCACGCATTTCAAAAATAGCCAAAAAACGATTGATAAAGGTGTTTATCTGGAGCATTGCGTTGTATGCAAGTGAGACATGGACACTGAGACAACAAGATAGAAAGAGGTTGTTGGCTTTCGAAATGTGGTGTTGGCGGAGGATGGAGAGGATTAGCTGGACTGAAAGGAAGACGAATGAAGAGGTCCTGAGTATGATAGGAGAAAAGCGATGCTTGTTAAACGCAATAAGAAATAGGAGAGGCATGATGTTAGGACACCTTATACGGCATGATAAGTTTTTCCTAAACATACTGGAAGGCAAGATTGAAAAGACTAGAGAAGAAGGGAGACCTAGAATCACTTATCTCAGTCAAATAAAAAATAATGCGCCGTATGAGGAAATTAAAAGACTGGCACAAGAAAGAAATAATAGGCGATTACTCCACCGACAAGAGCAAAGCTCCACCGACAAGAGCAAAGTTATGATGATGATGATGATGATGTATAAATAAGTCACAAATAAGTATTTTTATTTCATACCTTGCGAACATATCGTGTTAATTAAAAAAAGTCGCAATAGGTAAACTAGTTCTCGTAATTTTGTAAAGTTCTAGTCCTTTAATTTTGCATAGATAGGTAGATACGTCAAAGGGACATCGTTGTTTAGTCGACAAAAATAGCTAAGTACGTAATAGGTATATATATTAGGTATACGTCTGCATTTTACTGCGTGGTAGGTAAACGAGTACTTCAGAGGTTATGGAACTCGAAAGCATCAAGAGGTCGCTTACACTTGAAGAATTGATTAAGCTACGCTGAGTGAATAAGCGCCATGCAACCCGCGTCCAATTTAGGGGACACAATTAGCCACACTTTTAATGGACTTACGCCACTGTAGGTACCGACGCTAAACCGCTAAAGTGACTTTTATCTTTGCTTATTAGATAAAATTGGCAGAAGTATAGTACCATCACCCACACTGTTAACTGTCCATCGGTGGATCTTATAAACCTTATTACAAAAGGCATAAGGCCCACCGATGGACATTTAACAGTGTTGCTGTTTGTACTTATAAATGCGAGACACAGATTATAGAAGTATGAAACTTAAAACCACAATGTATGTACTGGAATTAGAATCTTTAGATCTAAGTACATCAATATTTTTATTATATGTATATATTTATCAATAAGTCTTATTATAGTTATTATGGATTTTGGAGTACGGCTTAAGACTTAAGACATCGTAGTCTGACGCCTGGCATACAAAAAGTTAAGGCAAGAGGTTATGGAACTTATGGATCTAGCGTTTCTAATGATATTTAGCTCATAAAATGGATGAAACTAATGTTGAAATCAGAGGCGTAGCTAGAGGATATGGCGCCCGGGGCAGGCACCAAATTTGCGCCCCCCCCCCCCCCCCCAAACGAAATGAACTAACGAAAGAGTTACTTTTTTACTTATTACTTACAGTTTACTTTTAATTGAGACAAAAAAGTGTTTTTAGTACATCGGTGGCTAACAAGCTTACGACCCACCTGATGGTCAGCGGTCACATGCGCGTTGCCGACCATTTTAAAACTTATACACTTATTTTTTGGAGTTCTCCTTAGACTTAAAGGTTCAATATCGCTTGTGAGTTTGGGATCGTAGACTATTCACAGGTACAGCGCGCCTTTGGACTGATTTGAAGGGTCCAAGGTGGCATCCAGATGCTCCTGCCCAAAGGTGACAGCAGTACTCAATAAATGGGATCTGTCTACCCCAGAGTAAAGTATTGTCTCCCTTTATTGAGCACACCGAGTTTTTTTTTGGATACGAGCGCAGCCTACCCAGCAAGGTGGCTACGAAATTATTGGACGTCACTGATGGAGATCTCAACACCGAGGCTCCCAATACTCCCTGACATGGGAAGGCTTGTGCCTTGAAAAATGAGGTTTTCTTAGCCCTAAACGCGCAAAATTGAGTCTTGGTGGGATTGAATTGGACTAGTTTGTCCCGATCCCACATCGAAACCTGACACAGGTTTTTCACGACAATCTAGTATCACAGAACGAGCGATGTTATCACGGCATGTCTTATACAGGGTGGTCCAAACCTTGACGACCATAATTTTTTTAAATTTCTCACGTGTGGGCTATCAGAATATGTACGTTAGCCGACGTTTCGTAGTTTTCGAATTATGATTTTTATTACTTTTAACGTTTGTTAAGAAATTCTGGGGTGAAGATTTAATTAAAAAAAAAAACTATTGAACTTTATTGTTTCTTTTTGTAACATAATCCTTGACCAACGGCGCAGTTGCTAAAACAACAGCATCCTCACTTGGCTGAGTTGAGCTGAGTTCAAGCTTAGATGTTGCCCTTACCTAAATAAATAAAAAATAAATAATGATAAAATACAAGCGATTTCAAGGACTTTTTGTTATTTTAGAAACTGCTAGACCCTAAGTTTTTTTAAAAGGTCAAAAAAGTGATACTTAATAGTCCTAATATTTCAGAGTCGCCGGTCAAAGGAACTGAGGTGGAAAGCTTCCAAATTAGTAATTCATTAAAAAAGTCCTCTTTTGTTATTTCTACTATTATTTTATGGTGTCACTTCCCCATCGCTATTTCATGTTATATGTGCAAATACCACGAACATGTATTAGAAGACATAAAAGCAAAGCAAAGCTCGTAAACTACGAAAAATCGGCTAATCATGGGGTATATACTATATACACCGTGTTTTTTTTTATTTCCGTTAATTTCAAGGGTGCATTCCTGAGCTTAAATCAAGTAATTTTCTCAAAGACACCAATATTCTAATTAACTCCATTTCAGAGATAATCAATAATTTATTTTTTTCCTATAGTGCCTCTACAAGCGTGTACACTTGCCTTAGGGCCGCTTTACATATTGATTAGTGTTTAGAATGAGTTCATACATTTGCTACTAAACTTAAGTACAATCTCAGTCGATCAATGTTCGAAATGACATTGATATGTCATAGATTTCAATTGTTTGGTTGAGTTAAATGTAATGCCTGTGTTACAACAACGCTATATGCTACATTTAATTACTTTTTAAACTCAATTTTTTTGGAAAAAAAATGACAAAAAAAATTTTTTTTTTTAAATTAACTATGCCATTTAGTTATCTAAAACGTACTTAACCATACCCCGAAGTTAACGGAATTCAATAAAAACACGGTGTATATTCTGATAACCCACGACGACGATACTAAAAAAAATTTTTGGACGTCAAGGTTTGGACCATCCTGTATACAGGTTGGCTAAAAAATAACTGCATTTTCCTTGCCAGGGAGATTTTGGGATTACACCTACTGAGCAAGTCGCGAAAAAAAATTTGGCTGTGTCCTACATTTTGGCTGGTCCATTTTCTATGGGAGGTATTTTGCCCATTTTGGCGCCCCCCCTTGGACGGCGCCCGGGGCACGTGCCCCCTCCAACCCCCCCCTAGTTACGCCTCTGGTTGAAATCAAGGGAAACATTTACGATTACCGATCGAAACGCTAAAAATATCTGATAGTTGCTGGGGCGCCAGCGTGCAACATCGAACCGAACCGCACTGTTGTGCCATTTGACAATTAGACCAATAAAGCCTGCGCGTCTACAAATCAAAACCAATTCAAGTCGTAAACTACCACGAACGAGTGTGCCTGTCATCGTTGCCCAAATTTGACCTAATACTTAAATTATAGATAAATTGGTCAACTGAAGCGAAGTTTTATTGTTAGATACCTAGGTAGGTACATCAAATTTTCTTATTAACGGCTTCTATATTATCCAAGAAACCTATATGCCAGAATAATGCGTACGTAGATGTATTCAGTAGAGACTAGATGCATTTTGGTGACAATGCGCCAATACCGATTGAGTCCACACTTTTGATGCAAACAGTCAGTTACTCAGTCAGCACATTGGATTAGCTGACTGATCTTGTAGAATGGAAACGAGGGTACCGAGTGTTTACGTTTAGTAAATTTAGCAAAATACAAGTCATTAAGGAAAATCGACTGATGGTGATGAAATCTCGATCCCAAAGTTTTACAGGGTGAAACCCCAGTAGAAAAAGAAATCGCGAAGGCTTATTCTGAGCTATTTGTAACCCGTATTGATTTTTTTTTTCTTATTTATGTACAAATTACCATGACCTTCTTGACTAGATAGGTACTCAAAGAAAATGATACATAGCATCCTTCTGTTGTTTAGTTGTAGGTAACCAATGATTTTCCTTTTGTCTAAGATTTAGAACGTAACACCTTGTTTTGAAAACGTTCTAAAGAATGTGACCTTTAGCTCTTGCTTGCTCGCCTCACCTACATCTCACTCATTGAGCACTTACGTAAACAGCTCCAAATAGCACGCCGGCCAATGTAGCGTTCGAAATAGAAACTGCACCAATGCGAATCGCGTGTAAGATGTCCTGCAACCCTGAACCCTGAAAACGAAGTCAGGGATGGCCACATTGAGGTTATAAAACGTAAATGGCTACTGTAACCCATGGCTCAAACATGACGAAAAAAGAGAAAATACATAAACAGTAAAGATTTTCATCAAACAATAATAAGTGAAGTATCAAATAATTGACGACATGTGTCCGCTTTATGAACAAGCTGGGTAAAGGCTTCTTTGGATGTAAATATTTAATACTTAAGTTTAATTTGTATTTGATTTGTAACGTTTTACAGTTAATACTTTCCAAATGTTGGTGTGGTGAAAAATGTTGTGTATAAACTAACTATCACTCCAACTCATGCTGTTAAGCCCATACCTAGTTATATCGCAAATGTTCGTAAATCGAAGCAACGACCAGTTTTGAGTATGGAACGTAAATTAATAAAAAAGTGTTGGGTAATTAACAGCTACCTAATGGTAGGCCTATACTTTTGACCGTACCTACTCTTTCAATCTGTTATTTGGTGGTGCTGTGGCCTGTGATTAAAAGTAAAAAGTAATGATAAGCGACTTACCGCATCTGTCTAACCAGCCCTCGGCTCTGCAGGGGAACGGGATCAGCACCCGCTGATCATCGGCCCTCATCTTGCCACTGTCACTTTGTGTCAACAATATGTCACTTCACATTACACTGTTTGTGGCTTGAAAGATTCGCATCCAGACCAAAGTTGTTTAAAAAAACACTGTTTGCTATTTGTCGCCTGTCGACCGGCGCGCGCGTCGCACTGGGTTCTCGCTTCTCGATCGCCACACCTAACTTTCACCTGCCGATAAAAAACGACTATGATAATCACAGATAAATAGCAACGATTGAATTTTAACTAATGATGCAGAAATTGGAGCCCGTCACATAGCTAAGTGGTTTCATGAGAGCGTGACAAACTTTTTCACAAAATTATGCCTATAAATGCCGGCATCTAATAATCGCGGTTATATTATGTCCTATCTAACAGTGCAGCAGTGGTATTTCTCGCGCTACAAACAGCGTTGGTATGGCAAGTTGGCAACTGAGGCCCTACCGCTAAAAAGAAAATTGGAAATTTCTTTACCTGCCTCGCTATTGCTAGAATATGCTAGACAAGAGCGATCGAGAATTGACAGTAATCACTAAGTACTTATATATTTGGTTACCTTTAGTATGCATTCGGGAAAGCGCGAAAATGAAGAGGACTTATAAATTATAGGAACAGTGTTGGCAGACGGACAGAGGAATAAACGCACAGACGAAACTATAAGGATTCCGTTTATGCCATTTTAGTTATGGAACCCTAAAAAACAAGAGATGCATAGGCATAGCGTAGGTAAGGCATAATGTGTGATTCACTTATAATTGAAGGGATGTTTACAAAAACAACATAACTGACTACACTGGTTGACACCTGAAACGAATGTTCTTAAAAAAAGTGTCAACCGCTCTAAGCAGTTATGTTGTTTTTGTAAACATCCCTTCAATTGTTGACCATCTATTGTAGCATGTTTTAAACAAAATAAATGATTTATGATTACGATTATGAAGTACCTGAATTATACATCTAGGTAGGTATTTGCGGGTAAATGAATTGAACTGTGGGGCTTGGTCAATCTGTGTAAGAATGTCCTATAATATATATTTTTTTTTATTTATTAACTTAAGCCGTGAGCACAGAATAAATAATAGTACTAGGTACAGAAGATTCACTTCTCTAACAAAACGCATCTGTTACGATTAGGACAGATATGACCGCTAGGTGGCGACAGGGCCACGCGCGGCTTATGGCTAACCGCCAAAATTGGTGTGGGACGGATGTAAAGGCTCCTCTTCACGTTGGGCCAACGCCAACGAGGGACGCAGCCATGCGGTAGAATGAGATAGCAATATCACTTGCTCCCTCTAACGCATAAATGCATCCCTCGTTGGCGTTGGCGTTGGCCCAACGTGAAGAGGAGCCTTAAAGCGAAATCGCGGAGTGAGCCACGCCTGCCGTGAGAGGGTCTCTAGCGCTTGATCTGGGGGCACGCAGTGCCCCCGCCAAGTCGAGCAAAACAAAGAGGCACGGCCGTACCATCCTTTTCTCGAAGCGATTCAGGTACACCTTACTTAATTCAGCATCCTTAATAATGACTTACAATTAGTTACTAGGTGTGACTGAATTTAGCAAGTAAGCATTGCAATGTTTGCAGTCTCAAGTGTCTCAACGCACTAACTAGTAACATTTTTTTAGAACCCTCATTAGATTGCTAATTAACGACGACGACTGAATTAAGTATATGTAAGGTAAGATATCAAGCGCTTTAGAGTAGTTTTGACCGCCTTAAAAAATGAGGTTCTCAGTTTGGCCCGTATGTTTTGTTCATAACAAATTCATGTGTGTCATGTGTAGTTGCCAAATGTGCCTAGCCTACAAGAGGTTAAGAAGCAGTTACCTTTAGGTATAACTGGTTTTCCACATTAAGTAGGTAATTTTATGTCTACATTTGAGTTTATTATCATTATTATCAAACCAACATAACGATAACGCTTCACAATGGGTAGTTACCTAAGTATCTGTTGTATGTTGTATATTTATCTATGAGATCCACTCAGCGTCTCACTTAACAAAATAAGAACGAAAAACGGAAACTGACAAGAACATTAACGAGCAGAGATTTCTATTAATCCTTTGTTTTGCTGTTTGCGTACCTACCTGTATTTTGCACATATTTTGCTTAATTTGGCCGTAGAAATAGTAATTAGTAGAATACCCGTTATGTCAGTCATTGACATGGGGGCCAATTTATTTATAAAAAAAACCGGCCAAGTGCGAGTCGGACTCGCGTTCCAAGGGTTCCGTACATTACACAATTTTTAACAATGTATTTTATTATGTGAAACGTGAGTGAAATATATGTCTTTAAAAAATCCGTGGGGGTCGGATCAAAAACTAAGTAATTAAGTCCGACTCACGCTTGACTGTACATTTCTAATAGGTTTTCCTGTTATCTATAGGTATAGGCCTATTTTATGTATTTTTTTCAAAATTGTAGTCCCAGTAGTTTCGGAGATAAAGGGCCGAATGGTAAATTTTTGCCTATTTTCTTGAATTACTTCTAAACTGTTTATTCGAAAATTATAAAAAAAAATATCTGAGATCCTTACAATAAGCTCTTTCATTTGATATGTAACACGATATAGTTTGAAAAACTTTATTTTTTAGATTTTCTCATTTACCCCCCAAAAGTGACCCCCATGTTAAAAATTCATTTGTTTACATTACATATCCGTCTTTGGGTCACAAACTTACATATGTGAACCAAATTTCAACTTAATTGGTCCAGTATTTCCGGAGAAAATCGGCTGTGAAAGACGGACAGACAGACAGACATACAGACAGACGCACGAGTGATCCTATAAGGGTTCCGTTTTTTCCTTTTGAGGTACGGAACCCTAAAAACATGCAAGACGGTTAGATAAGTAGATGTATTATGTGCCAGTGACTCACAACAGACAACTAGAACTGCCTCCTCCTAAACATAACGCTTTCCCATTTGCATCAAAGAATATATTAGCATCCTATAGGAATAGGAGACCAGAATTTGTGAGAGCAACCCGAAGCCAATAATTCGGAACAAGCAGTACTTTAAAGAACGACACCTGCTAGGTACCTATTTTATTTTTATTACAAGCTTGAAAAAACTGCTTTTAGCTAAGTACATTTTGCTTATTTTGATAATTAATTCCGCATTTTTACACATACATTAAAATGTACAAACATGTAGGTACAAGTTGTATCACAACGATTACCCCAGTCATCTGAAACCCTACCAACTTACATTTTCATAACATACACATTTCACAAAAAAATTAAATAAGGCTTTTACGTTGATTAATTAATTAGAGAAAGTGTACAACTCGTAATCAAAATACATATAATAATCATATATATATTAGCTCACCGTTTATATCCGTAATGTACGTGAAGGGAACTAGTCACCAAACTTAAAAACAAATAAATATTACGCGCACGTGATTAACACACTCCACCACGCATCGACACATCCGTCTAAGAACACTAACTCATATAAACTGATGATGGTTTAGCCGGCGCCCGTTTGGTACGTGTAGGTGAGGTGACCGATTCACCGATTGGAAAGAAAAGAAAAGGATAGAATGATCGTGCAGAGCACTGGCTTTGCTCACTCTTATTAGCAACGAATGAAAGACCGATATGTTCCATCCCTTTCGTATGGTATTGATCCGACCCTTTTATCTTTTGCTTTGCTTCATTTGAATGATATAATGGAGTGACAAATTAAGCTTTAGAAACTTTATTAACAATATTATGTTTTTATGACAAATAAGAGTGGTCAAAACTGAGGTTTAATAATATTTTTGACATTTACTAAAATTCAAAATGCCGAAGACTATCCGTAGACAATTTTTAAAATGTCAGCAACAACATTTTAATGGGCTCTACAGATGATTGCGATTTATCAACACGACAAAGTGAAATTAAAGTATAGATAGAATGAGGTAAAAGTAGTAAAACTAGTTGTCGCTTATAAATAAAATGGATGTGAAATGTTCCAATTGAAGAAAAATTGTCATTTATGGAGCCGTTTAAGAACTTTGAATAGCAGCAGCAAGTAATAGGCAAACTAACAAAAAAGTGAATGTATATGGCAATTGCCAGAAAAGTATACTTTTTATTATTCATACCCCTATACGTCGAGAAAGATAGCAGTTAATGTTTGACAAAATGTAAAATAATATAATCTAAACAAATTGTCATATCTATAGAGCCCTAAAGTCGCAATCGGCTGTCATCAACTTTCACGTACTGTTGCTGTTAATTCTTTAGTCTGTGATCCAAAATGGCGCTGAAAGCACTTGTCGGGCAAAGTGAGTTAAAAATTATTTAATTTTTATTGATACATGAGTTATTTACGTTTGTATTGTCTGTTAAATATTATATAAATGTAGGTGAATTGTTCTTATATCCAAAAAATATGAGATCGAGGTGTTGTGACACATTCATTGTACAATCTCTTATCGATGACTAATCGCTTGCAACCTAAATTCTTATTTGTTATTTTGTTGTTAAATTTGCAAAAGCAGAAAACGAAATTCATCGAATACTAGTGCTAACTAGAGGTTAGTATTATTTACGCACTACTACTACAGAAAACAAAATTTATCTAAAATTAAGGCTAGTACTAGGAGTTGCATTTTGTCCTTGCACTAGTAATTGTTCTAGTTAGTTCAATTATTGCTGTCCCAACTAGTTGACGGGTATTAAAATTCCATAATTGAATAAAATGCTTTCGCACCTGTGTTGAATAGTATTGATTTTCTTACGTCACTAAGTCGGTGGGATGAGGAGGGTGGCACACGTCACTTGGCGGTCGAGAAGCTTTAGTTGTTTTCGTATAATATCTAGTTCTAGAAATAAGTAGAGTTCATAAGCTCCACTAATGTTTTGTAGGATATATTTATATAGTAAAGCATGCTATACACAGTGTGTACTGTTGATAATGATAACACTATCTACATAATAATATTTACATTAAAAACAACAAAGTAAAATTAGATATTTATTTCCAATGCACTTGTGCATTTCGCTTAATTGTAGTAATACACTACTAATATTGTAATTAGTTTACTGAATATGCAGATAACATGATAAAATATGAAAGGAATAGAAGTTTTAAAAATTGCAATACATTTTTATTACATGAATAAAGTTAGCAATGAAAAGGGCTGATCTGAAAAATAACACTCAAATTAAAAAGTAATAGGTACATGGCACTAAAATGGTTATACTTTTATTGATTTTAATGATTATAATATTATGCAGCATCTTTATTTAATGTGTACTGAAAATTGTAATTATAGGAAATATCCCATGATAGAATTCCGTTTTAACTGCACATATATTGAGCAGGACAATAGGTAGCAGAAAAGAGGTTTATATTCCCATATTGACAGTGTAATTTATGATTGCAGAAATTATGAATGAAGTGATCCGCTACCGCGGACCAAAGGGGAAGGAGTCCCAGCGCATTGACTGGAGAATCCTCATTGTGGATCAACTGTCAATGCGCATGGTCTCCGCCTGCTGCAAAATGCATGACATCTCTGCGGAAGGCATAACATGTAAGTATATAAAAGGATTTGATTGAATTAAACTCCACATCAACTGTTTGCAGTAGATCAATGTAGGCAATGCCCATTTTTTTTCATATCAATCCATTAGAGGCCTGTAGCATTAGGTCATAAGCAAAATATAAATGCTTTATTTATTGGCAATGACTGTCTTTGTAAGTGGGTCTGGGTTTCAGTTCTATGTGATCAAATATTTTTATAATTACAAATACTAAACATTGTATGTGTTTTCTTGTATGTATCTTAAGTATTTATTTTAAAATTTTCATCTCATAAGCTTATATTTTGAGACAAGATCTATTTTATTTATTTAAAAGTAATGTACTTATCCATAGAATGGAATGGAAGTACCAATCACAGTGGAAGTACCAATCACAGTGGACGGGGAAGACATTGAATGGGTAAAATCATACATTTACTTGGGCCAACTCATCTCTATGTCTGATCAAATGCAACAAGAAATGAACAGAAGGGTCACAAATGCATGGAACAGGTTCTGGTCCCTAAAAACCATCATGAAAAATAAAGATTACCGCATCTCAATAAAAAGAAAAGTTTTCAATATGTGTATATTGCCTATACTAACATACGGATGCCAAACCTGGGCCGCAACAGAAAAAATGACACAAAAACTAATAACATGCCAGAGGGGAATGGAGAGAAGCATGTTAGGGTACACAAAAAGAGACAGAAAACGGGCGACGGAAATAAGAGAGATCACAAAATTAGAAGATGTTACTCTAAAATCAAAAACTCTAAAATGGAAGTGGGCGGGCCACATGCTCAGGGAAAAGCAGAAGTGGTCAAACATACTGACTGTGTGGACCCCACGAGACAACATAAAAAGGAAAAGAGGCAGACAATACAAAAGATGGTCAGATGATCTAAGGAAAACTGCGGGTCCACTATGGACACGACTAGCTAGAGACAGAGAGGCATGGAAGGCATTGGAGGAGGCCTTTGTGTCAAAAGGACACGTCGAGCCGACGGTTGCTGCAAACACATGAACAAATAACGAAAACTGTACTAAATATTATCATTAACTGTATGCTCGAAATTAAAGGCTTTGAAATTGAAATTGAATGTACTTATCAAAAGGTTCCTCTTAGGTTGTTCATTATGAATGTTTTAATGTGTATTTAAAAACCTTTTTAACCCCTAATCTTGTACATGTTGCAGTGGTTGAAGACATTCACAAGAAGAGAGAGCCGCTGTGTACCATGGATGGCATCTACCTCATTACTCCGCTGGAGAATTCAGTCCGTGCCTTGATCAATGATTTCTCAGTGGGCAACCGCATCATGTACAAAGCGGCTCATGTATTCTTCACTGAAGGTATACACTCGAATTATTGTTATTTAGATATATTTGTTTATCCACCAGACATAGTGTAAATGAGCTTGTAATATCACTAGTCATGCTTCAAGATGTGGATTTCTTCCCGCTAGTTCTTTTTTCAATTCTAAGTTATTGCCAACCTGTCAAAACGCATTTGCCAACCAATTTACGATCCACATTGCAAGTGACAGTGCCTCACATGCTTTTGTACTAGGTACAGAATATTTGTACGCTTTCACTTGCCCCAAGTAGGAACTAGTGGGAACAAACCAAGATTTTTTGTTTGCACCATCAATATTTTTATTTTTCCAGCTTGCCCTGATGTTCTTTTTGATGAATTATCACGTAGTCGCGTAGCTAAATACATAAAAACACTAAAGGAAATCAACATCGCCTTTGTTCCATATGAACAACAGGTTAGTATTTATATATTATTGAAGGTTTAGCAAGCATGTAAAGTTGTGTATATGTAAACTATGTTTTACGATTTCATTAACAATTTTACAGGTTTGCTAAATTCATTTGTATTTAGGGTAAACAAACTTATTGTTAGCACACTTTAAGTTGCCTTATTTCAAATGGTACTCTCTGTGTGCTGACAAACAGTTAATTTACCTTTTTTCTTGAATAACAATCTTTTTTACTTTTTATTTAATCATATGTACACTAGTATTGAAATGCAAAATATTTGATTATTTTACACGCTGCTAAATTAGTGTGTCCCGAGGAATTATTCAATGAACTCTGCAAGTCATCGGCAGCGAGGAAAATCAAAACGCTTAAGGAAATCAACATTGCATTCTTACCTTACGAGAGTCAGGTGAATACGTAGATGTATGCTTTCAGTATCTATGTTTAGATTATACGAAATTATGTCCTAATGACATTCCATAACGCATTTAAAAACACTTCACCCACAGTAGGGATAAAGGCTGCGCCAGCCTTGACTAGTGAGCAGAACCATGCAAGTTAAACAACAAGAAAAAATATGTTTGACCTGAAAAAAAAATACATATTGAAATTAGTTCTGGGATAGAAATTAATACATTTTAATTTTAATACACTCACATTAAATAATTGGTATGACCTATGGGGGCCGCCCGATATCTCAAAATAAAGATATCTAACCCTATATGGAAACTTCCTATATTACGTGACATTTCTTAACATTTTTTTAAACATGCGCAGCTGTAGTTGTAGTGTTAATTCAACCAAAGTCTTTTGTAAATCACGTGCTATGCCTGGCACAGCCATAAAAGTAAACATTGTCATGAATAAGATAATCGCTTGCACATATCCCAGACTCCTTTTACAACTATAAATCTTCCAAATTATAGGGTGTTCGCTAAAGCCTTGATCTTCGATTGACCACGTAAATTGCGTTATGCGTCACACACAATAGCTTTGATACAAAATATAGTTCTGTAAGCAGTGTCAGCCGCAGGCCAGGGCTGACATCCACCACATACAAGACATCCACCAGACTGAGCATAGTAGCGCTACCCCCTCTGCCACGCATACGGTAATTTTACTCCATGTTCGAGTCGAAAGTGTCTTTGTGTGACGTCCGTGTCAGAACGGACCAATCACGGCACGGAACTTCGCTCACCACGTCCCGCGCACCCCTGCATTTTTGGCATCATCGATTGCATGAAATAGTTGCTCTAAACTCGGTCTAGAGGATTCCTAGTCTATGGCCAGGGCCTAAGATTTCAGGGGTGTTTTAGGTGTTCTCGTTGGACTCGCCAAACACGTTCCAACACATGTACAACCCGAACCACGCGGCGTCCCGCAACGCGAGCATGGAGCGCATCGCGGAGCAGATTGCGACGCTCTGCGCCACGCTCGGAGAGTATCCCTCCGTCAGATACCGCAGGTGGGTTGATTGATGTCTTCTTCCTTAGTTCATTATGGTTGAAGACCGTGATTGAAACCAAGCCTGTATACAAACCTGGAGCTTAATTTTCATCATTCATCTTCTGACCAGGTGCTTAAGCAAGTTATAGAAATAGAAATGAAAATGTATTCGTTTTTTTTTAACAGTGACGGCGAGCGCAACGTCGAGCTTGCTCAACTCATCCAGCAGAAACTTGATGCATACAAAGTAAGTAAAGGAACATAGCGACATGATTATGAATTACTCCAGAAAAAAAGGAATGATCAATTTTAAAGTTCAATTTTTGCCTTTGTATTATTAAATTTGTCGAGTTACGTTAACTTGTTACAATTACCAATAACTGTTCAAGGAGTTCAAAATCAATGTTAAAAGCATCAAACACCAGATGTCAATTAGGAAATGCAACTGAATTTGAACTGCCTGTTTTAAGTCTGTTCAAATTCCGTAATAAACTTTACCCCAAACGGTGACTAATGCAAATATCTGTCTAAAAACATAGCCGTTGGAAGTAGGTCGCAGAATAACTTAAGTTCTGCTAGTTCTGTTATCTGCGCCCATTACTCGCATTGTGTTTACGGCTCTTTGTCAACTTGCACTCGGCCGCGACCGCTTTGTACTGATCGCCGGATAAACGTTTTGTACACTTTGTACAAATAAAGTAACCCATGTTTTAGACTTTATGTTAACGAAGTAAAGTATAAAATTCGGACAGTATTCTGCCTTACTTTCCATTAAGACTACTCAAAACATTATTCAGTTTTTAGTACTGTTCAATATCTTTTCACACAAAAAAATGCGGCAAATTTAAAAAATGTAGGCGCGAAGGGTAATCGTCGTATAGAAAATATTTATTTCTACACGACGCTTTTTCTACTGACAAACGTGTTTGCCCGGCTATATTAAATTTAGTACTGAAGACATTGTTTGCTGGCCCGATGTTGAGTCTGGCTTAAGGTGTTGGCTTAAGGCTTAAGGTGATTCGATGGCTTAAGGTGTTGTTCGTTTCCTTATAAAGTGGTCTTTACTCATTCGTATTGTGGTCGTAGGCTGACGAGCCGACCATGGGCGAGGGGCCGGAGAAGGCTCGCTCGCAGCTGCTGGTGCTCGACCGCGGCTTCGACTGCGTGTCGCCGCTGCTGCACGAGCTCACGCTGCAGGCCATGGCCTACGACCTGCTGCCCATCGAGAACGATGTCTACAAGTGAGTGTTCTCAGAGGGCATACCGCGAACCACGTTCGATGTGTTGCCTCTCTGTCGCCCTTGTAATTTCGTACGTAAGTGTGACAGGGAGACAACGTGGTTCGCGGTAGGCCCTCTGTTTACAGTCGTGGACGGGATTTCTGTGTTCATCACGTTAGAGCGTGAAACATTGTCCGATACCTGATGTTAGATGATGTTTGGAGAAAAACACTTCTTAAAAGTTTTCACAGGCAATAAAATATGACATTGATGCATCAAGGCGGTTTGTTAACAAGGACCTACCGGGAAACGCGAAAATCGACCTTTAGTTATCTGCTGCTTTATCGCTCTCAGATGCAAGAGTGATAGAGAGGTTAGATAACGAAATGTATTATGACGAATAGTGGTAGTGGCGCCTCCTACGCAGAGTTTCGCGTAATATTCCCTATTGAATTAATACACCTATAAAACGATACTTTTGTACTGTAACTTCCTTGTGGTCGTATCCGACATCCGATTCTAACAGTGTCACTATGACCAGGTACGAAGCATCCCAGGGGCAGATGAAGGAGGTACTCCTGGACGAGAACGACGAGCTGTGGGTGGAGCTGCGCCACCAGCACATCGCCGTCGTCTCCACCTCCGTCACCAAGAACCTCAAGAAGTTCACCGAGTCCAAGCGCATGGGTGGAGGTAGCTATTCTATACACATTCTTTTGTACTATAGAGAGCGTGCGTGAACTGTACACAGCCAGGCGTGGCTCACTCCGCGATTTCGTCGCTTTGCAACAGGTACGTAGGTTGCCCTGAAAGTTTCGGGAATTGCATACTTAGGAACGTATATTTGACATGTGTTATACCTCTTTGTTACAAGCATAGTCTCATTATTCGAAAACACTGGCCACTTAGAAAAAAAAAACAATGTTCTATTTTCAATTGTTTTTTAAAGTCGTTGAGTCGCTGGTGAAAATGGAGCTGTCCCGCGAAAGTTTTAGAGCAATGATTTATTATGACTTTAAAAGTGGATTAACACAACAACAATGTGGAGACCGATTGACTATTGCTTTTAGTAGTGAAGCACCTTCGAAGACGACAATATACAGGTGGTATTCGGAATTTCAACGTGGCCGTGTGTCTCTTGCGGATGACGTACGTGAGGGTCGACCGAAAACTGCCGTTACCGATCAAAACATCGATGTTGTTCGCCAACTGATAAAAGAAGATAGGCATGTTACATATCGGGAAATTCAGGAGACTTTAGGCATTGGAATGAGTCAGGTACAAGTTATTTTACAGCAAGAGTTGGGCGTGCGGAAGTTGTTTTCCCGGTGGATTCCTCACTTGTTATCTGACGACCAGAAAACGGTCCGTGTCAATTGGTGCCACAAAACCCTAAAAAGATTTAATGGAGGAAGCTCAACTGCCGTTTTTAGTATTGTGTCAGGTGACGAGTCATGGATTTACGCATATGAGCCTGAATCCAAAAACCAATCTCGAGTATGGGTTTACGAAGACGAGCCGAAGCCAACAAAAGTTGTTCGTTCTCGCAGCACGATCAAAAAAATGGTAGCCACGTTTGTCTCCAAATCGGGTCACGTGGCGACTATTGCTCTTGAAGATCGAAGAACTGTCAATGCCGATTGGTATATAGGCGTTTGTTTACCGATTGTTTTTGCTGAACTGCGAAAAAATAACCCTAACCGCCGTATTATACTACACCATGATAATGCCAGCCCTCATACTGCTCAGAAAACAAACGACTATCTGAAGGGCGAAAAAGTCGAATTACTGGACCATCCTCCGTACAGCCCCGACCTAAGTCCCAACGATTTTTTTACTTTCCCGAAAATAAAGAATCGGTTGCGTGGTCAGCGTTTTCAGACCGCGGAAGAAGCAGTCCACGCTTATAAAATGGCCATTTCGTCAACCCCCAGTTCAGAGTTCAATAACTGTTTTGAAAACTGGTTTCAGAGAATGAAAAAGTGCATTAAACACAAAGGAGAATACTTTGAAAAACAATAAAAGTACTTTTATTTCATTTAAACGCGTATTTTTTCCAATTCCCGAAACTTTCAGGGCAACCTACGTAGCTACAAGTACATCCGTTCCACACCAATTTTGGTGGCTAGCCATTAGCCGCGCGTGGCGCTGTCGCCACCTAGTGGTCATATGCCTGCTTATTGGAAAATAATATGCTGAAATTGGTTACAATTACAACTATGTATTTTAATACCGGATAGATGCTTCCGATTGTAAAATAGATTGAAAAGTTTTACGGAAAGGAAGCGAATACTCTGTCTATGATATCAACATGACGTACTTTATTAAGATAATTTATTACATTTAAACTTTAAAATTCGGTCATTTATTAATGATTTTATAACCAGGCGACAAGCAGTCCATGCGAGATCTGTCCCAGATGATAAAGAAGATGCCCCAGTACCAGAAGGAATTGTCAAAATACGCGACCCATCTCCGCCTCGCCGAAGACTGCATGAAGGCCTACCAGGGCTACGTCGACAAGCTATGCAAAGTGGAGCAGGTAATCACCATTTTACAAGCTTTTTCTGGCAATATGAATAACTGGTTCTACTTTGACCTGTATCAATACAACACGTATTACTTTGAAGCGTAGCTAAACTAGATGAACATAAACTTACTTCATTGAATTACCTAATGCACTCTCATTTTCAACAAAAATAAAACAAAAAACCTCATAATTATGTATGTATGTATTTGAATTATGATCTGCTGGTTACAGGATCTGGCCATGGGCACTGACGCGGAGGGCGAGAAGATCAAAGACCACATGAGGAGCATCGTGCCAGTTCTGCTTGATCAGGTAAATAGTGTACCATGATACTATAAGTACATAATGTGAATTTTAACGAAAACATTTTGTATGCTACATAAAACGAGACAGTTGATTTGACAAAGGAGAAATAAATCTAGTTAGGATTTTGTGTACATTATAGTTCGTTTTTTTTAGCATTAGATAGAACTCCACAGAAGTAAGCGTACAGTTTTTATCAGGCTATTAAATTGTTAATAATTATTGAATTATCTAATGTAGCACGGTCAATACATATAATTTACTTCAAATTATTACCGCTAAAAGTGCCGGATTTGGAACCACAAGCTTACTTCTGCGAAGTTCTTTCTAATGCTAAAAAAAACGAACTATAAAACATAAAATTAAGTGGACCCGAAAACTGTAGGGAGTCGGTGGCGCAGGTGTCCCGCTTGATGACGTCATCAATATGCAGGCAGAATCTGGTGGTATAAAAATAAAATTTTAGAATTTAATCTTGTCACAGTTACGAATTGAAATAAAATTAATATGTGTAACAATTTACCTATACTTCTCGTTATCGAAATGAAAAGCAGATGAAACCGATAGACGTCAACATAAACCTTCGTGTTAAATTGAAATCACACTCGAACACACACATACACACTTATTCAATCGCAATTCATATACTAATGTACTATACTATCTTGTCTTGAGTTGGGATACCTTTTATATAAATTTGTATTTATTTTCCAATTTGTTTATTTTTAATAGATTTACTTGCCAAGCGACTTCTTTTTTTACTTATATTTTTGTTGATTTTTTATACTTAATTGCTATTTTTATAGGTTTAATAAAGACAAATGATATTATTATGCAAATGTTTTCAAGATTTAGTTCTACTTTCTATGAATGTAATAGCTATGCATATATTTTCAATGAATAAATTTTTTATTACAAGTTATCACCTAGTTGACTTGCAGCCTATACCTGACATTGACACTGCGTCAATAAACGAGGAAAATCTGTGCTGCCTCCAACACTTCACGCAAACTTCTTATACAAACTGCTATGGATAGTTTCACCAACTACATTACATTGTTTTTTAGCAGTGCCTACTTGACATACCTGAACCTATGGTTGGATCAAAACTTTGTATATGCATGGCTTCAGTAGCAAAAACATAACTACATCCAAAAAATTCCAATAATTTCTTAATCTGTGTATATGTTTTGAATCATTGCATCGCTATGTTTAGCGAACGACATGCCAAGCTTTTCTTGTCCAAGTCCCCCTAAACTGTATGAAACAAAACATATTATCCTTTAATTTATGCCTTATCCTTTATGCTATTTGCGGTTTCTTTTATAATCAACATTATATGAATTCTGCGCATACGCATATAAAATATGTTCGACTTGCAATGTTAATGCTACCTACCCATGCTATACCCAATGTTATACCCACTGCAATGCAATCTGTCGGCAATCTTTTAACAAAAACCAACTGTTAAGCGAATGATGCAAGTCCAGTGTGAAACATAATGATTCAAATGCTAGCTGTTTTGCGAGAGCAAGATTAATCTTATTTTTCCTCTGTGTATGGTAATAAGAGTAGGCCGCCCTAAACTAAAAATGAATTCTATTCACCTATAAACAAAATTCATTTTAGTATAAGGATTCAATAACTAGCCACCTTATTGATTCGGTCAAATTGTGTTTTTTGTAAAACTAATTATAGCCAGCATTCTATGAATGTAGTATGATACCTTTGGGTATGGTGCTTTACGCACACTAGCGTCCCTCCCCCTCCCCCTGACGCAACCCCCCCTTTTAGCTTGAAATATGTCCCGGTTGAGAGTGTTTTTTGTTTTTTGGGGAAAGTATACAATATAGGAAAAAAGTGTCAATGAAAGAAATGTTCCCTATTAAATTCTTAACAAAAAAGGTCATATTCATTTTTTTGATACGACGCACCATATTGATGTTTTAGCTAAAAGCTTTTGTGTAAAATTTATTAAGGATTATTTCTTACCTTGACACTTTTTTCCTAACTCTAATACTTTTCTCAAAAATAAAAATACCGTAAACCGGGACATATTTCAAGCTAAAAGGGGGGGTTGCGTCAGGGGGAGGGGGAGGGACGCTAGTGTGCGTAAAGCACCATACCCAAAGGTATCATACTACATTCATTGAATGCTGGCTATAATTTGTTTTTCTTGCCCATACATTAGAACATAATTTAACCGAATCATATACTAAAATGAATTCTATGTATAGGTGAATAGAATTCATTTTTATTTAGGGCGGCCAGTTACTCGCGAATTACCCTACATATTACACAATATGATTCCACTATACAGCCGTTGCCAAATTTGATATGCTAATAAGGGCAAGTGCTTTAGAAAATAATTTTGCTGCAGCATGTTTTATAATTTTTTTTCCTTAGCCTATTCAGGTTTCCCACTGCTGGGCAGAGGCCTCCCCTCGTTTTCTCCACTCGACCCTGTTATCTAATATTCCGTTCAATTTTCTTGACTGACTTTCTTTTCATATGTAATTTACCAATAGGGAATGTTACGCAAAACCCTGTGTAGGGGACGCCAGTAGCACACACTGTAAACAAATCGCCTTGATGCATCAATGTCATATTTATTCGTCACAAATAATCTGTGAAAACTTGTCAAAAAACTGTTTAAGGCATACAGGCAAGTTACTTTATGGTTTACGGTTTGTGCTTGTGCTGCCTCTGGCGGCAGAACATTGCAGTATTTCTCCCTATTAAACAGACATTAAATAGCTTATAACATAACAATCCTGTTACGACAAGATACTTATACAGTGCCACCTTCTTCAACTTACTGACACAATATTTCGAACTATTCCCTTATTTATAATGTATATAAAACCAGTGCTCGATTTAAAAATTGTTACAATCCGTTTGAATAAGTAAGTATTGGTATATACGAGTAATATTCGCTTGCAGTCGGTGGACAACAACAACAAAATGCGCATCATCGCCCTGTACATCATGTCCAAGAACGGCATCTCCGAGGAGAACCTCAACAAGCTGGTGTCGCACGCGCAGCTCGAGCAGTCCGACAAGCAGACGCTGCTCAACCTCGCCTACCTAGGGCTCAACGTCGTCGTCGATGTAAGTATATGCTTGAATGGAACATAAGAGTACGTATTTGATATGCATCGTACAGAATAACACTGTACCGTTAAGGTCTATGCACACCGGATGCGTGTGCTTAAGCGTGCACGTGCGCGGCTCCAACATTTTAGCACACGCGCACGAGCACGGCTACGCACACGCAGCCGGTGTAGCCTAGCCTTTATCATCGTAGCTCGGACAGGTTACCACTGTGACCTCATGGCAAGGGTACGGAATATATAACAATGGGAAATGTAGGAGCCCCACTGTGAATAAAACAACCGATGTATGTGAGTTGTACCATCGCTCACACTGCTAACTCTGTACATTGGTGGGCCTTATGCCTTTTGTGATAAGGTCCACCGATGTACAGTTAGGAGTGTTGCTGTTCGTACGACAGCTGCAGAGTCCAGAGGCTCTGCAGAGTTGCAAATTCCTCATGACAAGGGGCCACTGAATAAATAATATAGTATAGATGTTAGAAAAACGACTGGCATAGTGCAGTAACTGGCATCATCAATAGCTTGCAGGCTGATTGGGCTTGAAAAGCAGCTGCGGTAGAATGAATTATTGTACACATATTTGTTTTTACATTATCACAGGGCAACAGGAAAAAGCAATACCAGGTGACGAGGAAAGAGAGGATAACGGAACAAACATACCAGATGTCACGATGGACGCCTGTCATGAAAGTAAGTATGATCCGCATTTTCATAATTTACACACGATAGGATTTGGAGCCATCTATGGATAAAACTTCACACACAAACGAAAGGTACCGGCGCTAAAAATACTCAGTTCTTCGGCTTGCCGCTTTCAAACTGTAACACCTTTATAAGTGTGAATGGCTCAAATACTGCGTCTTTGTTTGCTAGTATCATAGACCAAACTACAAGTTCATACTAAATATAAAAAAATAAAACATGAAAATAACGATGGACCTTCTTTGATGCAGGTTACTACCTTGTACAAGTACCGTTTCATAGATAAATATCAAATATTCCACGTACGCTTATCTCCCCGCAGGACATCATCGAAGACGCCATTGAAGACAAGCTCGACCAGCGCCACTTCCCGTACCTGGCGGGCCGCGCTCAGACCTCGGGATACCAGGCGCCCACCAGGTAAACCTATCATTCTTGGCTCCGACCATCACATGTACCTTTTAATAGCTTGGGTAGCCTCCTCCCACCCCGTCCCCAATACAAGGATTTTATTGAAACGGAATAATGTAAAGAAGGGAAATTTCCAGAAAGTCGATTCGTAATACGCCAAAGGCATTTCAACTGTAACACTCGATTTTGTTTGTTATCAGTGTTCGCTACGGTCACTGGCATAAGGACAAGGCGCAGCAAACTGTCAAGAACGTTCCTCGTCTCATTGTCTTCGTCGTTGGAGGTAAGAGATTTTATTTTAGAATGCAACTTGTTAGGATAGTCGTACGTAGTATAACCTCGAAGAACGAGTAATGTTTAATAATAATATGAGTAATATTATGATGATTTAAGGATGTTTTAGTTTAAAACGTCACTTAACTAGGCGGCGGACGGACCGGGCGGCGCGAGCGGTGGTTCACGCGGCTCGGAGAGCGCCGCCCGGTTCCGATCAAAATCTATAGACTTGAATGTACCGGATTCGCGCGGTCGTCCATTTTCCTTTTAAGCCAAATTTACCATTTTGTCTATTTTTGAAGAAATAAAGTTGATGTGAAATCTTTTGTAGTGTTTATCTATAAACTACCTATTTGTAATTATCATTATTATTTAACTTTTATAGTTAATACTCGGTCTAATAAAAAATGAATCTTTGACTTTTACGTGTCTGGATTTAAAACCGACGAATTTACTTATCCTGTTGAGAAATAATGTAGTCCAATGCAGCTGCATGATGTGGTCTGCTTTGTGGCAATATCGTAAAAAGTAAGCCCAAATTGTTTATTTCTCAGATGTGAGAATAAAAAAAATCTAAACGTCCAAGATCTCACTGATAGCACTTAATCAAATTCGAACAATCGAATGTAATAGGTATTGTCTGTTATTTTTTAGAAGTACATATGTACAAATGTTATTATTAAGCCACGATTAAATATCGCATCATACGAGCACAATGACTCCGTAGGCAGGGTCGCGCAAGTTATCAATCACATCGTTTTGTTTCAGGCGTTTGCTTCTCCGAGATCCGCTGCGCGTACGAGGTGACCGCCGCTCTCAAGAACTGGGAGGTTATCATCGGCTCCTCCCACATCCTCACTCCAGACAACTTCTTGTCCGACCTCAACTCTCTCACCGCCTAACTTTAACTCAATGTGACATCACCAAACGTCAACTCACAGCTACAAGTCTAACTTGCCCGTCTACCCTTGTCTCGGCAATGAAGCGTCGGCGGACGGGCTCTTCAGACATTTTGGATCACGGAGATGCAGTCTTTTGACACGTTTATTAAACATTTATTGATATATTACCGTATTGCGCGTTCGCTTAACATATAGTGAAATATTCAGCAATAAAGTAACTAAAAGAATTAAACAAACTGCAATCAAGCGAAAAGTCGAGAAACTAAGACAGAAACGAAATATTGTGCTAATGATAATTACGGGCATCAGTTTTATATAAATGAACTGGTGCTGTCACTTTGTGTCTCCGGCTTCGTTTCTGTCATAGACGTCATATGTGTTAGTAATTGTCGTAATGGCGATATTTTCTGAGGTAGCCGTAGTATTCCGCTAGCTAATTCTTCAGCAGTGTGAAGTGCCCGTACCGTAGTGAAAGGCTAGATGCACCTCAATGTGATACCGAACAATGGCGCTGCGTAGGAGTAGGCGCCCGTCGATGCGGGCTAATAGATTATATAGCACTCGTGTAAAACTTCAGTGAATATGTTTAATGTTTGTACAAATTTCCATATTTTATATTGTTTAATTATTTGTTGTTTAAATTAAGTTGTTAAAAAAGTATCGCGTTCCCGCGCATATGTAAAATATGTTTAAGATGAGTTATATTTGCAAAAATCAGAAGTATTTAATATTGGTTACTTTATATTTGTATTAATTATTCGAGATTAAAATACAAAACGTAACCTTTATATGAATCCGTGTCTGTCTCAATATTTTTTCTTAACTCTTTAGTACTCGGACATTGCGATATAAAAAAATGTGATTACGAAAAGTAGTTATCTCGGTAGGTATATAGGTGTTTTTAAGTTTGTTTATGACAGAAGATTGGTTGCTGTTTTATCTACTAAATTGTTAAGAAAAATGGTACATGCGCGTAGCACCCGTTCAAGACCGACAAAATACTAGAATATTATTAGTACAATGAATAAATGCGTTTATCATTGTTTCGCTATATTACTCTTCAGCTTTTTTTTGATGAATCGTGTAGATTTAACGTCGAACAAAAATTATATAAAGATTGTATTAAGCTAAGTATAGTCAGTGTAATATCCGCATGAGTTGTCAAACCGACGACAAACGATGATAGGTATGAATGACGTTCATACCTATTTCAAATAAAATTAATGGAAAAAATTGCGTATATATACTTTACGTATTAAATGTCAAGAAACAAACACTCGTATGTTGCAGATTACGAGCATCTATTTGTCTGTTTCATATATTAATATTTCGACATGAAGATAGGGATATAACTGTTAACATTGCTTCTTCATAATTTAATGCCAAATTTAATAAAAAGATCTTATAGCGTGTTTACATTAGGTCGACTGTCGTAGCAGGCATCGGCCCAGTATAAATATGGTCTTACACCTGCCGTTACAACACCGCGCGGATTTGTAACCAGACTAACACAGCGCACCGGCAGGCGCTGGCAACTAATAGGGTTAAAACGGCCAATTGCCACACCAGAGGCTCCTGCGCCTTGGGCTTAGGCCCAGAGGCGCAGGCGATATTACGGGCTGAATTGGTTTTGGACTCTGTACCTTGATGCATTTATGGAAATCTGGACATCTCGAGGCTCCGACAGTCGCGAATTTAACCCTTCGGTTCGGACGACCCAAAACTCGAGTGTTTTATTCGAGTTTCGAAATAAATATAATTCTTATTTGAACACTTCCCAGTTTTATGGTGTTATTAATCGTTAATAGTCTTTCCTGTTGTTTTGAAATAAACCAGTCGGCTCTTCGTAAAGAGCTTCTATATTTTAACCCCATTTGGTGCCGGCCATCAGTGTTGTATTTTATATATAGGGTTTCACTAGTGATAATTCTCTATAATGGTTACTCTTTAACGATTAAAGTTGTTACTGTCTTGACGTCGCCTTTATTAATGACTTCAAATTGTCTACATTCCAACTTCTGATTGTCTAGGAGTTAATCTTTCACGCACTTGTGCTTATTCATTCTTCCACACTGTATTGTATAGTTGATAAATTACGTTACGACAGTTAGTTCATTTTTAACAAATAAGTATAGAGTACTTTAAAATACAAAATTCCAGACCCGTGCATAGGATTTGGTTATGCTAGGGCCCGTTCGTGTGTCGTTTGATTGCTTTTTGCGTAGAATTCGGGCCCAGCCTAAACTCCTCGCTACGGGACTGGATGGCTAACACTTTGGGCGTCGACCTTGGAACACGGATGGCATTGATGCTCCGGTAATACACCAAACGTGATATAATGTTGTTAATTTAAGCTCTGGTTCTATATCCTATTCGAGTTAAGCTTAGAAATAAATATAAAGAGTACAGCAATAATAAAAGTATAAAAAAATTGTATAAGGCAGTGTTGACGGATTATATCACGTAAATCGTGTAATTGCCCTTTACAGAATTCGTGGTCACGAGATAGATACAGAGAGACATAGTTTTCTCTGTCGAATTACAATGGTGTCAACGTGAAAGGCCATATTTGGCGCTCAAAAGGTTACTCGTTGGAATCTGCGGTCGATATATTTAATCAATCACTTGAGTACCGGTATTAAATTCGACTAGTCGTATTATATGTAATTGGACGTGTTTACATTACCTTAAATATATTTACCGATGTTAATTACTTGCTGGAACCATCTAAATCTAAAAAATTATCAGCTGTATGATCAAGGGCAAAACCATAAAACGTCTAAAAAAAATTCGCCTGGCAAGGATTTAACGCCAAGCTAGAAGTGACGGCTATGCATCATTAGGATGATATGATTTTACTCTTGGTTATACAACTAGTACTAAATTAAGTGCAACAAATTATAAGTACTAGTTTACTGAAATACATATGCTTAATCAGTCGTATCGTAGTTGAGATGTTTAACCAAAAAAAATAGTTAAACTCAAAAGTATAGAACTTAATTCATTTAACATTATATATATGTTAAACAGATTAAGTTGTACACTTACAATCATAGCATTTTCTAGTAAGTATACCTATCAATATAAAATACTATTTTTTCGAAATAGATGAAACATTCACATTTTAATATATACATATAACTAGACAACTTTATAATAGCAACATACTTCATTATCAGTATTAAAGTGTTGAAACGTTTATTAAATTATTTAATCGTCTAATCAGGTGTTTTATTGTTCAGTGAGGTCACCTTGTCTCTGGAGCTAGCTCCGGGGTTATCGCGGGTGCTTTGTGACTGCTTAACATTTACTACAGGGCCCAAGCGAGTCCAATGCTTAGACAACCAGTGCTACTGTAGACTCAAGATCGAGATATAACCCAACCTACGAGTTTGCCTACAGTCTACAAGACGCATAACTGCGATTGAGGTTGGCCATACAAGAGCAAAGCTCAATGTATCTAAAGTCGACGTCAAAGATATGTTTACACTTTTGCACCTTTCTCTTATGTATTAAAGCAAAAAATATTTTCAAAGTCGACTGTACGAATCGCATCAAACGTCGGGACGCGGCTTTTATTTTGGGCCATGAACAATTTGAACCGTCCGAAGTAGTAGAAGAGTACGAAACACCCTGACGTCTGCGTGATTTAGCGACCACTGACAAATGGGATAATTACTATTGTACAAAACCTTTGAATTTCTTAGAATTTAGTGAAATGTGGCCCCACTCCAGTCTTTTCGTGTGAACACTGATAGGTTAGACAGTTTGTAATCCGGGATCGCTCTCGCTGGTTCACTAAAACGTTCGACTCGCATGTGCTCAGCATTTAGTTGTAACAACACCCCAACGCTGGCCGCTGTGCTCAGTGTTTACTTACAATCCTCAAAGACCGGACACTTGCAAAATGGCCAAAGATCTCGTAGTCCTCGCATATTCCGGCGGCCTGGATACTAGCTGCATCTTGAAATGGTAATATGGAGTAGCATATAACAATACATACCTATGTCAATTTTCTTCACATCATTTTTTTAAAGCGTAAATGTTGCATGCCCTGCACTAGACACAATGTATAATTCTTATAAAGAAATGTAGTTAGTTTGTACCTAATATCTCTCATCAATTTCACTTTTAGGTTGATCCAAAAAAAATATGATGTAGTGTGTTATATGGCTGACATCGGCCAAGACGAGGATTTCGGAAAAGCAAAACAAAAGGCGAAAGCCATTGGAGCTAAAGATGTAAGTATATTATTTTATTTTACTATCACTGTATTTGAATATACATATTCTTTGTTTGTTCATAATTCATAACAACATAATCTTCAATAATAAGTTTAATAATTTAGATATGACGTATGTACTAGTTTCCTATGATTGCTGCCGTATAAAGGAACCCTTAGCTACTTTCATTTTATTAACTAAGTTGCCATTAATCTGGTCGTAAATTAAGTTATACGTAAGTCACAAGATTAATCATGTGATTATATCCTAAAACTATTAACCCTGGTAATTTAAGGTGATCGTGGAAGACCTCCGCTACGAATTCGTGACTAACTACATGCTCCCGGCCATCCAAATGGGGCTAGTATACGAAAGTCGCTACTACCTGGGCACCTCCCTGGCCCGCCCGTGCATTTCTGTGGGCATTGTCAACGCCGCTAAAAAGTTGGGCGCGAAATACGTCTCTCACGGCGCCACGGGCAAGGGAAACGATCAAGTTCGTTTCGAATTGAGTGTGTATTCTCTCTGGCCGGAGGGCAAGGTAAGACTTAACCCTTTAGTCCGTAGCGGCAACATACTTGAAACAAAAACTCATCTCTACTAATAAGAATTACGGTTCGAAATCGAATGACTACAAAGGAATGTGAAATGGTTAAAGGGTTGGTACACTTAACCTTTTTTAAAGGAAGCTGAATTTGATATTGGCAAATGATTTACTTTACTTTTTTTTGAGTAGATTATCGCTCCGTGGCGTTTACCAGAATTCTACGAGAGGTTCCAAGGGCGCAGTGACCTTATAGAATTCGCCAAGAAGGAAAACATCCCAGTCTCTGCTACGCCGAAAGAGCCTTGGTCTACCGACGAAAACATCATGCATATAAGGTAATGGGCAATATTCTTTTTACAAGCTTTTATTTAATTTCACATGTCCGGTTGCCTGTGCGTCTGTAATCAAATCATGCAAGTTCATCACCCCTTCCCGGTTTTCAATTTCGGTAATGGTCCCATCGAGCTTATCCGATGATGGGGACAGGCGGCAATAGGAACTCTGTGATATACCAAGGCAACCCAATTGTGTTTGGGGATTTTAGAATTGTCGCGATGAGTATTAGTTGCCTGGGGAAAGAAAAGTACAGTCAGCGATAAAAGCAACATTTATACCTAAGTATAGGAGGTAAGCTTCGTATGTCACTGGCTAATTATCATTAATTATAATTATACCTATCTCGCGCGTCGCATGATGGTCCCTATGACAGTTCATTTTTATTTGGAGTAACTGAGACGTAAATTGTTCTTACCCAATTCGTAAAAGGTGTGATAATTTAGAAATGTAACAATTGTAACATTCAAATAATTAAAATACGGAAAAAACATAATTATTCAATTACTTTTTAAACTAAACCTTACCAAAAGTGACTCGAACAAGAGGTTATCATTCTAAGCTAGAGGTAGAGAACATTGTTATTTTAATCTTCTGTAATCATACTAACACCTTAATATTTCGCCATGTCCGTCTGTCTGCTTTCAAAGCCCCAAGTGTCCACAGTAAACCTTCCACATCTTATACAGCTATGAATCAGGGGTTCTAGAAGACCCGTCAGCCATCCCTCCCAACGGCATTTATAAGATGACTAGAGACCTCCAGCAGACGGAAGACTACCCGTGCAACATTGACATCAGTTTTGACAAAGGTAAAGGAATTCACTAAAATCTATATCTTGTATTTCTTTCTTTGTCGCATACCCATAATAGGATGAAAGTGAAGCGATGTATTGTAGGTATTAACTAGAATCTAGACTAACGTACGGTATGGTTCCCTACATTTCGTGATTTGATTATGATAACTGACGACGTGTTACGTCATCAAGTTTAAAGTTACGATTATCATATATGGAATATGTTTACCTATTCTTTTATCTACTATCTTCAAATTTTATTAATTCAGTAACACAAAAGTAATTAGAAACTTTATTACAAGCTTTTTTACTTCTTCTACTCGCCACTAGATGTCGCTCTAAGTCCCACATCATATAGGCTACAGATGCTACAATAATTATATTTTTTCATTGTTTTACTCGTACCTTTGACTCTTAGTATTAGACTACCGGTCCATAAAACACTTTCCTGTTTATTGTCAGGTGTGCCGATCTCCGCCACTATACCTAGCGGCCACGAGAAGGCCCTGGTAGTGACTGATCCCTTGGCTTTGGTCGAAACCCTGAACAAGCTGGGTGGACAACATGGTATCGGCCGGATTGACATCGTCGAAAATAGATTCCTTGGCTTAAAGGTAGATACTACTACACCCATTTCATACTGAAAAATCTTGGGATCCCCATACACAGGCAAGATTAATTCTGGTTCGGAGCAAGTTTCTGAACTATTTTGTACCAAATACATATAAATTATTGTTTGCAGTCTCGAGGGTTGTACGAAACACCGGCTGGCACAGTCTTACACGCTGCTCATCTTGACCTCGAAGCTTATTCTCTAGACAGAGAGGTACTGAGGTAAAGTAACAATATCTAGTAACATCGCCTTTGAATCCTTGCAAGTAAATTCCGTCCAACTTACTTACTGCTGTGGCAGGGCGACCTGAAGTGGATCTTGGCTTCTGACACCAAAGACCACCATGCTGTTCAAAGCCGTTTCAGTCCAGTCAACGGCGCCGAGTTCCTTACAAAGATGTAAAATAATATGCATAATGTATTGGTTCGTTATAAACTACAGTACTGAAGAAGTTGCGAAACAAACCTGACAAATTGACACCTCAGTACATACGAATCTAATAATGAGCTAATATATTATGTGGTAACGTTGCTTAGCGTCGGGCAGCCATGTTACCATTATAACTGTCGAATACCATTATAATTAGAGTGTACGTGTATGCTTTTCTCATTCGACAGGTTAAAGAAATACCTCCAAGACAAGATGGCCGATTTCGTTTACAACGGATTTTGGTTTTCGCCTGAAGCGACTTATACTTCACGGTGTCTGCAGATGTCACAAGAGACCGTAACCGGCACGGTCACCGTCAGACTGTTCAAGGGAAATGGTAAGATTTATGATAATGAGTTAACGACTATAGGAGTAAATTAATTAATCTTATGGCCGCCAAAAACGTCAACTAAAGCACGCGGCTACAACCCAATATCAACTTTGGTGGATTCCGACAAGGTAACTATACGATGACGCGCCACACACGACAGCGCTCAAAGGTTTGACTTCTATGCAATGCCGCGTTTCTTATTATTATTGTCGTGGACGGCGCTATTTTATTGCGTTTACTATACTTACTGCTAAGAGTATATTATAACTTATAAATTGTAAAAGTAAAATTAGACTTAACTGACCGTTGTCACAGACACAAACATTAAAGTCATTTTAAACCATCAACACTAGATGGCGTGGTTAATGAAAAAAGTGTTCAATGTTTTGTTTCCTGTTCCAGTGACAATACTAGCCCGCAAGAGTACAACCAGTCTGTATAATAAAGAGTTGGTTTCAATGGACGTCGCCGGCGGGTTCTCTCCGGGCGACAGCACCGGTTTTATCAACATAAACGCCTTGAGGTTGAAGGAATACTCTCGGTTTACCGCCCAAACTAAACTTTAATCTCAACTATCGCACCACGCAACGAAATATACATATGTATGTATGTACATTGAAAAATGTAATTGTTAATTAATAAATAACATCCAGAACATCGATTGACTTTTAAATTGAATAAGAGTTATGGCAATACAAGTGCCTGGCAAGTGGCAACATTCACTTATCCTAAAACATCGATAAAGATTATCAAGTTAGCAATAGCTAAGATTCCGGTACAAATAAGAAAAAAAATAATAAAAACTTTTTACAAAAAAAAAGCAAACCGACTTCAAAAAGGATGACATAAAATATTATCTTTTTTTTAAGTCTATGCGTTATCAACTAATATGTTTGAAGTCGGTGCCAAGCCAAATTTTGAAACATACCACGGTTTTCGTGCGATTCGATAAGGATGTACGTTGGATTGCCTTACACGACGACAATGAACGCACTTTCTGTAGGTACAGTCAACGTTAAAGATATGTTTCGCCTTATTACAAAGGAGTAAGGTGCAAAAGTGTAAACTAAGAACATATATACCTCGAAACACATGATCAAACCTTCTTGGCGCAGTCCGTACAATGTTTCTCATAGTTATTATTAGTGTAAATCCAATGCATTTATTTGCCGTCGTATTTTTTAAAGAGCATTTCTTACTAATGCTCGAACAGTATATAGCACGCAAGTGTGGGATCGGGGCTGAGTTATTTCCCGTCCCTTATCCAGAGTACTACATTTTAAAATATAAAACAATTCTAGGAATTTACCTTCTTGCCAAATTTCACCTAAAGCGGTTTAGCCATGAAAAGGCGACAAAGAGGCAGGCAGAATTACTTACACATTTATAAAAGTTATTAGTACAGTTCTAATGGGATTTATAGCCATAAAGATGATTATTTTTTACTAGTAATATTACTACTTGGCTTGGCACCGATTTCAAGCATATCAGATGGTAACGCATAAACTTAAAAAATGATAATATTTTATTTCATCCTTTTTGAAGTCGGGTTGTTTTTTTTTTGTAAAAAGTTTTTATTTTTCAATTTTTAGTTTTAACGCATTGTTAAGAGCGCAACGCATTTAACACTAAATTCGTGTACCTATTACTTTAATAAATATGTAATCAGGAATTTCCTCGAGTCCGTCTGGGAAATTATAATTCCTGTCACTACACTAAATCCATCCTCCGCCCCGCCACTGACCCAATCCCTCAACCCCCCGTACCCCGCAGCGCATCAACCCCTGATCCACGAACCCCTCGACCCTAAACCAGCAACCCTTCAACCGCCAGTCCCCGACCCCTTAATCCCTGACCCCTTAATTCCTAACCCTAACTCCCGATCAGTATAGTCTTACCAGCTTACCACGAGTTTGACATTGATATATTGATGTAATGGCATAGTAGTGCGAGCGAGATGCATAAAAAGTAAGTTACGAAGACTTTAGCGAATATGTTAATGTCAAACTCGTGGTAAGCTAGGCTACTGATCGGGGGTAGTGTCATACTCATGGTAAGGCTACAGTTGCACTACATCAAATTGGTGGTTTTCGGAAGCAAGTTACTTTAGAAAACACCGAAATCACTTTACACGTGCCTTTAAAAATAAATAAATAAATAAATATTGGGGACATCTTTTTACACAGATCAACCTAGCCCCAAACTAAGCAAAGCTTGTATGTACTATGGGTACTAGGCGACGATATACATACTTATATAGAAATAAAAAAATAAATAAATAATTTATAAATTGAGGAGTTCCCTCAATTCCTCATGGATTCCATCATCAGAGCAGAACCAAAAATAATACGAAAACACCTTCGAGGTAACTTCGACCAAACAAAAAAAAAAGTGCCCATTAGGGCAACCTTCCACTAGCACTAAAACGCAAACTCATCGACATGTGTATTCTGCCTATCCTAACCTACGGTGCAGCAGCAGTGGTGGCCGAGTGGATATGACGTCTGACTTTCAATCTGGAGGTCGCGGGTTCAAATCCTGGCTCGTACCAATGAGTTTTTCGGAACTTAATATGTACGAAATATCATTTGATATTTACCACTAGCTTTTCGGTGAAGGAAAACATCGTGAGGAAACCTGCATACATCTGCGAAAAAATCCATAGGTGTATGTGAAGTCCCCAATCCGCATTGGGCTAGCGTGGGGACTATAGCCCAAAAACCCTCTCGCGCATGAAAGGAGGCCTGTGCTCAGCAGTGGGACGTAAATAGGCTGAAATGATGAGCCTACACGGTGCCCAAACTTGGTCATTAACAGAAGTCCAAAAGTCCCGACTCAAGATTTGCCAGCGAGCAATGATATGGCCGCTAGGTGGCGACAGCGCCACGCGCGGCTTATGGCAAACCCCAAAATTGGGGTCGAACGGATGTACTTTTAGCTACCTGTAGCAAAGCGACGAAATCGCGGAGTGAGCCACGCCTGGCTGCGCTCCAAAACTGGGCTATAACCGCGAAAATCGAAGTTCGCAAGTTCGCGGGGATTTTTCTCTGTCACTCTAATTACGCCTTTGTTGGAGTAAAAGAGAAAGATCCCCGCAATTTGCGAATTACTGTTTTCGCGGTAGCCGCTCTGGAATCGCAGATGTGGGTGTGAAGCAAGCCGCCAAGCTCAAGTGGGATTGGGCGGGACATATCTGCTGGATGCACCCGGACTGATAGGCCACAATAGCGGCCGAAATACCTACTAAAGAATAGAGTCTGGCTAGCCAAAAATTGTTGACAGATATTTCGTTGTTGTATCACCAATTGTCTATGATTTGAAAAAAAGCTAAAAGTCAGTTGTCGATTTATGTCATTCATTCAAATTGTTTGCGGTTTTTATGGGGTTTATTTTAAATAATATTAATAATTTCTATGCTGAGTGAGGTTCACAAACTATTATTTAAGCTCGTAAATAATTACGACAATGTGCGAAGTCGACGTGTAGCGTTGTATAATGAAAAAGTGCAATGTTTACAACTTCTAACCAAATGTAAACAAAATACGAGGTTGGTGCTCTATAAATATTTTGATACTTTAAGTACTAGTTCTAACATTTGCCGATTACTTTGATTAAGTACGTGAATTTATTAATGCCTGAATCTCATAAATAGGACAAGTGTATAAAGAAACGGATAAATTAAAAGTTCTGAAAAATATCTATAAAATCTAAATATTGGAACGTAAACATGTGTGTTTGTCGTTGACTGTACTTTAAATAGTGGTAGAAATTATGTGAGCTGACTTTGAGTGCACTTAAACGTTTATTTAGCTTATTTCCTTAGGTACCTTATTTGTGCACAGAATATCAAAGATATTGTCTAGTATCAAAACTATAATTCCTACTACACAAAGTGTGACCAGCCCAAGATTTTTTGAATTTCCCGCCAATAATTTAGGTAAAATTTCAGTAGCTAGAATAAATATTGAAGTGAGGCTCACTCCTCAAGAATTCATCACATTTGTTGTATAACAAATGTGATTATTTGCCGTTCTTTGCGTAATGGTTCCCTTCGTGCGCAAGTCCAACTCGCACTTGGCTGGTTTTTTTTATTACTTGATTTTGAACGCTACGTTAACCATAGACAATAAACTTATGACAATTGACTCATCTGTGGATTGACTACTGTCACCCATGATAATAAAATTGTTGATGCTTTAATGCAATCAGCGTATTTAAAAATATTACAGTAATTATATTTCGAAATACCACCGTGTCATTTGCGTTACCCTGAAATATGCACAGAAATTTGCCTCAAAACAAAGAAGCGTTGTTGAAATCCTACACTACGCGGTTGAAAGAAGATGTAAAGAGTATGCTGGACAATTTTGAAGGTACTACTGCTTATAATTTACAGATTAAACAGTATTTCTGTTACTTTTTTAGTATGAAAAGTAATTGAAACATTTCGTCAATAGTATGGGCATAATGCAATCCTCTATCACTACACCTTATAAAACAAAGAGTCCCGCCGCGTCTGTCTGTGTGTATGCATGTTTGCTATAGACTCGAAAACTACTGTACTTTTCATGCGGTTTTCGCCTATCAATAAAGTAATTCTTGAGGAAAGTTTAGGTGTATAATTTGTTAATGTTTTGTGTAACCCATACGAAGCCTGGGCGGGTTGATAGTACTAAATTGACAATTATGTTTTCAGAGATCATTAAATTGGCTAAAGGCGAAAATGAGTCTCAATTGAACAGGATGACCCAAATAGAACAAGACACATTTGAAATGCAAGTCCGAGCTGCTAATATTGGTAATTTCCTTCATATATTATTACTTTCATGAACCTATTTCTCTTATTGCAAAAGATAATCAGATTGAATTTATTGGAATTGGATTACATTGGATTATCGTCAGAGTGGTAAATCATGCTGCTGAAAACTACACACTTACCCCCTTATTCATAAACATTTGCTAAAGTTGACAAGCCAATAATTATTGTTTGCCCCCTTCCGACATATTGGTATGATGGAAAGGGACAAACAATTATTATCAGCTTGTCATATTAGTAAATATTTATGAATCAGGGGGTTAGTATCAGGAATTGTCAAGTTGACTTAATAATAAGGTTATGTTATGTGTGTTCTACATGACATAAAAGCTCTCCAAGGGGCCTCTACGTGTTGGATCTGTGTCCCCACACAAGCCTATCAAAAAACCGGGATCATAGGCCCGTGATATCCAAGGTTATGTGTTCTGTTCCTGGTCCTATTCAAGTGTCTTAGCCCCGTCACTGCCTCTGCCTAGGCAAACATGCCTAGTAATACCTAAGGTGTTTTTTATTGTTTCAGTGCGAGCTGGAGAGTCCCTAATGAAGCTGGTGTCTGATATAAAACAATATTTGATTTTAAACGACTTTCCATCAGTTAACGAAGCTATCACTCAGAACTCAAAACTCTTCAGGACTAAGCAGCAAGAGTGTGACCAGAAATTGATGTCCTTACGAGATGATATTGCCGCTGATCTGTATGACCTAGAAGATGAATATTTTACTAGTATATATAAATAATTAATTTTAATTGTAATTGATAAGCATTTTAATTTTAATTGTACTTTACATAAAATCATTATTTCTTAAAAGACATTTTTTTTTATTTCATTGTTTCACCTCTGGTTTCATGTATCACACAAGTTCAAGGCAGGCTTAAGGCAGAAACATAGTTCAGAATACCAAGGTAATTAATTGGCATTAATTAAACCTAACAGAAATTACAATAGAAGTATAAAGTCTATCATAACCCGTCAACTACATACTAATTAGCACATTTTCATGATGAACCTAAATGTTTTTATTTTAGACCACATTGTAGGGAGATAATTAAAAAAAAAGTCTTGGTGGCCTAGCAGTAAGAGCATGTCTTTTAATCTGGAGGTCGCGGGTTCGAACACTAGCTTGTATCAATAAGTTTATTGGAACTTATGTACGAAATATCATTTGATATTTACCAGTCGCTTTTCGGTGAAGAAAAACATCGTGAGGAAACTGGACTAATCCCAATAGGGCCTAGGGCCTAGGGGTTCGAAGGTCAGATGGCAGTTGCTTTCGTGCAAAAACAAGTCCCTAAGGCACTTGTCCCACCAAGAGCGAGTAAGCGATTAACTATCGGCGATTTTCTCGCCCAAGAAACGAACAAAAGATTAGGATCCTGTGTTAGTAATAGAGACACATATATTAATAGTTCATCGCTGGCTGTTCACACTGCCGGCGAGAACACTCGCTCTACAAGTTTGTCGCCGCGATAAGATAAAACTAGCTCAGCGGTACTCGCTCGGCGATGCTTGCTTCGTAGTTAGAACTCAAGCTGCGAGACCAATCAGTCTGCGACCTGCGTGTTCGGCTACGCTGCACCGCCCGAGCGAGTGACGCGAGTAATAGCCCGTCGCACTCGAACACTCTCCTATAGCCGAGCGACATAACTTGGAGCTAACACTCACTTCTCGCCGCTCGCCCACTCGTTTCTAGTTTATCGTTCTACTCGCTTATCGCTCATCGTCGGCGGTGGGACAAGTGCCTAAGACAATTTTTGGGAGGAAGATAATGATGAGATAAGGAGTTAATTTCATCTGTTTCAAAGCATCCCACTAGATGTAGGTGCTACCTAATTTGGACCAGTAATTTGTGGTTGACCATTAACCCTTAAATGCATGGTGTACGATGCAGCGTACATACATTACAAAAATATCTAATTTTATACATAATTAGATAAAATCTATTTATTCCTATATATTATTTCAATTGTAAAACCAATCAGTTTCCTGATTTTTTACTTAAATTAACGCAATATTTTAATTTATAAAAATTACATTAGTTTTAAGAGGAAATGTCGGAAAATTTGAAAAATCCAGAGTTTGATGATTTTTAGTATGTGATTTTGGACGCTTATTTTGGGGTTTGTAATTATTTTATATTTAAAAACTTTATCATAGGTGTATCTAAAATAGTGTATCTTTTTGATGGTAGTAAGATTTTTCATATATCTCTGATCCAAACTTAAGAACCTAGGATTTACCATATCGGTGTTGGTAAAAGCCCGAAGTAAACTAATAAGATTTAACATTTCGGGCTTTTACCGATCGGTATCGGTAAAACCTAGGATTTACAGGTAAAACCTAAAGGTTTTACCTGTATATTTAATTACCTGTATGTTATATTTAAAAACTTTATCATAGGTGTATCTAAAATAGTGTATCTTTCTGATGGTAGTAAGATTTTTCATATATCTCTGATCCAAACTTAAGAACCTAGGATTTACCATATCAGTGTTGGTAAAAGCCCGAAGTAAACTAATAAGATTTAACATTTCGGGCTTTTACCGATCGGTATCAGTAAAACCTAGGTTTTGCCGTACTTCGGGCTTTTACAGTGACATATATACATTAGATATAGGATATTAGAGCAACAATGATTGTTCCATGATGGGAAAGAAACAAAATTATAAAGTACAATATAATAATAAATTAAAAACTTTCAGGAAAAAAATTTAATGATTAAATAAGCTAACTCTCCAATTTAATTTCTAAACAATTAACCACATCTGAAAATAATTATTCACAGAAGGTATAATGTGGTCCATCTTTAGGGTACTGTTTGATGGTCACAGGCCTTCCCATCTTCATGTCTTCAAGGTAGAAGTACAGGGCAAAGCAACCTCCAAGAACTCCAAAGAACCACATAGCCTGGTACCATACAGGAAAGCGGGGTCTCATACTTATGTCATAGCGGTCTTCCCCAAAAATTTCAGCTCGGGCATGCATCTACAAAAGAAAAATTAAATTACTTAGGTATGAGTGCTATCACAAGTCTGTCATTTGACAAGCACTGCTGACATATTTCTACGTATATTAACCAATTCGCTGATACCTTCTATTTTAGAAAACCTGAGTGACGAGCCTGGGACGTCAGGCATTAAGTCGGTACACACTTAATGAAGGTAATCAATGTTTGTGATACATGCGAAATATGTTGCTGCTAGTAAATTTCTTACGGGTTCGTTGAAGTTCCTCTTCAGCTCTGGTTGATCGTATGGATAGAAGGGGTCTTTGGAGTCAGCACCGATATCAGGCATCTTTGGGTAGTCGCCATAACCCATTTCCTCGGGGTACGGGTGATATTCCTCTATGCTCAATCCATACTTCTTGGCTGCCGCTTCACGCTGTTCCAAGGTTACCGGGTATGGACCAGGTTTGTACTGATAATTCCAATCTACGAATAAAAGAAGTGACGTAACAACCATAACAAGTACAATTTATCGACATCACTTAAAAACGGACTTACGGTTCCGTGCAGCATTGCAAAATATTGCAGCCGTCTTACGTACTACATTTGGATTAGTTAGAATTGCCTTTTTCAGTAAAGCTGAAGCCATTTTTACTGGCCCAACCTCCAGTCCTGAAATATTTTTTCCTCGAACCGAACCTTCCAAAATCTATTTGACAGCGGATGAATAGACAGATAATGAGAAAGGCGGAATAATATATTCTACGTCAATAGTGCCAACATGTAAAACTAAATGGTTCAGACTTGGTTTGTACGGTAATCTGCCGTGTAGTCGTGTGGATGCCGCTATAGTGAGAGTGAGAAAGAGATATTTTGACTACACCAAGGTCGCGGTCCGGTACGGCCGTCTGTAGACACTATTTCGTTGAATATACGGTTGACGACCTAACGAAACGCAGCGCACCGACTGACACGACTCACTCACGACACAGACAGAGTGACAGAACGAACAAGGTTAAAATATTTAGATTATCCCGAAGTTTTAGAATACTGTGCCTGGTCAAGTTAATTTCATTTGCTAAATGTCTAAAGAATTATAGACTTAACAAAACACCCGCATGATGGGCAATGAGGGTTCACAACTAAGTGGTTTGGAGATTGAAGAGAAGGCAGCTGAGATTACAGACTTTTGGGCCCATTATAGAGCGACTATAAACGATAGTTGCAGTTATTTTAGCTTAAAAAGTGATGGATCCGTGTCTGTTTTTAAAGGGGAAGTGGTATCGGGGCCGCTGTGGACAGTGTCAACACCTCTGGAAAAATTCTCTAATGTATGTACTTTTTCCTGTTTCTTATCAATAAACAGCAATTTTCTCATTTAAATACCACGTAATATTTATGTCTGGTATAAAATGTTAACTCTTAACATTTGGTATATTGATAAGACTGTTCTTAACATTATATATCTCTGGAACTTAACTAACAAACTAAACCTAACAATATTTACAGATGATACAAAGCCACTACATTAAGCATAAACTGTTAATCCTTGTTTTCAGAACTTGTTGAAGTACAGACACCCATGTATCTTGCGCTATGTGTCAGCATGGCAGCAAAGATCAACTATTTACCTGGCCACAGAGTATGTGCAGCCACTGACACAGGTTCTTGGCTCCTTGACTCCTCTGCAGATATGCATTGGCTTGAATAACATATTGAGGGCATTAGTATTTTTACACCAACAGGTCTGGTTATTTTTATATATTTTAGTTGAGTCACTTACAAACTTTTATTAAACTTTTCTTGTGTGCTAAAAATGTTTAAAGCAAACATATTTTCTCACAGTATAAGAGTATTATCATGCCGCGATCAGAAAGGGATTAGAAATAACAGATTTCCATACACTTACGTCAAAATCAATATGGATTGACAGCTATCTCAATCCCTTTCTAATCGCGATTCAGTAATATTATGAGTATTATTAGGTTACTTAGCAACTATAAAGTAAACTATCACAGCTAAAGGAGTGTTGTAATTTTCAGGTATATGCATATATGTCTAATTATTTGACACACCCTAAACCCGAAGTGTCATTTGATTTACCTCAGTTGTGAGAGTGACAAAGGGTACATAAAACAATTAGGGCCACTTGTGGCACCCAGGAGCTTTAGCCGCCACTTGGGGTTAACCGGTTAAACCTGGTATTATTACCAGTACAAATTAACCCTGTGTTAACCAGCCAGTGACTAACCCTGGAAGGTTTGAGAGGCCCTTAGGAGTTTAAAATGACAGATTTAGATCCCAACGTTGCTAGCAAAAGTGGTAAAGTAGGGACCACAGTTGGATTTATTCATTTGGTTAATTTAACTTGTTCACAGGCTGGAATGTCACACAACAATGTTAGTATGCAAGCCATATATGTTACTGGAGATGGACAATGGAAACTTGGCGGCTTGCAGTATCTCTGCTCGTTCCAAGAGCTTACACCTGCTTATTTGAAGCATGCTCGGATACACAGGTGGTAATATTTATTGTACTAAAATATTAGTATTTTCTTGTACAATATATTTGAGCTGGTTTTAAAAAGCAGTTTGTTCTGCATATTGTAATGTACTTGAAAAACAAACTTATATTGTACAGTCACCAGCAATAATAATTATGTTACTCTTCGAAGGCTTCATAAATATGTGACCCGCTCTTATGGCTCTACTAATAACATCATGTCAGATGTTTTTGCGGCCTCCTTTGTGTAACATATTATTGCAGGTGACTATACATATTGATAAAAGCTTACTATGTGAGTGCACACTGATGTAATATTTGTAACCTGTCAGTAAATCATGTCAATTGTTGTCTTTAGATATGACAAGGCTGTAGACCCTAATGAGGATTCCCAAGAGGTCACAAAGAATGTGGACCAGTATGGTTTTGCTGCCCTTGTAGATGATGTCTTTGCTGGACACGAAGATGGTAAATTCTACCTTTTTTCAGTAATGCCAAAGTCTGGTAAATTAAGAAGACTTGCAGACCCTATACAGGAGCTCTCTTACCCTCTTTTTAACTGACGTATAAATCTTTTGTTTTTAGATCAAGTACCCCATTTAAAAGAATTTAAACAATACTGCAGAAATAGTCTTCAACATAGTAGCCCTGAGATGCGACCCGGTCTCTCGGAGGTCCTTCAGCACAGCTTCTTTAATCACGAATTTATTTCTATTTATAAATTCCTTAATTTCCTACCCCTGAAAAGTGAAGAAGAAAGAAGCGAATTCTTTTCGACCATTTTAGAGACACTTAAATGCTACCACGAAGAAACTGTTGCAAAACAGTTGGGTGGTCTGTTACTTTCTAGATTAACTATGTTAGACCAAACAGCAAGAAAGGATGTAATACCATTCATCTTGAAACCAAAGCACGGTAATAATAACAGATATACTTTACTAGTGTTATTACCTATCAAGAAACAAAGCATTAAAATATCTCCTCGTTTTTTTCCAGAGCGGTCACAAAATTGTGAATACCCCGGATTTTTCAGTATTAGCGTGTTTAAGGAACATGTTAAACCAAGACTTATGCAGTTGTTTGGAGTTCGGGATAGCCAAATACGGATGTTGCTGCTAACACATTTTTCCAAATATGTTCATGTATTTTCACACGAAGAACTCTCCCAACACATACTTCCAGAGGTAAAAAACCGGACAAGTGCGGGTCGGACTCGCCCACCGAGGGTTTCGTACTTTTTAGTATTTGTTGTTATAGCGGCAACAGAAATACATCATCTGTGAAACGGTTCATGAGATACAGCCTGGTGACAGACGGACGGACCACGGAGTCTTAGTAATAGGGTCCCGTTTTACCCTTTGGGTATGGAACCCTAATGTTATGGATTGTTAAATAGCATAAAAATAAAAAATTATATAAATATATATATTTAAAAAAATATTTATCTTTGTTACAGTTACTGCTCGGAATCAAAGACACAGATGACAACTTGGTAGCTTCTACTCTTATATGCTTGAGTGAACTAGTACCTATATTAGGAGCTAGCACAGTTATAGGCGGCAAGAGGTCCAAATACTTTACCGACGGGCGCCCCAACTCAAAGAGCAGCCCTCACGCACCGCCGCTGGGCCGGACCCCTGATAACACTTTTACACAAAGGAAGTCTCTCAAAGACTTATCATGTTCCGAAGAAATATTCATACAAAATCACGAGAAGGCTGAGGTTTATGACAATGAGAACATCTCACATTTGATTGAAAGGCCTTCACCGGTGGGTGGCGAGTCAGTAGAAATAGAGACTGTTAGAATAAATTCGAATGTAGCAGATGCAAGTGAAGACGATTGGAGTGACTGGGACAACACGAACAACGCAAAACACGCTGCATTTAATCATCCGGATATCAAGGAGTTTGAGGATATCCCTCTAGCCGTCAGTAGCGAAGTCACAATTAAAAAACCATTGGTTAAATCTTTACTTCTACAAAAAGCTGCAATAGAAGCAAAGAAAAACATAATTGATATTTCAGAGTTGGACATAAAGAATCAGAAATTTGAAAATATAAAGAAAGCTGCGGATGAGTTTGATTTCTTTGCGGACATGACCCCGGTCATAGAAAAAGCAACAATAATTGCAGTCGCGGCCGACGCTCTCTTGTCGTCCAGCAGTAAACTGAACTTTGTCCCGGACGACGGCGCCGACGAGAGCGAAGCCTGGGGGGAGAACTGGAATGACTAGATCACTGGTTACCATTCAAACACAAACATTCGGTAGAGTATTTATTGAATATGAGACAAATTGGTACAAGCTATATCAATCATAATGAACTGTTCATTTGTTTCCTAGATGAAATGTACATATGTATTATAGAATATTAAGGTGGAAACACAAGAGGTACTATGGATAGACATATGATTGTAATTTATTACATATTTTATTATTGTTTCTTTTATATATATTTTTATTTATAAACAATTCGTGATAGTAGAAAGTGGCATGTAATTTATTATCAATGATCGCGGGACACTTCCTCATAAAATTTGAATAAGGAATCATGTTTAACGTTAAGTCTTACACTATTGCATTTAAAAGTTTAATCGAGAGTGTACCGTTACGGCAAAAATAATTTCGAAATCTATACAAGCTATATACACGTATATAAGACTCAAATCCTGCTTCACCTACTCTAAAGTTACTCAGGAGAAAATTATGAATTGTCCCATAGATACAATAAAATTTTAGTGAACTTTTAGGTACAGTCACGGACTTTAATTGCTGATCCATTTAGGGTTCACTTTACATTGGACATTTAGTATTGACAACTAAATTAGCTTGAACCCTAAATGGATCAAGAATTAAAGTCTGTGACCGTACTTATTACTAATGATGAGGTAATAAATATTGTGGAAAGACGAGTAACAAATGTATTGTCGTATATATTCAAAAGCACTCTATGTTAAGATGTGAAACTGAAACATTATTCTTAGTAATGTCATTGACAAACTTGAATGCACAGTATACCTATATAAAATGTGGCATGTACACTGTACGGTACTAATAGTATATAATATCTACACCGTATCTCATAACTCACAATCTATGTTGATTTTCTTGTCTCATATAAGAGTATATTAAACGATTGGGCTTACATTTCGTGCAGTAGGTGCTGGTAAAAAAAAAGTGCAATATTGGCTCGTAGGTATACTGTCCCATTTAATTTTGGGGTATCTTCGGATATGGTATTATTTCTGAAATCGCAAAAATCTAAGAGCGACACTTACAAAGACGCCTTAAAGCGTGTCGTACAAACTGCTTCTAGTTTAGTGATAGTTCCGAAGTTAGGGTAACTTGCACCTTAATTTGAAAATTGTAGTTAACTATAAGTCACTAAAACACGTGTATTAATTTTCTTAAAATCAGACATTCCTTACTGACGCTGGCCGTGCTAAAAAGCCGTACGATAAAGTGTCAAAAGTGAAAAATAGCCCAAGAGTCATTGTAGTGTCATATTATTTGTTATATACACTTTAATAAATTATTGCTACTTATATTATTGGTATTTTATTTATTACATAATTTATTTTTACGTAAACTAATCATCCACTTTACGAAAGTAAAGTGGATGACATATCTTTCCGTCAAGTTCGATTAGAACTTCAAAATATTATTAATAAGTATGTACAGTCACCTGCAATTTCATATTACACAACGTGCAACAATATTTGACACGATCTTATTTGTAGAGTCATAAGAGAGTGTCACATATTTTTGCAGCTTTCATAGAGTAACATATTATTGCAGGTGACTGTGCCATCGTCTACACTCTCGGTACTAATCATTACTATGACGTAATTCCCAAAATAACTAAAATGAGTATCTTATGCTATTGGTTAGGCACCGTATGCATTGGCAATGTGCACTGTTGCTTTGCTAGCTTAACAAGTAATATTAAGTCACAGTCACGTTATGGTTTATGTTTAACGAACTGATCACAATAGCATTGCCCGTGCCTTTTCCCGCCTGGGGATCAGTACGTATTATAATAAGGTATTACGAGTATACATCCACAAAGTGAAGAAATCAACAAACTGAGGCAGCCTATGCCTATTTATTCCCAAAGTTCAAGATATTTTCAATTAAATCTAATTCAAAATGGTTTACTAGTTTAACTGTGGTAAAGAAATCAGATTTCGCGTTTACAAAGTAAGTAAGAATGTTATTGGATATACCCCCTTGTTCATATATAGCTAAACCTAACAAGATTTTTCTGATTTCCTTTCGTCTTCGGTCACCTTCGGTGGTAACGCAGCCCTTTCGGCCTCGACACCAATCTTCTCATAAAAAAAGCAATCGCTGCTGGTCACTATATCGACGATGTGTAATCACGTTTTAAAAAAGTTACTTATACGAAAAACTGTTAACTAAGTAGAAGAATAAATAATGGAAGTATACAGGTTTCGACTGGAGTGACTAAAAAGTGGAAGAGCCATTTATTTATATGAAAACCTGGTTCTTAATTATCATGCCCAGAATCTTACCACGCTAACTTTAGACAAACTTGGCACTAAGATTGCATACATATCCCTATCAGCTCCATAACTTTATGTAGCACTTGTAACTTAGCGTGGTCCGAGTCTAGCACATCCTGCTTCGCCAATCCGACAATCCGACAATCCGAGACCTACCAGACTTGCAGGACTAGCCAAGATGACAACCGTACATCGACAAACGCCAAATGAAAATTGTATCATAACAGATTCTAGGAAAAGTACATATGATTGGATTGTCGTTTTCTATCAACGATTGTCACATTGTCAGCTTGACTAGGCCCCCAGGTCTGTGGCATCCGTCTTACACCGTGCACGAAATAAAGCACCAGATAATTATAAGAAAAACAGATGCAGTTATTTTTAAACACAATTTCTATTTAATAATTCGGATAGGTATATAAAAAGTAGATGAGTTGGCCGTGACGTCACTATACTCGTTTTCATATAAATTCCATATTACCAAATCGTTTTGACAGTTCCAAAAAAGCTGTTTTGACTAGTACGAAAGTAGCCTATTGCAACTAATTTTATCAAAATATTTTTGTTCAAGCAAATTGCTAATAGGTAATAGGAAAGACCCTTATTTAATAATCGACTAGTTCGTACACATAAGGAAAAACTTATAATAACTAATAATAAGTAATAATCAATAATAGGAACTGGATAAAAATATAGCCTTTAAGGTAACCTTTAATACATGATTATTTGATCGGTTTCTATCCACAAATTTCCAATCAATAAACTTAAAAAGTCGGTATTATGCTCTTATTATTAAACTTAAGTATAAAACAAACAAATGGTATGGATTGGTGAAGGAAACTTACATGTTTCACATAATACTGTAAATAATGAAAATACTGGTCAAAGCATAATATAAATAAATTGAAAAACTATTAAAACCAAAGGTAGACCCTGGCTAACGAAAGTGGAGCCCAAGAGCCAATCCATGATAAATATTTTGATAAGGTTTTAAGATTTATTTGAAGTTAAAATATTAATTTTTGAAATTTTTTTTATTTTATGTAGACATTTAACCTAAATTAAATATTAAATATATTACAACACAACAACAACAATGGACAATTTTACACAGATCGACCTAGTCCCACAGTAAGCTCAATAAGGCTTGTGTGGTGGGTACTAGACGACGATATATATATACACATATATATAAATACTTATATGTACATATAGAGAACATCCATAACTCAGGAACAAATATTTGTGATGAACACACAAATAAATGCCCTTACCAGGATTCGAACCCGGGACCTCCTGCTCCGTAGGCAGGGTCACTACCGACTAGGCTAGGAGGCCGTTAAACAATCAGGACAGTCTACCTCAACACAAAGTAGCGTTTGACGCGAACTTCGTCGTTATTGCAGATGGCGCCACTTACAATTCTCTAGTCCAGAAATATATCACCGTTTTGTTTTTGCAGATTAGCAGTTTTTATTAATTATTTTAAACATTTATAAATACTTTCGTTAACCAGTTTCTAGAACATTAACATAGTACCTAAATTCAGGGACTGATGGGTCACCTCTCTTGAGGTGCGGGAGTTTTAATATCAAAGTACCCTGTTCTTTAGGATTACGTTTATTATTGACTGACACGCTCTCTCACAACCTCACGAGCCAAGACGAGACCTTGGCCGAAACACAGCCGATTGCAGCCATATGACACTTAGCCGGCTTAGCCGATTTAACATTTAAGTAGGTAAGTACTCATATAATATCGTATCAGTACATTCTAAAGTGTTTCTTATATTTAATAGCCAGAAACTTGGGTTTATTTCTTTAATAATGTGATTTTTATTATTAAATTGATTAGATCCTACATTAACGTATCTATCAGATACTCGCGTAGTACCAGATTTTAATTTGCGTATCTGATCGCCAATAAAATCATACGTTTTCGATTGAAAGGTACCACATTGTCGGTTGATTTCAAATTAAAAGCTTTATAGAAATAGCGCGATAATGACACCCGACCCTAAGTACCCTTTTGGTTGAAAGCGGCACAAATGTGTCTTTTATAGTTATCCTATAGATAGAGCACTATGTATAATTAAATTCACTTTACTATGTACCACTAATTCTTACATCAATGTACTGTCGCCATCAGATATATCGGAGCGGCCAAGGTGTTCACAATATCTGATCAAGCACTCTAACGCCTTGACAATAGAGGTGTGCTCAGATATTTGTGAGCACCGATATATCTGATGGCGACTGTACATATTATAGCTGTAGGTACAGCATTTACTTTGATTAGCGCTGACAGCGCTGCTAAAGGGCCACTTAGGCGTGAAATAGCCTTTACTAATAGTTATGAAATGAACCTTAACTGCAAATGAATAAGGTCTGTGAATGATTAGTGAAATTCTTCGATGTTAGTGTCACCATGAACTCTTGCACGTCTATATGTTTTTGTAGTAAGCTTTAGAAATTAATCTTGCCTAAGTAGCCCTTCAGCGTTCAAAATTAAGGTACTATGGAAATAACGAGATATAAATTTCGCAAGCTCGTATCGCGCGTATAAATTACAGTGCACTTGCAAGGTTTAAATCTAGGAGTTACTTGTAAAGCACGAGCTTGTGATAGTTATAGCTCGACATGTTCTATTGCAAGTATCATAATATACAAGCATCGGTTTGCTTAGAATATTGAGTGAATAATCTTAAAGGCTAATATTATTTGAATAGTTCGCAGTCATAAATACGTATAGATATGTCATTGCACAAAGGCGAGTGATTTAAACGATAGTAGTCGTTTAACGTCACAATAATATGTTTTATTCTGCGCCTTGGTGAAGTGACTTAGCTATAACACTACCGTTGGAACTCGCCTTTGAGGCTTGTCTAACGGCGACATCCTACCAACGCTACTTTAGCTTTATTAAACCTGACCAGGAATATATGATCACTGATTCACTGGAACTATTTTTTCATATTATAATGAACTCTCACCTTACATGAGAATAACAGCGCCTTCTTGACAAATGATCATATATTACTGGTCAGGCTTTAATAAGCTTTGTCCACACCAGTCCTCAGAGAAACAAATGGCACCAATAAAGTCACACTTGTTACCTACCACTAAGGTTCCATTCTCAGTTGATACCACGCCAATAATGCGTGGTACTGGTAAAACCGAAGTTTTGTCTATCTCCCTCTTTATCTCTCACATGCGCAAGAGCGACAGAGAGAAAAAAAGAACTTCGATTTTCGAGATTTTTTATAGGCTTATGCGAGATCAATAGATAGACAATATACTGTATGTTTTAAAACAACTAAACAACTAATAACACACAAAAAGTGCCGATTTAACTAACGAGTATTAACAACTAATAAATTCATAAACAAACAGCTCAAAAATCTTTGGTATGCTTTGGCTAGAATTAGACCTCTTGAAAACGTAATACTACTAATTTAATAAAACTGAATTACTAAAATTAATCTAATGAAAACGATAATACATTATTTCCATCTTGTAGGGTGTTTACCCAATGATAGCCCTATGAAGTACCGTCGCAACTGCTTAAAATAAAGGCTAATGGAGTTATTATACTGTTTACAGTTTACCCTACGTGTCACACCGCTCTCACCTTTTCTATAGAGTAGGCTTAGATTGCTCACTCCATAACCATATATGAGTATTCTTACTTAATAATAATAAGTTGAATGGTTGGGAGGTATGGTAAAACGTATAATAAATAACATTAAAACTCGCTTAAAACTTAATACCTATTAAGCTTAAATCTTATTATAAATAAGTCGCAAAGCTCGGTTAAAACTTATATTATAAATGGGTTTTTTATCTGAGCGAGTACTCTAAGCCTACTTATTTCTATAAGCCTTTTCTAAGAGCTTTAAATTATATAGCGATCTTCTTCTGCATGACGAGGTCTTTGGAGCTCTCGTTAAATACCTCAATCATCTTCTGGCGCGCCATCTCCGAGAGCACCTCGATGTCGTCACGGGTCATACCCTTCGTAGGTATAGGCGGCAAAGTTGTGATCACTACCTTTCCTGAAATACATTTACATAAGCTTTACATTATGGTCAGAGCATATCTGCTGCGAATGTGTCTGTGCATTACTATAGTTCGTATTTTTTGCATTAGAAATAAGATAAACAATCTTGATGTGTCTTTTAATTGAAAAACACATTTTAAAAATAAGATACGGCAAATATGTAACATTTATGAATCTAATACGATCATTTATATTTTTCTGCTTTCATAAGTAATAGTTACTCATTTTTAAAAAGCCTTTTTGAATTAAAAGACATGTCAAAATCGCTTACCTTCTTCCAAGTTCTTTCTAATGCTAAAAAAACGAACTATAGTGCTACTATTTGTGGAATAGTAGAACTGAAACTGAACTGAAGGAGTAGAGGGCGTGCACCCAGTAGATGGTCAGATGTGGTCCAAAATAGAACCCAGACTTCGCTCCAGGCAACAATGCAGATGGCCGAAAATCGAGAGGCTTGGAGAGCAGTGATAGAAAGAATACCCATAGGAGTCACGTCCCTCAGACATGAGGTCACAACCAAGAAGAAGAAGAACTGAAACGGTTGAACCGATTCGAGCGCGATATAGTAAAATTCTTGTCTGTTACCATGTTTCTTAGTCCTAGTTCTCTAGGTGGAGCTGAAAATTAATTTAAAATTATGAAAATATCATAGCACAATGTGTGTGTTTGACTCACCTGGTTCAAAAGTTTTGGTGTCACTGTCCAGAAAGTAGTACTGGCTGAATACAACAGGCATGATTGGTATTTGAGCATCAATGGCTAGGTAAAACGCTCCTTTTTTGAAAGGCTGGATGCTGCCTTTGTTGAATCTTGCACCTTCTGGGAATACCCAGAGTTTAGTCTACGAAAATAAATTTATTGCTTAGCAAAACGTTTATTTATATAGATACCAATAAATAAATGCTATTAGGCCAGTCAGTATTCATAATAATAGGTATAATCGCCGGTAGGCCGAATGGATTTCTAAAAAAAATTGCCTGGTGACTGTGTAGATGTAATAAGCGCTTTTGTCCTGTACCAGCTAGTAAGGCTATGGAGTCCTACAAGAAGAGTATAATAGTGTAAAATAAACAATCAAAAAAGTTAATACAACCAGTAAGCCTTTTAATCACCTTTTCTTGAATAACACGCTCAGTAGCTTCCCTCATGAGCTGACGAGCTCTGTCAGTCTTCAGACGGTCAATAAACACCAGTCCTGATAGCCAGGCACCGAACCCGAATGCTCCGGTGAACATCAGCGGTCTCTTGGCAACCACTGTGCAGCGCTTCATCCGAGGCCACATCTCAAACATTCCTAAATAAGTAAAGGAGATGATTAATTAAATGTTGGTCATTTTCTATGTCAACTAAAAACATTGACAACTTTAAAAGTACTAATAAAAAACTCAAAAAGATATAATATATTTAAATATATATGTACCTGTATAGTACAGTCAAAGAGGATTAATGGTACAGTGTAATTTAGTTTGAGGCTGTTTTGACATTATTGATTTACGTAGCTTTGTTGCCATTTATTTATTTACATATTGTACTGACCTAGAATGTCAAGAGAGCTCTGATGATTGGAAATGACTATGTAGCACTCCTCGCTGTCCCAGTGCTCCAGACCTCTCAACTCCCATTCTATTCCCACAATATAAGAAGCATAACGGCAAAACCTGGAAGCAACACTGTGCACCACGACATATAAGAATATATTTTCCTTTCTAACACTTAATTATAGATTGACATTCAAGAATAAAAAAAATAATCGATATCTTACACTAAGTTAGTTACGTCGCGGGGATATAGAAGCACTACGGGTAATAAAACGGTGCAGATCACTAGCACATATACATAATATAAGAAAAACTTCAAGTAATATCGAAAAACATCACTTTTTTCGTAAAGGAAGGGCAAGGTAAATATAAAACCCGCCAAAAATAATTCAGGATACGAATAGGAGGAAGCCATAACGAAGAGTGACAGCTAGAATAAAATGTTACAAGAGCACAAATATACGATATTGCCAGTATATAAGTAATGACGTAATGACATAAAGGTTTTACTCACTGTAGAGAAGAGCAAGAAGCAAATTTGTGTCCACATCTCTTTCTCGCTCTCACTTATGGGTGCGGTGCTCCTAGTGAGTATTATATTCTTTGGTGCGGTGCACCGTGACCTCGGTGCTGTGTGGTGATGTGTTAAGGCTTTTAGTATTATTAAAGCTTTCTTCTAAATTGTTTAACTCTTAAGCGCCCTCCAGACTATGCGCGTGAATCGCGGGCGAAGCCGCGAACACGAGTGTGGAGTCTAGTTCGCTGATATGCGAAATCGACTCCAGACTCGCGTTTGCGGCTTCGCGCCGCGATTCGCGCACGAGTGTGGAGCGGGCTTTAGAGGTTTTAGTTTATTTCGTTAGTGCTCTAATAATTTTCACCTTCGATTGGTCTAATGTGTTAGTCGCCTTATTTCCTCAGTTGTTTATGGTTTTTATATTTGAGAATCAAGGTGTCATGTCAAGCTAGTTAAGCTGGCAACTATTGAAAGAATTGTCAGTGGTGGTGGACGTGTTTAAAAAAGCTTTCTTTTCCGGTGGTGTTCTTGAAGTGAATACCACTGTTGCGGACTTTTAGTTAAATTAAAAATGGTGAGTGCTTATAGTTAAAATATTGCTGAAAGCGCGAATAACTAAGTGTGTTACTGTGTAATTGTGTGATAATTTCTATTATATATGTGTGATCATTGAAATATAACCAGATTTAGTTGTCCGCCTTCCATTATACGTATTGTGTATATCGAGATACCCGTTCATTGTATTTAGTTGAAAATACCACGCTATAGTATTTAGTATTTCTGTGCACTTGTGGTTCTTGAATAATGGTGCGTTTTCATTGTTTAAACAGTACATTGTTAGGTTATAACCTAAATGATGAAACACCGACACATGCGCGTCATCTGAGGCCACGGAAGATGCAGAATTGACCTGAAGTGAGATGTTCTATCAAGCTGCAGTAATGTTTTGTTCTCGACCGTGGCACATAGTGATTATAAAGTGTCTCTGATACATTAAATACGCTGTAGTTGATAAACTTGTTTCGCAAATGAATTCTAACCTCTAGTTTTTCTAGGGTTTCGTGAAAGTGGTGAAGAATAAGCAGTACTTCAAGAGATTCCAAGTTAAGTTCAAGAGGCGTCGTGAGGGCAAAACCGACTACTATGCCCGCAAGCGTCTCATCGTTCAGGTAATTACACTATACCTGGCTTAGCTAAACATTGTATAGCGATCGATTGACCCTGCCTGTGTTGCGAGTTGTTTATTGTGAATTTTAACGTGTATCGTGTTATTTTAGGACAAGAACAAGTACAACACCCCCAAGTACCGCCTGATCGTCCGTCTCTCCAACAAGGATGTGACCTGCCAGGTCGCCTACTCCCGCATTGAGGGAGACCACATTGTATGCGCCGCATACTCCCACGAACTGCCGCGTTATGGCGTCAAGGTGTGCTCATTCATTTGTTTATTATGACTTCCAAATCTGCTATACTCATCTTTGTATATAAATGTCTAGGCTAATATTCCCTGTGCGTAGTTTTCTAACCCAACTCTTAGCACGTGTTAATTATATCACGCTGGCGCATTACCTGTCGTGTTTATTAAGAAGCTCGGTATAAAATTTATATGCCTTTTAGTAAATGATGATTCTGAACGGGCGGTCTGAAGAGACGTACAAACTCACAACACCCTGTTGTTATATGTTCATTTCTGATCAATATTACTACTTAACAATCTTCAATACCTGGAATCTTTGCTAGTACTGACAAAACATTGTTGTTTAGGTCGGTCTTACAAACTATGCCGCCTCCTACTGCACTGGTCTGTTGCTGGCTCGACGACTGCTGCAGAGGCTAGGCCTCGACTCCCTGTATGTGGGTGCCACACAAGTCACTGGTGACGAATTCCATGTACCAGAGTCTAGTGGACCGAGCGCTTTCAGGTGAGACTATAGCCAGTAACATTAATTATTACATCCATATTTATAAAGTGATGACAATAATACGGGCGGACAGAGAGCAACGTACAAATGCTAACAAATCATGTTGATTGTATTTACTGACTATAAAAGGCCTTATTAAATAAAAATTGTGCATTACATCCTGTACTAATTGGTTTAATCTCTATAGATGTTACCTGGACGTGGGTCTGGCTCGCACCACCACTGGCGCAAGAGTGTTTGGAGCCATGAAGGGTGCCGTTGACGGTGGCCTGAATGTACCTCACTCTGTCAAAAGATTCCCTGGTTATGATGCAGAGGCAAAGAAATTCAATGCCGATGTTCATAGGTAAGACCAACAACATACAGTTGCAGTAAACTTATTTATACATCCAAGTATAGTTTTGGCTCTATTCATCCACCAAATAATACTTTGTTGATTATTTGGACAGCCCTATTAGAGCAACATTATTAACTAGCAAGGTTTTTGGTTGTCGAAATGTTAATATTTAACCTTTAAACCGATTTTGCTAACAAATTTCCTTTTCAATAAAGTAACCAGCCATAACAGCCACCCTCCTATCTAATCAGCACCTTACTATAACAAAAAATAGGTAGCTAATATTGGAGGGTGGCCAATCTTAGGCAAGTAATGTTAGAAGATACTCCATTCATGTAACTAATGTTTCTGACGAAATATTGTATTTATCATTGTCCAGGTCACACATATTTGGTCTTCATGTTGCCGACTACATGCGCAACTTGGAGCAAGATGACGATGATGCATTCAAGAGACAGTTCGGCAAATACATCAAGAATGGTGTAAATGCTGATGCGGTAAGTTTATCTACCTTGTGCAGCACTGTTTTTATAAATAAAGATGCCCAACTTCATTTAGCGCGATTCCCTTTTAAGTTCTTATGTTGAAATTTTTATTTTTGAATATTTGACCTGTATTGCAGTAAAGTCTTACAAACGTCTAACCAAATTACTGTTTTACAATCAATATGTGAACAGTGTCGAAGTTAGACAAAATTACTTGCAATAGCAAATATCTTTTTGATTGTTTTCATTCAAAGAGTCTCGTTTATTGCTACATCTAAGCCCAAACTAAACCTTATCAAGCCAATACAACTAGTTGTTTGTCATCATGAGTTTATATTTATCCTTTTTTGTGTAGATTGAAACCATCTACCAGAAAGCACATGAAGCCATCCGCGCTGACCCATCACATAAAAAGAAGGATAGCAAGAAGGACCCGGCCAAGCAGAAACGCTGGAACAAACGCAAGCTCACCGTGGCCGAGAGGAAGAACAGGATCAAGCAGAAGAAGGATTCCTTCATCAAGCGTCTGCAGAACCAGGCAGAAGCTTAGTGGCATGTAAAAGTATATCAATAAATGCCATTGGAGTCGATTTTATTCGTTTTATTCAACCCCATATATGTAATATACTATTTAAGCTAGAGGTAGAGTCTGTTCGGAAAGAGAAGAGTCCTGGAATGTATTGGACCCCATACGTTCCACGACTCTTTCCGTACAAACTAATTGGGTGGCTGGGGCAGAAAGTAACAGCCTTTTGAGTAAGCGGTTTTATTTTTTTTATAAGTTTGAATTGAATGCAATTGACCAGTTTCTCCCTACGCTCAAGATTCTTAATTAGGATTCATTGTTTGCTCTATTTTGCAACTGATAGATTTATCCGTGCCATCACTGACTGACTGCTGTGACTGGACCAAAGAGCATATAATCACTACGTGACTGGACCATACAGGACTGACGGGGACGCAGCTAGCTAGGTTGTTTTTTTTTTATGCGTATTTAATAGTCTCGCAACAAGTTTTGTTTCCTTCATTAGAATAAAAATACTGTTGGGGGAAAAACAATACTAATAGCATAAGAATAAGACTGAAGATGGATGACAAACGACTTGATTGCCAAACTACTTATCTATCATGGTATAATATATCTACACAAGTCATGGAACGCAATAGAAACTGGTTACTTTCTATGAAATTTCCATTCCCGTACCCCATTTTCATTTGTCTAAGTACCCGTTGTGTTCATTCATAGAGTCTGTTCGGAAAGAGAAGAGTCGTGATATGTATTGGGCCCCATACAGTCCACGACTCTTCTCTTTCCGCACACTCTATAAACATGTAGATTTTATTATAATTCTAAATAAAGCCATCAAGCTACGTGATCGAAGTGAGTATTGTATTCTTTGATCAGCAATAAGCACGGCAATGTATACGTTAACCTCCTATTGAGTATTATATTCTTTGACGTAAACACGGATGCAAAATCTAAAAAGAAAAATACAACTCTAGAATGATACGAGTATTAGCAAACAAAAATGCTCTTCAAGTCTGTCATAATTACAATAATCGTTGGAATATCGTATCTATTAAAAGAATCTTAAGAGCTTATTTCGATTGCAGTTGTATCATTAATGTAACTTATATTATAATGTTGGTATTTTTTTGCTAGACGAGACGATCTCATCAAAATTAGTTAATTTAAGCAGCTATTTCTTATATTTAACTATTATTCTGTGCTACCATTTACTTTTACTTAAAATTGAATATGTATAGTTCAAGTTCAAATTTATCTATGTGCTCTTCAAGTATGTGCCGCATATGTTTAATCAAAACAAAAGACCACGCTTTAAATATTTTTGATGATAATGAAGAATCTAAAGAAATTCGTAGTAAGATATATACATGTTTTCAAATAAAACTAAGTCCTGAAAAGAACCTACCCAATGTGATGTGCGAGAATTGTATAGATGAATTGAATATAGCCTATAAATTTAGATTAAAGTGCTTAACATTTGAAGAGAAATATGGCAATTACCTTAAAGAAATTAAGGAAGAGACGGAATATTGTGGTAATGTTAATAATTTAAAGGAAGTTGATAAATCTGAAGATGCCCCATTAGACACAACTGAGGATAATTACGATATTTATGATCATGATATCACATCAGATGATAAAATTAAGATTAAGTCAGAAACTGATGGTCATAGTCGAACATTTAATGTCTTTTCTCTTTCTGATACTCAAAATAAATTTCAATGCAGTATCTGTCATAAAGTATTGAGATCAAAGGTATCTCTAGCCAAGCATAATGTATGTATGCATCAGAAGCGTAAGCATGCAGGCAGAGTAACTGGCAGTGGAGCTTCAAGACGTTACCACTGTACTAAATGCCCATACCACACCCCCCACAGCCAAACATTAGTGAATCATATGCACAGGCATGATGGGGTGAGGCCGTACCAATGTGAATGTGGGAAGAGTTTTACACAGTCCTCTAGTCTAGCAGCACACCGCAAAACACACAGTCTTACTACATTCTACACCTGTTCCACATGTGGCAAGCAGTTTAAACATGCCTTTTCACTCAAAAAACACTTATTAGTCCATGAAAAAGGAAATTTCAACTGTGAAATTTGTCACAAAACTCTTAAAACAAAGAAAAGCCTGCAGGATCACATGCACCGACATTACAACATTCGCAACTACAACTGCGAAGACTGTGGAGATACTTTTGTTACTTCGTCCGAGCTGCAGAGCCATCGGTTAAAACATAGTTTGGAGAAGAAAGTTGAATGTCACTTGTGTGGATACAGAACTAATACCAAAAAGAGTTTGATAGTCCATCTGAAGAGGTAAGATCAATAAGTAAATGCCTGTGAATGCTGAACATTAATTTAAAGAATTTCTCTATTTAGAAATTAATAGTAGTAGGGTCTAATAATAATTTGCATATTATGCTTAAGAGACCCAGATTAACATGTTTTGCTTTTGAATTTGGATTTTAATTAATGAAATTGAATTCATTTTGATTTCAGGCACGCCGGCAACAAATCATTCAAGTGTGGCTCCTGCGACTTATCCTTCTACACTGGCGGGGACCTCCGCCGCCACCGGCGCGTCCACTCGCGCGAGAAGCCGTACCCGTGCCCAGCGTGCGCGGCGCGCTTTACGCACAGTTCGTCGCTTAACAAGCACGTGCTCAACTTGCACCACGTACAATACCGGTGGGCTGACTTCCATCCGCGGGACTCTAGGAAGATATTGGCTAAATAAAATGCATTTACTGAAATTGGTTTTATTCCTTTCATGTGTGTGGTTGTGGTGTTCGTAAATCGTGGTTCCAAACCATCGGTTGTGCTATATAAAGCACAAAAAATAGTTTAAAAAATTGGAAATATTTTGAGTGAAAGATACTTTATCATTCATAGACAAAAGGAATATGTGTTGTGTGTTGTGAACACATTTGACTCATTAAATGCACAACAGCCGGTCATAGGCCATAGGCAGCGGACTGGACGCAAGCGGCGTCAGATGCGGCGAGCGGCAAGGCAATTCATACATTGTGCTAGTAGACCAAATGTATGTAAGGTCTTAATTTGCCTCTTGCGTCCAGGCACTCTAGGACTAATGTTTACTTACTATGGGCTGCAGACAAACCAAACTGATAAAGCACTTAGACTCTGACCACGCTAACTTTGAACATATATCCCTAAGCTCCATAGGTAAAATTTCGCACGAAAACTAATAAACCATCTCTTCTATTACAATTTGTCCATGAAATTAAGGGATTTTAAATAAAACAATGTATTGACAGAAATTGATTTAATTATGCCAAAGCACGCATATAACTAGTCAAGTTCATACTACATTAAATCTTCCCTTAATAAAATTCCTACTACTAAATTCCTAATGAAGAAAATATTCTTAAAAAGATAGTCAATACGAAAATGTCATAGCGCATTTAAGAAAGCATGGGGCTATATTTAATTCCATTTTATAATATCATTATTACGAATTTTAACCATATTAACCGCTAGAAAATCTAAATCAGCTATACTTAGTCATTAAATATTCATTATGTTTACTTAAATTTCCTGAGATTTGTCCTTATTTATACCATTTCATATTTTTTACTTTTACCATACATGATTCAGTCATTTGCCAATAAAAAAATTCATGAAATATTTTATATAGTGAATAATTTCATAACAATGTCTATTTGTAAAATGGTTATACATTTCAGTTTAAATAGTCTAGTAAGTAGTCCAGTCACTAAAAGTGAACTAAATGGCATGCAAAGTCAAACAACAATTCGCGAGAATTAAGAGCACACAAATATGACACGATCATGAATCGTAAAGTTGACGAAATATAAAGTGTTCAAACTTGTTCGAGATATCGGCACACTTTATACTTCGTCAACCTTACTATTCCGTCGCCATGAACTGATGTTTGACTTCGTACATCTATTTTAGTTCAGGGGTCTGTAGTAGTCCAGCATTGAAGTAGGATATAAGTTAAATGAGTAATATTGTCGTGTGACGGTGTTCGCGGCGTCGCGCAGTTCCTACGGTGCAAGTCACGAGTCTGAAGAGTCGGACGAGTCTGGCGAGGCCGCCGAGTCCCGCTAGTCCACCTCGAAGTCCTCATCGTCGGAGATGTACTTGCGCGGCTTGCGCTTACGGCCTGGCGTGCCCTTGCTCTTGCCCTTCAACTTGATCTTCATTTTGACGGAACGGCTCGACTCCTCGTCTGATTCATCCTCCTCTTCTGCCGCTGCACCCGACGGAGCTGTTAAACAAACATTAACGTTAGATTAGATCGTCATTCAGACTGACAGATGGGGATACAATAACTACTTAAAGCGACAAAATAAAAACTTTTAGCGTTGCGAAGAAGTTAATCCAATATCACAGAATAAATAATAGTATAGTACTAGGTACAGAAGATTCACTCTCAAACAAAACGCGTCTGTTACGATTAGGACAGATATGACCGCTAGGTGGCTACATCGCCACGCGCGGGTTATGGCTAGCCACCAAAATTGGTGTGAGACGGATGTACCTGTTGCAAAGCGACGAAATCGCGGAGTGAGCCACGCCTGCCAATATTGTAAGTTCATAGTCAGATCTTCGATAGGCGTACCTTTCTCTTCCTCCGATTCCTCCGAGAGCTGGCCGGCGTCGCAGCGGCGCCGGATCTCGATGAAGGCGGTGCGTAGCCGCACCGAGTCGGCGTAGATCAGCGACAGGTCGTCGTTGTACGCCTGCGCGTTGGAGCACAGCGTGAAGAAGTCGCGCTCCAGGTCCGCCAGCTCGTTGTACTGAGAACACATTGAGTTTATAAGGCCCACTTGTACTGTTCCACTAACCCGGAGTTAACCGGTTAAACCGTTAACCCAGTGTCAAATTCTACTGGTGGAGCATTCCATGAAATTGTCTACCGTTGTCCCGTACAAACACGAAGTTTCTGAAGATTTAAAGGTATAAGAGATTCCTTTTCTATGACAAATGGTCAAAAATATGCACAGAAAAATAATCGCCTACTTTAAATGCCGAGAAAAAAGTCGCAACACAGGAAATAAAATGCGTTTGTACGGGACAGCCCGTGGAATGCTCCTGGTAACCAATGTAACCTAAGGTTTAACTGGGTTAGCGGAATGGTGCAAGTGGTCATCGAAAATAGTTAGTTGCTAGTCGTTACCTCACTACCAGGCGAACATCTACCTAAGAATAAATTCGACATGCTTTCGTGACAGCTCGAAACATGCTGACCATTTATATATATTTTCATCAAAATCATCAACCACACCACAAAAACAATGTCACTGGTGAACTGTTTTTCAAGCATAATATAATCTAACTCACAATTAATGACCAATGCATGACATGACATGAAGATATCAAGATACCTTTCAAAGATGTTTGTCAAAATAAAGTTCAGTAGTAAAGAGCCTCGCTATGGCCCATATATGGTGGAAATATTCGCTGTATTGGTAACGGTCATGGTAGCTCAGATGGCAGAGCACTGTACTAGTGATCCTGTGGGTTCAAGTCCGACAAGGCATTGAATTTTTGCCACTTTTTGGGGTTCCGTACTTGAAAAGGAAAAACGGAACCCTTATAGGATCACTCGTGCGTCTGTCTGTCTGTCCGTCTGTCACAGCCTATTTTCTCGATAACTACTGGACCAATTAAGTTGAAATTTGGTACACTGGGTACACATTATATAATTTTAAAATACATAGGTTCGAAGTTATTTAAGAAAAAAGCCGAAAAATGACCATGCCCCCTCCCTTTATCTCCGAAACTACTGGGTCTTAAATTTTGAAAAAATACACTAAATAGTTATTTACCTGTAGATGACAGGAAAACCTATTAGAAATGTGCAGTCTTATGTACGGAACCCTAGAAACGCGAGTCCGACTCTCACTTGGCTGGTTTTAATTGAATAGTAACCTTTCCATCCTCAATCCTGTTGAGGATCTTCTTGATGTCGAGCGGTTTCTTGATGATGTCGTAGTAGTCGGGCAGCTCGCGCCGGGACGGCAGCTTCATGAACGGCTCCGACAGCACGCGACCCGATCTGCACACATCGGAAACAATGCTTTAGCCTCCTAAGGCCCTACCTATATTATTATTTATTCAGTTCAATGAAATTTCAATCATATTCGATTGGAACAGAGTTGCTTTTGCTTTGTTTCGTTCAGTTTTTGAACAGCGCAAAATGAACTCTATTTCCTACATTGTAGGTTCAAATTTCTGTGGAAAATTTTGCATTTTTCATTTGTATAGCTGGGCCTTAGGAGGTTAGTACCTCAAAATCAGCTAATCTTTATGAGAATTTGATGCTATCACAGATAAGAAATTTATTCTAACTAAACAGTTTATAATATGCTGGTCGTAATTTGATATGTGTGTAGAAAGTTATTTGTTTTGCACGGGGGCAAATTGTTGTTTAACCGGTCGTGCTAATATTGATACCCGAGCAAGCGAAAGATTCCAAAATTGAATAGCGAGCGGTTCGAAAAACGGAATCTTGAGCGTTGTGAGGGTTTCAGAGCACGAGGGTTAAACAAAATTTGCCCTCGAGTGAAACACACATCTTTTCACCACACCAACCCGAAGAAAATATTAACTGTAAGATATCAAAAAAAAAAATCGCAATGAATGTTATTAAATAATTATTTATCATTCAAATTATAATTTAAAACTTTTAAAAGTCAATTCAACCAGCAAATGTAAGAAAACAACTCAAAGTTGGCATTTGATAACTTTGCTCCTTCACATGTGAATAAAATGCAACTTTGCTATTGGTTTTTAAACAATCAAGAGAGCCTTTACCAGTTGGTGTGGTGAAAATACTATTACAGTTATAGTAAGTACTCACTCGTCAGTATAGTCAATGACTTTCTTCATGACGTTCTTAAGTGTCTTCTTGAGCTGGTTGGTCTCCGTTTTGTTCTTCTTCTTGGACGAGCTCGGCGCGTCCTCCTCGTCAGAGTCCTCTTGGCGGCTGTCAAATCCAATGACAACTTCAACATGGCTTTCACACATTATAGGTACCGGCAATATTCCTTAGCACGGAATACGCTACAAACAAGTTGAGTTTGAAATTATAATGCCCAACCGGTGTTAGGATTTACAAGCAATTTCAAATTTTTAATAAACCCATAAATGTAACTGTTGACACCTCATATATTGTGATTTGTAATCCGTGAAACGGTGTAGGCTGTCGGGTAAAAAAAGTAAATATTTCATGGCACCTAACCACATATGACAATAGGGATGAATGACACGTGTTGAATTTTATAACAAAATCTAGACATTTGATCCTAAAAACCAACTCTGATCGATTGATATCTTAAATGAAAATTTGTCTTCGAGCCTATTAACTAATACAGCATTGCAATGAAGCATTTGAAAGAAAGAAAGAAAGTCATTTATTGTAAAAACCTTCTACATACAGCGCCATTTCATTTATAAAAAAGAGAGAGAAGAACTTACTCACTAAAACACTTAAACCTAGTTACAGGGTAATTTCTAAAGTAAATGTTACACAGAAATAGACAAGTCCACCAGCAACGTGAAAAAAAAAAGAAAAGAAAAAAGGAGTAAGATAACTACAAAAATTAAATTTGAGTTAGCGCATCCTGATTTTTATGTTTCTCTGTTCAGTATAAGTTTTTATTTTGTGTTTGTGCTCACGAATAAAATTATTTCTATTCTATTCAAAGGTAAATAAGTGTTACCGTCGCTTGCGACCCTTCTTCCGTTTCTTGTCGAGCACTTCGTCGTCGTCCTCGTCGTCCTCCTCCTCGTCGAACTCGTCGTCGATGGCCTTGAGCCACTCCTTCTCGGTCAGCGAGTCCGTGTAGTCCACCTCCTTGCGTTGCCGGGTGCCGCGCCCACGTATCTCGTCTTCGTCGATGAAGCTCCAGTTTTGGCCCTGATGGAATAATGCACGGATTTATACATACAACTCAGCAATCTCTGACCAACCTCTGTTCAATTTTCTCTTTCTAACAAACACAAATGGCAGGGGCAAACGATTATCAACGGCTTGTTAGAGTTGACAGACGTCAACGCCATTGGACAAGTTTTTTTCGATTTCAATTTCATTTGTATCGATGGGGACACGGTCTGGAAGGAGATCTGCGTTAGTTACCACTCACCTTGTTGCAGACGACCTCGTCGTCGTTCTTGACCAGCCAGTCGGGCAACTCGGACTCGTCGATGAGCCGCGTCTGAGTCTCAGTCTTACGCCGCTCAATGTCGATCTGCTTGAATATCTCCAGCTCCTCCTCCGAGCGAGCTATCATCTCATTGATCAGGTCGTCGTCGGGCAACTCGTTTTCTTCCTATTAAAAAAGTTGTTTTAGAAATTCTGTAGGAGCACAGACCCGGTGGTCTGCTGTGAGCCGTTGTATTGAAGATTGAAGAATTAAGTTAAAACTAGCAGAGCATCAATTATAAACGCGAAGATGGCACCTGCAGCAGTGCCGCAAACAGAGATGTCACAAAAACATAATTGATATGTAGGTAGTTAAGTAGTTGCTATTATTGAAAGAGGAGTACTTCGTGTACAGTGTCAAAGCATTTAATCGACACAATTATAAAACTTAAAAAGACATTACGAATGGCGGCAAAAGCGCGAGTGAGAAAACTTCAGCGACTGACGGCGTAGGTATCCTTGGAACAAATAACCTGGTTTTGAAGGGAAAAAATATCTTTGGTAATTTGGTAGGTGTGTAAATGTAGGTTACCTCCTCATCGTCGCCGTCCTGGTGCAGAATGCTCTGCAGGAACTGCTGGCGCTCGGAGCCCGTCGACTTCTGATCGAACATACCGGCCTGGATGACCTTCTCGTCCATGTTCAACTTGTACCTGGATTAATAATATAGTATAAGCTCAATGTGCTGACTGTGGGTAACTCGAGTTTATTATCATCCGCGATTCATTTGTTCATAGAATATTGACTATTATTTGTGTACGGAATTCGTGCCACGAGAGGAGATCAGCGGTTTGGTCGCCCAAGAATATGATGGAACGATATGTACGTACGTGGCCCTGGCCTCTGTCCAGCACTGTTAAAGCTATATAGTAGGGTCAGTAAGGTCATTTAGCATGCACTTTAGTCTCAGGCGATGCCGCTTGGCACGATAGTTCCTTAGGTCAAACAAAGTTGATCTGACCCGGTAGACAGGAGATCGTACCATGCAGACCCCCCAAAAAGGGGGGGTGAAAGGGTCGGCTCCCCAGGTCCAATCTATGCTATATTCCTTCCTAGTCTTAGCAACTAGGTCAAGTTATATATCATTTTCGTATAAATTAGGGACGAGGAATTCATTTTTGAAAGAATTATTATGCCTTTTCATACAAAAAAAAATGATTTTCGTATAAAACATGAAAATGTTATGTAATTTTTTGTGACAATTTTGGATGGTACCATCACAGTGTGATGATTTGCACTAAATAAAAAATTGGACGATGTAGCCCATGTATTCTTTATTCTGGAAAATATCACTTTAAAGTAGGCATTCATACATTTTTTTGTAGAAAAAAAATAATTTATAGCGCGTGGCGGTAACAATTTCCATATAAATGGAACTATGCCCAAAGTCAAAGATTAAAAATGTTTACTAAAACACTGAATTTGACATTTTAAAAGTTTATATATAATGTTTTAATAATTTTTCCATGCGTTTTTGCCCTTTTTTGGTACCAATTTGTTGTTTTTATTTTTCTTCCATACAAACTTTCTCCCCCCGATTTCCCCCCTTAAGGGTAGATATTTTTAAATTTGTTTTTATAACTAACTTATACCTTTTGTAATTAATCGATGTTCAAACTTTCAGGTTAAAATGTTCAGTAGTTTGGGATCTACATGTGTTTGAGCTAAAGACATTTTATTTCATAATATCCCATACTCGTACATTATAATATCTAACAAAACTCTGCTTACTTCCAGACATCATACAATCTAAACCCCTGAAGATATAAAGCTGAAATTTTCAACATCAATTAAATGCAACAGGTTTAAGTTTAAGGTGAGGTATGCCCGGGGAAAATTTTCAGATTCTGTCAAATTACCCCATTTCACACACAAGCAAACGTCACTCACACTACCTCACTTTACCGGGACAGGTCAGTGACCCATCCTGTTTTTTTTAAGATGCAAAAGAGAGTATTTTGAGTTTCGTCTTAACCACTAGCCTCCTTTGAGGAAGAGAAACTCTAAAAAAGTTCCATTGAAAGAAGGAAGACAAAACAATATATTTTATCTTGCTCTCCTTGTCTGTTCATGTCACATGTGACGTACTTAAATGTAAATTAACTAAATAATCGAATTCATTAGATACTCGAACTAAATAAACCGAATAAATACAGAAGTCGTCAAATGAAAAAAATTATTTAGGTACTACTCTAATTAATAGGGCTTTCGATAAGGCACAAATCAATTCAATGACAATTTCATTAAAATCATATGTGTATTCCGATGATGTTATTATTATATAACTTACCTTAGCTTAGCTTCAATTTGTATATATTTAGTTATACTACCTAGCTACAAAAGCAAAATTTGCATGCTTCTTCAAGTGAAATATAGGGGAGAGCGGGGACAAAGGTAACTGCGGGTGGAAAGTAACTATTGCTCTGTAGGTTTATCTAATAGACAAAATACCACTCCGCTGCTATTAAGTGATAGACAGTGGTGCCCCCTTCACTCAGTCAGCGCATTCAGTCGAAACGAGCGCCACGTGCTATTAGGTTGTGTGAGAGGACGCAACGTGACGCAAAATTTTTCGAATCAAAAGTACGTTTTTTGACTTTTAGTTATTTGATGTTTATGTTGTATTAAAATTCATACATTTTCTGAATATTTGCATATCCCCTAGAGTGGCATTGTCTGGCTAGGTCTCTATGGTGGTGGGGAGCCGGGAGATGGACAGATATAACATGCCGTTGAATGGCGGCGCCTCAGATTTAACGGTGGCTTGAGGTTGAGTGGTGCGGCCATTTTAGAAAAATATACGTCAAGTGGCGGCGCCTCCATGGGTGGTCATCGCGAATTTGGCGTGTGCTAGAAATATGACCATTTCTCAAAAATATGTATGATTGAATTGAATTCAGCATAAAATAGCTTATTTGATTGTATAGGTACCAATGAATTTCATTATATTTATATGAATTATGCTGGACTTGATCAAATCTCATATTACCAATTATTTTTTCTTTCGTGTATAAAAATATGTATAATTAGGAAAAAAAAAACAATTGATTGAAAAAAAGCAGTCTTTATGACAAAACATTACATTTAACACGATTCACACAGTTTATTTCACTTTTTATCACTGCGTATTCCATTTGTGTACCTTTGTAAGGACAATGTTGTTAGCAAATAAATTTCTGGTTTCTGAATGTTCGCGGCTCGACGGTCGTTGCTTACGAGGTCTGGTGAGGCATGAACATCACGCCATTTCTAAAAAACATTATTTTACGCGGGAATTCAACCTTTAAGGAATACCATCCTTGTTTAATGAAGAATGCATCTTGCAAAAGTGAGCAAGCAAGGCATAGTTTTAATGGTTTTATTTTAGGCGCAAAATACGGCGTCGCACAGAGGCCGGGAGACGGTCTCTGCCACACACGGGCTTGTTGTGACGGAACCGTCTCCCGGTTCACCGCTAATTGGGGAGTGTCTGGCTCCCGGCCTCTGCCACGCAGGGGCATGTTTTAAAAATGGCCGCGCCATTTTTCCTACCGTTCAACCGGAGGCCCTGCCACCCGAAGGGATATTGATTAGATTGATTGCAATTTATTTTTCTCGCACACGTTGCGTTTCAAATTCAAAGATATCTTTCATGTTTTCAGAAAAATGCGGTCGGGTACAAAAGTAACAAAGCCATACAAAAGTAACATTTACATCCCATACAATATACCTATTGGATCTATGCCATATTAGTAAACGATGTATGCCATATTTGTAAGTGAAAAAACTCTGACCCCTGAATTATCTGATGAGATAACATGTTTATCTCATCACTTGAAATAAAAACAATTTCTAACGAGGAATTAATATTGATTTGTTTTCTTAAAATACTAATGTTTATGTAGTTGAAATGCAAATATTAAAGTGTGTTATCAATAATAATTTACATGATTAGTAGGTACTTTTAGGGTTCCGTAACTCAAAAAGAAAAAACGGAACCCTTATAGGATCACTCGTGCGTAGGGGTCACAAAACCGTGCGTATTTTATAAAACCGGTTTTTCGGTTTTTGTGAGATTGCAAAACCGGGTTTTCGGTTTTTTCGGTGATTTCGATCTTACGTATAATTTGTAAAATAAGCAATTATTTTTAGGTTCAATGTTTTGATATTACGTCTTCCACGACATTTCTATTTACTTTACCAAGACCATATCAATAAATCAATCCAAATCCATCAATAAAGTTTTTAACTAAGCAGTAATTCTAAACCGGTTTGCCTAAGCAACCTATTATATGACAACGGTGTTGACATAGTCCTCCTTCTGGAAATACACCGCTGATGATGCCCAACTCGCTAAACGAGATAAAATACCGGGATTTGATTTGGTAGCGGCATTATAATACCATAAACAATTAATATAGAACTTCGACATGCGGCCGGTCTTCTCTTACTGCCCTGGTCAACGTGATTTCAAATAACATCGATGGCAACAATATCGCCACCACGATTATTCAAATCGGCGGAACGCGGATATGCAGCATATATAATCCTCCACGTAGCTGCTGGCATACTCCACGCCTTCCTTACTTGGAACACCCATCCCTTTACATTTGAGACTTGAATAGCCACCATACCGGCTGGGAATAAAGGAAATCTGACGCCAACGAGAAGGCGATCATGGACTGGGCAGATAGGAACAAAACAACACTGTTTTAGTCGTTTCTCACAAAGGCAAAGGAACGTTCAAATCAGCTCGATGGAGAAGTGAACCCGGACCTAGTCTTCACAACAAGAGCAATAGACGGTACCCCAGTGGCCGCCGAGCTGTACGTGCTAGCGGATTTTCCACACTCTCAACACAGCCTAGTATTAGTTGTCATAGGTCTGAAAAGGTCTGAGTCGTATCCTGCCTAACACCACATCGCGGAAGTTTGCTTATGCTGATGATGCCCTTGTGACACAAAAAGACAGCTTGAAAATTGAACTAAATATCCTGGAAAAGGACCTGGATCTATTAGATGACTATTTCTCTCAGTGGCGTTTGTGCCCCTGCCCTTCCAAGACCGAGGTGTTCTGCGTTCACCAGTGCAACAAACTAGCCAACACGGAGCTGATATTAAAATTCAGAGGCAATCTTCTCCGACACAACTTCCTTCCTAAATATCTCCGAAGCATCCTGGATTGAAGCCTTAACTTCAAGGACCATCAAAGCAGTCTATCTGCAAAACTGGGCAAATAGATATAACGTTGGAGACTAAAAAGCTGTTCATTTATACAATTAGTGCGTATAGTGTATTGTTTTTTTAATTTGCTCTTCAAAATAATGAAACTATGTTTACAAAAGTGTAAAATCGAAAAACTCGAAAAAGCCGGTTTTATTAAAGTAAAAACCCGGTTTTGACAATTGGCTGTAAACCCGGTTTTTCCGGTTTTTTCGATTTCGGTGAAACCGGGTTTGTGACGCCTACTCGTGCGTCTGTCTATACGTCTGTCACAGCCAATTTTCTCCAAAACTATTGGACAAATTAAGTTGAAATTTGGTACACATATGGAAGTCTGCTACCCAAAGACGGACATGTAACATAAACAAATAAATTTTAAGTATAGGGGGCTATTTTAAGGGGAATATGAGAAAATTATAAAACCAAGTTTTGCAAACCATATCGTGTTACATATTAAAAGGGCTTATTTTGAGGATCTCAAATATATTTTTTTTATAATTTTATATAAAACAGTTAAGAAATTATTTAAGAAAATAGGCAAAAAATGACCGCCCCCCCCCCCTTATCTCCGATAATATAGGGTCTAAAATTTTGAAAAAAAAATACACAACCTTCTACCTCTAGATGACAGGAAAACCTATTAGAAATCTAGAGTCAAGCGTGAGTCGGACTTAAGAAAGAAAACGCGGTTGGGCTGTTTTAAGGACACAGCCGTAATGGTTTACGTGAAACGTGGTGCGGACAGCTAGTGCGAAGGTTGATGGCCAAGCTCTGCGTTGGGCCAAAGGCCTGACGCATCCGAGAGAGGTGCACCTCCACGCAAGGTCGAAGCATGACCTTTAGGAGGTTAGAGCTCAAACAGAACAAATAACTGGTTTAAGTACGAGTAGCTAAGTGAGAAGGCTGAACTGCCGTATATCGCGACCATCGAATTTCGCAAATTGCGGGGATTTTTCTATTACACCAATGAAACCGTAGGTAATTAGAGTGACAGAGAAATGCCAGCAATTTGCGAACTTCGAGCTTCGATTTCCGCGGTTATAGCCCTGTTATCTTGAATTAACAGAGATACACCTAACAATGAAAAAAAAAATGTAGGCACTATGCTTAACATAATACTTGAACAAAAAAAAAATGGGTAACTAACTATCCTAAGATAGCCAGCTGTGTGTGGACAAATTGAATAAACAGTTGAATGTACTTAAGAACTTCGCTTTGCTCGCTCGTTCAAAAATGTGTGCAGTACGGAACCCTTGGGACTTGAGTTCGACTCGCACTTGACCGGTTTTTATTTTGATTTGATATGTCATATTATATTAAATTACAGCCCACTGTGTCTTGTTACTTTTGACCCACAACGTGTTACTTTCTGCACGCCAACGGGGTGATTAGTAACAAAAGACGATTTTTTTAAAACAAAATACACAATTATAATGTTAGTCAAGACGTTAATGTACAGAACATGCACTGACGTTATATATGACTACATTAAACTCATCAAAATAATAAGGGTTAACCAGAAACTAAGGTCAAAGTACAAAGTGTTACGTTTCTCCCCGCTCTACCCTACGCATCCAAAATTACTGTCCACCTATGTTCATCACTATATGTATTTTTTGCAAATAAATATATGGTTATCTTTATCAATAAATTAAGTCCTGGCAGGGTGGAACTTTCATTTTGGCGGATTCTTTCTCTCTGTATCTGACTGTACCTATAGCTATTACGGCAATTTTTTGGTAAACTTACGGTTATATGTTCAGACTCTGAATCTCTATAGTCATTTAAGACGAAAATATTTAAGATATATGGACATACCTCTGGTCCTTGAACTACGTCCAAAGAGAGGTATGGGAATGGGAACTGAGAATGACATCTCGCTTTGTGTGGTAGGGCACAGCACAGCGGATGTCATTCCAGATCTAGAGCAGAGCTCAACCTTACAGAAATCTGCAGCCAAATAACACTAGCACTAGACCCTACTCATAGTGTCCTTCCTGCCGGTGAGTATGGTTGCCAGTTATCAACGAGGGGTGCGGAGTGTTAGACTCGGCAACGCGCATGGAGTTGCAGGCGTCCAAAGGCTACGAAGATTGCTTATCATCAGACGGGCCGGGCCGTATGCTTGTTTTTTAGCGACGAGGTATAAAAAATAAAATTAAATATGCACAGAATATCATTGAATTAAAAACTTTGTTTTATTTTATAGTAAATTAGTATAACACTCGATACACAGGCAATCACAATCCAGGCCGCAGCGATTTTGGGCTGTAAGCCTCGTAGGCCAGTATAGTTCGTTTTTTTTAGCATTAGAAAGAACTCCACAGAAGTAAGCGTGCAGTTTTTATCAGGCTCTTTAATTGTTAATAATTATTGAATTATCTAATGTAGCATGGTCAATAAATATAATTTACTTCAAATTGTTACCGCTAAAAGTGCCGGATTTGGAACCACAAGCTTACTTCTGCGAAGTTCTTTCTAATGCTAAAAAAAACGAACTATAGGTATATCTCGGCCTCACAAGCCGCAAAAACTCGCTAGGACTGAGTCTAGACCATAGCCGTTTATTTATTCTTGATTTCATGAAGGTTTGCAGAACAGTACGTAACCGCATTATACATCTATCTTAGACGGACCTCACAGCAACAAAACAGGTTTACCACTGCACGATTTTCAAGTAGTACACGAAATATTTACATAATGTTCCGTATTAATAGGTAATATTTGAAGATCAAAAGTTCTCTAACATAAATACAAGATCACAACATTGTCATAACAGTTCATTGACGTTGACGTACAAAAGTACGTCAAATAGGTATGCAATATTAATACCAGCATAATGAAAATTAATTCCAATCAGTAAGTATAAGTCTTCAAACTTTTTTCATTCTAAGCCGGGTTTCAAGGAGCAAATTACTTAAATGATATTGGAATCGTATTGTTTTAAGATAGTTTACTGCCTTTTTCAACCATTATGCCCCAACAAATCAAATCTAAGATGAGACTCGAGCTCCATGTGATGATAATTATTTACCCTGTTTTTTTAAATACTATTTGTCTACTGGTATACTTTTTCGTATATGTATATGACTTAATGTCGAAATAAATGCGAAAACCAACTGTCATTTTAATTAAATTCGCGATACGTGTGCTTTGATCCGAGCCCAGCGGGCATCTGATCAAAGAAGTTGCGTGCACGGAACCGCTGATATCATATTTTCGAACTTATTTAGTGAATGTGAAATTAAAAAAAAAAGTAATCCTGGTAGTCGTTCAAGCATACAATTGCGCGTACATAGAAGCAGTTTTCATATTTCTATCTTTTGTGCACAAATTGTTACGAATCTTTAAAGTCCGTTTTAGACCTATGTTCGTGATCGTTTTCTATCGAGCAAAAGTCAAAAACTTAGGATTCTAATCACTCCACTCACTAGAAAAAGCCCTCAAGTTTGCTAATTGAATGTATGGCAGCCGTATTGTGATCCAAAAAAGAGCTACGGCTTTTAAAAAACTCCGTTTTCTGAACTCACTGCACCTTAAGATAAAATAAAATTTTATAAAATCAACGCTTAAGGGGGGCAAGTAGGGGGGAGAAAGTTTGTATGGATGAAAAATATAAACAACAAATTTGTACCAACAAAGGGCAAAAACGCATGGAAAAATGATTAAAACATTATATATAAACTTTTAAAATGTCAAATTCAGTGTTTTAGTAAACATTTTTAATCTTTGATTTTGGGCATAGATCCATTTGTATGGAAATCGTTACCGCCACGCGCTATAATTTATTTTTTAATACAGTTGCTCAAAAAGTGCTACTTTACGTAACTGTTTAGCGTGCGGAAAGTTGGTTATCTCGAACTAGTGCTTTTTACTTTTCCATTTTTTTTAAATTTATACTTGTTCCAATTCACGACTACTTATTGATGAGTGTTAATATTAGTTTCCTTTAAACGTCGTAATCAGCATAAAAACCTACCGTTAATGTAAGAATACGAAAAATATTACATATTTCATATTTAATTACTTACCTCTTCATCATTATAACACGTTTATTTTTTAATATAGAATATTGAAAATTCCGTTCTTAATAAGTTGACTGAATGGAACGGAATAGCTGCCAAACGCCCATAGATATAATATACTTAAAGACGACGTCTAACCGAGCTGTCACTGTTACCACTTTTGTTTAGTGTACGATTAACAATGTTTTTCTTATTTTTTCGCAACTGTATTAAAAAACGTCGTTCGATACACGTGCGGATATGTCATTCTTCACTCGTCCCGAGTCTTGCCACTCGCCTGCGGCTCGTGGCAAGATATCTCGGTACTCGTGAAGTAATGACATACCTTCCGCACTAGCATTGAAATGTACTATTTTTATTACATAAAAATGTATGAATACCTACTTTAAAGTGATATTTTCCAAAATAAAGAATACATGGGCTACATCGTCTAATTTTTTATCTAGTGCAAATCGCCACACTGTGATTGTAACATCCAAAATTCTCACAAATAATTACATAACTTTTTCATGTTTTGTACAAAAAATTTTTTTTTTGTATGGAAAGGCATAATAATTATTTCAAAAATGAATTCCTCGTCCCTAATTTATACGAAAATGATATATAACTTGCCCTAGTTGCTAAGACTAGGAAGGAATATAGCATAAATTGGACCTGGGAGCCGACCCTTTCACCCCCCCCCCTTTTTGGGGGGTCTGCATGGTACGGTCTCCTGGCTACCGGGCCAGATCAACTTTGTTTGACCTAAGGAACAATCGTGCCAAGCGGCATCGCCTGAGACTAAAGTGCATGCACTTCCATACATTTGTGTTCCTTACTAACCCTACTATATAAATCTAAGCCCAGCCTAAAATCATTTAAATACACATGAAAGTAATTAGCAACCAACCTTGCAGCAGCTAGGATTCTCTCCTCGACCGAGTTGACGGTCATGAGCCGCAGCACTCGCACCTCGTTTCGCTGCCCGATACGATGAGCACGATCCTGGGCTTGTAAGTCCTGACAAGCAATAAAACCCTTATTAATTTCCGTCATCTCAGATATTGCTCTAGAAATCGTAATGTACTATGGTTAGTATTCTTTACAAATTACGTGACTGAAGTTCGACTTAAAATTTGCCTTCAGGTGTGCTTACTCAATCTACTTCATTTTCACACACAAGGCTATCCGGGTTATTTCCACTAGTTACCAGCAAGTTGTTACCAGTGGTAACTACTAGGATTTTTCCCCCTCTTTTCAATACTGGTGGAAAATAAAATTCCCAGTAGTTACCACAAAATTGTTTTAATGTTCAATACTAATAAAAACAGTAAGGCGAATGCCTCTCAAAGGAATTTGCCCGTTTTATGCGAGCCTTGCTTGAGTTGCGCTAATGAGATGCGCAATTTGAAGAAATCATATACTTTTAAACATATAGCTTGCTTAGCTATTTTTTCAGTGTACTTGTATAGTTCGTTTTTTTAGCATTAGAAATAAGGTAAACAATCTTGATGTGTCTTTTTATTGAAAAACACGTTTTACAAATAAGTCACGGCAAATATGTAACAATTATGAATCTAATACGATCATTTCTATTCTTCTGCTTTCATAAGTAATAGTTACTCATTTTGAAAAAGCGTTTTTCAATTAAAAGGTATGTCAAGATCGCCTACCTTCTTTCTAATGCTAAAAAAACTATAGTACATCACAGTTTACCTGATGCGGATTCCAATCGCTGTCGAATATGATGACGGTGTCCGCGCTCTGCAGGTTGAGGCCGAGCCCGCCCGCGCGCGTCGACAGCAGGAAGATGAAGTACTCAGAGTCCACGTCGTTGAACTTCTTCAGCAGGTCGCCGCGGTCCTCCGCCTTCGTCATACCATCCAACCTACACACAAAGCCTTCGTCATACCATCCAACCTACACACAAATACGGTATTCTCCTACTAGTCAAATCAGGTTCTTTTCTTTTTTAGAACTGTCAAAACGATTTGCTAAGGTTAGACGCAATACACATTGAACAAATAAATTGGATAGGTGGAAAACCACCCTAATAAGTGACGTCACTGTCAACTCACCTACTTCCGATTTATTAAATATATGTATATTGTTTATTTGTTTTTGCTGACTACTATCTAAAGTTGTAAGAAGTTTCGAAACGAGTTCCATATATAGACTGATTTGACATGCGACAGATAGGCGGCAAGGCGTAGGTACGATTATTACCTATATATTATACAAATTCACGCACACAATGCCGTCCCAATCACCTTTGAAATTATAATATCAGTGGTACAAAGGAACGGGGTTTATTTTTAGCATTAAATAAGAATTGCAAATGGCTTTTCAGTAGTCATATTTCTCAGCAAACGATTAAGATCTCTATTTTCTATCCTGTTCTAACCTAACAAATAATATGAAACACAATTACGCGAAGTATTGATCTGTACGCCTGTCTCACGTATCCTTTGACTATTAACTCCACCGTCGCAACATCGCGTCCTAAGAAAAATTTCCTCGGCTTCCTATTTATAGAAAATATATGACAATTTAAAAACTGTTACTTTGAAATCCCTTACATTTCGAAATGCTTCCAGCATTAAGGGGTTAAATAGTATGGTGTAAGCACTAACCGTAAGTACTGGAAGGCTCTCCACGAGAGGTAGTCCTCGATGATAGTCATGCACTGGGTCATCTGACAGAACACCAGCACCCGGTGCCCGGTCTGTTTCAGCTTCGGCAGGATGCGGTCCAGCAGCTCGAACTTGCCCGACACTCGGTATAGATCAGGCCTGGGGGGCGAACATTGATATTATAAGTCTCACCGAAAATAATTATATTTTGTCTAATGGATTTCGAAAATACGAATAATTTTCACCATTTTCAGAGACTTACCGAATAACATCCTTTTGTAATAAAAAAACTTTTGTCTTCGTCTTTCGATTGCCTAAGATGGCATATTACAGCTTCAGCTTCAAAGTACGAGCTAAGTCACAGACGGACAACCAGACATTCCATGGCGGAACTATAACGTCAAGGTTTCTTATCAACTACGCAAGTCTACAGCCGGCAATTAATTTCTCTCTATTAGCCAAAATCTCTATCATTGCTATAAAAAAATAAGGGAATGCTTCTTCAAGCGGTGCTATAAAACAATTCTTTTATTGTTTCGTCATTATTTCTTACCCAGACACAACACCGCCGCCGGTACCGATGTGGTCGCAGAACTTCTCCTCGATGTGCTGGAACATGAAGGGGTGGTTGCAGAGCTTGCGCAGCTGCACGATCGTGTTCATCAGCGCCTTGGCGCCACCCTTGCCCTTGTTGCCCTTCTCCGAGCCGTCCGTGAGCAGCACTCCCTTCGACTGCATGTGTCTGGTGGGAAATTATCAATCATTATACGCAGGCTATTATTATATTAGTCAGCCACTACTACACCGTGGAGTTACACCACATCACAACACATTATATTGCCCAACGAGCAAGTCTACATTGAGAATGCATCTATTTGAATTTTGAAAGCCCTCCTTGTATAAGGCTAGGTCTACGTTTTTGGTCGTATGATTTAAGATTTTTTCATGTTTCTGTTTATTTTCCTTTTAAAGGTCATTCTCAGATAATACGCATAGATAGTAGTAGTTTAGCACACGAATCACATGATCAATGTATATTTTTTATACATTGCATACTAGATCACCGAAATAAAGTCACTACGCATTGGTCAACTTTTTACCAGCAGACCTATTACTGCAGTAATATTTACGAATAACCAGTTAACAGTATCGACAATGGTACAGGATACGTACTTGTACAAGACCCGCTGTAGGCCGCTCATATCGCACTTGATGATGTATTCCACCTTGTCGGGCAGCTGGCTCTCCACCTCCTTCTTCAGCCTTCGCAGCAAGAAGGGACGCAGCACCTTGTGCAGACGACGGATGATCAGGATCGTTTCTTCCTCGTTCAGTTCCACCTGTTATACAATACACAACTGGCGTTACCAACAACCCGTATATATAAAGACCATTTCGTGCGGTTATTGATTACCAATTACAAATAATAATAATAAATCTTGCTACGATATTTTAACTTCTTCTAATGTAGCGCTCAGTGAGTTTCCTTACCTATCTAAAACTTTAAAATCTTAGGTCAAATTTATAGTGATTTTACATATTTTGAATGCCGCAGCGACATCAACGTCGATGACTTATTTTTTTAATGGCACCAATAACAACAGTATTACACGGGATATTTATCGTCCGAAAGCGTAGCCAGAAGAGGAAACCTTGTTGTTTAGTACAAACGTCCCAGACCTAAAACGATGCGTATAAGCTCCACAGTATATGTATAAGTATATCATACCTTCTCTCCGGTAGTTGCGAAGGGCGCATTGAACCACTGTTCGAAGGTCGAGCAGCTCTTGAAGATGGAGGGCAGCAGGAAGTTGAGCAGCGCCCACAGCTCGGGCAGCTTGTTCTGCAGCGGCGTGCCCGTGAGCAGCAGCCGGTGCGGCGCGATGTAGTGCGTGTTCAGCACCTGCGTCAGCTTGCAGTGGTGGTTCTTCATGCGGTGGCCCTCGTCGATTATCATGTACTTCCATTGGAGCTGGGGGACGGGCGGAAAATATAGCATACCATTGGAATTAACAAAAAACTACCACATAGTTCATTGAGAACTCGCATATTTCAATATTTTCAATACAATGAGCAGTGTGTTGCTACAAGAACATGTCAGGTGCCGTAGCAAAGAGGATAAGGACAAACGTCAATCAAAAGTAGAAATGTATTCGGATGACAGATCCGAACGTTTTCTTCCAACGATTGTCACTTAGCCCCACAAGAATTGAATTAATTCTTATATTTATATTACTCAAAACACAAGTAAGCAAACATCAACTTTTATAATCAATTTCTTCTAGTAATAATCAGGAAAATAATCAAGCACAGGTTATATTGGCGCCCGACTTTTAATATTTAAGTTCAGTAGATTTCTGAAGTTGCATATGATTCAATAGAACATGTTAGTACCGAATTTTCCTGACAAACTAACTATTCTCACCTTGGAGAGCCAGCCCTTGTCCTTGATGACGTACTCGTAGGTGGTGAGCAGCACGTTGAACTTGGTGGAGCGCATCTGGTTCTGCACGAGCCGCCGCGACTGCGGCGAGCCCTTGTACGACACCACCACCACGGTTGGCGCCCACTTCTCGAACTCGAGCACCCAGTTCGATAGAGTACTGGGAATATGGTTTGTAAATTTAATTTTACTTGTACAGCAGCTGAATAAAGTATTATTATTTTTATATTTAGTCATAGCAAAGCTGTAGAAATACATATAACGAGTACGATCGATTCACCAAAACTCAGCCAAAACAGATATGAATATAATGAACTACTCCTACGCATATGTCTGATACTTATTCGATTTATTTACTCGTTTTGGTGTTAAACTCGTTAAATATCTATAGCTGAATAGATATTTAAACATTCTTTCGCGACTACTAGTTTTTTTAATTGTTATTAATCAGAATAAGTACTATCATAACAAATTCTTCACATAAATAAGCAATTTACAAACACATCGAGACTCCGAGAAGTGAATAAATTAAAAATAGCTATGCAGCATAGCTAATAATAAAAAAACTATGTTGAATATATTTTTATAAGGCTACAAATATAATGACCACCAAAAAATATTTTGGTACCCTAAATAAAAAAATCATGCTTACCAAAAAAAATTACTGAACACCAAAAAAATAAGGCCTAAAATTACAAAAGTACCACCGCTTTAATTACGACTGCACTTCAAATTGTATTCGAATACCAAATATATTGAATGATTACCAAAAATCATTAATGATCACCAAATCTTGAAGACCAAATTAATGCGATATTTTCACCTAATAAACCACTATGATTACCAAAAAATGCATACTATATTACCAAATAAAGTAAAATGATGCCAAAATTACTAGCCCCTTCCGCACAACCCCCCGTACCCCGTACTGCATACCTACCTAACCTAACCTACTTTTCTAGTAGCAAAGTAGGTTAGGTTAGGTTTGAACTGCTATCAGCTAAGTGGGCTAGGTTAGCACTGCGACCCTTACAGAAACGAAATGCTACTAGAAAAGTGGGTTAGGTTAGGTTTGAACTGCGACCCTTACAGAGAAGAAATGCTACTAGACAAGTGGGTTAGGTTAGGTTTGAACTGCGACCCTTACAGAAACGAAATGCTACTAGAAAAGTGGGTTAGGTTAGGTTTGAACTGTGACCCTTACACAAACGAAATGCTACTAGAAAAGTGGGTTAGGTTAGGTTTGAACTGCGACCCATACAGAAACGAAATTCTACTTGAAAAGTGGGTTAGGTTAGGTTTGAACTGTGACCCATACAGAAACAATTGTGGTTACAATTTTGGTGGTGATTTACAATTTTTGGGCTTACAATGATTATTTTGGAGTCATTTGCTTTAATAGGATTGCAAGATTTAAAAATTTGGTTATAATTTTACATTAAAATGGAGTTCTAATTTTGGTGGTCATTTACTATTTTTGGGTTTACAATGATTATTTTGGTGTCATTTTATTTAATAGGATAGCAAGATGAAAAAAATTGGTTATCAATTGACATTAAAATGGTGTTTAAAATTTGGTAATCATTTACAATTTTTGGGTTAATAATGATTAGTTTGGCGTCATTTCCTTTAATAGGATAGTAAAATGTAATAAAATTGGTAATCAGTTCACATTAAAATGGAGTTACAATTTTGGTGATCATTTATTATTTTAGGGTGGTAAAGTAGATTTTTTTGGTATTAAATTTTATTAAATCTGGTGATCAATTAAATAGCAGCCTTTTTATAAACATGGACGTGACATTTTTGGTATGAGTTAAGGGTAATTTTCTTGCCGGATATTTGCAATCTTTTACTTCTTAAAAGCTCCACGATTATAGCCTCAGTAAAATGTACCTCAATCGCTAACTTTCGTATTGACCACAGAAAAGACGGCAGCTATCCCGACCGTTTTTGACCCATTCAATCTGCAAGGCCCATACAAGTTATGTCACGTCTTACCTGAGCGGTACAATGATGAGGAAGGGCCCATTGACTTTCTTCTTCTCCATCAAGTAGGTGACCAGCGCGATGGTCTGGATGGTCTTACCGAGACCCATCTCGTCGGCGAGGATGCCGTTCAGGTTGTTGTTGAACAGTGACACCAGCCACTCCAAACCCTAAACAACCAATTAAATTACTTATACGGGCTCATTTAGACGATGCGAGAACTCGCATGCGAGTTTCATTACATTGCGGGTTTTGATTGGTCGGTTGATATGGACTCAAGCAATTATAGCTATGTAACCAAAATGGCATGCAAGTTCGCGCGTCGTCTAAATCAGCCCTAAATCTATTTTTGAATTGGTCAACATGGTTTTTACTATTTGGTTCACATGAAACTTTTTGGCGATATTTTGAAAATGATTTTGTTGCTATACACGACTTCAAAATTCGCATCGCCACTAATATTTTCATGATAGTCTCTCCTAGTGTCATTGTCGTGGCAGAAAGGGTGGATCAAAAAATATGTGATGATTTGTCAGTAACTACTCAACTAGTCTAGAGTGGTAGGAAACAATATGTGTAATCTTACCTTGATTTGATACTCCTTCAGATTGCCGTTGACGAGGATACTGGCTTGCTCCGTGACAGACTCGTGGACCGTGTGAGCGATGCTGTTCGACAAAACGTAATCGTTTTAAATCGATATACTTTCACACATAGTAAAATTAGAATAAAATACGACCCCAAACTAGCATTCTAGTTAGTCAGCGCCATGGAAAATGGCGTCACTGCGCAGTTGCGCCAACGTTGCATCGAGCAGCAGCCTTAAGGTTGACTATAATAGACGCCAAACGATCGTTCCGATAGGGTAATAAACCGAGCTGTCAACAAGGATGCGGCTAAAGTCGATATTGCTTATCGATGAATTACGCTTGCTCGATGTAACAGTATTATACATCTGCATTTATTATAGTACCAAAGCTTCATTAATATTTTAGAACCATCTGGGCCCAGTTTTATAAAGTTACAAGTTACAAGTTTACAGGCGTTCACTGGCAACACTTCCTCCGTTTTTTACAATTTGCGTTTTATAAAAGTACCGTGTTACAATTTTACAGGTTACAGGTACAAGTGCCTGTAGCTCAACCATAGACGAAAATATGGGAGATTAATAGTTTTAAACTCATAATCGAACAAGCGTTTTATAAAAATATTGTAAATTACAAGTGTAGATTGGTAAACTTGTAACAAAAACTGACATACGTCTTGAGTCCTGTAACAGCACAACAGCAGCTACTTGTAGTGTGTCTGATTCGCTCTTTTGCTCGTAATTCTTAAGTTTAATTAAAGTTATTCGTTTTCTGAGAGATTTTAAACTGTACTCTTTATTGTTAGGCACTAACGCCAAAGATTGCGCCACACACAGGCGAAAAATCAATAAAAGTCGGACAAAACCAAAAAACTTCTAAGTAGCCCCAACAGGCAAAAACCAATCTTAGCGGGTAGTCCAATAAACAGTGCACGCTACTCGCATAATCATTTTCATGTTAGAGTCATCTACGCGACACGTTCTCATTCCAAAGTTCGACTTGTTCAAAGGCGAATATTTTACTGCTCTGCGAGTGTTACTTATGTGCTTACTTATTTATCGTTTGCTTTCAGAAAGTTGTGATTTAATGATGGATACCCTTCTAGGAGGTAATAACCTAATTACTAATAGTTACTTTTGATAGCTATGCTTGCTTGTTTATTATAAAAAAAAATAAGTGTAATGTCTTGTATTTTTTGCATATTGTTCAACTTCACCAAGGAGAAAAGTACAACTTCCTGATAGATCCGGTTTTGATATTATCAATTTTAGAAACTACAGAACTTGGGTTTTAACATACAACCATTATTTTATGCGACCTTACGCGACGTTTTAACAAAATTTTCATTTTAATCGATGACTAGTGTAATCAAGCATGAGCGCTTAGTCACATTTTTTTTAGGCAAATGGCTATGGAAAAAACTTTTAGTGTCTTCCGATCCTTATATAACAGGACTAAGAAAATTGGGTAGTAAAAAGTCGCTTCCCATATGCCAAAATGTTTTAAATCTTTTAGAAGAACCAGATATTATGATCAAAATTTAATAAATGTCATAATATAATTGTAATTTTGTTTTTATTAGTTGGCAAACGTGCATTAATACGATTTCTATAATAATCCTGAATGTTTAGGTTTTGTCCGACTTTTATTGATTTTTCGCCTGTGTGCGCCAGGGCATGCATACTTTTCCATGCACTGACCTTATCAGTTTTTGTTAATGTATCTGAAATATATAGCAAATAGGACATGAAGTGACAATATGTTTGATATTGATTTTATTGATGATTCGTTTTATTTTATCTACTAGGAAACGGAAAGGGATTGGTGCCGATATTTGTCGTTGATTTATTAGCATTCGTCTCTTTATTTAAGTATAGTGCATTCACATTATGGTAAAGTGTACTATTCATAATTTTCGATACACAGCGTACTTATCTTTGAGCCACTACCGAAACGATACATTGTAATGTGAAACAGTACTTATTTACTTATTAGGTAAATATTTCATTAAATCTAACTTAATCTGAATCTGAAAACGGCCCGAAAAGTATATCCTTGGCATCAAACACCGCTCTCAACCACTCGATTTCTCCTTCATTTCTGGCCATTTTTCCAATACTTAACAGCAAACAATAACACAGCATTTAGTAGAGCACAGAGTATCTATGAATACTATGACAGACATTTTTTTTAAATAGTGATGTCCTTCGCACCTGTAAATTTCACATGTAATCGAGATTGACCGTGGTGCTTTACAACTGTAATTATCTATGTGTATTTATAAAACACCTGTAGCCGTACACAGTGCATTACAGGTGCCTGTAGCCTGTACTCTTGTAACCTGTAACTTTATAAAACTGGGCCCTGGTAATAAATTTACAAGATGACAGTGATACCGACAGTTCCGACGACGAAAACTATGTAAATTAAGTTTATTGTTTAAGTTTTTATTCATTGATATTTATTATGTTATTTCTTTTTTACGGTATTTATTACAAAGTTATAAATTATTAGCATATTTTTTGAATACAATGAGTTAAAAACTAACATAACCAATTATTATTATAAATACCACCATCGGTAATCTGCGAAGGTATCCCTACAAGCAGGTAGTAAAAGGGGCGGGGCCGGCCTAATGATTTATGGCCTCATCGGAACGATCCTTTGGCGTCTACTATTTTTTTTTTATAATCTAAGACGCTCTTAAGGGTCGATTGCGTCAAACCGTCTGTCACCGTTAAAAGCCTTAACTATTTTTTTCTTGTATGGAAAATTTCATAGTTGACTGTTGAGTAACAATGATCAGTCTGCCAATTGTGGTTAGTGCAAATAATCATAACGTGACTACTTTAAAAAAAACTCATACCTTCTTCTGTCTATCAAAAGAAAAATGTGGTGACTATGTACGGAATGCATACAGAGTTACTGCGTTTTAATTTTGAGTACAGTGCGAGATACGATTTTTTTTCAAAGTAGTGACGATATTTTATTTTATTATTCAAATAAGTTACACAGCATGACAGTATACACCAAGTCACTGCGAAACTACAAGTAAATTTAAATATGTATAAACAATATAACAAAAACATTGCGATACAAACATACTACTACGAGTACATATATGTTTTACAATTGGGTAGGTAAAGTTTTTTGAAGATAGGCAAATTATATTTTTTCCCGATAGTATTCATTATAGCGATCACGGAAATGCAGCTCTTTTATTTTTATATTATTTTATTGATTAAATATAATTTTTTAAATGATCGATATGACGTTTGTGAAGTGAAATGGCAGATTCGAGTAATTAATTCCTTTGCCGTAGTAAATGGGACGAGATAGAAAAAAAATCGATGTCAACTGTCAGTGTCATTCTTGGAAAATAACTTGCAAATAATTTGAAAATAATGGTCGGACGAAACATTTGTGTTTTCTTGTAATTGGATGTCGGTGTGATTTCTAGAATAAGTATTTTTAACGTCCCTAGCACGCTCAACACGGATATTTTGATAATGATAACGATTGCTTTCGACTACTTGGCACTGCTTCTTGGAGAACATTTTCATTAACGCCTTCACCACGACTCTTGGACTGCTACACGAGTCATTTTGGATCTCAGTATCAACACCATAGATGGAGACGATCCCGGAAACGTTCGAATGGAAATAGAATATTACAGAGATGAACTCAAAAGTGCGTCGTACCGTCTTGTAGGAAGTACAGACGTTACTTTCCAAATTCAGCGTATTTGAGCACACCAAAGTCTTTAACAGCGATTCGGTGCCAAACTTTGAAGATATATTGGCCAAAATGGTAACTTATACGTTTGTGAGGACTATATAAACGTGATTGTTGTATTATACATACATGATGATTAAGATTGTAATAGTCTTATAACTAGGTCGTTATTGGCTATTATATATGGGCTCGGCAAGGTGTTCACAATATCTGAACACGCACGCCCTGATAATAGAGGCGTGTTCAGATATTTATGAGCACCCTAGCTGCACCAATATATCTGATGGCGACTGTACTTTAGAAAACTTATAATATAAATCCAAAATAATATAATATAAATCCAGTAAATTCCGTTTCGTTTTATTTTATAAATCCACAAATTATTATCCTTAAGCATTAACATTACAACAGTATATAGGATCACGCTGTGTGGCGTGCCCTTGAAGAGAGTTGAAAGGTTCAAATATGGTCAATATGGATAAGTATGTCTGTAGGGTAAATGTGCTTCACGTTGGGGCCTGTTTACATATTGATTAGTGTTGATTGCGGGTTTAATACATTTGCCACTATACACAAGTAGCAAGTGTATCAACTCGCAAAAATACTACATTTTTGCTTCCATTGAGGTATACATAGTAAGCACTATTCTCAAATTATGTGAGGAAATAAAACAAATTCAATTTAGTAAAGCGTATTTAATAGGGGTAAAGTGACGCGAATACAATTAAAAAAACAACGCATATTCCTAAGAATATGCGTTGTTTTTTTAGCCATCAAGCCATCTACATTTAATATAAACTAATTTATATTAAATGTAGATGGCTTTTTAGTTTTCACTTGGTCACAGAAATACGCTAAAAACCATTTTCAGAGTAGGTGTTTCTTGCGTTTTGGCTGTCCTTCTTGTGTCCTTCCACAGCATGAGCATGTCGTAAGTCCTGTTGTATTTGTCCCTGGACTTAGCAGGAAGCTAGTTATTCATTATTAAGTTTGTTTCTGCTTTCAAATGAGGCGGTGTGCCGTCTATTCCAGGTCGTTTTCGTCACTTGAACTCATTTTGTTTATTACGAGTATTAAAATAACAAGCGGTAACTTATTGAGTATTGCACAACGAATAAACTTTGCCGCCTTTTATTTGCATATTTTTTAAAATTATATTACCATAGATACTAAGCATACGGTACGCGCATGCGTCAATCCGGGCGCACCGCGCAGCGCCCTTTCGCGGTGCTAAAGCGGTATCCAGACGGGACTGATAAAATCGGTCGATTTGATCAGAAATGAAATTGGCGTCAATCTCCAATTTTAGATTTATGGTGATATTAGAGACATTTAAATTGAAAAAATGCCCCATAACGAAAATACTAGGCTCACAAATTGGTGTTCTTGTGTCCGCACCTCATTTTATCGGTCATTATCGGCGGTTGAATTCGGCGAGCCAAATTGGCGTTTGCGTCCGCACGTCCCGATTCGATCGGGCAATTTAATCAGATTGGCGAAAAATTGACAAATCTGGATACGCCTTAAGCAACATCGAGTTCACGATAATTTGACATATAATAATAATAGATTTTTAGCATAAGTTGCATTTCATAAAACTTAACCCAAATCATTTGTACATTTTCAAGTCAAAGATAAAGACATGTTGGTTTTAAAATTTTAATAAGTATAGACCATAACATTGTCATGATCTTGTAACATTGTTAAAATAAGAGAGTCTCCCATTTTCATTTTATTGCATTTTTTATAAAATGTCTTTAGATTCTCGGGATATCTTGGTCCTAATTCAATTGCTCTTTTTTATGGAAATAATTATATCCTTCAGATTCACAGGATGCTCGAGGCTTAGCCGAATAACACTGCAAGGAAGTATGTCATGGCTCAATGGTTCTAATTAGCCATCAGTATAATACCGCCAATGAATGTTTACATCCACCTGAAAATAAGAACAACATTCATAAAATGAGGATAACCACACAAAACTAACAGATGGTTGAAATTGTTAGAAAAAATTAGACCGATTTCTTGTTTACGAACCTAACAGCTCATGGCAATTTAATAATAAAAATCAAAACACAAGTGAAGATAGTTTTATGTACCTATGTATTTCACGGATACGTACTCCTGTACGGCCATTGCTCCTCTAATTCAACGGCATTGTGCTTATCACTGTTATGATAATAATTTCAAATTTGTAGAATCTGCTCGCAATCTCGTATGAACTCGCTTATTTTTCTTGCAAAACTCTGTCCAAGGGTCAGCGCAGGGGCCGTCGTGTAGGGGTGGGGAAGAAAACGTTGTCCAATAATTATGCAGTGCCAAGTTATCGAAAGTAAATTCAATCTTTGTCCAAATACGCGCAGATGTCGTGGGGAATCAGAAGTCCGTGGGTCGTGCTGAGGTCGTCGAAAATCTCAATGATAACATTAATAGCAATTCGCAAGGTAACATGAGGCTTGTCCGTTATTTTTCGGGAATGAGAGCTAAGTGACACTGACAGTTGACATCGTTTTTTTTTCTATCTCGTACCATTTACGACGCGCAAAGGAATTATTGGGATCTGCCATTCCACCTCACAAACGTCATATCGATCATTTAAAAAATTATATTTAATCAATAAAATGAAATAAAAATAAAAGAGCTGCATTTCCGTGATTGCTGTAATGAATACTATCGGAAAAAAATATAATTTGCCTATCTTCAAAAAACTTTACCTACCCAATTATAGTACCTACTTTTCAAACTGTCGTTATAGTTTATTTGACAGTTGTGCATTGCGCGTGTAAACCACGCGTGACGTCGCTTGTATTTCCCCCGTACCAACTGCCAACTTCGCATATACACGGTGTAACATGAGGAAACCGAATAATTTTAACCACGCATTTCTGAGGTCAACAGAAGGAAAAAATGTAATATGAGTTTAGGTCAATTTCGCCAAAAAATAATTTTTTTTTGTTTTCTTTTTTCAATTTTTTGAATGTATCTGTACATAAAAAATAAACGTTATATAAACTTGGTACTTAAAATTGATTTTTACATTTTTTTTTTCGTAAAACCTTTTTGCAAAGTGTTACTTGTCACTTTTTGACATCTATCAATAAGGATATTTAGACTACGTCCCATAGCAGCAACATTACCATCAAAAAGGCATTTTACATTATGTAACAATAAAAACTTGTTTATTTTTAAATTAATATTATCTCTGAAACTAGGCGTTTTTAAAAAAAAAAGTTTATAGGACATTTTTGTCTCTAAATATGATCAGGAATACGCTGTTAAAATTATTCGGTTTACTCATGTTACACCGTGTAGACAATACTAGAAATGTAACCAACTCACCTGTAATAGGTCTGTTCCTCCGTCTTGTACTCGTCGTCCTCGACCTTGGCCTTCTTGATCATTTCGCGCGCCTTCTCCTCATCTGTCTTCTCCTTGTCGCTCTTTTCGTGGTGCTTATCCTTTCGTTCGCGTTTCTCTGTTTACCCGACACAAAAAATATTTATTATTCTGTCAAGGAGAAAGTAGATTTAGAGTAAAAGGCAAATTTCTCCAGGATGGTGCATATTTTCCAAGATGGCTGCGATTCCACGAGGTCCCCAAGACACAATCACAATCGTCTGTCAAGACACATCTTTGAAATTAAAATAAGAGCTCTTTTATTTTAAAAACTTTTTTATTAGTTTAAAATCTCTTTTATTACTACATAATTACTTTAATGAAAATAGTTGCAAATAGCGGTACAGTGTTATGGGTGCAAGTGACAGAGTGAATTTTCGTGAGTTGAAAATCCAAGTTTTACCCTACGTCAGTGTAAATGCACCATCCACCATATAGGTATTAACGAACGACACAGGTGCTCAAAACACGTTAATGCACCATTGAAGCAGCAAAATGTATGACATAAACGCAGGCATAACTGCGTCAAGTTTCGGTGTGATCGAGCTTTTAATCCTCAAACACCTTCTTCTTCAAGTGTTACTCTCGCCTCCAAATGTGCCAAGGCCCATTTACATGGACCGAGAACTGGCATGCGATTGGGGTATTTGATTGGTCGGTTGAATTGGATGTAACCAATAGTCCTCAATGTAACTAAAATCGCATACGAGTACGCGCGCCGTCTAAATTGTCAGCTCTTATTGCTATACTAGAGATTTATCATCATTCTCTTGCCCTTGTCTCATTCACTTGGGGTCGGCGCAGCATGTCTTTCTCTTCCACACCTCTCTGTCGCCCGTCTTTTCATCATTCACTTGAGTCCGTTTCATATCATCCCTCACACAGTCCATCCACCTTTTCCTCGGTTTTCCTTTCCTCGTACTTCCCTCCACATTCATTCGTAATACCTTTCTCGTCACATGACTTTCACCCTCCGCATCACATGCTATACTAGAGATTAATTACTACTAGTAAAACACACTTATAACGATCACGTACCGTCATCGTCTTGGCTGTCATCGCCCGAGTCATCTGAGTCGGAGAGCACCTCCCAGCCGGGGTGCGCCTCCATCCAGTCCTTCAGCTGCGACAACAGCGGCGCCTCCTCGCCTTTCAGTACCTAGTGTCATTTTATTTATGATTATATCGTAACTGAACTATCGTAAAATAAGGACTAGATATTGAATTTCTCCTTTTAGGAATTCCTATTCGACGTCCAATATCGAATAATACCTCATTGCTGCTAACCTCATGATTAATTTGGGCTAATTTTTGGCCCACTGAAGATGGACTACTCCATACAATACAATGTACTCTGGCTGACGCAAACGAGTTTGCCTCAGGCTACTCACACGCTAAAACCAACGATGAGGTTAGCGACCGATTTATCAATATATGCAGGCAATCTAAATCCAATGTGTCTACGTATATATCTCTGTAAAATTGTAATCAATAGCTTCGCGATATGGCCAAACTTTGTCTTGAAGATGCTAGCCACATTAGGGCATTCTTGTCGGATACGGCAAGGAGGGAAAAGAGATATGGCCAAATTCTAAGTAAATTTAATGTTTATTTTTGCGAATGTATAATACAGAAGTACTACAATAACGTACCTCGCCGGTCTTGGGGTCCATGACGCTGACCCTAGAGTCGGATGTCTGCGAGCTGTCATCCATTGCGTCGATCTCGCCGCCCTCCAGTAACTTTTTCTTTCGCGATTTCTGCACACATGACGTTTTGTTCATTAAGTACAAGGAATTAGGGCGAACGATCGACAACTACAAGTCATCACATTTTACATTACAGCTTATATTTGTTTTTATAGTTCTGTATTAAAATTAATAAAGTTTTGGTTAGATTTCAGCTAAACAGTCAAACAATAGCATATACGTTAGGTTTAGAATATAACATTACTGTAAAAATATCCTTTGGCTGCGATCCTTCATTTAGTCTTTCATCATATCCCCCATACAAAATTCCCCCTTTTTTTATTGTTCAGGACATTATATTCTGGCTAAAATCTACGCAGTGTATTAAACCAGATGAAACCACGTTTATGTACCTAATTTCTTTGACATAATATATTAGTCAGACAGCAGCAGTTTTCGTAATTCTTGAAATTGGATTTTAAAATCGGACCCTAGTATTGCGACCAATAAAGCGCTAAGGTGAGAAAGAGAGACCAAAATGTAAAGGCCCACTCACCCTCTTCCTGCGCTCTTCTTCTTGCTGTTTCTTCCTCTGCTCTTGCTTGTGCTGCTTGACCATCTCCGTGAGACTGGCGATGTACTCGTCGGTCTGCGACAGCAGGAACGCGAGGCGCTTGTCTTTCTTCTGGTCGATGAGCTTGCGGTATCCCTCCTCGTCCTCTGCCATCAAACTGGCGAGAAATACAATTTATTACTAATTGATGGCGGCCGCGCCCGTCTGAGACTTTCTGGATCTTTTACGTCTACTGTTGAGCACATGCCTTTCTGCGAATACTGAACTAATTTCTTCGAAAACTGACCCGAAATCTACCGAATATAATTTTCGGACATAGAGCTATCTTCTTATACACCGTGTTTTTTTTTATTTCCGCTAATTTCAAGGGTGCATTCCTGAGCTTAAATTAAGTAACTTTCTCAAAGACACCGATGTTCTAATTAACTCCATTTCGGAGATAATCAATAATTTATTTTTCCCTATAAGGCCTCTACAAGCGTGTACACTTGCCTTAGGGCTGGTTTACATATTGGTTAGTGTTAAGAATGAGTTCATACATTTACTACTAAACTTAAGTACAATCTCGGTCGATCGATGTTCGAAATGACATTGATATGTCACAGATTTCAATTGTTTGGTTGAGTTAAATGTAATGCCCGTGTTACAACAACGCTATATGCTACATTTAATTACTTTTTAAACTTAATTTTTTCTTTAAAAAATAGCAAAAAAAAATTTTTTTTTTTTAAATTAACTATGCCAATTAGTTCACTTAAACGTTCTTAACCATACCCCGAAGTTAACGGAATTCAATAAAAACACGGTGTATATATACAATGTTAAAAATATTTATAACGTTAAAGTAACAACGATAACAGACAAACAGACGTGTCAATATTTCATTTTGTCAATCACTTTAGTTTGCCACTAAAACTTCTAAGTCTGAATTAAATTTCTACGCTCTGAACGCGATGCTGAGCCGCAAAATTGTATTTTTGTTAGTGACCGTTAAAAATTATACCTTACGAAAATCCTGAAAACTTAACGGTTTCAGTTTTATGACTAATTATAATCTGACAAACAATACATTATGACTTAAAACTTTATGGGAAACAAAGGGATCCCATTAAGGTACACTAGTACAGTACAGTTATCTAACACTTTACACTCTCGCGTTTTGTACACATATTTAATTACAGGATCAGTCAGTCAGTCTTTCCGTGACCACAGCTGGTGCAACTCAGCTGAAACGTCGGAATTAAACGTCAAAACAATGAAATTATAGTGTAGACCCGTTTGTGTAATTAAATACGAGTACAGTTATCTGTTCTCGGAGCCATAAGATAAGGCCCTTAATAAAGAGATTATAGGATTTATGGACAGTTGTAGAACTTACCGTCTCATACGCTCCTTCTCTATGCGCTCCTGTTCCTTCTTCTGCTCGCGCTCTGCGTTGGCGTGGTAGTTCATGATGGCCTTGTTCATGCGAGACAGCTTGGCCTGATTGTTGCGGTGGTACTCCTTGAAGTCTTTGGCTGCAAAAAGAAGTCATAGTTGAGTTTCCCTCAGTAGAAATGTGCAATTTTTTTTTATTGTGGCGCGAGGGGTTATCGTCCCATAGAAAATTAGAACATCTTGCCTTTTTCTACTGACAAAGTGGTTTGACAGACTAGCAATGAAATTGACAATGTAGGGTCTAATAAATGCTTGGATCAGATCGCAGATATGATTATACATATAACAAATAATAAGAAAGTAACCTAGGGTATATCAAAGATCTGGCGGTCCCCACTGGTGCGCCATTTGAAAACCATTTGTGAAAAGATCGCTTACTGTTTGCGTGTATTTGGTAGAGTCCATCTAAGATAACTTTGAACAGAAAGTGAGGTAGTAATTATTAAAATCACACTTTCATAGAAATTTGATATGAATTGTACTCCTTTGTTTGTACACCGCCGTCTCTAACCATGCGGTCTATTAACGGGTAACTATTGCTGCTTAAAATGCTGCTCTCCAGCTTCTCCGTGGCACGCGGCTCGCGCCGCCCCTGCCGCATGGTGCGATTGTATGTCTCTGTACACCGCCGTCTCTAAACTTGTTGTCTATGAACGGATAACTATTGCTGCTTACCATGCTGCAGTACAGTCTGCAAGAACTCCTGCTGCTTCTGGCGGCGCTTGCGCTCGGCCTCGAGCTTCTGCTGTTTCTCCAGCTTCTCGGTGGCGCGCGCCTCGCGCAGTCCGTCGCTTGGTGCGATTGTACGTCTCTGTACGCCGCCGTCTCAAACCTTGTTGTCTATGAACGGATAACTATTGCTGCTTACCATGCTGCAGTACAGTCTGCAAGAACTCCTGGTGCTTCTGGCGGCGCTTGCGCTCGGCTTCGAGCTTCTGCTGTTTCTCCAGCTTCTCGGTGGCGCGCGCCTCGCGCAGCCCCTGTCGCTTCGTGCGCTTGTACGCCTTTATGTTAACAGCCGTCTCCAGCGTTGTGTCGCGGCGGACTTGGCCGAGGATCTATCAACAAATACCGTATTTGTTTATACTTTATACGTATTAACTCACATTTATAGACGGGTCTATCGTGAATTTGTTTTATTACCTTTATTTACCGATTTTTCGACACGGGTTTTACTTGTCGTGGTCGCGGCTAACTGCGCGCTAATAGCTAGTAGGGGCTGTGAGTTAATGTGTTCAAAACGTGAAAGTTTTAAATATTATATTGTTTATATGTACGTGTATTATGGAATTTATGGTACTGAATGTTTCATGTACGCGTAGACTTTATAACGTCATAATAAGATTTAGTGTGTGCTTCTAATTTGTTTTGGATCTCTGTAAAGAAAAGTGCAAATATGTTTGATACTTATTGAATTTGTAGATTTTTATTAAATCTTTCTAAAATATCTTTATGTCCACTAACGTACTGTATCAAAAGCATTATTTCTTTGCCTAACTTACCTCTACCGCTATTTACTCCATCAAACAATGTTTCGATCAAAATAAAATACCAAAATTGATATATTTAACTACAGAGCATTCATTTTTTTAAATAAATAATGTTTACTCTCACGAGAATGTCTTAAGCCATGAAAAAATATAAAGTTTACCTCAGCCCTGAGTTGCTTCTGGAAGTTGAGCACGCGCAGCGCCCTCAGTTCGATCTGCGCCTGCAGCCGCAGCTCGTCCGATATGTTGGCGGGCAAGTTGGACAACACGTCCATGCGATGTGCAATACGAGCGGCTATTCTATAATCATATACAGGATTACATTTTCGATTCGTAAAATATTCTGCTATAACAGGATCGACTACATAAGCATATAAATATCGGCACCAGAGTAGAAATTACGCAAACAACAACACCCCATGTCAACAGCGGGATTATGAAATTAGTGTTCTTTTTTTGTACCGGTAAGTACAAGATTTACCAAAATGTTTCTACAGGTATTAAATATTGTGCATTTAATTTGTCAATTCATTCACAAACTTTTTTACTATTGGAAATTTATTTAAAATCCCTGATAAAATATTTCAGTATTATATAGTGCATGAACATAAGAAATCTTACCTGTTTTCTCTTTCGTTAAGAATTTGTAAGGGGTCGAGTCCCACGGGCTTGGGTATGCTTGTGATGCGATTCTGTTTCGCACCAGGAGTAGGCGCGCCCGGCTAAAATAAAAGTGGCATGTTATTGAAATTAAAGGTCAAATTTCCATCGTCATAAAAGGGTAACCAGCTAAACAAATAATGCCTTCCCACAATAAATGGGATGGAATCCCATTCGATTCATTTGGCAAAAAATACTATGTAGGATTTGAAAAAATTACATAATCAACTGGCAAAAGATAATCGATTAGTTTGCTTTTGATTCCCATCCCTACATAAAAGTGGTTTAATCCAGTCATTGCTTGTGAATATAGATAGAGATCTATGTTGTTCTATGTAGAGCTATATTACCTGCTGACTGGTGGGAGCGGCAGCGTTGCCTGGGCCTGGCGGTCTGACAGGCGCCGCGCCGCGAGGCGCTCCTTGTCCCATTGGCTGGTAATAGATATTACAACAATCAATATGACAAATACCAGATCCTATTACAATATCTAAGTTTCAGTTTTCGCACACACATAGCTGCGCTCCAGAGTGAGCGCAATTACTTTGAAACAATGTGCAACTGTTACATGTTTTTGGCCCTGTTGCCTTATCCTCTTTCCCCCTTTAAAGGTCAAATAAGAGGAAAATGTGATGACATACCGGGTTAACAAGCGGCGGTGTAGGTTGAGTAGGCGGCGCCATTTGCCCCGTCATAGGCAACGGTGTCGGTGGTGCCCCTCCGCCGCCCCGCGCGGTGTCGCCCGCCGCGCCCTTGCCCGCGGGCTGCCCCTGGCCCTGGCCTTGCTGGCTGTACGGCGACGGCGGCTGCGCCGGTGGCGTGGGGCACTCCGGCGGCGTGTCCCCGGTGCGCTTGCCTGCAGCCATGAGGGCTATCTGCTGCGAAACGGGCTGGTTGCGAGCCAGATTTCTGTACGCCGCTATCTGAGCCCTGCAATGTTAAACAGTGTTGACAGGATGCATTTCATTGAAAAACAGTATGTTTCAAACATGCGCGTCATTACATCATCTACTATATTCTAGCCAGCATATTAATATTGTACTTACTTGAGTTGGCTAAGCTGGTTGTTAGAGAACAGACCCTTGCTAGGGTCCTGGGCGTTTGATCTCGCTCTAAGAGCAAGAAGCTGCGAGTATCGCGGGTCTTCCTGCAGCCCCTTCTCTTCCATAGAATCGATGGCTCGCTGCAGCGCGTGAAGGTTGTCCGGACCCGGAGTCGCCATGGAGCCTTGCATAGGGGACGAGGACGACGCGCCGTTGGAGGATGTGGAGGGCGGGGCGCCCTGGTGTGGAGGAGTCTGTGCCGATGGCGGGTGCTGGGGTGCGGCGGGTGGCTGCCCGGGCGACGGCTGGTTGGGCGGCGTGCCGGGTGCAGCGGGCCCATGCGCCGAGTAGCCAGGCGCGGGCGTGTGCGGCGGCGGACCCTGGCCGCCCATGAGGGCGTGGTGGGGCATGTGGCCTGGCCCACCGGCCGGCAGCCCGTGGGGCGGCAGCGGCACGCCCGCGGGGCCCGCGGGACCGTTGCCCGGCGGAGGAGCGCCTCCACCCATTGCCATTGGTGCCTATATAATGATAATTGATAATATTCTGTAAAACATTCAATTTTGCCAAACCACTTCATTAGAACACTGATTTAAACTTTCACGATTATTAAACATTATCAAACTGCACAACGGGACTTAATCGCGTATTTAAGTTTTAAGATTTACCTCCGACGTTTCGAGGACGGCGTTGTCCCCGTGGTCTCGGAGAAGACTGGCTCAAGTTGACATCAACATCTTCTAGCCTGCGGTGGCTGAGCATTTGCTGGAGTCAGGACCAAACCACTGGATTGAGCTGCATAACCCTAAAATCCTCTCCACGGATCGCCATTTCTACAGTAGAAAAGTGCGGGAAGCCATTGAAATCAAAAAACATTGCAATTTTAATCGGGACGAGGGTTTTAAGATCTCATCCACATGGAATCCAGTCATTAGTAAATGTAAGCGGAAACGAATATCGACAGTCGATAAATCGAATATCGTTAGTGTTGTGTGTCGACAGAGTGACATCCCTAGTGCGCAAAACGTTCAAACTGATAAACAAGACCAAGTGCGGGTAGTTCGAAAAACTCGCGCGGCTAGAAGATGTTGATGTCAACTTGAGCCAGTCTTCTCCGAGACCACGGGGACAACGCCGTCCTCGAAACGTCGGAGGTAAATCTTAAAACTTAAATACGCGATTAAGTCCCGTTGTGCAGTTTGATAACACTTCATTAGAGTATGAAATACTAATAGTTTCATTTCAAACATAACAATGCAAAACGTGTTTGTACAATACGAAAAACCTGTGAAACAAAGAAATCTACGAAACCTACTTTGAGTACTTACTGCTCATTGAGTGAAATTTGTGCGTAATTTAACCTTTACGAGTTTTAATATTATTAAATCGTGGCACAGCCTACTTGATTAACATAACGGTTTTACAACGAAAATGGTGCGTGCAATAGAGATATATAGCTGCTCCTTTATTTTATTTGTAAGCTTACTTACGTGTGATGCCAATAAGAATTACACCTTGTACAAATTAGTAGCATTGACTAAAAGGGACAGGCAAATACTGTACGTTATTCATAGAAACTATGACCATTGCTATTTTTTAAATGGAGTTACAAATGAAGCAGCCATACCAATGCATGTTGTAGTTGAAGACAAATATATGATGGAATTTGAGGGCATAGTTAACAACAGTGATACATTATTCACAAAGTTTAAGCAGTATAATTTGTATGTTGGTTTAATATGTTTAATTGGTTTAATGTTAATTAATTAATGATGTGAACATACTATGGTATATTTGTTATTTTCACTACAGTGGCCCACAACTGACTGAAGATGCATGGGATTCGGGAGAATTAACTGATGACATGGTCATTTATAATGGATTCCAAGATTTTCCCACAATACAAAAACTATATCAGTACTGGGAAAATAAATATACGAAAAGAATTGAAAAAATTGTAGTTGGCAAGACACATGAGAAAAAGGATATTGTAATTTTAAAAGTTCCTGGTAATCAAACAAATGAACATAGAAATCCAGCAATATTTATTTTAGGGGGGGAGGCAGGTCGGGACTGGATCTCACCAGCCCTAGTGCTTGCTTATATGAAAAGTCTTCTGGATGAGAAATTCCATCCATTTACAAAACGATTTGATGCATATTTTCTTCCAGTACTAAATCCTGATGGATACACCCACAGTTTGTACAGAGTATGTAAAAATATATCTCTATATGTATATCACATACATTAGTACAGCGGTCGGCAACCCGCGGCCCGCGGGCCGCATGCGGCCCGCGAGTCTCCCTGGCTATTTTATATGTAATGTAATATTGACAAAATTAAATTACAATGGCTGATAAAGTCATAAATATTAGCAAAGTGCGGCCCGCGTCCACTTCGTTAACTGCTATGTGGCCCTTGGCTGCTAAAAGGTTGCCGACCGCTGCATTAGTACATTGTATAATTGCTGAATTTAATTCACATATCAATTTAAGACTAATTTTAGGATCGTTTTTGGGCTAAGAATAGAAAAGTAATTCAGCCCCGAATATTGTGCCACCCCCATCTCGCCAGAGGTGTCAGTGTTGATAGGAACTGGTTATACAAAGCAAAAGGTAAACTATATGTGAGATATAAGATAAGATAATATCCGTTATTATCGAAGTTTCCAGTTACAAAGAATATATATATATTAAGTTGGTTTCACAACTTGACTTCAACTTGTTTTTTGACATAGGCCTCCTCCATAGCTTTCCATTTATTTATTTATTACTTTCCTTTGCTGTTTGCATCCATTTACCTCCTCTGATTCTTCTTATATTACCATATTAACTGTCACATTAAAAGTTGCAATATAAATGTTGTTACTTTATTGTTTCTTGTATTGATTTCTTATACTTGTAGATGAGAGATGAGGTATATTTAAACAGTAGTCAGTAGACTAATGAATTTGCCCTAGTTAGGTGCCTTATGGGAACTATTTGGGCAGGGTCATTAAAACACCTGGGGAAACCCCGCTGAACTGAGACTTCACTGAAACTTCCAGGGTATGCTAGTAAATTTACTAAGTAGATACTCAATAACCAATATACAAATGCCACTCAACTATAGAAAAAATGCTACAAAATGTATTAATTTGACAGGAGAGAAAGCCTGTAATAACATTTTCTTTGATAATGCTCTCTCTGAATATGAGACATATAATCTGTCAGAATTCTTGGACAGTATAGCACCAAATACCTTGGCCTTCTTCAATGTCAAAGGATTTGATAATTTAATAACTACACCCTATGCCGTTGGAGATAAAGTGCAAAGTAATATGGATACTATTGTAAGTAAGCAGACTTTGTTAGTATGTTTGTAGACTTTGTTACTGACAAATATAAGTATATTAGGTTGAGAGCCATTTTAATTCCATATTATCTGGTTAAATTACTTCTTTTATGATCAAATATCCTTTGACTATTCATTGTATCAATATTACGCTCCTTGATAAACATAGTGTCACTATACAAAATGATTTGTGCCTGAAAATTTAACTTTTCAAAAATGGAACAAAGTCACTATTCGTATGGTTCTTAATTTTGTATAGTGATACTATGTTTCTCATGGAGCGATTATGTAATATTTGGTGGTGATAAATAAGGAGTCCCTATGACAGTTCAATAACTCTGGTCTCTGTTTATGAATAGATTAGTAGAAAATGACATTTGAAGTTAAGTTCATCGCTAGAATTCCATTAATGTCTTTTCTTTCCATAAATTAATTATTAGTACAAATATTGCAATGCTTTTTTTCTGCAAATAATTATGTGTGATTTTTCCATAGAGGGAAATACTACGGCAAACAACTCGAGACTTGAATGCAAGGTTCAACAAGTCTTATTACTATGGGACTACCAGGAATCTTCTGTGTAATTATATTTTAAATTTAATTTTCAGTTTAGATATATTGAGCTAACAATGTGTTCAAACAAAATATTAGATATTATTATTGGTATGTCTGGGTGTTCTACATCTAAAACAAATATTAAGCACTAACCAATTGCTACGGGGATGGGGTGGGAGGACGCTACCCAAGCTGCCCAGGACCGGAGTCAGTGGAAGAAAAAAATTCATGCCCTACACCCCTTCAGGGGGTAACAGGATGGAAAGAAGAAGAAGAACTAATTGCTACTACCACACAAATACACATAAAACATTAAATAAGCTATAAATAATAATACAAACTATCTATATCTTCAAATTACCTGTTCTTGATTATTATTATTTATTTTTTTCAGTTAACTATACTGGAAATTGTGCAGACTGGGTTAAGGAGAATTTAAATGTGCCTGTGGTAATTACTTTCTACTTGACAAACTTGGATAATGTTTTGCCAGAAGTATCTGATATTGGGCCATTGCATTATGAGTTGGCAAGGGGAATAAATGAAATCCTTTCATTCACTATTGATCTTTATGGGCCACTATTCAATTGACAGTGTGACAAAAATGCAACATCATGTTACTACTACTAAATGTATTTATAATTTGATTTCATAAACATTTCAATAAACATTTAGCATGCACATTTGATGTTTAATTTAAATGAAGTAGCATCATGACATAAATGTTTACAGCATACCTGTCCTGGAGCCATATGTCCAATTTGATGCTGCATATATCCATGGGGTGGGCCTTGCCCGGGCATGTTGGGATGCTGTGCTCCACCGGGCATGCCATTAGGACCGGAGGGATGCGAGCCAGTGGGCATGGCGTGTCCCGGACTGCCCATATGCCCTCCAACCATATGAGGCGGCATCTGATGCGAGTTAGGCGGCATGCCAGGATGTTGCTGTGGTGGCCCATTAGAGTTAGATGCAATAGGGTGAGGCGCCGGCCCGGGCGACATGTGGTTCGACATCTGACCCTGAGGAGCTCCCGCTTGATGCGGTGTCGGCGGCCCGTTCACATGCTGCTGGTTGTACGGGCTGTGAGGCGACTGAGGAGGCGCCGGGCTTTGCGTAGGCGGCCCCATAGGACTTGGCGCCTGTGGCGGGGGCATTGGACTGCTCTGAGGAGATGGACTAGCCATCTTTAATCGATGATAATGTGGTTACACCATGTCACACTTGAATCATACAAATTCGCGTCGCTAGATGATATGGCGGCGCGTCGCCTGATTTATTGACTAAATTTACTTTTGTTCGGTCACTTCAAATACACATTACTTATACTAAGTTTAAAATGTATGTTTATCGCGTCTTCAGTACTAATTTAAACACTTAATTCCTAGATTAATATCAATGAAATACGAAATTTGGGAAACAAGCCCACACAAGCGAGTGAGAAAGTAGATTGGGCACCACCACAGATTAAGCTAGACCCGCATAGTAGGTAGATTTATGTCAGTGACATTTCATTTCTTTCATTTCATACTAGAAAAGTACTACCAACTTAACGTCGTATAAAGCTATAACAGACTACTACACCGCACCGCGACCTAGGTTCGGCAGCCTGTTGCGACTTTTAAAATTGTCCATTTGCGAAATGGAAAGAGTGCGAGACAGTGACACCTATCGTTTTCTAGGTTTTCTATTTCGCGTGAGTCAATATGTTTGACAGCCCATGAAAATGAACCCATTGTCTTTTATGTCCATCTTTTACACAAAAAAGTATATTTATTCCTTAAAACCGTACTTATCTTCAGAAAGAAGATTTTACTAGTGTTGCATTCAAAGCCGTTTTATTTATTAGTAAGGTAGACATTCATAATTATGTGTTATAAATTACGCGTACGCACGCGATTTGCCGGTATGCTGTAAATACAATATTTAATCAGAAGTACATCAGATACTCGCACATAACATCAAATTGATGAAGAAATAATGTATGAAGAGGATGATTACATTGAAGAAAACACTTGGGCATACATCACATTGTGTGGCGAACCAACCCTCTACGAGGGGCTTAGATTTGCAAAAGACTTGATAATAGCGAACATAATTTTGCGCTGTATAATACAGTACGTGCCTATACCACACAACGTGCGGCACAGCGTGTCCCTTGTCATCGGAACCTTCCTGCTGTACTGTAATGTCGGCGCCGCCTTCGTGTGGACGGTGGGCCTGGCTGCCAGCTCCTACATTATCATACTGGCTCTATCCTACTTGACAAAGAAGCATAGAGGGGTAATAATCTCTGTCATTACCATTGGTTACCTGCTACTGTGTGAAGTATATGTGATCAATCCCAAGATGTGGCAGCAGATTCGAGGTATTCAAATGATAGCAGCAATGAAAATAATATCAGTAGCTATAGATTTGGATAGAAATCTTTTTAAGAGTATGATTAATCCTGTTGAATTTGGCGGTTACATGATGTGCCCTGCCAATTGTATTCTTGGACCATGGATCTCCTTCCATACCTACAGCACTTACCTTGATGTAAAATTTTTATCAAGAAGGTGGATAAAATTAATTTTAATAAATTTTGCACTATCAATGCTTTTTTTAGTTTTGTCAAACTGCATTGTTCCCTGGTATGTCCCAGATAATATAACTAAATGGTTGGTTGCCTATCGAGATGCCCAAGCTTTCAGGATGTCACATTATTTTGTTTCAAGTATGTCGGTGGTGACAATGCTGAGTGCTGGTTTTGGCCTCACGAATGACTGTCACTCAGAACTAACTGTCACAAGACCATTCTTTATTGAGCTTCCAAGATCTCTTGTGCAAGTAGTAGTGTACTGGAATATGCCCATGCATCAATGGTTAAAGAATTATGTGTTTAGGACATGTCAACCATTTGGGCACTTTGTGGCCCTCCTATCAACTTATGTGGTCTCTTCATTGCTCCACGGTCTGAATTTCCAATTAGCTGCTGTCCTGCTGAGCATTGGAACCTTTTCATATGTAGAATATAACTTTAGATACAAGGTTGCATCAGCATTGGAAGTCTGCTGCTTAGCTAACCCATGTACAAAGGCATGCCACCACAGACACAAAAAGAACAGTTTCCTAGCTGTCATTATCAACACTGTATTTTCCTTAACAACAATAATACACCTTGCATATCTTGGAGTAATGTTTGAGGCATCATTCTCTGTCCAGGAGTCTGGCTACTCTTATAATCATACTCTCAGTAAATGGGAAAACCTTAATTACTTCAGTCATGGTTTAGTAGCATTCACATACATTATCTATTTAATGATGTAACATTACAGTGAATAGTCAATAGCATTATAAGTAACAATTTTAGAATTCACAATTCTTACATTGTATCTTAGGTTTATTTGCACAAACATAATCACATCTAATCATAGGTATTAGTAGAAATATTTATATAGGGCTTAGATCAATATTTGGTAGTTATATTGTTAACTGGTTTGTTAATAAAACACAGTAATGCTATCATTTTATATTAGAATCATTCCTGAATTCATTGTGTGATACTAACTCAAAGGGCCATCTCAACTATGAGAAGTATATGTAGATGGATTGGAAACATTTTACATTATTTGTATAAATACTAAATCCATGAAGAACGGTTGAATTGAAAATTTAGCCATCCTACAATAAAAACAATATCCTGAAATTCAGTGCAAACATTTTTTTTACTTTAAAATGACGGGTCAAAATAAAGTTAACAGAATACTGACATAACATTTAAACGGGTACCTATATAATTTTGTAGAATTCAGGTTCTCTATCTTCAGGTCATTGAAATCTAGATTGTGACTGGCAGATGTGTTTTAATCCATTTAATTTTCTACCTTAACACAAACAGAAAAAAATATGATGCTTATAATATTTAGGTAGATACATTGTTTATTACAACAAGATCAAAATATATTTATAAAAATGTGTTCATCATAAATAATTAAATAGTATACAAGGCACATTTATCATGGTAGAGTAGTAAATTTGTAATGGAAATGCTGGGTAGTATCACACATTTATTTTTTCATTGTAAGTACTAAGAAGTAAGGTGATAATGTTTACATGTCTGAAGTCAATCTGAAATGAAAACTTTGTAATGTACTTTATGTAGGTTTTAATCATAACAATATCAATTTCAAAACTGATAAGTTTATTTCTAGAGGTGGGCACTGACGAGCCTTCCAACAGTCCAAATAGCGTGGCTGCAATCCAAAAACGGTCCGTGAATGTCAAAAAAATACATTGTTTAATAATAGCATGGCGTCCATTTGGATGAATCCTTTGGAAGGCTCGTCAGTGGCCTGCTTAAGGAAGGAGGAGGATATAGTATATCATTGAAATATCAATCTTTTGAATCTCATCCTATTCTTAACTTTTATATGATTGATCTCTTAGTAATACTATGTATTAAGACTACTATTTTAGCTCTTAAGCAAAAAATTTCTATACTTTTCCTTTAATTACAAAAAGTGCATGAAGAAAATGTAAGATCATAAATCATAAAAAATAGCAGCACAATAAAAACAGCTGAAGTTGTTATCAGACTTTTTCTTACAACCAACTTATTTTATTAAATTCTATTTTAAAGTTTTTTCTGGTAACATCACTAGATGTTCTAACATTTGCAGTAAAGGTTTCATCCTCATTTTGGAACACTTGTATCCTGTGATTCACTTTTTCAGTAGTAGGGATGTCAGCACAAGCCTCAGTGTTCTCAAGCAAATCTTTGCTTGAGTTAAAGTACTCTGGCCGTGTGTATAATATAGTCACTTCATGGCCTTGCACAGCTTTTTGAACAATACGAAGAAGATTTCTCAAATAGATATCCATCTTGGTAATTTTAAAGCTCTGTTCTGACCAGTAGAATGCTGTCAGTGTATCAATCACACACAGTGAAATATTATTATGTTTTCTTAAAATATTTTCTAGGTTTTGGAAAGTGGTGTATAGTTGAGTGGCTTCAAAAACATCCAATATGAAAATATTATCAATCATATCATTTAGCACCTTTGCACAGTCATCTTCATGAAGGCCAACATTGTGTGTGTGAAGTTTATTCTGTAATGCTGCAGTTAATGCTTGTAAGCTAATGTGACCATCTGTATTTAATATTAGAACACCTATTTCGGCACCACCAAATTTTATAGGAAGTACAGCTTCGATAATCATATCAATGAGCAGAAATGAACAGCTTCTGTTACTAAATATTTCAATCACTTCTCCTGGCTTCGGACCCGATTGAAACAAGTTAGGGTAGAAATTGTCGACTGTAGTTTTCTTGGTGGACAATCTTGTTAATAATTGTATTCCGGATTCTACTTTGAATTTAGTTTTCTCCATGTCTAAAGGAATCTAAACAAGGTTACTTTTTAAAGTTTTTAACTGTAATTTTAAAAGTTTCCAATAGTTTAACAGCATACCTATGCTTTAGGCAGTGTTGGTGCAAACGTAGTTTGATTTTTTAACAAATCGGCGATACCATTTTATAATAATATTAAAATTGCAGTTTCTTCTAAAGTTATATAACAAATCGGCGATACCATTTTATAATAATATTAAAATTGCAGTTTCTTCTAAAGTTATAAATACTCAACTAAACAACAAAATCTCGTAAATCTCGTTTATATTTTGACAGTTTGATGAGTTGAAGTACGTTCAGAAACCAATGCATTTACACTCTTTGAACCTTAGTATTAAATAAATTATCTAATTTATTCGTTTTAATATGCTCGTCTCATTGGATTATGATGACAGCGTTTTACACAAAAATAAAACGCTAATTAAATAACTTACCCTATTCGGAACCTAATAATAATATTGAGAATGGCAACCCTGTTGTCGGTCGTATTGTCCTTTTCTAGCATATACGTCCCTCTCTCTCCCACACTCCCACCACACAGCAGTTTGCTTTTTGGCGGTTGTCGCAAAAACAAATTTCCAACTCATTGTCTCAAAATTACACCAGGCAGGATTAAAACTTTAGGTTCCGAATAGGGTAAGTTATTTAATTAGCGTTTTATTTTTGTGTAAAACGCTGTCATTAAACAACTGTACCGCTATTCGGAACCTAATAATAATATTGAGACGTGTTTGTTATCGCCTGGTGGTGGGAAGACGCCAAGCCAATGTGATTATACATGTACTTATTATGTATATGTAATATTATTATATTATGAGTGTTTAATTAATTATGCAGTACACCCTTTATTTTAACACCTGTGAGGAGAGAGGTATTTAGTAAAGCATACAATTTGATATTCCATTATATTATGATTATGATACTAACTTAACATCTTGTATACGTACTTAATGTACTTATAAATGTTCAAAAAGAATAAGTGAGTCACCACAAGGGTGCTATACTTAATTACTTAAATGTAGGTATGTGAAAACTAGGTAAAAGAAGATGTGATAAGTCAGTCTACTCTTCAAAGAGCATACAACATCTGTTATAAGGAGTAATGTAATTCAAGTATGAAAAGATAAAAATAATAACGTACTAGAGTAGTTTTTATTTATAAGTCGCAATTCTTATCAAATTTGATAATAATTATCTATAATAGTAAAGTAAGCAGTTGCAGGAATATAACAAGGACAGGACCTTTCTTATTTCCAGAATCCCTCGGGATTAGGTAGACGAATATTTTAATTATTCGTTATATCACTATCACCACAAACAGAGTTAATAAAATTAGGTACTTATTCAAATGTCATAGGGAATCACTAAATTTATTTAATGACTGTAAGCCATATACTTGGTTATAGGTTATAGTTATAGCTATAAAATGCATTTAACCCTTTTATATGCTTTACTAACGAGAACGCAAGTCACTGTAAATACATAAATAAACCTTACTTAAAAGTGTGAAGGTTAGGTACTATGAGAGCTTAAGCCACAACACTCATTGTTCACTGCGCTGTGGCACTAGTTATGACGCTTTGTGGTGTTCTTGTGTAGAATTGCCACAGAACTTTATCAATAATATTTGCAGAGTCATTCTAATTAAATTCATGTTTAGCTATCATAACCTTAATTTTACTCAATAATTTGTATATATGTAGTAAGAGTAGTTTCTTAGTGGTTTACTTTATCTGGTGCCTACTGGTAGACATAAGCCTTAAAACTTTATTGGTTCTGACCGCTAAAGTGGCTTAATTTCTGTAAACTATTCATAGACATTGCTTAATTCTGAATATTCAGTTTTCTCTATTCAGTGTGTAAATTATAAGGAATCAGATACTTAATTCGAAACCCTAGCTCATCGCATAGGTGCTTTTAACCGAAATACAAATTTATGTGCTTATTTCGTGATTTTACATTATTTGCTGTGGGAAACCAGGGGGTTCCCGACCATTTGCCGGGCGCCTGTGGCCCCAAAGCCACAGCGCAGAGGCCCTTTAAGAGGGACCTATTTTATCCAATGCTAGAATCAACACTTTGTCGAATCTATTAGATATTTAGGTATACTTATCCTCCTTATGAACTAAGGATAATTGTTACTTGTTTATATTTCAATAATAGCAAGATTGTAAATTATTTTATATTCTGAAATATAATATTACTTAATTTGGGCCAGTGTACTTTTGTATACTATATCTCTGGCCTACTACCTACTATATAGGTTAGTCTAATAACATCCCGCCTCCTGGGAGGCAATATACAGAGTTCTTGGATATATATTCACGATATCGCTAAGTGTGTGGATCTAGTTTTCCGACACTTGACTGCATGAAATTATTGTGTACATTTTTTACAGGTCTCGAGCAAGAAGGGTACCTATATATAGGTTGAGGTCCTTAACTTGTGGATTTGGTAATAGGAGCAAGACACAGACGGGGTGTAAATTAATTGATCCACCATGTTTCAAGAGATTCATGTGCATTGATGCCTTCAAGTTACACTGTACAGACAGACTATATAACTCTTTTGCAGAGTTTTGCCAACATATTATAATATAATATTGTTCAGCTTTGGCTTTGTATTTTTAGGAATATTTTTTGTAAATACTGTGGCAACACCAAAGTCACGGTTCGAATTTAAATCTTGCTCTGTCATGAGCTGTCAGAGCCAGTATGTCATAGAACTACTACCAGTGCACATCACATATCGCTATTCTCGTTAATGTTCTCGCAATTTTGTTAAAAGCACTACTGCCAATCTCTAGACTATTTAAAATCAGTGCTGTGTAGCCGAAGGACGCCGTGCCCATCTGTGCAGTGGAAAAACCTAGGTCTAAGTTGGCCGACTGAAGGTAACGGTTCTGAGCTTACCTCTAGCTTGCGACAAGGGCAGCCCGGACCACCACCAGCAGTCCACAACAGAAACCAACGGTTCAACCCACAACCACCGGATTGCAAAGGTAACTTCGTCTCACACTATCTCGCACTTAAATTTAATTCCATATGTTAATTTGGCATACAACAACTTTCTTGCTCAACCGGCCCTAAAGTATTCCCCTATCGTCCCATTTTTTACAGTCCACTCTTTCGCCAGTGAACATTTTGGTCTTCGAACCGGATAATTTGAAAAGTGACCTTTGGTTTTTCGTTTGTCGTTGTCTGTTGCTTATTCAAATTCGTTTCGTCATATCATCTGCTTAATTCTAAATTTAGGGTAGACTTATAAAAAAAGTCGAGGGTAAGCAAGAAAGTTGGTGGTCGTGTAGTGGTGCTTTAATAAAATCATTCGGTCACTTATTTAATTACGGTGGCAACATTTTTCATAATTGTCAAGTGTCAACTGTCAGCTGTCTGTCATTGAAGTTGTGGAAGGTGAATTGCAGTTTGTTTTGAACATTTTTTGTGTAATTACTGCAATTTTGTGTAGTTTTGTGTTTATTAATATGGGAGGCAGTGATAAGTCTGGCGAGAAAGATGATGCTGGCGTAGACACGGTGATGATTGCTCGTGATTATCAGGTAATGAGAATAGAGTATTTGCAAATGTTGTCGGATGCTGAATTAGCTTTGTGTGACGAGAGTGAATTGTGTGCAATTGCGAAAAACTTTCATGAAGCTCAAATAAAACTTTTAAGTGCTGCTCCGCGAAGCGAGCACCGCGAGATTTGTTCCCATACCGCGATGTTCGACTCGAAGGTTAGGGCAGTGAGATCGCGTTTGCAGAATAGGAAGCAGGCCTTTGCTGGGGCTTCCGGGGTATCGGGGACGCCGCAGCCGGTCTTGCCGAAGTTGCCGAAGTTACAAATTAAAGCTTTCGATGGGAAAATTGAAAACTGGGTAACATTCATACAGTTGTTCAATTCTTTAGTACATAAGCGAACAGATATTGCCCCTGTTGAAAAATTACACTATTTACTGTCGAGCGTGCAAAATGAAGCATATGACCTTATAAAAAATTATCCTGTCACCGATGACAATTATAAGGTAGCATATGAGGCGCTGTACAAGCAATATAATAAAATTAAATTAATTGCTACAACTTATTATGATAAGCTTACTCAGTGTGAACCTGTAAAAGTGTCTCGGCCTAGTGACCTACAGCGGGTTCATAGGGTCTTTACTGAAAACTTGTCAATATTGAAAGGTTTCAGCTTGCCGGATAAAAACTTTTTACTTATTCAGTTACTGTGGTCGAAGCTGGATAGGAGCACGAAGGAGCAGTTTGAGCTAGAACACAACTCCGATGATATCCCGGAGTTTAGTAAATTGCAGAATTTTGTTGAGAAAAGATACCGAGCACTAGATGCTGCAGGGTCAACGGGCTTCGTTGCTAGTACCCCTCAGCCTAGCAGTAGTAAGCCTTCTAGTAAGCCAAAAATGGCCTTGGTGGTCACTGCTCCAACGTGTGTAGTCTGTAAGCTGGCTCATAGTCTTGTATCTTGTCCAACTTTTTTAAAATATGACCCCGCTGATCGGTTCAAATGTGTGAAAGAAAATAAGTTATGTATTCTATGTCTGTCGGGGTCTCATTCTGTCAAGTCCTGCAAGTCAAAACAGCGGTGTGAGCAGTGTCGTTTCTCCCACCATACGCTGTTACATTTTAATAATGCAAATGTGCCTGCCTCCCCGGCTGTGGATGTAAATAGCTCGAAGCATCCGTCTGACACATCGAATCCGCTGGCAATGGTGGCAAGTAATGTGGCGGCCTCTTCTTTGTTTGCAACTGCCAAGGTTTTGGTGAAGAATGCCCAAGGCGACTTGGTAGCGGTAAGGGCTTTGCTTGACTGTGCCAGTGCTTGCAACTTTATAAGCGAGGAATGTGCAAAGAAGCTTGGTCTCCGGGCAGAATATGGGAAGCATGCTGTGACTGGCATTGGTGATGTGGTTTCTAGGCCTGGTGGCACATTGTCATGTACTGTCTCGTCCAGGCTCGGGAAGTCTGATATTGCTATTACAGTAGAGGCTTATTTGTTACCAAAAATTTGTCCGGAAATGCCAACGGATCATGTTGATGTCTCATCATGGCGACATATCAGGGGCTTAGAGTTAGCTGACCCTCATTGGCATATTCCAGGACCTGTTGACTTGCTGCTGAACGTCAACATTCTCGCTTCTTCGTTACGCCCTGGTTTAACCCATGGGGCCCCTGGCCAGGCGACTGCCCTCAACACCATCTTCGGGTGGATTTTGATGGGTGACGCAGGCGACTGTGCAACGGACATCTGTCGTTCTCGGTTCCGTGGTAACAGCTGTCAACTGGTCGTGGGCAGGTTATCAATTGACGACTCTATTAAGAGGTTCTGGGAGTTGGAAGATGTCCGCTCTCCGAACACCGTCATTTTGTCGAAGGAGGATCAGCTGTGCGAGGAATATTTTCTCGCTAACTTTCGTCGCACAGAGGAAGGTAGATTCGTCGTTCCTCTACCTTTCGCTGACACTTCCAATAAACCCACCTTCTCGGGCTCTCGAGCCATTGCTCTTAGGAGATTTTCGTCGCTGGAGCGAAAGTTACTTAGTAACTCCGACTTCTACAAAAACTATGTAGCCTTTATGAAGGATTACGAAAGCTGTCGCCACCTTGAGGAGTGTGACCCTCCAAGGGTGGATGAGGGGAAGTTCTTCTACATCCCCCACCATGGAGTATTGAGGCCCTCGTCAACCAGTACTCCTCTCCGGGTCGTCTTTGACGCCAGTGCCAAGGACAGCCGAGGCATCTCGCTAAATGATGCGCTACTGCCAGGGCAGAAGCTGCAAAATAACATTTTCCACTTGCTCCTTCGTTTTCGGTGGCATAATGTTGTTTTCACGGCCGACGTCAAGCAAATGTATAGACAAATTTTAGTGTCCCCGGAAGATGCTGAATATCAGCGTATCCTATGGCGTCCGTCTGTCAATGAGCCTGTCCGGGACTATCGGCTGCTGACCGTTACTTACGGCGTTTCGTCCGCTCCTTACCAAGCTCTCCGAACTATTGCTCAGTTGGCAAGGCAATCGGGTGAAGAATACCCTTCCGGTTCGGCAGTTCTAGACCGCGACATCTATGTCGACGACGTGGTGTCTGGAGCTCATTCTATCGAAGAAGCACGGAAGCTTCGTTCGGAGTTGTCGACGATATTAGCTTCTGGCGGTTTCCATTTGCGGAAATGGACGTCGAACCACCAGGAGTTCTTCGACGGTGTCCCCTCCTCAGACTTGTATTCTGAAGACTTTCGGGAGTTCAACTCCATTGGGGACATCTCACTAAAAATTCTTGGCCTCTCGTGGTTACCTCAGGCAGACGACTTCACCTTTCGAGTGGCTGTCGAAGATCGTCGGTGCACTAAACGTACCATCCTCTCGGAGATTGCTCGGATCTTTGACCCTCTGGGCCTTCTCTCACCTGTGACGTTCTTAGCGAAATATCTCATGCAGTTGCTGTGGGTCTCAGGTGTCTCGTGGGATGACGACGCGCCAGAGAACCTTGTATCCGAATGGCGAGAGTTCAAAGCGCAGCTGCCTTCGTTGAGGTCCGTGTCTGTCCCGCGTCGTATGGTCAACGATTTCGTCTCGCTCGAAGTTCACGGGTTCTGCGACGCCTCAGAGCGAGGGTTTTGCGCGGTGGTTTACGTTCGAACGTCAGGCGAGGACGGAACGCAGTACGTCCAGTTGGTCTGTGGTAAATCGAGAGTGGCACCCCTGCGTAAATTGTCTATACCACGTCTCGACTTGCTGGCCGCGGTACTACTTGCAGACCTAGTGGAGTCGGTCGCAACGGCTCTGGAGCCTCTCCACAAAATCGACAAGGTGTACGCGTGGTCTGACTCTAGCGTTGCGTTGACTTGGATAAAGTCTTGCCCTTCCAAGTGGAAAACTTTCGTGGCTAACCGCGTGAGCCACATCCAGGAGATTATCGCTCCTGATTGCTGGCGACACGTGAGGACTGGCGACAACCCTGCCGACTGTGGGTCGCGGGGCCTCTTGCCGGACGACCTGGTCCACCATAGTAACTGGTGGAAGGGTCCATCTTGGCTCGTGCTGGACAAGTCTGACTGGCCTAAGTCAACGTTATCAGTCGACGTGGATGTCCTACACGAAGAGCGCAAGGTGACTGTCCTTACTGTCTCTGTGCAGGAGACGTGGACAGACAACTTAATGAATAAGTTCTCGGCACTGAGGACACTCCAACGTGTCCTCGCCTATTGTTTTCGTTTCGTGCACAACGTAAGAAATCGGAAGACGCCCAACAACTTGTTGGACGGTCCTCTAACACCCCTGGAGATTAAACAGGCGCTTATGTTCCTCGTGCGTTCTGTTCAACAACACCACTTTGCTTCGGAGATCGAGAAAGTGAAAAACAATCTTTCGAACTTTCTCCCGAAAGCATTTAAGAAATTGTCTCCATTCCTCGATGACGCGGGTCTCTTGAGGGTGGGCGGACGCCTGTCGCGAGCTTCTCTCGAATTCGATGTTAAACATCCCCTGTTGCTACCTCGCGACGATCGTCTTACCTCCCTCTTGATCGACGAGTACCATAAGCGTTTCATGCACCCAGGCGTCCAGACGCTTCATAATTTGCTGGCGCAGCATTTCTGGATACTGTCCCCAAAGCGAGCTATCCACGCTGTCACGTCAAAATGCATGAAATGCTTCCGTGTTCGACCACTCGGTGCTCCTGCGCCGTTCATGGGCGACTTGCCGTCTTATCGGGTAGCCCAGCTCAAAGCTTTCCTGAGTGCTGCTGTCGATTTCGGGGGACCTTTTGACATAGCTCTGGGTCGCGGGCGAGGTAACAAGACCTACAAGGGTTACATTTGCGTTTTCGTGTGCACCTCGACAAAGGCTGTACACACGGAGCTCGTCACTGAGCTGTCCTCAGACGCGTTTCTTGCCGCGCTTCGCCGCTTCGTCGCGCGTCGTGGTGTAACCGGTTGGTATCCGACCAGGGGAAGAATTTTGTCGGCGCGAGCAATATTTTGCAACGTATTGTAGGAGATGCTGCGACGCATAGCGAGATTAAATTCGAGTTCAATCCGCCAGGCAGCCCTCACTTCTCGGGTCTCGCTGAGGCCGGTATCAAGGCTGTTAAAACACATTTGGCTCGAGTCATCGTGAGTCAGAGGTTGACGTACGAAGAGTTTCTAACCATCTTGACCCAGGTCGAGGCTCTTCTTAATTCGAGACCCCTTACTCCTCTCAGTACCGATCCTAACGACTTATCGGCCCTTACTCCGGGCCATTTTCTCACAACGGAGCCCTTATCTGTCGTGCCCGAGGAAGACCTATCAGACGTTCGGGTTAGCCCTCTCCAACGCTGGAAGCTGCTTCAGAAGATGCACCAGGACTTCTGGAACAAATGGTCCAAGGAGTATATGCATACCCTCCACCAGCGGATGAAGTGGCACGATAGGCAACCCAACGTCCAAATTGGTGCACTAGTGCTCGTTGTGAATGAGCAGACGAGCCCAATGAAGTGGCCCCTGGGTCGCATCATCGACACACACCCCGGATCCGACGGGATCTGTCGTGTGGTCACTGTGCGCACGGCCATAGGGTTGTACAAACGGCCTGTGGTCAAACTGTGCCCACTGCCTGCATAGTCGCTTTAGAGCGCTACCTTTGTGTTGTCCATTTTTTCGTTTTAGACTTAATATTATCGTACTTACCTTACTTTATTGTTTCTTTTTCGCTTAGTCAAAATACAATGCATTTTGGTGGGCGGAATGTTCAGCTTTGGCTTTGTATTTTTAGGAATATTTTTTGTAAATACTGTGGCAACACCAAAGTCACGGTTCGAATTTAAATCTTGCTCTGTCATGAGCTGTCAGAGCCAGTATGTCATAGAACTACTACCAGTGCACATCACATATCGCTATTCTCGTTAATGTTCTCGCAATTTTGTTAAAAGCACTACTGCCAATCTCTAGACTATTTAAAATCAGTGCTGTGTAGCCGAAGGACGCCGTGCCCATCTGTGCAGTGGAAAAACCTAGGTCTAAGTTGGCCGACTGAAGGTAACGGTTCTGAGCTTACCTCTAGCTTGCGACAAGGGCAGCCCGGACCACCACCAGCAGTCCACAACAGAAACCAACGGTTCAACCCACAACCACCGGATTGCAAAGGTAACTTCGTCTCACACTATCTCGCACTTAAATTTAATTCCATATGTTAATTTGGCATACAACAACTTTCTTGCTCAACCGGCCCTAAAGTATTCCCCTATCGTCCCATTTTTTACAGTCCACTCTTTCGCCAGTGAACAAATATAAATGACTGCATTTGTTTGGGTGTACTTGTTCCACGACAAAAACATATTTATATATATTACAATGTATTTTTGAAAAGTACTCGCCTTTCAAAATAGCTTCGCCTTTTCGCAAGGCTTGCTGCTGTTTCACATTGTGCAAAGCAAACAGTATCGCAATGCTATAATTTTGTATAAATTGAGAACTAGAGGGTCATGCCCTAGACGTGACCGCCCAGAAGTTATACTAGAATCGTTCGTGCAAACCATTAAGTCACTGTTTATTAAAAACCTTATGACTGGGTACATTACATTCCACGGTAGGTACATTTGTTAAACGTATAGTATCAAACTATGACGAATAATGTTAAGTGAATTAAGTGATAACAATATTTGGTCCGTGCATAGAAGCACGTGCCTTTGAGATTAGTGCATGGGTAGTTTAAAATAAACTTAATCTGTGCATAGGAGCACTTACGATCAAGGTGGTTCGAATCCTCAAGGTTCACAAGGCAGACATAAGGGTGTAAAATAAATCATTCATAAACGCCCCGTTAGGTCAGTTTTGTACATTTTTATTTCCAACATGCTTGTGCAGCACATGACAATTTTCCTATACCATGCCAGTCAGGGATATAATAATTAAATAGGTACCTAACCTTGGTTATGTCGTGTACCTACATAGGTAGGTACTCGTAAAAATGTTAACTGAAAGACTAGTGCTCTCGAGGCAAATATAATTTATATTAATTTCTAGTCTGTCATAGCAGGCATAGACTTCAAAGGTTTTTAGATATTCATAGGGCCGCTAAACGGAACCCTTTGTACACCTTGAGCAGGCTGTTTGTGCTCTTGTAATTTTATTTTCACACCATCAGTGATATTAAACATAGCTTATTTCAGAATTGAACCGTAAGCTATGTTGTGTCGTGAGCTTAAGTGAGCCTGATTTAATTAGAGTCCACAGATTATCTGGACCTTGGAGGATTGACCACACCTTATTCTAAATATCAATATTCTGTCTGGGCTTATGGTCGAATTTAGGTGACTAAATCTCTTAGTATTATCTATGCCACCAACGTTATGAGGCTTAGCGTCTCTAGACCACAATTTTATATTAGGGTGCAAAGATTTTTTCATCTTTAAAATAAAAATGAGTCGAGATAGGCCTGGAATCTTAGGTTATTTCATATCTATTATATTATAATTTTAGAAATGTTAATTATTCCAATTTTGAGTTTAGCCAATAGGGTGTCCGGGACCCTTAAAATAGATTGGTAAACAAAAATGAAACCTCGAATAACGTAACCTATTTCGACTGATTTTTACCCAGAACATTATTTTGTTAGAACCCTTTTCACTTGTCCTTTGTCCAAAAGGAGGTATTTACATATTCATCTTTGTTATATTTTTATGATTGTGGCCTACTCGCTCGCCTGTGTTATGACCATATCATTTAATTTCTGACATGCCTTGCGCAGGCTTATATAGGTTGTAATATCATCATCAGTAACTGGACATCAATTTGTGAATGAATCAAAGATTCTTTGGCACACCTTACGCAGGTGGAAACATGGCAGCCTTGCGCAGGCTTAAATAGGTACACAACATATTGGTATCATCACAAATAACTTGACGTTAGTTTGTGACTGAATAAAAGATTCTCTTAGGCACACCTTACGCAGGTGGAACCATAACAGACATAGCTTAAGAATATCATTCAAATGAAGTTTATGTTTATGGGTAATATTCCCTTAGTTGCGAGTTCTTCGCTCGACAAGGGGAAAGGATTTACTTTAATAGGCACTTTTAGAAAGTGTCATTCACGGTGACGAGATTTGCCATGACTAAACTTTAACTCTACAGTTAGCGAATATAATTTGAAATTATGAAGCAAACCATGCGTCTTCGTCAATGAATCAATCTAAACATTCCCATATTGTTAATGCCCTTTCAAGTCACAGGCTTCCGATTTTATTTAAAACGTTTACAAGTGTAGGTACTATTTATGTAGGTAGGTAGGTAGGCTTAAAGAACCGTCTTGTATGTACCTATAGTTACATATAGAATGAATAATCAAGTTATTCAAATCCAAAATAATACAAGCACATATAGCAACTACATGCAAGAGTTCTTTTAAGCTGTTAGTACCTGTTATTTATTTAAAGAGATACCTATCTACCTACATTTTAACCATTTTTTTTTTTTTTTTTTTCAAAATCTAAGATCTAGTTGGAGAGATGTAAATTGATAAGGAGTGAGATACTTAAGGATTTCCATGTCATTCTTGCGCAGAGCCATGCTAATATATCTCTTTATCTAGTCAGACTTAAGTTTACGTACTGCCGAAGTACTCACTTTCCACAAAAATAAATGCAATTCTTGCGATGTAGGTTTGTTCGTTACCTTGTGTCCCTCAGAGCGGAAATAGAAGCCCCGCGAAGCGGGGCTTCGTCGACTCCTAAGCGGGTACACGTTATTTATCAGCAAGTTTATTACCAAAAATGCAATATTATATTTAACCCGGAACGGGATAAACCGACAAGTTGCTGATAGATACTTGGACAGATAAACCCTACACGTCTATAAGCTTCTACCTTAATACGTAGGTTCTACGTAACACGTATTAACTATCCGATCCTTTCGTATTCGAAAACACAAATCACTTGAAAACTGAAGGGTATGCCTCCACACATCACCATTTAAGTGTTATACCTAATTTCAACAGTTATTATAGACACACAAAGATTTAAAGTAATAAGTAATAAGACTCTGAAGAGACTTAATGTAGGTATAATATTAATTAAATTCTAATGGTGACAAGTGCACGCTTTACCAGCTCGATGTGTTTTCTACCATTATGTGTTTTAGTATTTTCATTAGCATAGCCACGGTGCGCGCAGGCAGCCTTTGAAAACTTACACATTACTATTCCGGATCGTTTTTATTTGCTAGATAGTTTAACGGACACTAAATTTAATTATTTATTTCGAACGGCAAAAGCCGTTAGAAACTGTTTTTCAATATAGTCAGCTAAACTGGGGTACAATTCAAAAACTCACCAGCAGTTTAGCTTCACGACCTTCCAGATGGAAAAACAGCAAGCCAATGAGTTGGAAATTTGTTTTTGCGACAACCGCCAAAAAGCAAACTGCTGTGTGGTGGGAGTGTGGGAGAGAGAGGGACGTATATGCTAGAAAAGGACAATACGACCGACAACAGGGTTGCCATTCTCAATATTATTATTAGGTTCCGAATAGCGGTACAGTTGTTTAATGTCTAATTTCCAACATAAGAGTACTACTTGCGCCCAAAAGAAAGGAAGAACAAAATTGGTTTGCAAATCTTTAAGCGATGAATGTGACCGCAGTCGTTTGGAATACTTCGCACGGAACGACATGTGCAAGCAAGACAGCGCTATGCATTAATTGTAGAGCGACGTCCCGTTCTCACCTGTCATTCCGTACGGAAAACGAATGAAAATCCGAACGTCTGAGGGTCTACCGCGAACCACGTGTTGCCTCCCTGTCACACTTACGAACAAATTTACAAGTGCAACTTAGAGGCAACATGTCGAACGTGGTTTGCGGTAGGCCCTCAGCTGCCAGGGTGCCCGGGGCTGAGTGGCTACCGCGAAAACAGAATTTCGCAAATTGCGGGGATCTTTCCCTTTTACTCCAATGAAGGCGTAATTAGAGTGACAGAGAAAAATGCCCGCAATTTGCGAACTTCGATTTTCGCGGTTATAGCCCTGTAACCGCGAAAATCGCGGTAGCCACTCGGGTTACAAGCTCCTATATAGTGAGTATTATATTCTTTGGTTAGAATTATTATATTCTACAAGCGAATCGACAGGAATGCAAATTCTAAAACTTATTAGGTATCCAAACACTCCCTTCACTGTAGCAGGCTGGCAGCTGTCATTTTCGCGATGCTGTCATAGTACATGTACATATCATAGATATAAGAATATATACAGATGCCTTCCAAGCGAGCTGTCAGTGGGACCACTTTTTGTTTAGTGTACGATTAACAAAGCGACCCACTTTGTTGTAGCCATGTCGATAAAGTCATATCGATAAACTATCGACATTTCTTGCAATTTTAATTTTACTTCAAAGGTTTAACTATACCTAAAATGAACAAAAACGCTTTTATTCTTTATTGTGGTTATCAGAGCACAATTTTGTAGTCACGCCCCAGGAGAGAACCAAGGGAAAGTTCAGATATTTAATTAAAATACATAAATACCTATTAAAATAGGTGGTCCGCAATAATTGAATTATTTTATTACATTATAATATATTCATTATCCATTAGCATTTCAATTATGTTTATGTTTAACGAAGATATTGAAGCTTCAATTAATCGCTATTTCGTTCCGCTGTGTAGCGTTTATCGATATATAACATGATTAAAATCGACTTTTCACATCCCTAAAAGAGCACACATATACGTTTTTACGCACACATGCACAACCCGGGTCGCCTAAAAAGGGGCCACTTGGATTTGAAGTCCATCTTGTCAACAGTATAGTTGTCCTTTTTTGACAAATGGCATTTTAAAAGAGCGAGGAGAGAGAAATGATACTAGTTGCTGCGCCGTCAAATAGAACAATAAAGGTAGGGCCTTGGTACATATTGTTCTTGGCACGCGCGATATCGCAGTTTTATTTGATTTTATACAAAATCCACTAGAACCTGTGTAATATAGTGGGTAAGAGAGAAGAAAATAAAAATTATAATATCTTAAAAATATCGCAAACTAAACAATTTCTTAAAACCTTACTAATTTGTATTTTTTACAGAGGCTCCAATGATGAGTACCTGCAGTCTTTGTAATCTTTAAATTTGAAGATACGAAGTACTAAATACCTAAAAAGAACAGGCTGTGTACTTGGGGAAAGCAAATACTTCTACATATTTAATAATTAAGCAAATTCAGGACTAGATAAAAATGAAATACTGCAGCCTACTTTTGATATTTATCATAACCTGCGGTCTTCTAGAATGCATGGTTGCAGAGCTAATAACTATGTCCTTGATGGGTGCAGCTTTTATAACAGGTGGCTGGTACAAGTGGCAAACGATAAAAGAGAACTCATATTGTCGGTTCATGGAATGCTGCAATGCAAATTATGTCCCTTATGACATTGAGAGTAAGTTTAAAATTATTGGTAATGGAGCTGTAATGTATTCAATAAACTTTTAATAAATGTTCACTACAGAATCAACCTTACCATAATACTGCCCTCCTAAGACGAATAGTGTTATCTCATAAACAAATGATTTTGAACATGGAATTCTGAGTAATCGAAACTAAAGTATAAGTTAGCAGTGAATTTTATTTTGAGATAGCGCTATTTGGCTTAGGCTATTTGGCAGAGTATATGAATAGAAAAATTTGAAAAAAACAGCACTAAGTATCATAACACAATAAGCTGCAGTTTACATGTTTTCACTTCAAAATATTTTCAGAATTAAAGACATCACTCGCCAAGTATATGTTTGGACAACCCTTAGTGAATGAGCTAGGCAGTATCATAAGTGCACACAAAGAAGCAGTGCTAAATAACAGCAACCGGAAAGCACTAGTGATCAGTCTGCACGGTTGGTCTGGGGTTGGCAAGAACTATGCATCCAATATGATCGCTGAGGCCCTCTACAAGAAGGGAACTAAAAGCCAGTATGTCAAGTTGTTCATGGGAGACAAAGACTTCAACTGTGAGGATTTGGACAAGAAGAAGGTAATGTTAAAGAATACAGTATATAAGATGCGGTAACAAATCTAATAATTAATAGATGGCAGTATGTTTTTCTTTTGAAACATTATATTTTGATCTGAATGATATTTATTGTAATTGTTGACTTTTTTACATACCACAACAATTTGATTCCACCTGTATTGGGTATATTCTTAAGACATTAAAGAATAAAGCAATTTAGAATCAATGCCATGGACTATGAAAATGAGTCACTATACTACCTATGCAAATAGACCTTATTAAAATGCATGTGAGTGAAATTAGTTACAAATATATTATTTAGACACGATCAAACAGCAGAATTTAGGAGTTAACCCGTCAAACGCCCACCATACAACAAATTGATGCAAAGCAATTTGACCCATATTGATTTGTAGTAACACACGTCTGATACTGAGTCACTATAACCCAAATTGAGTTAGCATCACTCGTGTCTTGGTAGGGCGCTCCACGGGTTAATAATGTTCCTTGAGAAATTATGCCAAAACTCTTTATCTTCAACTAAATAATTATGTAGGTAAAGTTTACTCGGGTAATTCCGAATGTCGAAAACTGTCGGATAATTCCGAAATGAGACTTTTATTATGATGGAATAAGGGTGATTTTCATCTGAATTTCGGAATTATCCGACATTCGGTATTACCCGAATACACGTTACAATAAAATTGTACCATTCCTAACACACAAAACATACATAATAAATTTACCTTTTCAGAAGGAAGTAATGTCCGAAGTATTCAGGGTTGTGAAGAGCTGTCCAACATCTCTAATAATATTTGATGAAATACATGACATGTGTCCGAGCATTCTGGACACTGTGAAGCCATTCCTGGATCACCACCAGTCCGTGGATGGGGTAGATTTTAGGTGTGTATATATTTGATTATCATTTTAGAGACTGTTATCTTGAGCAGGGGTCTCCAAGCCTTACGCTGCCCTTACGCGTAACTTTTATTCTCCCCAACCGGAAAGGGCGCGCGGGTCGCAGTTTGAAGAAGACTGCTCTTGAGAATTGTGTTAATTAAAATATGAAGAGTTCATGAGAAAATTGAGTACCTTCTTTCTAGATTTGTTTGTATGGTCTTTCTTTTACATTATCCTTATCCTCAGCAATTCCTTGTGACTATACCCGGCTAAGTATTGAAATAGGTATTTGGGGCTATTACGGGTAAAACATAATATGTATATTCTTAAAGATCCAATTTCCTGCATTTCAGGAACAGCATATTCATCTTCATCTCCAATATAGGAGGAGGTCAGATAGCCTCAACTCTGCTGGACTTGTATGGACAAGGAGTGAAAAGGAACGATGTGGAATTCCACATGTTCGAACCTATTATTCGCAAAACGGCATATTTTACAGGTACGTCTATATTCCTTCTGCATGCTTCTGCTTAAAATTTAATTTTCGGAGCAAGCTCGAATTATACCCAGGTGTTGGATTTTACTTCAAAGATTTTATTACAGAAATATAGATAGACATACTAAAAGCTTAGTAATAAAATCTCGTAATATACATAATACTCCACAGTGGTGTACTCTCAGCCCACGTCTCGCACGTCTTTCGTCGGGATCGCTATATGACTCAAACTTGTGATATAACATTTGTTTGCAGGTGGCTTCAAGCAGTCGTCGACAATCGCGAACCACCTGATAGACCACTACATCCCGTTCCTGCCCCTGGAGCAGCAGCACGTGGAACAGTGCGCGCTGGCCGAGCTGCGCGCGCACGGCGTCGCCGAGCCCACCGAGCACATGATGGCGTAAGTTGTGCCCACTATGCCTATAGTTGGTATTTAGCATTAGAAAAAAGGTAAAAAATCTAGGAATGTCTTTTTATTGAAAAACACTTTTTTTAAATAAGTCACGGCAAATATGTAACAATTATGTATCATATATGATTTATTACATTATTTTGCTTTCATAAGTAATAGTTACTGATTTTCAAAAAGCGTGTTTCTATGAATAGACGCGTCAAGATTGTATCGTCGTAGTCTTATTCTAATGCTAAACAAACGAACTATAGGACTGAAGCCAAACGTCATGCATGGTTTAAAACAAATGTAAGCGTTACTAATACTTCTTGGACCTGTGTACCTATTATGATTTTATCTCATATATTTTTCTCATTTTCAGAGATGCGATGTCTGTGATAACGTACGGCCCGAGCGAGGCGCAGCCAATTTTCGCTAATAACGGCTGCAAAAGATTCACGAAGCACATTCCCTACGTAGTACAGAAGCACAAACCGAAAAAGGAGAACAGTGAACTATAAATAGGTCTATTGTTATAAGTTTCAATTGTGATAATTTAACAAATCGTGTTTACTTTTTAAAAGCGAGGTTCACACTGACCTAGCATTTGGGCATGAAGCATTTTACCTACCCGCGGTCGAACAAACACGGCACGCGAACTGCTTGAAATGGAGCTTCTGACAGCTGCCTGTCCTTTGACCGCCAAACATGCCATTATTAATCTTTGTGCATTTCATTAAGATTTACAAAGACATGTTATAACTTATAATAAAATAGTCGTGAAGGTTAAGGTTCAAGGAACCTTGTTGGTATTCAGTCATTTTTGCACTGAGTCAGTCTAGAGTCTAGACAGATAAGCATTGGCGGCTACTCGACAAGTCTGGACCCGGCTAAATGGAGTCACGTTGAGCGAGTATATAATACAAGAAATTCCTATACAAGTTACATTTTGTGACCAATGAAACCAATGATTTTGTGAGTTTGAAACAATGGCAGTAGGAAGTTCTCAAAAAGTTCATCACGGTTTTTCTCTATATTTTGAGTTAGATTACGTTTATGTCATAAGATCTAATCTATGGATACAAAACACGACTTACGTATGAGTATTAAATACTCTTATTTTAAATAGAACTATGTTCTGCTTCGTACCTTAATTATAAAATGTTTAGCAACTAATATAAGTGACCTAATTTATTATAAAAATGAAGAGATCTATAAGTATTTTTTCATACTTAACGGGTGTCCTAACTTGTTAAAAATATACTTGTAATGTGTGGCCTTAAAGTAAAAAATAGCGCAGGCGTCACAAAAGTAAACTAAACAATGTTTAAACCTATAATCAAACACTTATTAACTTTTACAATTTGGAATAAGTACTACGAACAAAATGTACAGTCGAGCTGTTCTGTAAGTATTTTATACAACCAAGCTAGGAATCTCTCTGGAAAGTTACCTCCTTATTTGTGCCAAGTTAATTTTGTGTCATTTGGGTGCTTATGGATCTCAGGCTCAGCTATTGCACTGGGTATGACGTCATTCTTAATTTATTTAATTTTTATCCGGTTGCCCAGTGATACCTATTAATCGAAATAAATTAAGTTTTTTTTTATACTGTATGTTTGTTTTTCGTCCATCAACGTTAAAAAAATAAATGTTACTAGTACTGCTTTGTTTTACTCACATTAACCTAATCAAACCTATACTTGGTCTCTTTCATAAATACAAGCTTTATTGCTGTCTGTATTTTTCAACCAGTTGTCTTACACAAGTACATATTGAGACGATTGTACCAAATCCAAACACAACGAGGTTACATTAGTATATAACCTAGTTTCTAGGCCTCCTTCCGTCTCCAACTCTCGATCATGAGATCAGCTCGATATAAGCATATTCACAATATTGCATTGTCATTGGTGCCTGTGAGTATACCAAATTCGAGGCTTATCAAATGTCAGGATGTGGTTCTAAATTTCTTATCTTCTAAGATGTGACTCAAACCACCTTATCAAATACTAGCTGACAGAGGAACACATTCGCTTACACGAATATTAGCGTAGTTTTTTGTTTCCTTTGGTCTTAGGTATAATACATGCAGTCACTTACCGTCCATATCCGAACTGAAAATAAAAGGCTTTTCAATTCTCGTAAGCTCGTTCAGGACTAAAAAAATAACGCAATGTGTTTAAGGAATGCGTTAATTTATTGGTGATTAAGTATATATGTTACTATTATTAAGCAAAGTTAGCACAAGCAAAGGTGCAAGAAGTTGTCTGGGTAGCTGAGGTGCTCCGACAGCCACTGAAGCGGCGCGTCGCGCGGTATCACAATGCCGTGCGTCCGTAATTTCACTGAAAATTATAAATACTAATTAATCGTTTCAAAAGCCGCAAATAGGGAGAGTAGGTACGTGAACTGTGGGGGGCGACACGGGTGACCCCGGCTTATAGGCGCTTCTTAGGGGTTGTGCACAAATCACGCGAGGTATTTTCGGCTACTTTTTGACCCCCCCTCCCCCTTGGTGATATTTGGTGAGGTTTTTGGCAACCCCCCCACCGGACACAACCTCACGTGTATTTTTTTAATTTTTTTTTCATTGGAGTAATTTTAAGATAAATAGTATTGTATACTTATAGAAAATCTTGTTTATTTTTCTATTTTCGTTAAATAGACTCGCTATTTTGAAGTGCAGAGTGAATTTATGTTTAACGTAATCGAGAAATAGTATCTAATCAAGTGGTAGGTTTTTTTTTCTTAGTTTCGTTCACTGTAGAAAAATACACGTGAGGTTTCCTTATACCCCCCTCCCCCAACGTGATTTTTTCCTGACCCCCCTACCCCTATCGAACCTCGCGTGATTTGTGCACAACCCCTTATAGGAATGTTGGTCTTACAAGATTATGTACTTAACTACTTGTAAGAATATTTTCTTATTGACACAATTCATATGTACATTGTACCTACATGAAAATCTCACGTGCTCAAAATTAAACGTAACTTACAGGGAGAAGAGAATGATATCTGCCGTAATTTACTCGAAATTACACTCCAAAATTGTATGTACTTAAAAAAAGTTTAACGCTTGTCTTGTAATAAGGTTTAATGGAACATAGAATAGCTCCAAATCAAACAAGGCCACTTATAAGCTGGGGGGCTACCGCGAAAACCGAATTTCGCAAATTGAGGGGATTTTCCTCTTTTACTCGAATGAAGGCGTAATTAGAATGACAGAGAAAGATGCCCGCAATTCTCGAACTTCGATTTTCGCGGTTATAGCCCAGATTTGCGACATGTAACGTAAAAATTTTAAGGCATGTAAAGTTCACATACCATCAGGCTTATCGGGATATAGTTCTGCTATCATCTGCTGGAGTATTTTCCTACTGTTATCACTGTTCTTTGGACTGACTAGATGCTGACTGAAGGTTCCGTCGTCGGAGTATATTCGTATTGGAATGTGCTTGAAGCCTTCACTGTCACCGTGCGACTCCATCAATCTTCTGTTTATGGCCCAGAACTGATCGAATTTGTCTGTAAATAAATTATTTTTTGTGATTCAGTAGCCGAGAAATAACGTGTGTGGCGTCCAACACGCTCATACCAATGAATTTCTAAAGGTGTTTGTTGCTATGCCTACTTGAGTAAAGAACATTTAGAATATAGATTCTTGAAACTGATGTTTTTGTTGGTAGTGTTACTAGTTAGCTTTTGAGTGGCAAAAAGTATACATGTTTTTGAAACTAGATGAAATCAAAGGTTTTACTTGCATAATATAATATCGTCGGGTGACAAGCAAAAAGTCACTAACTAACACCCTTGAAATTATTGGACAATAAACCGTTTTATAAGTGTAATAAAGTGCATTGTTACTTTAATTTTTTGATAGTACTTAGTGACTTTTGCTTGTCACCAGACAATATTATGTATTAAAATATGATGCATACCATTCTGTAAGCCAAGCCATAGCTGATTGTGATCTTTTTTCTGCATGGTAGACATGACTTGGCCCCGATGCTTGAGGACATCAGCCTCCTTTACGGTGGACATGTAATGTGCTTCTACGACATCTCTGGAAAATGTATACACAATTTAGTATTTGTTCTAATGATAATATAATTAAAATGGTTCTTTAACACCATGGAAATTTCATATCAACAATTGTCATTATATTGTATTTATGAAATGGGATAATAGATAATAGTGAAGTGGGAGAGGATGCATATACAGGGAAATCTTGATAATCTGGCACTTTAATGGTCCAGTACAACCTGATGTCAAGTTTTCTAACTGCATTTTATAAATTCAATAAAAAGAAATTCAAATAACGTCTGAATTTTGTTTAGTATAGCCATATTCCTATAATCTGGCTCTCTCATGTCAGCAATAGGGATGTTTCCTATACTTAAAATAAATGATTTCACACCATGCACAAAATAAAGCACCAGATAATTATTAGAAAAACATAGACATCAGTTATTATTAGCACTATTTCTATTTAATAACTTGGATTAAAATGTAAAAAGTATGTAAGTTGACCATGATGTCACTACATTCATTTTCATATAAATTCCATATAAGCAAATCGTTTTGACAGTTCTAAAAAAGAAGCTGATTTGACTAGTAGGAAAGTAGCCTATAGTGCTGGATTAGCTAGATTTTATTGTATTTGATAATGAAAGAAACTAGCTTATCCAGTACAGGAATTAGCAGCATGGCAATGCTAAAATTGATTAACCTCCTCATTTCTCAAGTCCAAAGACATGATGTAAAAGGTAATTTCATTATAAAAGATTACTTGTTGGGACAATGTAGGAGAACAGCTTCTGGGAACTTGGTGAAGTGCACAGTGAGGTTCCATGGCAGCTGCGGGTCGTTTCCGCAGAAGAGATCATACAAAAACCCTATAGGATAATGCCACTTGAGGGGCTGCCCATTGAAGTCAAGCCACATTTCATTATCTGCATTTTCTTGAGATGTATATCTTAGAAAATGTCTTTTCATCTGGAAAGTTACAAAACAAATGAAAGGTACAATTGTAACATCCATAAATATATATGTTTATATATTTTTTGTTAGACAGAAACCACAAGTTTCTGTAGAAGTACAATAGCCTAAATTACCTTATCAGTGACCAAAGGAAAATAACTTAATCTTGGAACCATTACATAGAACGGATCGGGCTGTTGAATTTCCATTATTTCTTCTTGATGTAATTGAAAGCATATTGGTAACTTTCCGTCCCATATTTCACGCAATACTTCTCTGTCATTCGCCATTACAGAATTGGTACAAAGCAGCTAACGACACATTTAAATAAATTAAATTATAAGCCCGTTTATCACAATGAAAATAAATCTTTTCAATTTCAATTATATTCTGTAGCTCGAGCTCGATGTCTACTGTCAATTGTCAATCTGTCATCCAATGTATGTACAAGGCGATTTTCGGCTGTCAATGGCTGTTCGGGTATTTTTAAACGCTCAAATAACTAATAAGGCTGGCGTCCACTAGACTCGCCGAGTCGAGTCGAAACGCGTAGCCGCAGAAATTCGCCTGACGAGCAATACGCGCGGAGAGTCGAATCGGCGCGCCGCGGCCATAGACATAATATATATAGACGGTGTCTCAGCGAGCTGTCACTGTTGCCACTTTTGTTTAGTGTACGATTAACAATGAGGCCCACGTTGCTGTAGCCATGTCGATAAAGTCATATCGATAAACTATCGACATTTCTTGCAATTTTAATTTTACTTCAAAGGCTTAACGATACCTAAAATGACCAAAAACGCTTTTATTCTTTATTGTGGTTATCAGATCACAATTTTATAGTCACGCCCCAGCAGGAAACCAAGGGAAAGTTCACATATTTCATTAAAATACATAAATACCTCCTAAAATAGGTGTTCCGCAATAATTGAATTATATTATTATATTATAATATATTCATTATCCATTAGCATTTCAATAATGTTTATGTTTAACGAAGATATTGAAGCTTCAATTAATCGCTATTTCGTTCCGCTGTGTAGCGTTTATCGATATATAACATGATTAAAATCGACTTTTCACATCCCTAAAAGAGCACACATATACGCTTTTACGCACACATACACAGGGTGGGCGCATCAAGAAAGGCAACACTTGATTTGAAGTCCGCCTTGTCAACAGTATGGTTGTCCTTTTTTGACAAACGGCATTTTAAAAGAGCGAGGTGAGAGAAATGATACTAGTTGCTGCGTCGTGAAAGAGAACAGAAAAGGTTGGGCCCTTGGCCGCGGCTATTCGTCAATGGACGCAGTTGCATAGAAAATATAGGGGGCGAATTATTGCGATTCGATTCGATTCGCCTCGGCGAGTCTAGTGGACGCCAGCCTTTAAACAATCTTGGCATGTTGGCATTCTTGCGTTTCCCCCATGTTTCCCCATCATATATTTAGAATAGATGTCTTTCTATTCTTGTGATATTTGATTCATCTGTGGCATGCAATGTTGCCAGCTATACTATGCCGCAAATCGAAGGAATATTTAATGGATTTGCAATTTCAATACGTTTCATACATAATATTTAAATGGCATACAACTTGCATACAACACAGAATCAGAGAAAGTGTAGAATATTTTGGGATTATCAGAATAGATTTATTTTTTATGGTAACAAAAAAAAATGTCCGCCGGCGCCATCTTCACGTGTTTATCTGCGCATGCACGTGTGTAATTATCACTATTGTTTTGATATTTTTTCCAAAAGTTGTAATACCTGTAATGCATTTTAAAATATTATGAGAGAAGTAGAATGCGGTATTTGTTAAGGTGGTAAGAGGCATAAACCTGTGTGCTCCTTGGCATACGTTTGTTTTTACTAAGAAAACTACGCACTATAAAATAGAAAACCATGGTGGGTAAGAAGAGAAAACTTAATCAAAAAGACAATGATTTCGAGTATGACCCAGTGCCAAGACATTTAGTCACATCCCATATCAAAAAGCAGGAAAAGCGGTTAATAGTGATATTAGAAGGCGCTCAGTTGGAAACAGTGAAGGTAAGGTTAGTGCTATGGTAATGTTTGCTTAAAGTGATCAATGTACGAGAGTCGCAAGACGATTAAAAACGTATCTATAATGTTTTAATTTTTATTTATTATAACTTTCAGGCTGGGAATAGTTTTGAGCTGTTAAACTGCGATGACCATGCTAACATTCTCCGCAAGAATGACCGGGACCCAGGCTCTTGCAGGCCAGACATCACACACCAGTCACTCCTAATGTTGATGGATTCCCCGTTGAACCGGGCTGGTCTACTTCAGGTTTATATTCACACTGAAAAGAATGTCCTCATAGAAATTAATCCACAAACTCGGATACCTAGAACATTCAAGAGATTTGCTGGATTAATGGGTATGTATCACTAACTCTGTTTACTATTTCTATGCCTAATAACTCTTTAAAAGAACAGAATCCAATAAAATTACATCTAATCAGTTACCAGCCCAAGCACTTTCCTTGCAAGGAATATCTGTCAATTTTTGTTATATATATATTTTTTGTATGTACTGTATAAAATAGGCACTGCAATATTTGTACAATCAGCAAATTGGAATAGCTAGGCCACTGGCAGGATTATTTGAAATTCACAAATGGAAAAAGAGCACCTGGTTGGATACATGGTTGATAGACTGGCTGATGACTGTTTGTATTGAAAAGTTCAATATCAGCTATAGGCATAGGTAATTGCAAGGCAAATTCAAGCTTAGCTATATACAGTATCTGTTTTTCATTTGACATACAAAGAGTAGGTCATAAAATTTAATGAATGTAGCCTATATAATTTTATTCCCTTTTTTACTGAGTCTTAGTGACATGAGGATCCTCTTACAGACGTGTCACAACACCATGGGGTTGCTACCCAAAGGATGAAAACCAATGGTTTATATTAAAGCAGTAGCAAAACTGTAGTCAAATCATCAAAAAAATAAGTAAAATTTTGGATTTTTTATGCGGCAAAAAAATGACCCAAATCAAAATCAGAAATATTTATAAAAATATTGATGTGCAATGCTAAAATATTACCTGTTGCGGTGTTGCGAATGTGCTATGCGAAATTATTTGATGCTTTTGCAGTGGTCTTTTTCTACTATTGTTATTATCTCATTCACTGCTAGTATGAACAAAGTTTTGTATGGATCACTAATAATTTTATTTACAATGAGTAAATTTTAAGCTGGGTACCGAGTTTTGCTAAAAATTAACTAAACAGTTTAAAAGAAATGGGAACTAAAATATTAGCTAAATGAACTTATCAGCTTATCACCTTTAAAATGAGGTGGGTTTTGAAACGCAACTGCATATTATAATCTACATGTACCTATAATTTATACTTCTATTGGTGTTTAGTAGTAGGGATAGATTAAAAAGGAAAATATTGCATATGCGAATTATTGAAATATACATATTTAGTATGTCTTATTTTTCCCGTACATACAAAATAAGTTGGTGCCATGTTAAAACTTGCTATGCAATAATGCATATTTATTACCATATTTAGAGGTTAGTGTTGTGGCTACAGCTATTGTGAAGTTTTTGTTAAGGGGCCCACTGATTAACAGTCCACCGGACGGTATCAGCCTGTCAGTTGTTTGGAACTGTCATAATTTTGTTCTAACTGACATGCTGATACCATCTGGCGGACTGCTAATCAGTGGGCCCCTTTATACAAGCTTATGTTTATATTTAAGTATTTTTTAATAAAATTGGTTGTTACTTTAGACAAGTACCAATATTGCCATTATTTTATAAATATACCTATCCTTTAATTTATTACCCTTTAAACCTATTAATTTAAACATTTTTAATATATTTCCAGTGCAACTTCTCCATAAATTCGCTATAAGAGCATCAGATGGTCCCATGAAGCTCTTGAAGGTCATTAAAAACCCAGTGACCTCACATCTGCCCGTGGGCGTAAAGAAAATTACCATGTCATTTAGTTCGAAAACAGTGCAGAGCTGTAGGGAACTCGTCCCTAAAGACGAGCCTATCGTCTTGATCGTGGGCGCCATGGCACACGGGAAAGTGGAAGTGGACTGTGCAGAGGACGTTATATCCATTAGCAACTACCCCCTCTCGGCGGCCTTGACGTGTGCCAAGTTGTGTACAGCTTTTGAAGAAGTTTGGGAAGTAGTCTAAGGAAGTAAATATATGCCCAAGTAAATAGTTTTCTTTATTAATCTGTCTTATGAGATGAACTGGACAATCCCTTTCAGTGGCGGATTAAGCTGCATGAGGCCCGCAGTAGGTATATTATCAAGGTATGAATTAGATACTTTAACTGAAAACAGGGCTCATGTAGTGATAGATGCGCTGGCGTCTGTAAACTGGATTAATCCGCCTCTGAGCCCTTTTGCTTCTTTTTTGTTGCTTTTTCTATAAAAGTTGATTAGTGTAGAACAGCGGTCGGCAACCTGCGGCCCGCGGGCCGCATGCGGCTCGTGAAAAACTGTCACTTGTGGCCCGAGTGCCGCCTTGGCTATTTTGTATGTAACAGTGACAAACGACAATGTCTCATAAAGTCAAAAATATTAACAAAGTGCGGCCCGCGTCACCTCCGTTAACTACTTCGGGCCCTTGGCTGCTAAAAGGTTGCCGACCGCTGGTGTAGAAAATTAGAAATTGTAGAGGTATCTCGGATTGCTAGAGCTGTGCTGCTCAATATTGACTATATTCCATGAGAAAATGAATTCAAAGAATAAATATGATTAAGGCCCAGTAGGTTCGTGTTCTTCTCTCACTCTCACTGAGCGTAATCGTGAGCGAGATGTATGTGCGTGCTTGGGACCGCGGATATGATGTCTATAACTTTTTTTTTGTGTTAAAATATGTGGGTATTAAAAAGCTAATCGCTGAATTCCCTCGAGCATGACATTGCTCATTTTTAGTAATAATATTCATATTATTAGTTTTTGTGCAAAATTTATTATAATGTTAAAGTGCATTTTAAACTTATTCGTGATTTATTTCTATCAAGCAGAAATTAAAAACGCAGGATTCCAATCACTGAAGTCCCTAGAGAAAAGCCTCAACATTGCTAATTTTTGGTAACCGTATTGTGATCTAAAAAAGCGCTACGACTTTTTAAACACTCTTCTCTGAGCCTACTGCACCTTAATTATTGTCATTTAATTATTGCTTGCTTAGTGCGATTTATTCAAAGTAGAAAAGACAATATGGCTGGTAGTTCAGTTTTAGTATCATTTCTTTATAGTGAATAAGTGACACCCAGCTTTCCCAACCTACTGAATAAGATTCAAGTTAAGATTTCACTGATGGAATATTTTAAGTATGACTTCATGCATACGAGATAAGAAAGGTGGAAAGAGGTCTTCCAGCTCGTCGAAGGTTATCGAGGAGGCCAGAACAGAAGATTTATACAGTAAGTATCCAAATCTATCAGCTATGTATTGCTAGATCAAGGGTTAATAATTACTGTTGACATACATACTTGTAGGTATGGAGAGATAAATCGGACGCGTGTTGTAGGTACTCGTAATGTCAGATTTCCATTATAACCGTTTGTTTTGCTCTATTCTATTGCATATTTTTCACACCGCGCGTTTTTTTTACTTTTAATCCCTTATGAACATAAGAAGGAACTTTTTTCGAGAAACGCTTAAACTGTCACTACACCTTGTAAAACAAAATCCCCCGCTGCGTCTGTCTGTTTGTGAGTTTGTACGTTTGTTCGCGATAAACTCAAACACTACTGAACGTATTTTCATGGGGTTTCACCTATCAATAGAGTGATTCTTGAGGATGGTTTAGGTGTATAATTTGTTAAGAGGTAATCAACGTGCACACTAGCGCCAGTGCTAAATAATCGTGATTATTCAAAAACGAAAGATATTTAAAAAAGAGCGGCCAAGTGCGAGTCGGACTCGCCCATGAAGGGTTCCGTAGCAGCAAGTAACATAATGCAGTTTACGATTTATGACGTATTAAAAAAAACATCGTATATTTTTTTAGTTTTATCATTCTCTTATTTTAGAAGTTAGAGGAGGGGGGGAGGGACGACACACATTTTTCCACTTTGGAAGTGTCTCTCGCGCAAACTATTCAGTTTAGAAAAAAATGATATAAGAAACCTTAATATCATTTTTAAAGACCTATCCATAGTACACGTATGGGTTTGATGAAAAAAAAACTTTTGAAGTAGGGCTACCGCCAATACCGAAAATCGTCGATTGCGGGGATTTTTCTCTGTCACTCTAATTACGCCTTCATTGAAGTAAAAGAGAAAAATCCCCGCAATTGCGAATTTCGGTACTCGCGGTAGCCGCTCAGTTCTAGGTATGGGGAACCCCCAAAATTTATTGTTTTTTTTTTCTATTTTTGTGTGAAAATCTTAATGCGGTTCACAGAATACATCTACTTACCACGTTTCAACTGTATAGTTCTTATAGTTTCGGTTAGACGGACAGACATACATGACGAATCCATAAAGGTTCCGTTTTTTGCCATATGGATACGGAACCCTAAAAAGGGGCCGCTACGGACTGTATTGTGTATTTAAGTACCTTTTGAATACATCAAACTAGTTTTTATGTTGCTGGATTCGTCAATCTATGCATTCAAAGTAAAAACGGCCGTTTTTGTTTTGAGTTCATAAAAACGACGCTGATTTAGCAGTGGCGCTAGTGTGCACGTTGATGGCCTCTTAACCTGTGCGGAGCCGGGGCGGGTCACTAGTATATTATAAACTTGGGTAAAACATGAGACGCACAGAACCAACTAAAGACCTCCACTCAGTTTAATGTGATTCAGCAGCGTAATGTTTATTGAGCTATCATTTTTTAGGGTTCCGTAGCCGAAATGGCCGGCCGATATAACTCGGCAGTATGTTCGAGTCCATTGTTGGGACCAGCCAAGGCTATGGTTTATCTTATACCTTTAAACGAGCAATTCGAGCCTACGAAATGTAGCCAAAATAATTTCCAAGGGTTAGCTTTCGATATTTTCTTTCGTTTTAGTAATTTAATTAGATGAAATGCAAAACATAGACGAAATCGTGGTATATATACTCCGCCTGGTACTCTCTTCCCGTCTTTTCTAGGTCACCTGACTGACACAAGCCTACGTCATCATGCGACAGCGCTATATGATAATATGCGATAGCGCTATATATAGCGGCCATGTTATTGTGACGTAGGCTTGTGTCACTCTGGGAAGAGAAGACCATGCTTTAGAAGTTTAGACTATGGACGAAATCATCTTTTTTTAATAATAATCAATTCTTAAGAAATCTCAACTCAGCTCTTCAATTATTTTTACAAGGTTAACTAGCTTCAGTAAAACCGTAGAAAAAATATTATTTACGTTTGTCATGAAACATAATAATTTATGTTATGATGCATTGTTTACTATGGCATTTACAAAAAAAATACATTAAAATATATGTACACGCAAGAAAGGGGTTGTGCACAAATCACGAGAGGTGTTTTCGGCTACTTTTTGACCCCCCCTCCCCCTTGGTGATATTTGGTGAGGTTTTTGGCTACGTGGAACTATTAATTAAGTGTCAAACCATATCGTTTAGAATGACACTCCCTCACTTTATTTTTCTTCTATTCAAGTCGGTGCAGAGTTAGCTCAGACGCTTTCTCGATTTATTTTTGTCATAAATGGCATAAAAACAATTAGAAAAACCGGCCAAGTGCGAGTCAGACTCGCGCACGAAGGGTTCCGGACCATTGTCCATTACGTAAAAAAAAACCGGACAAGTGCGAGTCGGACTCGCCCACCGAGAGTTCCGTACTTTTTAGTATTTGTTGTTATAGCGGCAACAGAAATACATCATCTGTGAAAATTTCAACTGTCTAGCTATCACGGTTCGTGAGATACAGCCTGGTGACAGACGGACGGACGGACAGCGGAGTCTTAGTATGTAATATTTAGGGTCCCGTTTACCCTTTGGGTACGGAACCCTAAAAACGACAAAAAAATCACGTTTGTTGTATGGAAGCCCTACTTAAATATTTATTATATTCTTTTTTTTAGTATTTGTTGTTATAGCCGCAACAGAAATACATCATCTGTGAAAATTTCAACTACCTATCACTGTTCATGAGATACAGCCTGGTGACAGACAAACAGACGGACAGCGGACTCTCAGAAATAGGGCGCGTTTTTACCCTTTGGGTACGGAACCGGGTACGGAATTTTAATATAATATATATATTTCATATATACCTATGTATGGTATTATGTACCTATAATTTATTATAAATTTATTTTAGTTGCCAGTAATGAGTAGATCTATGTACATGGCTTACATTGAACTAAATTATTATCAATTGCAAGGCTTTGGCAATAGCTCTCGACGGTTAACTGGAGGGCTGGATGACTGAATATATATGTACTTGTAATTATTTATCAAGATATGTTAAGACCCAACAGGAGTGGTCATTTCTCCATAACAAACGTACTCGACTGTTTCCTCCGTGGGTTTTGATGCTAGAGCAATGATTTTGTCAACACAGATTAATATTGTTAATATCTGTGTCGGACTATTTTGCATTCATTGATATTTTTGTTTTTTAAGGCGCTAGAGCCCTTCAAATATGGCCAAAATGGCCTAATTGACTTTGCCGCAGTGAGAGGCGTAGTATTCAAAACTGATATCAATTAGCCAAAAAAGCAAAACGGTCCGACACAGAACACAGATAATTTCATAATCATTTAGATTTCCAAATTTGGTTACGATTGCTTAAGTTTTGGAGGAGGAAACAGTTGAGTACGAATTTTGAAAACGATTTTTGAGATTTTTACGCAGGATTTTTCGCCTTGTCCTTATTACACTAGTTTTAGGAGCCGCTTCCGTTAGCGAGACGGGTATATTTACCTAAAATATTTAAAACTCAGCTCCTGATTCGTCTTAAGAGTAGTGAATATACTTAGATGCAGTGCGCTGGGAATAGTCTGCGGGTTCTTAGCTAGTAAAGGGTGAGTACTATTAAATTGTCGCTAACATATTCCGTTTTTTTTTCTAGACTCTCAACCTTTTTGGTAAAACTTATTATATATATCAAAATTAGAATGTATTGGCATCTTTTATTCTTAAAAAAAAACATTCACTTGTATTTGTCTTTCAAGATGTCGTCAAAAGAAAAAAGCGTGCGCGATTTAATTTTGCAAAAATTTACTATGAATCCCTATATATCTACTTTGGAACTTGCAAAATCGTGCAATACAACTCGGAGAACAGTGCAAAGGACCATAAAAAAGCTAAAACGAGGTAAAACTACTGAAAGAAAGCAGCGAGAGGGTCATCCGACAAGAAAACGGAACAAAAAGTTGGAATCAAAGGTGTGTAAGCTGTTTGATCAAAATCCGGCTATTTCGTCCCGAGATGTGTCCAAAAAAGTTGGAACAAGCCAAAGCAATGTACAAAAAATAAAAAAAAACTGCGGTATTGTTACATACAAAAAACAAAAAGCTCCGAAAAGAACGGTTGATCAGTATAATCGAGCAGTTCGACGTTCTAGATTATTGTACGCCTTGTTTGTTCAAAATACAGCAGGTTGCTTAATCATTGATGACGAAACGTATGTAAAGGCTGATTTCAATTCAATACCAGGCAATCAATACTTTTCTTCCCGCAACGTCTCGGGTCTGCCTGAATCAGAAAAAGTGATTCCAGTCGAGAAATTTGCCAAAAAGTTCCTCGTGTGGCAAGCGATATGCCAGTGCGGTATGAGAAGTTCGCCTTTTGTAACCACTGGCACAATTAACACAGATATTTATATATCCGAATGCCTAAAGAAAAGGTTGTTGCCACTTATTAAAAAGCACAATTGTTCGACATTATTTTGGCCGGATTTGGCAAGTTGCCATTATTCATCTAGAGCTATGGATTGGTATAATTTGAATTCTGTCGATGTTGTACCAAAGGGATTAAATCCGCCAAATTGCCCAGAATTACGGCCGATAGAAAAATACTGGGCAAATATAAAAACAAAATTGCGGAAAACATGCCAACCGGCCACATCATTGCCCGATTTCAAAAGGAAGTGGATTAAATGTACTAAACTTATCACAAATGATTCCGTGCAAAATTCTATGAGTCGGGTCAAGAGTAAAGTCCGAGAATTCTCACGTCGTGCTTTAGACAAACAATAAAACGGTTTTAGCTCGCCTATTTTATCATAAACTTACCAATAATAAACATTTTTGAATTTTATTGTATATTATTTTATTGTATAAAATTTTATTCAAATTGCGACAATTTAATAGTACTCACCCTTTATGGTCCCACCGGCAGAAAACATGAAACTCGGCATGCATATTGTGCATACATAATAGCTATAGATGGTCAAGCAAATCTTGTCAGTAGAAAAAGGCGCGAATTTCAAATTTTCTATGGGATATCCTTTCGCGCCTACATTTTTTAAATTTGCCGCCTTTTTCTACTGACAAGATCTGCTTGACCCAGTATTTATACACAGGTGTGAAAAAAAATGTAGTGGGAACAAATCATTATGTGGTTGTTTTCCATCCTCTCTCCTTAGGGCTCGTTTAGACGATGTGAGTATTATTACATTGCGGGTTTTGATTGGTCGGTTGAATTGGACGTTACCAACAGTCCGCAATGTAACTAAATTCGCCGACGATATCAGTTTTGAGTACAGCCGATTTCATAAACATCTTTACAAGCCACCGTTTCGAATATATTTTTACACTACCTTATTCTCAGTGTATTAGGGTGGTATTGCACCTGTCCAATTTCTTTGTCCAATGTGTATTTGTGTCTTACATTTTGCTTAGTGAGAGATTGAGACCCAAATCGCAATGCACATTGGACCAAGAATTTGGACAGGTGGAATACTAACTGTAAATAGTAGTTGAACTAGATTGTGTCACCAGGTAGCAATGACATATTTACGGCGAGGGCGTACATTGAATCCGAACGTCCGTACATTAAACGAAGCGAAGGATTCTAAAATAGAATCCCGAGCGTAGTGTGGAATTTAAGTGTTTACGCCCAAGGTGGAAATAATTTACCCACTATGTGGCACATACCGCTTTTCACATCACCTATGAAGAAGATATTACATTATCGCGTCTGTCTGTTTGTACGTTTGTTCGCGATAAACTTAAAAACTAGTGAACGGATTTTCATGCAGTTTTCACCTATAATATAAATCTTCATCGGACAGGAAAGTAAATTTAATCAATAAATGTTTTTTTTTTATAATTAAGAGAATTCAGATAATCGAACTTTTAGGAGTTACCTCATTGGCACAGTTTGATCACTTAGATATATCACATTTTCATTTGTACAAAAATCAAATCTTCGAAAAATAAAAACTAGTAATTTCTTTTTTCAGTCCGCCCTATCTTGTAGCGTAGCCTAATAGGCTCACACGTTAGCTAGCGTCACGCAGCGCGCGCGCGCGCGGTGCGTTTGAAGATTTTGATGTTGAACGCCGCCCTCTTGGTTCTAATTTGCAACAAATGGCATCGCCGGCGCACGGGCGGAAGCGGCGCGACATCCGTCGAATTTGTACCCAACCCTCAATAGACACCCTCGACTAATATCTAATTAGCAGTTACACGGATGCGTCTACATTCATGCCTTGGAAGCTAGAATCACGTTCGTAATTTTTTTACCCACTTACCTTATTGCTTAGTAATAACACGCAAAATGTATGGCAATAACTATCGGTGTCTTATATACCTGCTTACTCCCAGTGTGTTTAAATAAAAAAACGTCGTGAAAATCATTTAAGACAAATAATTATGAAATAAATTGCTAAATATTTTTCTGACTTGCTTTGTCCGGAATTAGAATCTATTGAAGATAACACTGTTTAAATAACGCGTGTTATCATATATTCTGTAATAAACATTCGAATCAAAATGTTAGTTCCTAACTGACTATTTTATACGCACAATATATTTTCGAACACCAACTGACAAAAAAAGATATCAAGATAATAACATGATAGGAGAGCCGCGGGTCAGAGGGATGGAATGGAATGCACCAAGAATGCACTTTATCCTGCTCTGACCGCGTCTATCTGTCATTTTTTGAGTGGATCTCTACGTCGTTATGTGGAACAAAAAACACTTTGGGATATCGCTCGAAACAATCGCGCGTTTGGGGATTTAAAGACTTATAAATTGACAATGTGGCGTCAAAAAAATGGAGGTACGTTGTGTTCATATCTTCTCGCTGTGCATGAAGAGACTTTGTAAGAAAGCAAGAGCTGAGAGCCCCGTAAAGTCAAGCCGCGCCTTGCCTCCTCGCCAATCAAGTAGAACTAGATTCTCGACAACATACCATAAATGGCATAAGGACCGACTCTTGCGAGCCAATTAAATGCACAATAATGTAAAGCAGCTATGAACTAAGAATGTGAGGGCTCGAAAACAACTTTGTGCTAACTTATATGGCTGGACCCATTGAACTACAGCCGATGTGTTCGAACGACTACATGTATTATTTATATCTTATTCCAAAGAATATACCAGTCGTTTTTTTCCGATTTCAAACAAACAGAACTTATGTTTCATGCAAGAACTAAGAAATAAACAAAAACAGATCTTTTAAATGGAACGACTTTTAACGAAAAAGGTGTTGCTAACTCGATGTTATCTTTTTTGACGAAGGATCAGAGATGCCATAAGACCGCGGAAGATTTCTGAGAATTCAAGCATTGGGATCTCACCGCGCCACCATATATTAAACTTGTTAGTGTTTCAGATCAATACATGTATTATTAACAAATACTATGTACATGTACAAGTAAACTTTGTAAAAATAACGTTCATGCGCATTATATTATAAGTAGACACCTACACTCTTATTGTATTATTATTTCAGTTTATAAGTAAACACCTGTTCGAAAATTCATTATAAATTAAAGACTTATCTTACCGATCATCTAGCTAGATTATCTAATGCCTTTTAAAACAGTTTGCCTGTCTAGGTATATTAAGTAGATAGAGGGGGACATTCGGTGAGGGAAGTAAGGAATGCCGGTGTTTCAAGTCTCTACCTATAAACATTCATAGTACATAGTTGGTGTGTCAAGTCAAGGCAAATGACGGTGAGTCAGGTGACGACGTAGCAATGCAGTGGCGTGATGTTATGACACGTTATTCTCGTATCTATCACAATTGTCTTGTGAGGAATGATTAATACTGCATTTATATAATACATAGGTATATTAATATACAATACATATATCTGCTTTTCAACTTGCATCAGTAAGTAAGTAATAGAATCATGCGGTTAGATCGTTATCGTTTTTCATCTTAAATCTTGTCTGTTTGTCCTTATAAATACTTATCAAATAATTAGTAACGATGACACTTTGAGGTGTTATAATTTGGGTTTTTAAAGGAGCTAGTGTAAATAATTTATGTACTACAATTACCTAATCTAGTGTATTGTATTCTTATTCTAGTGACATCACTAGAATAAGAAAAGCAGCGTATGACAAAAGATTCACAGAACACTCGATAAGCGCCAAAAATTGACGTTGAGAGTTCATAGCCCATGCTGTTTTTTAATCATATTTGTTAAGGAATAAAGCGTGTATTGTGTTACACGAAAGATTTCGTCGAAAGGTTAGCGTCGAATCAATGGTCGGTAAACGGTAGCAAGCGGATTCATTGTATGTCGGATTAAACTGTCGCTATTAAGGAAAGGAAGCGCAGGCGCAGGCAGGACTACGGCGAGTGAGGAGCGCGGCGCGGGGGGCTGCATTGTATGCAGATGTAACGCACGCCCGCGCCGCGCGCGTCCCATCCGCCATATTGGGATCGCAGTACGTGTGTGACAAAGCGAGTCCGAATAATGCGAGTATCAGATAGATAGAGCCGAGCGGGCCAGACTGAGCGGCGCGCCGCGCGCTGCGCGCCCAGACCGATCGGCGCCTGCGCGCACAAAGGGCTCATTGTATTCCAAGCCATCCATTTCTTTAGAAGGGACCCTTCATTTTTTCTTGTCTCGATACCAGAATGACACACAAACAATAGGTTTCCGTCCCTTTATTGGCACCTTAGTTTTTTTGCCATGTTTCAAATGGACCTACCTTCCTCCGAATCACAACCTGTTCGATTTACCGAGCGTTTGTCCATTTTAGGCTTCCGACACTGGCAATTTTTTGTTATCATACAGTAGAGACCTAACAAAGTTTTCTTAATTTAGGTATGAATATTGTTACTAGAGTAACAAATTTCACGTTGTAGGTTACGCAAGGTCTGCGTAAGGTGTCATAGAAATACCTTAAAAAATAAACATTAAAATGGATTTATTTGCCTTCAATTAAAATTGCGTCTGATATTAATTATATACTTACATACATTAAACACGAATAGATAGATACATTTAGGAAACACAGTTGATTCGGCAATCAAAAATGCGTTGAAGATGAAGTACCTACATACCTAAAGCTCTTACTTAGACAGGTAAACATGTAGTTGTCGGTATAGTTTTTACTTCTATTGACGAGGCAGTTTCCTCGACACTATGCGGGCAGACGCCCACGGACACTCAGCGTTCCACGAAACAGGTTTCCTCTCACCGACCACGACCAAGCCGCCGGTTCTCGTTCACTATTCCAATCAGAAGAAAATTCCGATTCCGAATAGATCTTCGATTCGATAAAGCTATTTAACAGTTTTAAGAGTCTGAAGAAAAATCATTAAGTTAGTTTATCGCAGTAGACTAAACAAGTAAACACGCAATCCGATAACACACTAGTAGGTAGGTATATATGTAAGTACTTACATTTCCACGTTCTTGGAGCGTTAGGTCTATCTGTATGTATATTATGTCATCGCAGTGAAATGTTATCTACATCCGCCTGTGGAAGTCCAACCCACGTGATGACAAACATCACGTCAATTTCTTCCACTGTCGTATAGCTATCGTTTCTGTGAAATCAAAAGACGTTATAGGTATGTACTTTTTATAGGTAAGTATTAGATAGGTGTAGGTACCTAGCTACCTACTATCTAATATGCAGACTTACCTATAGGCAAATGTGACTTTGCCAATGATACCCATTCGCAAACATCAAGACAGCGCACACCGCAAGACATTATAATTATGTATTACATCGCAATGCTTGTTTATTTATATATTTCGAGGATTTCGGAACGGGCTCTAACGATTTCGATGAAATTTGCGCTATGGGGGTTTTCGGGGGCGATAAATCGATCTAGCTAGGTCTTATCTCTGAGAAAATGCGCATTTTAGAGTTTTGTTTTCCAAGCAAAGCCCGGTCTCCCAGATATTACTACATTATATGGTATGAGAATAAAGGATGACTCACGTTAGACCGGGCCGTGTCCGGGCCGGAGCTTCCGGCGCTTAGTTTTCTATGACATGACAGGTGATCACGTGATGGTGTCCATAGAAAACGATCCGCCGGAAGCTCCGGTCCGGATACGGCCCGGTCTAACATGAGTCATCCTTAAAGGTGACATTCGGATGACTACTGTTGCGGCATTTCTGCTGCAGCGTTACGCGCGCTTCCTCTTGTCAATTTCCTCGATTAAATGAGCCATGGCCTCTCCGAATGTCACCTCAATGGTTGCATTAGTTTTTGAAGGAACTTGCACACCTGATGAAATGTATGTGATGAATTGATGATTATTGTAAAACTTTTTGTAAAACTTAAATACATACCTATTGATTTTGTTATAATTGCGCGCGTTTAATACGATAGCCATAAAAAAACAGTTTCTATATAACGCAGGTAGCCGTGTTTAATTAATGCAGTGATCTAATCGATGGAATAATCTGAGCCACAAATAACTGATTGCATTAGATGGCCGTGGTCGCTTGGCTAGGCGCCGCCGGGCCGCTCTAGCCGGGCATCCATTGCACAAATGGCACCAGCGCGCTACAGTGACGATTAATTTACATTTAAGACCGCTCAGACCAGACTAGTTGGCTACAGGATCTATTAATACGAACTGGGTAGGTATTCGTGGTAGTTTGTGCTTAGATTTTGAGTTCGTACGTTAGTTTAGCCAGCAAGTTGGGCAATGTTTATGTTGTAGGAGTGTCGGTCAGAATCACGAATCAAGACTCGCGTGACTAGCTTCGTAGTCCTTTCTGAAAAGCCGTATGTGATCATGATATTTGTTTGCATAGGTGTAAAACTTTTCGATTTAACACGACAGGTACGGTCGGTGACGGTGACGCATACGCTGCCCGCGTCGATAAACATGTTACATCTAGTTTTAAATGCCAATTAAATCAATATGGTAAACTACAATCAGTGTTTGTACATTGTAAGTAAACAAATGAACAAATGGTAAAAAAAAATGATGCATTATTTTTAAGTACCTAAAGGAAGAATAACCTACCGATTAGGTGGTGGTCCAAATCCATCAATTGTGCATAACGACCTAGTAAGTTATAAAACACAAAGAATACGGTTATAACTTTAAATGATCAGCATTTAAAAAAAAAACAATTTTTTATCGTCACGTCTGCAAAGATCCTACATAATTTTGAATTAAAGAAAAAATGGAAAAAATTGCCGTGTCTGGAAGGAACTTGCTCTTGGTTCATGTGCAACTGTTGAATCGATCTAATAATTAGACTCTAAATAGCAAAGTTCACATTAAAACCAAAACAAATAGGAGATAATAATATGTATATCATGATGTCGAGAACGTATGCAACGGATTTATCCGCGTGACTGATAATGTTACAGTGCGATAAACATCCTGCCATTTTCCAGGCCATTCGCATCTGAATGATAGGTAGGTATAGTGGCTATGATCTGTTTAACGGTCACGGTGATTGTACAATAACGTTATCTATTACGGTTTTGATCATGGGACATGATTCATGCCATTAATACAGTCTAATTGTTGACTAACGCTACGTCTTACGTAGGCGAACAACGCGCGAACGCGGCGCGGCGCGGCGAAATCAATCCTTTGATGCCCATAGAAGTGTCCTACGTAAGCGATCTCGTTGCGAACGCGGTGCGGCGCGATTTGCACGCGAATGTCAGGCGGCGCGGCGCGGCGCGGCGCGGCGCGGCGGCGGCCGCTTTCGCCGCGCCGCGCCGCGCCGCGTTCGCGCGTTGTTCGCCTACGTAAGACGTAGCGTAAGGGATGAAAGGCACCCATTTTCGACTCGGTAGAGATAGACCAAGAAAAGTCTGCAGCGATTTTGATAGCCCAGCACGCAGTGCAAATGTTATTTACACGTCATAATTTGATAGAAGTTTGACGTTTAAAATAACACTTGCACTGCGTGGGCTATCAAAATCACTGCAGACTTTTCTTGGGCTAACTCTATTATTACCGAGCCAATAGTTTAGAGTCAGCATGAGAGAAAATTAAAATACATGACCCGAATACAAGATAAATAAAATACATGTGTATTTACAACACAATATTATATTTAATATCTATATTATTTATAATTTTATATTTTATAGTATATTTGAGGGAAGGTACTTTCAATTAACATTTTAAGTAAAAAGATTTAGTACAGTCATTATAGATTTTGACCCGTGAATAATTAGTTCTTGGATTTTTTTTTCGTAGGTCCCTCGGGGGAGTCACTGGGAGTGTAAATTCAAAAAGTAGGGTTAATCAGGCTCCTGCGTATATTCAAAAGTTGTTTTTTTTTCCAAAAAAACGGTTTTTCTTCAATAACTCGGCCGTTTTTGATTTTACAGTAAAACCGTAAGGACAAAAATTGTAGAAAATTTGATTCTCTACAAGTTAGTCCAGTCATTATATCCAAAAAACCCACCCTTCCCGTGAATAATCAGTTCTTGGATTTTTTTTTGTACGTCCCTCGGGGGAATCACTGGGAGTGTAAATTAAAAAAGTAGACTGAATCAGGGTCCTGTGTATATTCCAATAACGGTTTTTCTTGAATAACTCGGTCATTTTTGATTTTACAGTAAAACCGTGAGGACAAAAATTTTAGAAAATTTGATTCTCTACAAGTTTGGTCCTCACAATTTTTCTTCTAGGATCGATAGTTTGGAAATAAAATTTGAAAAAAAGCGACAAATTCAAAATATTTTCAACATCTCGTTTATTTTCAACTTTACGACATAAATGAAGAGGACTAAACTTGTAGAGAATCAAATTCTGAACAATTTTGGTTCCCACCTTCTTTCCCACAAAATCGATATTTTAGAAATTAAACCTGAAAAACGCGACAAATTCAAAATATTATCATTATCTCCTATGTTCCACGCTTTACGGCATAAATGAAGGGAAACAAAGTTGTAGAGAATCAAATTCTGAACAATTTTTGTCCTCACGGTTTTACTGTAAAATCAAAAATGACCGAGTTATTCAAGAAAAACCGTTTTTCGAATATACACAGGACCCTGATTCAGTCTACTTTTTGAATTTACACTCCCAGTGATTCCCCCGAGGGCCGTACGAAAAAAAAATCCAAGAACTGATTATTCTTGGGAAGCGTCGGTTTTTTGGATATAATGACTGGACTAACTTGTAGAGAATCAAATTTCCTACAGTTTTTGTTCTTACGGTTTTACTGTAAAATCAAAAATGGCCGAGTTATTGAAGAAAAACCGTTTTTTTGGAAAAAAACCATTTTTGGAATATACGCAGGAGCCTGATTAAGCCTACTTTTTGAATTTACACTCCCAGTGACCCCCCTGAGGGACCTACGAAAAAAAAATCCAAGAACTAATTATTCACGGGTAGGGTCGGTTTTTTGGATATAATGACTGTACTAATTGTTATTTATGGAATCGGGAGTTAAAATGATATTTAACTATTTTAACTCCCGTTATCTTAATCACGTATGGGATTACTTAAATATTTGTTATATTCTGTTTTTAGTATTTGTTGTTATAGCGGCAACAGATACACATCATCTGTGAACTTAGAGGATATAACCAACGGAGACGCCATGTCTATAATTTTCGGTACAAAATAGTCTGCCGTTTTTTGCGGGGGAGGGGCACATCAAATGTATAGGAACGTCATGTCAGACCATACATCAGTCCATACATGTGGTTGACCATTGGCCGCCTATTTTCGACATAGGGGAACGCCTGTTAATGACCACTCCGTTTAGTTATATTCTCTAAGTCTGTGAAATTTTTAACTGCATGCCTAGCTATCACGGTTCATGAGACAGCCAGACATTAAGTACAGCCTGATGACAGACAGACAGACAGACGGACGGACAGACAGACGGACAGCGGAGTCTTTAGTATGTAATAGGGTCCCGTTTTTTCCCTTTGGGTAGTACGTACGGAACCCTATAAACCTGTCATTTCCAGCCCGTTTCATAGATAAACAATAAGCCACTTTCAAAGCATGACAAATGTAAAGAAATTATTTTCACCACACCAGGGGGCCGATTTTTGAAATTCGACCACTCGATTTCGTGTATTTTGTTAAATGATATCTCCACTACTAGGCGTTTAAATTCTACTAATAGAATTGAAATCGAGTGGTCAATACCACTAGATTTCAAATATCGAGCGTCCATATTTCAAAAATTAGGTTTTCGCCGTTTACCACCGATTTTCGAGTGATTAAATCGAGTGATCGAAATTCAAAAATCGGCCCCCAGCTCGGAAACGCTTGCACTTCAAAGACTAAATAGCAAAGTTGCATTTTATTCACATGTGAGGCAAAGTAATCAAATGCAAATTTTGAATTGTTTTCTTATGTTTGCTGGTAGAATTGACTTTTAAATTATGATTTTGGATGAGAAATATTTAATAACATTAATTAGGATTTAATTTTGTTTTCTATTTTACATTTAATATTTGCTTCGGGTTGGTGTGGTGAAAAATTTTGTGTTTCACTCGGGGGCAAATTTTGTTTAACCCTCGTGCTTTGAAACCCTCGCAACGCTCAAGATTCAATTTTGGAATCTTTCGCTTGCTCGGGTAACAATATTAGCACGAGCGGTTAAACAACAACTTTGCCCCCGAGTGAAACAAATAACAGATTACTATTACCTGACGTAAGAAAATTATGAAAGAAGAGATGAGAGAAGAGTGGACAGGAACTGCATGTTATGACCGGCATTGCAGCATCATTGCTATATCATAGTAAATCGTATGTACGTATGAGCGTCCAGTGTCCCCTACAAAGGAAAACGTCATTGCGAAAGTGTTTACATTATATCATCAATTTAATATTATCTTTAATGTCCCGAGACAAAAGGAATAATCTTAGTAGGTATTTACAGTATATTCTGCTCGTTCCACTAGGCGCAGTCGGCTCGGACAAGTGGCAAATGATATCATTATCTGTGCGAAACAGTAGGTACATCGTGTCAGTATTAGCATTGAGCGATAGTGGATAGAGGAGTGTTTAATAAACTACGTAACTAGCCGACAACGCGTGTGGTGGCACGTAGGCGCCGCCCGTGCGAAACAATACTAATTTCTGCACTTACCTACGAGTACATACATCTTAGTTGAAGCATTATGAGACAGGTGCGGATAAATATTATGTTCCATGATGCGGATAAAAAAGTAGCAAATAAATTCAGATTAGAAACAAACCCCCAACTTTAGTGTGTTCTGTACGGGAGTAAAATATATAGTTATGGATCTTAATCATTATGTTGTAGAGCATTTGTACCTATAACTACATATAAGTAGATTTTCTTGAGGCCTTAAAATGCAATTTAGAGTCTCAGTAATTATAATTAAATAAAACACAACACTATAGAGTTTGAACTATATAAGAATCGTATCATGTTGACGAATCGTCTCGGTGCGTAGATTTTAACTGTGGCTGTGCTTAAGATTGCACCAGTTTACCAGAAAAAAAACATTGTGTTGAACCTGATATTTTGACGGACGCATATAATGTTGTATCTTTAACATCGTCGTCATCGTCGCCGTAGAAAGCGTAATGTGAATGAGGCGAGCGAGCGGAGAGACCGGTACAGACCGGGCGGGCGCACAACATGATGACCAGACCCGTCACTGCCAGAAAGGGCCTATGTGTTGTCGAGGCTTGACTATGCTATACGGCTCTTGTGACTGCCACGGCTGCGGCTGAGAAACCGGTTGCCGATGTTGTACATTTTCTCGCCTCTTGACGATTTTATTTAATATCACAGAAGCGGGGGATTCTAAACATAAGAATCATCTTAAGGGGATGAAGCATATTAGATTCACCTCTAGATATACTCTTGTTAGACACACTACACTATAATTTAGTATGTGTATTTCATTTATGTACTTAATTACGTATATTAGATCGTATTTTCTTTCTGTTAATTATTTGACTTACTGCTAGGGGTAGATAACATACACGAAACAAATGCTGGTATTTAATAGTTAATGTTTACTAACGCAGTAAGCCAATGTTAATTTAACTTCTTAGGTTTCTATTGTTTTCTATTGGTATCAGGTTTCCTAATTGTCGTGAACGATGATTAAGCTAATGATAATATTCCCAGAATTCAATGACCATTTACTGGAAATACCTACTCGTACACTTATGACCTGTATTGTGAAGTTAATGAATAGTTAATTTGTCGGCATAATGATAGCGGAATGTGGAAATTGTTATTGAAGCGGGTCGGTGCAGCAATACGTGTTATGGTTCTCTTATTTGTTTAGTTAGAGTAAAGTAAACGTCCGTGAGAAATGGAGCGCATTACACATGCGCGCGATGCGCCGGCGGCGCCTTCTTCAGCCGCACGCATATCCATATATCTGCCCCATGTACATTTGAATATTAGTTCTTATGTTTACTGTGTACAAAAGTATACTATTGAACAAGTTATTCAATGCACTTAATATATTGTGGACATGATAATCGCGGCAGCCTCGCTGGCCTCGCTGTGCGTATTAGTATAGTGTATAGCGAATGCAGGTGACTAGGTATTTCCATACATTATTTAAGTTTCAATTGGCGTTTTCTATCAACGATTGCCATCTCGGCTAGGCTCGATTGCGTAATTGCGTATCGAAGCCACGAGTGCGAATGGGTTTACAGTGGATCGAAGATGGGCTTCAGTGGACTTAGGCACTTCAACATAATGATTTTTGGCTTGAAAAAAACCTGCGTTTTGGTTTGTAAGTACAAACTTGGGTACAATTGAATTGAATGTTTTACAATTTAAAAAAATCGCACCATTTACAGTTTTTATTTTAGACCGCGAAATGGAACATTGGTTATTTAGTTAAAAATATACGAGGGGCTAAGTACCGCTATTAAATATAGAAAAGATACAACCTCCATGCAACGCCGCTTTAATTAATACCTACCTACTCTTGAGTAATTATCTACTCTCATCATATAAAAAATATGGTTTCTAAACGTACCTTCCCACCGTACTGGTTTTATGACTAATTCTTTTGCCGTCCGGGCTAGCCGTCTTTGGAATTCACTCCCTCTAAATATTAGACAAGCTCCAAGTAAGTTTTCTTTCAAGCGGAAGCTAAAAAAAGAGTTGGAATAATATCCATCATTGTTATATTTCTAGTATGTATTTTATAAATATGTGGTAGTTTATATATCTCTCTCTTCCTAGCTATTTATCCCACATAGTGGTGGGGTCAGCTTTCCGGCTCAACCTTCTCCACTTCATCCTGTCCACGACATCATCCTCGAATAACTTGCACTCACTCATGTCCTTTAGCACTACATCCTTCCATCTTGTTCTGGGTCTGGGATCTGGGATGGAAAGTTGTAGTGCCAAATTTCCTACGTAGTCTAAAGGCCTTCTTACGTGACCAAACCACCGCAGCCTGCTCCCCTATTTTATCGGCGTAATAGTTTATATATGTATATTCTATTTATTTACGTAGTTTTTAAGTATAGTTTGCTTTTTTAGGGTGCCGTACCCAAAGGGTAAAACGGGACCCTATTACTAAGAATTCGCTGTCCGTCCGTCCGCCCGTCCGCCCGTCTGTCACCAGGCTGTATCTCACGAACCGTGATAGCTAGACTGTTGCCGCTATAACAACAAATACTAAAAACAGAATAAAATAAAGATTTAAATGGGGCTCCCATACAACAAACGTGATTTTTGACCAAAGTTAAGCAACGTCGGGAGTGGTCAGTACTTGGATGGGTGACCGTTTTTTTTTATCTTTTTTTTGGTTTTTTTCTGCATTATGGTACGGAACCCTTCGTGCGCGAGTCCGACTCGCACTTGCCCGGTTTTCTTTAATTCACTCAATATTTTTCTCTCTCTGCACCAATTGTAGGTACCTCTGTTAGACCCTATGGTTGACTGGTAGAGAATGCCATTTGGGGTTAAGTCCCCCATTTGTACATTGTTGTATATATTTTGTACAATAAAGTTCAAATAAATAAATAGGTAGTTAGCAAAGTTCGATATAAATTATTATATGTACCTAGAAATTATATATTAAAGGAAAAAATGTCCGCTTCCAGATTATTCCTTTTTCACCTCAGCAGCTCGAACAAGGGTACTTTGCTTCTTAAAACTGAGCAAAATGCGATTTTGCTCACTGAGTCATTTTGTCTCACTCAGTGAGCAAAATCGCATTTTGCTCACTTAGTGAGACAGTATGAGTGAGCAAAATCGCATTTTGCTCACTGAGTGAGACAAAATGTCATTCAAGTGACTTTCATAGTCAAATGTCATTTCAACATGCGGGGTCTAATACAAGTTCGATATACTTGGGTTCTATTATCTCTGTCCCTCTAGATATGTTCTCACTGCTTAGGGTGAAAAATTTTGTGTACTACACGAGATCAAAGTTATTTACATCTCGTGCGCTTTTGAATTCCTTACTACGCTCAAGATTCTAAATTAGATTCACTCGCCACGCTCGTGAATCTATTATAGAATCTTTCGCTTGCACGGGACTCAAAATAAGCACTCGAAGAAATATCAAACTTTGATCTCTTGTTGTACAAATAACTATTTTCCTATACCTACATATATTTGTAGTACCTATCACTCGCAGACGTATATGCTTGATAAAAAAAATGATACCACACCAACTGGTAAAGGGTCTCCTGATTGTTCAAAAACGAATAGCAAAGTTGAATTTTATTCACATGTGAGGCAAAGTAATCAAATGCAAATTTTGAGTTGTATTCTTATATTTGCTGGTTGAATTTACTTTAAATTATGATTTTGAATCATAAATATTTAATAACATTCATTTGGATTTGATTTTGTTTGATTTATGTTAATATTTTCTTCGGGTTGGTGTGTGTGGTGTGTTCGGTGAAAAATTTTTTGATTCACTCTGGGGCAAACTTTGTTTAACCCTCGTGCTTAGAAACCGCTCGCTACGCTCGTGTACAATTTTGAAATCTTTCGCTAGCTCGGGTATCAATATTAAGCACGAGCGGTTAAACGAGGTTGTAAAACAAATACCTAACTATTATTATACCTAATCTTCAATCTTGGCCGTGGGGTCCTAATGCTCTACCACTTTTTAAAAAGCTTTCAAAAAGGTTCTCAAAATGATTTGATACAATATGTTACCATCAAATGTACCTACATACTTAAAACATGCTTATTGCTCACTGCCTCGGCTAGAGACACAAATAAGTCCACTTTTGAGAAGCATCAATCTGAACTCCTGGTATTACACTTATCTTTGTTATTTGATCTCGTGACGGGCCGCGCCACAAAAACAATAGCAACATCCTTATACTTGGAAATAAACGACATCGCGGTAGGTAGGTACCTGGGGCGAAGCTATGACAATAGAATTGATAGGGACTGTTTAAAATGAACTATTAAAAATATATTCTTTTTAAAGGCGGGCTTACCTGTTGTTATTAGGCGTTATTATCCACCGTCAGTAATGGTTTTACTCTGTTAATATTACACGTCCAACGGCGTGTTGTTTAATTATAATGTTAAGTGGTTGGAAAAGTATGAGCGCCGTTTTAATAATCGGTACTTGATTGATATATTATTATACAACTCGCTAATGTTTAATGAAACTCGATGCCTTTGTTCGTTAGCCATTGTGCAATAGGCATGGGCCCTCAGAGATTTACCTACTATTCCCAAACTGGTCTTCATTCCATTAAGGTGAGGCTCGAACGCACGTGTGCTCGCTCGACGCTAGTCTCCATTTGCTCTCAGGGTTTCCCGCACAAAAGACTTTATGCTTTAGATGTTCTGCCGAGGAATCATTTTCGTTCGCTCTTGAGTCAGCATAAGTCGTTATTGGTATTCAATCTAGTTAAACTGAAGTTTATAGCTCTTCGAACTCCGCTTTGCATACCAGCACTTATTTCATAGGTTAGTAAGGTTCATATCTCGTTTGATCGCTGGTTGTTAGTATGTTTTATTTTCGTTGGCGTCTCATTGGTATGGCGAACAGGCTGCGGCGTCGATGTGTCTGTGGGTTTGATTACTTTGATTAGCTCATTTGAGTGTTATGGTACTGGTACCTACCATCGCGTTTGCAGCCGCCGTTAGTTTGACACATCTGTTGTATTCATTAAGTATAAAAAGTTATTCACCACATATATATGTACCAGTGGCGGCGCGTCCATAAAAGCCGATTCCCACCGGCTTGCCTGTTTTTGGACGTTTGAGCAGAGTTGTAAAGGAAATATGTAAGCCAAATTAGCCCCGGCTTGCCTATGGATATATTTGACGCGCCGCCACTGATATGTACATATACATATAAGTTTCGTAATATTATTCTGCTAAAGTCGTACAAACTAAAGTACTGTGTACCTATGGGTGGTATTCCTCCTATCCAATTTTTTTGTCCAATGTGTATTGCGTCTCACATTTTATTTTGCTTTAATGATAGAGTGAGACGCACTGACATTGGACAGGTGGAATACCACCCTATGTTAGGATGTTGATAAATACTTGAAACGGCTACTACATGAAGACGGCTGAACGGTTTTTGATGAAATTGGGCAAACATCTTTTGTTAAGGTCCAGCCAGTTGCACCCTCCATAATTAGCAGACTGATCAACCTCACTCAGCAGTGAACTTTGAACCTTCTCATACCTACATTAAACTGTTATTAAGATTAAGTATACATTAAATAAATTAAAAGTAATAAAATAAATAAATAAAACTTACCCGCCTATCTTAGGTCTCCAGATCTGTCCCTTGCGGAAGGGTGCCCATAAGCCTGGCTATGGCTACATTCCTACGCTGTATAGCAATGCCTATTCTTTGGCCCTTACGAAAGAGCCAGCAGTAGTTTCAAACAGGTTAATCTTCAAGAAAATCAACCGACAATAATTTATTGTTTTCTGATATTGAAAACGACAGTATTTAAGTACTCGGTAACGGCCGTTTATGTATTTCCCAGACATGGCACAGCCCTTTATTGTAGCTAATAGTAATTGACCTTATGCCGGAAATAATTCCTAGGAAAAATTATCTGCATGCAATGCATATGTTTGTACAAAACTTGTACCTACAAAATATGCTAGTTAAGAGCTAATATATGATATTATACTCCCTACAATAACTAAATCTAAGATTGCAAAAAGTAGGTACACTCCTGTTAAGGCAGGGACACACTTATCCGACGTAGGTAGGTACGCAACGTTATACAATGCATTATGACAACCCTGAAATTTGTATGCTTAGAAACATAGGTACTTGTCATGCGTTGCGTTGCGTATGATGGGTATGTTTCTAAGCGTACAAATTTCAGGTTTCAGATGTCATAATGCATTTCATACCTACGTTGCGTACGTGGGATAAGTGTGTCCCTCGCCTTAACCACGTTCGTTAAATCTTTACATAATTACTATAATTAGGGAATAATTTTCCTTTGTCTGTTGTTATCCTAAATCCTAACAGTCTCCAGTTTCCCGGATTTGACGGAAAGGGTTAATATCAAGGAAAGTTATCAAAATGAACTCGATGGGATTGTCGGAGTTGATACTATTGCAGAGATTTTGCTTACGTGTGTAGAAAATGAGTTTGCACGTGTAAGATAAGGAGGTGGATTTTGCATAGTACCTATCTATCTACCTACATTCTGCGACCACGTCCGCCTCTGCTGTTCGAGTAGGTACTAGCTTAATTATTCGAGGTACTCGGACTTGTGCAAAAACGAGCGTGGTCGGCGGAATATTACTCCACTGTACTCCGGCCAACGCCATGATGTCATGGTGGATTAAATTACCGAGCACATGACCTTGTCAGCGGGCACAACATCGTGATCGCTCGCCTGACTCTCGCAGTTACTTACACATGCTGCCGCTCTCAAACATGACCGCCAGAGATCCGAAGAAACGATACAATATATCAAGTGAGCACTGGATGTGATTTCATGTACCTACTTAAAAAATCTATGCGCATTAGAATAGATATAAATATTATCTAGTACTGGGCTGGTATCATCTACATATTCTACATAATTATTAATTATACTCGTAGCCTAGCTAGTATCTACCATTCTTGATTCAAACGAAGCCAATGATGGGAAAGGGAAATCGAAAAAAAAAAACAACCCACCTATTAATACCAAATTTAAGCGTTTTTCTTACCTATCATAGGTACTTCCGAAGCAAGCAGCACGTGGAGCACGCCAAATTGTCAAATGACACACAACAAATTAAAGGAAAAAATCTAAATATTGATAGATTCCCGATTAAGGAATAGGTACACACTACCGTAGCGATCGAAGATAAGTCTTAGAGACTTCGAGTTTGGCGGCACTATACCTACATATAATACGATAAAATTCCCCGTTTAAGAACATAAACTCCTTTGTCAATCGGGTTAACACTTTCGGTGCCGCGTGCCGGCACAGTTTTCTGTGGGTGCCGGGCACCCCGATCCCAGTACAAAATGAACCCACATACGTGTTCTTGGCGTGAATGTGTAAAATTTAGTAGCTTTGGTGCGTGTATAAGAAGGTACCAGGTGCAAGAGATGACGCAGTTAATTTGAAATTATCTTGTGCTATATTCCTCTGAAGATTAGGTCTAATAGTAACTTTAATTTTCTTCTATTCTTATGAGAATGATTCGATTCTTTTATCATTTACACAATTATTGCAATCGACTATTTTTTTCATATTATTAGCTTACCAACATGCACACTTGAGATTTTTTAAATAATGCTAGAAATGAATTGGCTTTTTGCAAGGGTGTCTGTCAATAGGTACTTGTTAATTTAATAAAGTTAATTGGTGCTTAAGATTTCTTAGTACTTATACTATACTAGGCATAGGCAAGTACTTGCTGATTCAGTTGGCAAGTTGTTTAGCCAGCCGCCTGCGTGGGCCTCATATTAGCATGGTGTAATTTTAATCAAGTAGGTACTTGCGCAGATGACTGCCCTCAGTGCCGGTTTGGCGAGATCAATCTAACGCTACGTCTTACGTAGGCGAACAACGCGCGAACGCGGCGCGGCGCGGCGCGGCGAAATCAATCCTTTGATGCCCATAGAAGTGTCCTACGTAAGCGATCTCGTTGCGAACGCGGTGCGGCGCGATTTGCACGCGAATGTCAGGCGGCGCGGCGCGGCGGCGGCCGCTTTCGCCGCGCCGCGCCGCGCCGCGTTCGCGCGTTGTTCGCCTACGTAAGACGTAGCGTTAGGGATACAAATCTTATTATTGAAACTAATGAATGAGATATCAAAATCAAAACTTATTCACTATAGGTCTAGGTACTAATGTTATAGGCATGATGAAATGTTACCTACCTACATCTGGATAACGCACGCAGTGGTTGCTTTCTTATATTACATATATTCTGTAGGTATCTGTTTTAACTGTTTCGCAACTCCGAATTTTGCATTTGAGCTTTTTAACACAATAATTATTTTTAAACCTTTAATTTGAACCTAGGTACAGTAGGTACTCAATTTTGTTTTTAAACGACAGTTGTAGAACTTGCAGATAAAGTTTAAAAAAAAACAGGTAGTTTTCATTTACTAAACTACCCTAAATCTAATTAGTCAAAATAAGGATGTGTCTACATTTGTGTTTTGCCTAAACTGTTAAGATGAGATGTAAGTACATAGAGGTACCTAATGGGATTGGAGTAGGTACGTAGGTATTAACCTATAATTTAAAAGTTGATCGCTAGGGGAGTGGATCGCTGTTTTCACGGCCGCCGGACGCAAGGCAGCGCGGCAGGCGGCCGTCGTTCGCACCAAAAAAACAACTTTCCTCGAAACGGCGATGGCGCTAAGCCACCGATGCGATTCAAAACGCAACAAGCACTCCCACGCGGCATATCACTTGAGATCTTCTGACCATACACAGGATTGGGCCGAAATAACTTGTTGATGTACGCTGCGGGCTCGGAGGGGATCGCGCGGGTGCAGGGGGGCTAGCGCCGCCGAGCGACGGCCTGTCTACGGCGGCGAGCCGGCGACACCCTGTCTGCCGCGGACGGCGGCGCTGCCGCTCCGTGCGCATTCTTGTCCGCCCGCGCCCCCCACCCTGAGCTCATGAACGCGGCCCGCGCCTCGCTGCTCCGCCCGGCAACGTCGCATGCAAACTTGTTTCGTAAACGGATGTAGCAGCGGCCAGGCAGGGCAAGTGTCTGTCCCGCTCTTTCCGTCGTGGCTTACGGCCTGAACAAGGATAGCAATGGTGGCGCTACGTGCTATCGGCTCCCACTTGCGGCATTTTTTCACGCCGAGAATGAGGCAAGCGAGATTACTGCCTTGGTAAACGTTCACACTGTTGTTTATTTGATTAAAAATATAAATCTCATGAGTTTATGCAATTAAATTTATATTCTAAGAGTCAAAATCAACTTATTATGACAAAGCAACTGACTAATTATCAGTGTTGTCACGAATGTTGATAGGTGTGCGTAGTAATAGATGACTGAGTAGTTAGTTTGTATATTATAACAAATGTAAATCCTAATTAAGCTCGTCACAGATGGAGCGATAAATGCGATAATACCTATATCAGCAGATACTGACAGATACCAAAATATTCGCTCTCTGTCTAAGCACCTTCATTGTGAGAGAGAGGAAATGACCGATACCTATCAATCAACAGATGCCTTGCGATAAGATATCGGCAGATACCAAAATGTGGGCTTTGTTAAATAATACGTAAAAGATATCAGCAGATGCCGTATCTGCCGATATATTCTCGCTTCGTCTGTGATGGGCTTTAAATACGAGTACAATACAAGCATGGCATCATACGTATGGACCTAATGTACCTATGTAGGTATTTAACGTATTTTATTTTACGTGGTTGATTTACATAATGAATTAACATTAAACATGTGGTTTTACGAAACTTCTAAGTGCCTACTCACGACATTGTGCCCACTTTTCATACCCGTAGTGAAAAAGGCACCTTACATTATTTCAAGACAATGTACTAACAAACAAGTGTTTTTTGTGCGGCATTGTGAACTGGCCTTTACGGGCACACTCGGCTCGCGTCGCGGGCTCACGTTGCCGCGCGGGTCGGCGGTGCGGCGGTGCCGCGGGCAGCGAGCGCCGACATCCGCCGACAGTCAGTCCGGCGCCGACAGCCGCCACGCGCACACGTGTCCACACAATGGCCGCCGCCCACGCACACTCGCCCTCCGACCGCCGCCCCGACGGCCGCGCTGGCTCGCGCCGCATTTTCCCACCACAATTTAAACTCCAAGTTCTCGAAGCCTACAGACGTGATGCTCAATGTCGCGGGAACCAGCGCGCGACTGCCAGAAAGTTTGGCATCCATCGCCGTCAGATTCAGAAGTGGCTACAGGCCGAGCCCGCTCTGCGCGCCGCGCTGCTGAGGCGAGCCCCGCAGCCGGCGCCTTCTCCACCGCCATATTCCGCCGGCTCCCCCGAGAGCGCGAGGCTGCCGTCGCCGCCGCCCGCAGTACTTCCCACGCCGCCAGTTCAGGTGCCCACGCCGTTGCCGCTGAGCCCTGAGCCGATAGACCTGTCGGTGCGGCGCCCCACCCCGCCGCCCGCACCACAACCTGCGTTCGTGCCCCGCTCGGCGCCGGAGCCCGCGCGCAAGCCGTTCAAGTTGTTCCGGCCGTACCTGGATGAGGAGGATGAGCGGCCACCGCCGCCGCCGCAGGTGCACGTGTTGCACGCGTTCGTCCCCGTGAGCCCGGCGAGCGCGGGCTGCGCGCTGACCGCGTGTGCCGCGCCGCGTTGGTGCGCGCCCATGCCTTCGTTCCCGGCGCCGCTCAGATGAGAGCCTGCAGCCGGGGCCGGGCCCCGCTCCTCCTGTGATCTAGTCGCCGACGCCCGCCTGACGCCTCCCGGGGCGTAGCCCTCCATCATCGTGCCTTAATGTACACACGCCATAGTGCATTATGCCGTCATCTCGAGATGACTGCTTATTTTTGTGTATTGTATAAGAACGTATTTTTATATTGTGGAGTTTATGAAGCGTACATTATTATAAAGATTGATTAGGTATTAATGCAATTATTACTATTATAATGAATGAATAAAGAGAATTGTTTTAATAAAAGGCATTTTGATTAATCCGCGGGCGCGGGCCGCTTGCGCAGGTAGCGCCGGCGCCCCGCGCCTGTTACCTGCTGCCTGTTCAGTCCCCGATCCCCTTGTAATGATAATTCTCGACGCTCCGAAACTACCCCCAACCTAACCGGAGGATATCGAATTGTTCCCTTTCCAGGAATACCCTTTGTCCGTTCATCGAGAAGATGATGAAACTAACAAAACTCTTTGTCTGTCTCTGCCTACCTATCTAATATTTAGTTTCCTTATTTAAGTCACTGCGATTTTTGCTTATAGCAAAGCGATTTTTATTTTCATTATATGCTTTTTGCGAATACCTACCTACTGTTATGTTCATTGCGGTTAATGAATAAAATGATGTATTCCCATATGTCCCTGCATAAATACATGAGGCGGGGGGGCGGGGACAAATGGGAATGATTTATAATTTATATGAATTAATCGCCTATGTCCACTTGTGCCCGGCGGGGCCAAATGGGAATCGGGGGAACATCGCCATATAAATAATATTCTTAAAAATACATGGTACCTAATTCATGAAACGTGAGCAGTAGGTACTAACCATACACACACACACACACCTTTATTTTATTTTTTTACTTATTGCTCAGGACCAATTTTATTCAATCATGGTCACGCTACAACCTAATTATTAAAGACAAAACTTTAACCGTTATGACACCACTTTGATTATGAATTAGAAAATTTACACAATTCAGTGAGATACGATTTTTTTAAAGTACCTAACCAAACTCTGTCGACATTCAATTTGTCACTTTGGTATTTGACGGAAGTATTCTAATACTATCTAGTATTCTAATTGACCACATCATATGTCGTAATTAAATTACAAACTTTATTAACACAAGAAAAAATGGACTTTAATCTTACTGCTATTGTTACAAAGCAGTTTATAATTTACTGAATGCCCAGTGTTGATCCCGCTCACGTCTCCTGAGTCCTGAATCAACCTGTATAAGCCCTGGCCAGAATTTATAACCTGTAAAATACATGTATAATTATAATTTATGTTACTGTAGTGTCCACTGTCCAGTCTGCAGCAATAGTTGGTAAGCGGGCGAGGTGTTCAAAATGATATTGACGCTACTTTATTGTTAAGAGAATAAGAGCGCGTCAAGGTAATTTTGAACACCTCGTCCGCTTAGCTGCTGACTGTACGACGGACGACGGGTGGTTTACCCGTTGTCCACTCGTCGTACACTACTCTGATACAAAAGTGAGTTGAGTTCGTGTTGCAATGGTGAGGAATTGATTTAGAGTGCGAAGACCTTAACATAGTTCATAGGTTTTTGTTGCTAATTTTAGCCTATCCAGGCATCTTAACATAAAATATTCTAAATATATACATACGAATATTTATCTACTTACTACTCACTTTGTGGACGGCTCCACAACACCCATAAGAAAAATAAATCGAAAAAGCACAGGAGCAATTCAATGAAATCGGGTAGATATATTTTAGACCGTGCATAACTACCCAAGTTATAAAGTAGCTTAAATACCTAATAGTTTAGTAGTCAAATATTTAAAATTTAATGTTTTGAAAAGTATGAATTTAATACTTTTAAGACATTAGGTACATATATCTATATTTCTTTGATAGTTTTCTAGAAAATACATTGCTAGCGAGGATGACTGTTTTCAGAACTGAGTAGACATAGGTAAGTATAATTGTGACGTTCCATGGGAAAAGGTACCTTGAGGGTTTCTAGTTTCGGACATATTACATGTTTTGTAAAAAGGTGAATAAATGCTCAATTTTTTTTTTATTAGGTCATCTGAAATCTTAATGGTTAACGTTTGTTTACCTGTTTTTATTTTTGTTATATGTTAGATATAAGCTTAGTAATGTCGTCTCAGAGTTTAGTAGAAAAGGTACCTTATGGAAAAGTCATTGAAAATTCCCAAAAATAACTAGTTAATACGGGAAAAGAAGTTTGGTAGAGAACTGTATTAGCATTCTAAAAAACGAATTTGATAATTTTAGTTCTGGTTGAAGGGCCTAGCAAATATTATAATCGTACATCGACCGACATTACAAATCCAAGTAGCCTGCTATTATACCAAAGTTACTCTCTTCGAGACTTTCTTAACTAGAGTAATCTTCATTTGGTTTGGTCGCATGCAATAAATCTGCCATTGGTTTGCTGAAAAATGCCAATACCCGACGCATTGCCATATTTGTAAGGTATTATTATTTGTAGTCAACTATGTAACATACTTCAGGAACATAGTTTTTAGGGTTCCGTACCCAAAGGGTAAAACGGGACCCTATTACTAAGACTTCGCTGTCCGTCCGTCCGTCCGTCCGTCCGTCCGTCCGTCCGTCCGTCTGTCACCAGGCTGTATCTCACGAACCGTGATAGCTAGACAGTTGAAATTTTCACAGATGATGTATTTCTGTTGCCGCTATAACAACAAATACTAAAAACAGAATAAAATAAAGATTTAAATGGCGCTCCCATACAACAAACGTGATTTTTGACCAAAGTTAAGCAACGTCGGGAATGGTCAGTACTTGGATGGGTGACCGTTTTTTTTTTTTGCTTTTTTTTGTTTTTTTTTTTTGCATTATGGTACGGAACCCTTCGTGCGCGAGTCCGACTCGCACTTGCCCGGTTTTTAGGTGGCTAAACTTAAAACTTCTCTATCGTAAAGTTGCTCATTTTACAACATTACTTTCAAAAAACTATATCTCTGTAACTACACAACTTAGGAGGTTGATCTTTTGTGTTATCGATTGCTTATTTATTATAGATTACCTACTGGGGTATGCATAACTCCATACCCGCCATAAGGTACCTTTGACCATGGGACGTCACAATTTAGATTAGGTACCACCTTTTTTAAAAGTACATAGTGCACCGTACCTACTTAATAATAAGCTATAAAATTAAAAACATTATATGTATACGAGAGAAAATTGATAAAACACTTTAAAATATATATTTCATCACACTCGCTCAGTAAATGTGGAATTGCACGCAGGTTTAGCGGGAGTTATAGAAAAAGCGTTCTCCCTAGGGAGTTATGAATTTTCTAGTGCCATAAATGCCATAATTAACAATTTTATGTCTTTATACTTAATTTTTGTATCGCAAGTGTGATGAAAAACATTGTGTGTAACTCGGGGCGTTATAATAATAACATTGCAAACTCGAGTCTATAAATCGCTCCGGCAAGCCGTCGCGATTTAACTTACTCTCGTTTGCAATATTCAACTTACGCCCCATGTTGCACAATGTACTATTGTAATAAACATGTGACATCCTTGATAATCTTTGAAATCGACGACACCTAAAGAAGTCTTACCTCAATACTCCCGGCGCGTAGGTTATTCTTTTATTTTCGAAATATCAAAAAAAAAAGACGGCAGGCACCTATACACAGGGGCTATTCATAAATTACATCATCGATTTTTGACCCCTCCTCCCCCTTAAATCATCCAAAAATCATGCTCCGAATGACCCCGTTTCCTCCTACGTCATGCTACCATCATCCGATGTCCAGACCCCTAATTTGAAATGACGTAATTTATGAATAGCCCCAATGGTAAAATGATTGTATAAAAAACAACCACCAATCTTAAATTGTATTTTTTTTTATTAAGAGCCTATGCACGTTGCACACTAGCGCCACTGTAAATAATCGTGTTTATTAAAATTTTACGACATGTACTAGGTATTTAAAAAACCGGGCAGGTGCGAGTCGGACTCGCGCACGAAGGGTTCCGTACCATAAAGCAAAAAAAAACGGTCACCCATCCAAGTACTGACCACTCCCGACGTTGCTTAACTTTGGTCAAAAATCACGTTTGTTGTATGGGAGCCCCATTTAAATCTTTATTTTATTCTGTTTTTAGTATTTGTTGTTATAGCGGCAACAGAAATACATCATCTGTGAAAATTTCAACTGTCTAGCTATCACGGTTCGTGAGATACAGCCTGGTGACAGACGGGACGGACGGACGGACAGCGAAGTCTTAGTAATAGGGTCCCGTTTTACCCTTTGGGTACGGAACCCTAAAAAGGGGGGCCGCTACGTACTGTGTTGTGTATTTAAGTACCTTTTGAATACATCAAACTAGTTTTTATGTTACTGGATTCGTCCATCTATGAGTATAAAGTTAAAACGGCCGTTTTTGTTTTAAGTTCCTTTTTAGCAGTGGCGCTAGTGTGCACGTTGGTGGGCTCTTTAAGTACTAGTGACCCGCCCCGGCTTCGCACGGGATAACAAATTTTGATAGGTGAAAACCGCATGAAAATCCGTTCAATAGTTTTTGAGTTTATCGCGAACATTGTTTTATAAGGTGTAGATATGTACTCAAAGTGATCCCGTATGTATTACTTCATACTTTTGCTGTTAAAAATGTAAGTCTAATTACTACGTAACAATATTTATATGGCTAGAGATCCTAATTCTATAAATGACGGTATTTTAAGGTACGGTAGTTACCTAAATTCAAAGAATTTAATTCCCGACCCATTTCGTACTTTGTCACAGTGACAATCAATAAAAGTTGCTAGAGACCTCATGCTATAGTCACGGTGACAAAGTACAAAATGGGTAGGCGTTTTAGGTAGACACCTCTGCCTATAAGACAATAAAAAAGTATATAGAAAAGCGGCTATTTTACGTTTTTAAAGTCTGCAGAGATATTGATAGCACACAGTGCAGGTGTTATTTTAATCGACAAACGTCTATAAAATGATGACGTACTCACAAATAACACTGGAACTGCGTATGCTGTCAAAATATCTGCAGAGTTCTCTTGTTTCTTGGTCTAACTCTAGTAGTTTTCCCGCCTGTTCTAGATGCGCAGGTATACATATATAGGCAGCTATACTATAGCATACCTACATATATGTACATGTACACGTCGTCACGACTATACAAGATGTATTCTTTTGTCGTGTGTAGGCATGTTTGTAGTAGGCAAGCGATAAAAATTACTCTTTGTACTTACTATATTATAAATGTATCTTTTTTAGTCTAATCTATTCGATGCAATCGCATAATTAAATGGAACTATCCCTGAAACCAGCCTAACTCCTGTCACACTGTATGCATAGTACAGCTTGGCAAAAAAGAGTAGAGATTAAAAAGTGGCAACACTGTAGTGTCGTCCCTTTCAAACCAATTTATATAAGAAAAAGGGACGACACTACAGTGTTGCCACTTTTTAATTTCTACTCTTTTTTGCCAAGCTGTACCTAATACCTAGTTACTAATAGGGTATTTCATATTTGGTTATCCATTAATGCTAACTTAACGATCGTCTTTAATGAGCATCATTATTGAGTTGAGGGACAAGTTGTTGCAGGTAAAAAAACTATTAATAAACGACTGAAGTCTAGAACTATTGGCTACTGTAGTGCACACTGATCCTTCTTCGAGTGGAGTAGCTATAGAGCATATAGGGGCATTCAGTGTTTCCTTGCGTGCTTCTAGCATCGTGCCTGGAATAAAAAATGAGGAGGGCTACTAAAGGGAATAACATCAGTAATGGAGATTGTGGGCTCTATAATACATAGCTCGTGGACGTTGGCTAAAACATATTTAGTGGTACCTAAGTTAGCACAGACGTAGTTTTGGCTTCGAGGGTAGGTTCATTCGATTTAAACTTGGAATCCCGGAATATTGGCCCTATAATATGCTATACTCGTGGTCAATACCTTTACATAACACGTAGAAAACAATGCTACTTAGAAGGAGTACTCCTATATTCATTGGAATAGACAGGTATAATGAAATGAACTGTGCTACACTGGATTGCGTTGCTAGAATTCCACTGATTTATCGACCAATTAGGTAGTCTATAAATCCTATCACCTGAGTAGGTACTCTGTATCTATTAATAATGAAACGTTAATAGAACGTTAGCAAAGGTACCAAACGACAGTACGTGAACACGGTCAGGTAGCTTATATGTGGACGTGTGTAAGCCTGTATATAAATGCCTTCATTGGGTTTCAATTGACGTTTAAGATAAAGCAGATAAGCCTACGGATGCAAAATGCGTCACTCGGCCGGCCGTACGTGCGCGAGCGCTGGCGAACAACTCATCGTTTTCTGATTGTTTTCTGCGATTCAATCCAATTGTGCCGTAAGTACCTAATAATGATAATAGGCTAATTTCCTGTAGACTAGATCATTAATTTCATAGGAAACTTTGAAATTAAATTTACTTATGTATGGAAATATTTGTTTTTATATGGCCAAACTAATAGAAAAACCGCAGTATTAATTATGAAATAGGAGGCCAACGAGCAGACCAATCACCCGATGGTAAGAGATTATTTAGTGCTTTGCCGCCTTTATTACCGGTTGCAACCAGAGAGGAAAACCTTACTAAACGCTACATTTAAACGTTCGTTTAATCAATAATATTTGCCATTCTCGTTTATGTGTTTAGTTAAATTTTCCACTCTGTCGATTCTAGTTTCAGAGTGTAAACTGCTAAAACTTATTAATGCCTTACCCCCTTATTCATTAACCTTAACTAAAGTTGACAAGTCGATAATAATCGTTTGTCCCTTTCCAGCATACCAATACGTCGGAATGGGACAAATCATTATTATTGGCTTGTCAACTATAGAAAACGTTAATGAATAAGGGGGCTAAACTTTAGGGACTACTTAGAGTCGGTTGCACCAAACCGTTTGTCACTGTTAAGAGCCCTTCAACGTGCACACTAGCGCCACAGCTAACTAATCGTGGTTATTTAAATTAAACGAAAGATATTGAAAAAAAAGGGGGCCGCTACGTACTGTATTGTGTATTTAAGTACCTTTTGAATACATCAAACTAGTTTTTGTGTTGCTGGTTTCGTCGATCTAGGAACCCAAAACAAAAACGGCCGTTTTAACTTTGGACGCATAGATTAACGAATCCAGCAACATAAAAACTAGTCTGATGTATTCAAAAGGTACTTAAATACACAATACAGTACGTAGCGGCCCGCCTTTTTTCAATATCTTTCGTTAAATTTAAATAATCACGATTATTTAGCTGTGACGCTAGTGTGCACGTTGAAGGGCTCTTAAAGCGTTCGCAAAATTGTTATGGATGGGAAATTTCATACATACTTCACTGCTGTTTGACGTTAACCAATCTGTTAAATGTGGTTGGTAGTTGCAACTGCGCCTTAGTCTCACATTTTGTTATTAGATTCCTAAAAATAAAAAACGGTATGTTTCATATTTTAGGTAATCGCGAATATTATTAATCCGAAATCAATCTAATCGATGACAACCGTATTCGATGATTCGGCAACATTCGCTAATCATTCGATTAGGATTTAATTATTTGATTAAGTATTTATAGACGACCATTTTCTTATGCTTGAAAATCACTTTAATACCGATCGATCATCATCTGTTATAATAGTATACCTATACGTTTATACAATATTAAAATTAACGCAAAGAATTATATGAACCACAAAAAAATTATACATAGGAAACTTTGAAATTAAATTTACTTATGTATGGAAATATTTGTTTTTATATGGCCAAACTAATAGAAAAACCGCAGTATTAATTATGAAATAGGAGGCCAACGAGCAGACCAATCACCCGATGGTAAGAGATTATTTAGTGCTTTGCCGGCCTTTAATGAGATGAGAGTACGCTCTTTTTTTGAAAGTTTGAAGAAGGTCGTATCGGTCCGGAAATACCGCACATGGAACATTTTACGTAGGTACTTACATATTTATTTTTGGTTTTTGCATTTATCTGCATGTGCACTAAAGCAGAGATTTTCTGTTAAGCTTGGACGGGACAACAATATATAATTATTCGTGTGCAACTGAGTTAGAAACACAACAGGCGGGGCAAAGTACCAAAGTATATGTGGAAAGCGTCTCTGCTTAGCTTGTTCTATAATTTTGTGGTTCATATAATTCTTTGCGTTAATTTTAATATTGTATAAACGTATAGGTATACTATTATAACAGATGATGATCGATCGGTATTAAAGTGATTTTCAAGCATAAGAAAATGGTCGTCTATAAATACTTAATCAAATAATTAAATCCTAATCGAATGATTAGCGAATGTTGCCGAATCATCGAATACGGTTGTCATCGATTAGATTGATTTCGGATTAATAATATTCGCGATTACCTAAAATATGAAACATACCGTTTTTTATTTTTAGGAATCTAATAACAAAATGTGAGACTAAGGCGCAGTTGCAACTACCAACCACATTTAACAGATTGGTTAACGTCAAACAGCAGTGAAGTATGTATGAAATTTCCCATCCATAACAATTTTGCGAACGCTTTAAGAGCCCTTCAACGTGCACACTAGCGTCACAGCTAAATAATCGTGATTATTTAAATTTAACGAAAGAGATTGAAAAAAGGCGGGCCGCTACGTACTGTATTGTGTATTTAAGTACCTTTTGAATACATCAGACTAGTTTTTATGTTGCTGGATTCGTTAATCTATGCGTCCAAAGTTAAAACGGCCGTTTTTGTTTTGGGTTCCTAGATCGACGAAACCAGCAACACAAAAACTAGTTTGATGTATTCAAAAGGTACTTAAATACACAATACAGTACGTAGCGGCCCCCTTTTTTTTCAATATCTTTCGTTTAATTTAAATAACCACGATTAGTTAGCTGTGGCGCTAGTGTGCACGTTGAAGGGCTCTTAACAGTGACAAACGGTTTGGTGCAACCGACTCTAAGTAGTCCCTAAAGTTTAGCCCCCTTATTCATTAACGTTTTCTATAGTTGACAAGCCAATAATAATGATTTGTCCCATTCCGACGTATTGGTATGCTGGAAAGGGACAAACGATTATTATCGACTTGTCAACTTTAGTTAAGGTTTATGAATAAGGGGGTAAGGCATTAATAAGTTTTAGCAGTTTACACTCTGAAACTAGAATCGACAGAGTGGAAAATTTAACTAAACACATAAACGAGAATGGCAAATATTATTGATTAAACGAACATTTAAATGTAGCGTTTAGTAAGGTTTTCCTCTCTGGTTGCAACCGGTAATAAAGTGGATTTGTGATTCTCATATTTTTCTTACATATACCTTATATGAGAGTATCTTGCCATTGCCACCCTTGATCAAAGTTGTGTTGTTAGTAAGTGGCGCAATAGCAATCGGTAACGTTTATGTCGTGAATCATGGGAAATCGTATACGTCATGTCATGTACAGCTGCAACATTATTAATATTATGAAACAAAGATACCTCCTAAGTCTTCTAACTATTAAAACTATAAATTTTCACTAATAAATTAATACACTGCATGGGTCAAATCGGTCCTTCTTAAAGTGATGTTCAATGGAAATAGAAAATAATGTAAACGAACCAATTTACATTTTCATGGCTTCGTCATAATTATTAATATCGTAGTTTTTAAGGACAGCCATGATCGCATCAACCCTGTATATACTAATCTTTTGCCTATATCGTTTCTTAGTATAAGTAAATACAAATATGTTAAGTAAGTTTCAGTGAAAACAACCTTCGTAAAAATGTTAGGATTTATGTCAAATGCTAAATAAGTAATTAAGGATTTTTGTTGGACATTCAATAAATGTATACATATTTATAGAATAGAATTAAACCTAACCACTGAGAAACCAGTAGTCTAGAAATTAAATAAATTCGTGACTGACGTCACGGATTTTATTTCAATCCGTACCTACTGAATATTCCGTTATTACTATTTGTTTAGTCCATGTTTTCTTCAAACGAAAGTGGAAGACTGCGCAAAGTCTTTCTATATAATCGTAGTCCTCATTTTTCCTTCTGTACATTTATATATAAATTTGATGGTAGGTAGCTAGGTATGTCAATATATCGACCACAGCCCCTTGGTATGATTTTATTTCGAATTTATAATTAAGTACATATTATAAGAGTTAGTAACATTAAAATTTGGTATGGACCTTTGTTCTAATAAAAAAACAACGGGTTGCACTTCGGGAGTGCCGGCAGAAGTGAAAACTCAATGACAGTCTTACGTCACGTGACACCTGTTACGAGTTTATAATTTTTTCCCCATCACAAAAAATACACAGCGCCGCTAAAGAAGTTTCCACTTCAAAAATCTAAATAAAAAGGGTATAACGAAGGGGCTATGGTTAATATATGTACATAATACATACAAATTATTTAGAACATTTTCTATAATGTCCAGAGAGGAAAATGAGGACTACGTTTGTATGAAAAAGCCGTCGTCCCCTTTAAAAATCCACAGATTGAAAATGGTTCCAACTGTCAAGAACCCAAAAATTATTGATAGACTCTGTGCGGAAATAGAAGAGTCGTAGAATGTATTGGATCCCATACATTTCACGACTCTTCTCTTTCCGCACAGACTCTATATGTACCTACGTACTTACATAGGACATGTTTTTTTAACCGATTCCTGCGATCCAGCGCCATACGAGTTAAACTTGGCTTTGCTCGTTTATTCTCATTTAGTCAAGGGCAATATGAAGAGTTTCAGGGTACATCTTCCAGAATACATGTTTCATGTTTCATATCCTGCCAGGAATAGCATTAACAGCTCAGTTTGAGCATTTTTATGTCTATGGTTCTCGCGTTCGGCGTCGAGCCGTCTGGCGATGGCGGCTTGGCGGCGGCGGCGACGGCGGGTCTGGCGAGCCGAGGGCCGCGGCCGCCGTCACGCGCCTTCTACGACGATATGTTACTCGTACACAGGTGCGAGGATATTGCATGCTTGTTGCTATTCTCCATATTAGAAGCATTCCTCAAGAGCAGCGCGATCAAAACTACTCTTTTAATATTAATGAGAATAAGAGTGTCAGAGCAAAAACTGGGTTTTTATTTGTACAAACTAAAACGTTTGAACCTTTGAATGGTCCACTGTGAACATACGAGATTAGGTTCTTGAATGCAATATTTAATCCGGTCTATGTTGAACGTAATAGTAAATCAGACAGGCAGTCGCCATGCGTTTGCTTATCCAATTTTAGCACTTTATACTCAATCGTCATCATTTCTTGATTGGTGCTGTCCAATTACGAATAGTTAAATAGGGCAGTGCGTGACATCTCATAGTAGTATCAGCTACTCAACGTGTAAACGTGTATATTTTTTTTAAATTGTAATTTACTACTCCATACATTTTCTATGCAAGCGCAACAAATGAGCGTTCCATATTTCCTACGAGCACCTCATAATTAAAAATAATTTCAGTTTTTGCAAGAGCACTTAAAAGCTGCTAAAAAAACCGGTCAAGTGCGAGTCGGACTCGCGTTCCAAGGGTTCCGTACATTACCCAATTTTTAACAATGTATTTTTTATGAGAAACGCGAGTGAATTGCCTTTAGGGGTTATTAGGGGTTTGATAAAAAACTAAGTAATTAGTCCGACTCACGCTTGACTACATATTTCCAATAGGTTTTCCTGTCATCTATAGGTAAAGACCTATGTATCTTCTATATTATAGGTAGATCTATTGATATAGTGCTTACTCGTATTTTGAGTCCCATGCAAGCGAAAGATTCTATAATAATTTAATTTAGAATCTTAAGCGTAGTAAGGGACTTTAAGCACACAAGATGTAAATAATTTTAATCTCGTGTTGTTCATATAATTTTTCACCTCAAAAGTGAGAACATAACAGACAACCTGAACCTGAAAAATGTAGGTAAATCCTTCTTCATCACTTATTCACTTATGTGGCGTTTTTAGGGGGTCTATTATAAACCAGCAATATTCCGTTGAAAGTCGTTTGCACTTTGTCTTTTTCTTTTTCTAACGACGTGTGCGACGAATAACGAGAAAATTAGTGTTCGGACTACACAATGAAATATATGAATTCACTAATTTAGTAGGTACTTTTGTCATTCCTCTGCAGCGAAGACGGACTGATCAACATCACTACGTTGATCATGTATCACGTCACTACGTTGATCAGTGCGTCAATTGTGGTTGGTGCCACTAGGTGGCCCTTTAGTATTTTATGTCAATTGCAGGCTTGTTTAACCTATTGTTTATCGAACATGACGAATGAACATTTTAATCATCACAGTCAAGGAAAATATAACAATGGGCCTAAACAATGACCCCGAAACCAGTAAGTCAACTCTTATAGTCAGGTCAGACTAACCCAGATATGACATTTATTGAGACACTCCTCACTTTGTCATAGCAATATGTGCAGCGTTAGTTTGGTCCGACTGTTACCGCGTAAACTCACTTACGGTATAGAATCACAATGCAAAAAATAATTTAAGTTCCTACTTATTTAATAAGTACCTACTAAGCACTGTTAACAATTTATTGTATTGTGCCCGATTTACCCGAACTAACTAGGTAATTTAACCCTTTATAAGGCCCGTTGACAGGGACGTGCTATCGCAGAATTTGTTGCAGCTATCAGAAGCCTACATTTCAAAAATCTATTTTAAAAGCAAGTTGAATATTCAATTAATGCAAACGATTTTGAGCCCTATTATTAAAACAGTATGGTTGAATTTCTGATTGAGCGTATGTGGTCGATATATCGCCTCTGCCTTATAAAGGGTTAAGATGTCACTAACCCCAGTGAACGTAATTGTACGTACCATCTACATTACGTCTGGAATAAACGGTTTTTGTTTTACTATTTATTTATTTAAGTTATAGAAATGAATGATAAGAACTTCATAGGTCGGGTTAAGCGATAAACAATTTAAAACCCGTGTTAATATACCTGAGTTTTAAATATGTACTTTATAGTTGTAGCTGCAGGTACTTGTTTTAAGTTAGGTGCTTTAATTATTCGTGTAGGTATATTACTAAACTTATGTGTGCAAAACACGGTTTAAATGAAAACTGGATAAGTAGCTATTTGTTAATGGGTGTTAACTACTGTAGGTAAGTACTGTTTATTTCGACGTCCTGCTGTTTGGGCTTAATATAACAGCCCACGCCCGACTACCTACTGCGCAAAAACACGAATTGTTCAGTTTACGAGAACTCGTTTTTAATTAATAGAAGATCGTTTAAATACCTGCAGCTGTTTATTAATTGTATTAATTTACCGTCCCTGCTCCAGTGCTCTCGCAACCATAACGACTTGCTTACTCGTATTGTTTGGCTTGGCCAGTGATTCACCGACCTGTGAGGGTAGGGCTGGCTCTAAGAGCAGCAAGTATTTCGGTGCTCGTGCCCCGGCCAGCCTGACGCGTTGGCGTCTTCGACAGACGTCACGTCACATTTTCGAACTTGGAACATTTTGCCCAGTTGCGTCATTTGCGAGCGTTGTGCGGCGTGGCCAGCCAGATATTTTATTAAAGTACCTATATTTTGCAGGACGGAGAACAATATTTTTCGAAAATGCAGTTTTCGCGATGGTGTAGGTTACAGAAACACAAACGTGGCAGTGGCAAGTTGGCAACCAACGGTACCTAATTGCTAACTCGTGGAAAGTCTAATGAGCCTCTATAATTATGTTTTTAAGTTCTTAACCGGCTACAATGGACGTGGCCCTGCCTTATATAGGGTGGCCCTGAACTTGGGGCTTTAAATGTAAGGTTTTCTTCCTTAAATTGCCAACAAGTTTAAGCAGTAACTTGTGTTTAGTTTCTTATTAGTGCTTAAAAATTATTTTAGCAAGTTTGATATTTATGTAGAGCAAAGAGCCAGAGAAGTCTGCAACGATTTTGTGTGAAGTGTTATTTATACGTTATAATTTCATTGAAGTTTGACGTTTAAAATAAATTTGCACTACGTACGTGTGCTATCAAAATCGTTGCTCACTTGTCTTGGTCTAACTCTACCTAAATGCATTTGTAGTGGGAAAACCCTCAACTCTAATCGAACTATACAATACCTAAAGTTATAGTAATTCAGAAGCAGTTTTTTGCACTCGCATACTTAACATTAGCACTGAGGTGACAGTAATGTCAAGATACTGTTTTGAGAAGAACAACTCCGCGCTTTTTGGCAGCGAACTACGCATCTGTTACGCTTAATAAGTAGATGAATGTAGCACACGTTTCCCGCACGTCGCTGCATTTGCAAATGTACTCCGAAGCCATACGATATTTTACGAGTGCGCCGCGCGAATGTGATGGCCCATAAAGCACAAGTTGTAGCATAGCACAGCCCACGATGATGTCAAGGATATTCTTGGCACGGCACCAGCCCGCACTAGATGCTTTGGATAATTTATTATAATATTTACTTGATTATGTAAGAATACTTTAAGTTTGCGTTGGAACTGTCATGTCATAGATGTGAAATAGATATTATTTTATAATCCTTGTCAGTGAAGATTATGGATACTTACTTAAGCGGGATTGGCATGACATGATGAGTATGTGAGTGTGAAGTATGTGGCAATAACTGCTTCTTGCCTTGTGGAGGTAAAATTTATGCTTAGGTTAAATATTCATTTTATATAGAGCTGCAGGTACCTACATAATAGCTTTCTCTTTGATCTACAGGTTGCCTATTTTTAAGACAGTATGAGTAGGTATATTAATACATACAGTATGTGTCTGACCATGGGGCTTTAATTCCAGGGCTTGATATTACTCGCTAAATTTATGGCTTTTCCATAGAAAACGTCGACATCTGATCAGCCAAAATGTATGAAAATGTAAAATAATTTTTCGGGATTTCGGGGTTGGTGCCATAATAAAAGTAGCTCAGTTTAGCGAGTAGAATCGAGCCCTGAATTTAAAGCCCCATGGTCAGTAACACCCTGTATATAGTTTATAACTTTCATAGAGAAACATAAATATAAATTTATTTTAAGTTCATATATTTTTTTAGCAACACTCCTAACTTTATTCAATTTTATTAATTAAATATAAAATAAATATTCATAAGTCTAAATCTGAACCTAAATTAGCCTGAGGCATTGTTCCCAGGACACTGGCCGCGTTCCCCCTCTGCACAGTGAGTGAGGCTTTTGCGAGTTTTTGCGCAAAAAATGCGTCTGCTCGTAGGTCGCCAGACACACTGACTAGTTTGGTTGAAATTTCTTTCACCAGTTTTGTAGTGTAATGCCCCATTTCTACATACGAACGTGTGCTAATTGAGCTCCGGCTTGCCCACTCGCTAGTGTCGCCCCGCTCGATATTACCACAGAATAAACAATAGTACTGGGTACAGCAGACTCGCTATCTAACAAATCGTAATGGACAGATATGGCCGCTAAATAGCGACAGCGCCACGCACGGCTTATGGCTAGCCACCAAAATTGGTGTCGAACGGATGTACTTTTAAGGCCTGTGCACACCGGCTGCGTGTGCGTGACGTGCACGTGCGCGTGCGGCGTTGTAGTATACAGAATCCTTATGAGAGATGGCACACCGCTTGCGTGACGTGTGCGTGTGCGGCTCCAACATTTTAGCGCACGCACACGCGCACGTCACGCACACGCAAGCCGGTGTGGCTCGGCCTTTAGCTACCTACCTGTTGCAAAGCGACGAAATCGCGGAGTGAGCCACGCCTGCTATTAAGTACTTATTTTTAAAGCTCCAATCCGGAACCAATTAGCATAATGCAATGATAGATCCCCGTGACAGATAACTCTTTTGCCGCCCTTACCTGCCTGCAGCGGGCATTGTGCGCCGGTTGGTCCTATGAATGAGTTTGTTTCCTCGACGCAAACAGCCAGTTATTAGGCGGCCCCTTTGTCCGTCTCTCCCAGAAATCCCTTTTGAAGTGTTGTTTGTGGTAACCGACTTATAACTTCAGGACTGACCGTTTGTTAGAATACCTACCTACTCTTGTAGCTTCTATGTAGCTTATACATAGAGCTTACAATGATAAAAACGCATTGGTACTATTAGGTATTCAGAAATACAATAATGTGTGTAATAATGTGTATTCAGAAATACAAAAAGAGTGATATAATTAAGCTCTGCAAGTTTCGTGATTTAAACACAGTACTCGACTGAAAAGCTCTCCATTACTTTTCTATATCTCTTACTTAAGCACTTAGGTAAATCATTCGAAAGTGACAACTGACAACCCTACGAGTATAAGTCGTTTTTGGTGATGGGCAATGTTGTCATTCATAGGTCTGTGTTACATTGCCCACCCGTCGCAACTTTCGTGTTAGGTACCTACATATTAGGCCTTTTTAGTTGAGACCATAACAGATATACCATCTACGCTCCAATTTTTATCAGTTTTATAACTGAAACCCGGAAATATTTATCAAAACTCATCCATTTTTAGGGTTCCGTACGCAAAGGGTAAAACGGGACCCTATTACTAAGACTTCGCTGTCCGTCCGTCCGTCCGTCTGTCCGTCTGTCTGTCACCAGGCGGTATCTCACGAACCGTGATAGCTAGACAGTTGAAATTTTCACAGATGATGTATTTTATACCTACATAAGTATACAAAAATATACCCTACATTTAAGAACTTGCTGAAAATTCCCTAGTTAAGTTAAACACGTGTCTATTATATAGTCTTGTCACAAATATAACCCACTTTCTACTGAAAATAGTAGTACATAACTACCTACTTATTACAGTTATTAGATACTATAATAATTGTTATACAATTATGTACATACCTACCTAAACGAAATTGCTTAAAAATGTGATTTTGAGTAAATATACCCCTGGACGCAAAGTTGGCTAGTTTGACGGTACAGAACTTTGTTCCATTAGCTTCAAACCTCCGATTAGTACGTACACTCGTCTGCATGACTCTCACTCTCCGAGCGTTTTTAAGTTCTCCGATCCGGTATCGGATGACGGATGACCCTTGGAGAGAGAGCTTGTAACTTGTAACACAAGTGGTAGTCCCTTTTTTAAAGCTTTTGTTAGAAAGGGACTTCGACTCGTAATACAAGTTACAAGCTTTTGATAAACTAAACATAAAAGCTTGTAAATTGTAACACAAGTGGAAGTCCCTTTTTAAAGCTTTTGATAAACGGGGCACAGATCTTCCGGGAAAAGTTACAAGTAGGCTGATGCATGCTGACCTACGACGTTCTGGAGTGGCACGAGTAGGCAGCTCCCGCGCGGTGTGAGTTGCTGCCGTCCATCAAGTGATCATTTTGCATTATGGTTTCAGCCTTCGACTCCCCCCGACGTCCTCTCACGGTCATTGATAATGCGTGTTGATAGGTTCTCATTTCAAACTGGGCCGGTGCGCAACAGATCACTCTACTCGGTAACGATCCTTGATTTATTCAATGTATGTTCTAGGCACGCATACAATGTAGGTATTAGGGACAATATTTGGTGACAATGAACACAGATAAATCACAGGGATAAATTTGATTTACCTACTCATTATACTACACTACACTTGATCTTTGTACTAATATACTACTAATGCATAAATATGCGACAGTGATAATATCTAGGTAATTGCAAGGTTTTTATATAAATAAAATGTACTTAGCTAATTGCTCGTAATATTTGAGGAGTTCCTATGGTTACATATGGTATATGGTTCCAAAACAAACATAAAATACGTGCCACCTAAAAACATATCATATAATAGCCAAACGGCAGGCTCCGCTAGGCCTTTGGTAAAATACCAAGTTGCCCTTCCCCCCACTAGTCCATTGGCTGACGATGCCCTTGCTAAGCACATTTTGCCCTATCTACTGAACTGGATATATCCATATCCAAACCTATCGCCAAAGAGATCGTATCACTGCTTGAGTGTTCAATCAATAAAAAAACTGAATTCTCATCAATCATCGTCTTCTTCTTCTTTCTCCGGCCTTATCCCATGTTCAATTGGGGTCGGCTCTCCTAATCGCTTTTCGCCAGCCGTTTCTGTTCTGGGTCGTCATTGGGTCTAATTCTAGAGCTTCGAGGTCACTATTTACTACTGATAGCCATGTGAGTCGGGGCCATCCAGGACCTCTTGGACCAGTGGCGATTCTCTTCAATCATCGTGCTTAGCATTAAAAAAATCGGATCATATACGACTCATGTATATTGCTGAGGGAAAAACTTATTTAGTTTCAATTAAATCTTCTAAGCCCTACGAGTCATAGCATTAATAATAGAAGTCGCATTTAAATCCCTGAGAGCTAAATTTCTAAATAAATCAGCTCGCCGTCACACAAGCACATTAAAATAGCTCAAGTCACAAGACAGACGAGGCGGCGGCGGCGCGGGCACGGCCGCGCGCTAGTGCCCGCGCGGTGTTACCCACCTACCGGCTCCCTTTCCCTGCGAATCTAAAACCACATAAGTTTAAGCAGTGTCATGAATCTCGCATGTAACTTGGCTTTATAAGAAAAGTTTAAGTTCCAGTATGAAAACGAAACGAACCATACGTAGCTATCTAGTACTGGACACCAGTTTTGATAGTCAAGGTCCAGAGCCTGGGTGGGTTACGTAAACGTCTTATGCGCTTAAATTTTAGCAATAGCAAACAATTTATGTTTTCATTCAGGCTGTATAATGCCTATTTCATTAAAAATTCCTTACAATAAGGAAAGTGTGTAATGGTGGTCGTGCTATGTGCGCTTGCGTCGCTCGGGCTGCGCCCTGCGCCGATCGCCCCGCTTGGCGCCAACGCGCTCCGCGTGTTATTTCCGACGCCATTACTCACACCGACTTCGACTAATTATAATATTATCACTGTGCTGCGGCTCACATTGCCAGCGTCCTCTGTGAGCGAAGAGCACCCTGCCCTGTGGCGAACTAGTTACATCTGAGGTCCCTGGCTATTCTCTCTCGGGGCTGGTGGGGGGCACGTGGCATTTGCCCATTCTATAATCACCTTTAAGTAACTCCAGGTTGCTCGTTTTCTAGGATTTTCACACGAACTCAACGCAAACAGTTCGTAATGTTTAGGGTAATTGATAAGTGTTATCAAAAGCGATAGGTGTCGGCGCTCTTCAGAAGTTGTGGACGAGGCGAATGCGCGCTGACGCAATCGGGACGCCCTCTGACTCTGGCCGCTTGAGCAAGTTAGTAGTGGCCACTGGACCCCTATCTGTTATTATTTTATATATTGTATTATATCTAATTAAATTATGCTACTTGGTCTAGGTAGGTATTCGTAAAGTTCTACTGGCACCAACCACTAGGCAATGGTCTGATTAGTAATCAGTCTGACCACGCACCGATTAGGATAGTTGGTGTTAATAACACCATTTTTGTTTATTATATATCATAGTTTATTACACTAACATGTTAATCGACCATCCGTAGGTAAACCTTATAATAGCAAAATATAAGATCCACCGATGGTCCATTTCCATTACGAACGCCGGTAAGTAGGTACCTACACCTAAAATCTACATACATATGCAGGTATATACATAGTACATACTTAACAATAAACAATAGGATTAGCCGTCGGGCTCTATTAGGAAACTACGAACTATATATGTTTTAAGCTTAGGTATAATTTCAGCGTAGAGGTCACAATTTATCCTAAGTACCTACGAGTATTCCTACCTACATAGGTTCCAAAATATTTCTGAACAAATGGGTGTCAGAAAGTTAGAAAGGTGGCAAGAATTAGAGACCTTTAACTAAGTAAATGTATAAATTTTCGTCTTTAGGAGTTTGCTAGAATATAAATTAAATCAGAATATCAGAGTGGCCATGTTGCGGTCCATTAGGGAACTCCGTTATTTACTTGAATGACTAGTATTTCAAACAATCAATAAACCATTAGGTACCTATAACTGATGATTGTGTTTTTATCATTTGCTTCTATTTTAGGTTGACTATTAAGTAGACACGTTTTTAATTTGATTGCATTAAGGCACTTGGCTATTCCAGTTGCTGTTGAATTGTGTAAATGTTTACAAAAAGTAATTATTTTCCATCGCATGTAATTTGTAATTGAATTGATAAGTATAAGTTTTTGATTAATCGGTACGAGTAGGCAGCTAGGTAACGTACGTGCAGATTCTTTTACAGATCACCGTGTAAGTAACTACTATGCATTCACATGAACGTTCAAAGAAAAGCCTTTGATTGTTGTGGGGTAATACATTACATACTTTTTGGTAATGTTAGCTGGATGGCTGGTAATGCTTGTTTGCCCCCGGCGGGGTCTAGAAAAACAAGAAGATACCAACCAAAATGGTTAAAATGTAGGTAAATACGTGGATACTGTAATCATTCTTCTGATTTTTATGAGAGGCTTACAACGATGATCGGACCAGCGGCAGGAGGTACGTATACTGTACCTATTTTGCAGGGTATAAAAAAAGCTCGCACATCCGTCCATTCCGTCCCACTTCGAGTTGAGTAGAGGGCTCTGACGCGCATTGACAAATTTGTAGAATCAGTCATCTCATTAACCTTGGCGTAATGTCGGACGCTTCGCCTCGCAACGAGGGTCAATGCCGTGACAGTGACTTTTTACTTATTTCAGGAACGACGTCCGATCATGACGTACTGTGAATGAAACTGTAATACTATGTTTCAATTGTCAGAGATCAAAAATGCTCTTAGGCCTGATTTAGGCAAGTAATTTACTATATACAATTATTAACCCATTTGAGAAATAATGTCAAATTCGTGTTAAAATGTCCATGCTGCTTTATAAACTTCTAAAATGGTATAGTTAAGTCAAGTTAGGTACTTTGCATGAGGTAGGTACCTAGTCAACATTTCATTTACGCAATAAGTAGGAATATAACATTTACAGTACATCCAATGGTGCTACTTTATCGCACTAGTGCGATAATTAGCACATTACGTCACTATGTCGAAAATGTAAAGGGCTATATGTATTGTACTTACTGTAAATAAACGTTCGATTTAAACACTCCCTTCGCTCGTGTTCCCACTTTCCTTTACTTTTCTTTGTATCGTCAAAGTCTCAAAAAACCTAAATATCAAATTACTGCGTGCTATAATTTTATACAATGTTATCGACCTTAATTGCAATTCTTACAAAACACCTAAATGTGGTTAATACGACAAGGGTTATGTTTATAATTATAATAATAAATAAATAAATATTATATAGGTATAGGACATTCTTACACAGATTGACTAAGTCTCACAGTAAATTCAAGAAGGCTTGTGTTGTGGGTACTCAGACAACGACATATATTATATGTAATATATATATACTTAAAAACATAGAAAACAACCATGACTCAGGAACAAATGTCTGTGTCATCATACAAATAAATGCCCTTACTGGGATTCGAACCCAGGACCATCAGCTTCGCAGGCAGGGTCACTCACTACACTACCCATACAACCATTTCCAGTCGCCGTTACGACGCGGTGTAGATGTCGTAGTCAGATCGTATAATCCGCCGTATTACATTACGGCTAGCCGTTTTCAAAAACAGGGGCGTTTTGAAATGCGGCGGTACGACGATTAGCCGGATTGTCACTGCGATACGTTCTTCAATAAGGCGGCCCACGTTTAGCCGCATCGTACATTGTAGAGTGACCAGTTCTTTCGGTCGCCTACGTAACCGGAGTTTGACAATGTTTGCAATTTAATTTATTTCTACCATGGTCCCACCGCACTACATGTGTTTCTTTTCCAAAACATTTCCTTCACAACTTAAATAGACGGAGCCCCGCAAGCGGGGCTCCTATTTCTGGGCGGTTTGCCCTTCGGGCATCTGAAGTTACCTAACGAACCTAACCTAATTACCTACCTACGCTTTTTTCCCCAAAGTGTAATGTTTTCACGGACGTCTCACTTAATCAATAGGTAGGTAGGTTAGGTTCGTTAGGTAGCTTCAGATGCCTTAGGGCAAACCGCTCAGAAATAGGAGCCCCGCGAAGCGGGGCTCCGTCTAGTTAAGTTGCGAAGGAATTTTTTTTTTGAAAAGATACAGTCCGACAAACTCAATTTGATGGACACCCCAGCGTTTGTCAGGCAGCGCCACGAGTGTTAAAAATGGGAACTAAAAACTGTCAAAGCGGCGGCTAATGACTCGCTGTATTACATTACGGCTAGCCGTGTTGAAGAACGTATGGCGCCGAATACATTCCGGCGGATTCTCATTCAGCCGCATTCAATACGGCTAATCGTTAAACCGCCGCATTTCAAAACGCCCCTGTTTTTGAAAACGGCTAGCCGTAATGTAATACGGCGGATTATACGATCCGACTGCGACATAGACACATCTTGTGTCGACACCGTCTGTTTCGGTCACAATTCCAGTCGCAGAGTCGTCGCCGTGTCGACACAGTTACCAGAAATGGGGAAGGGTCGACACATGACACAAAGTGACATAAAGTGTGGTCGCCGTGTGCACACATTGTTACTAGTTTGCGACTACTTTATGCCAAAATCATTCGTTCATTCGTTCATTTTGTTCCTGTCAAATAGAAACTGTCAGATGGAAAAATAGTTAAATAAAAATAAGTGACATTAATACGCCATCTCTAAAACGGATTACAAGACGTAATTATATATTGTTTGCATTTATATTACAATAGGACTTAAATTATTATGGGGAATTAAACTGCTCGAGTGATTTGATAAACTAAGTGTAATATAATCAACGCGCCACCACATTGTTTTAGTTTAGCCGGAAATGAAATTGTTTACTTCTCAGTGCTTGTGTTCATAAATATATTATTTGATGCATTTTTAGTACTTCGATGCGTATACTATACTTAGATAACAGAAATAACGCTTTACATACTACGAAACTTGTTAATTATGATGTATAAATATGGTTTAAGGCTGAGAAATATTGCAGTCACAAAGTAGTCGCAAATGTTTCGACTTTGTGTCGACTCTGTGTAGACACATGACACGCGCTGTCAAAAGTAATAACAAAGTTACTCGATTTGCAAAATGGCTCCTTGTGTTCATTTGTTTTCAGATATTCTCAAAGTGTAAAAATGACGTGGTCAGAGATGGGACTTAATAGATTAACTGTTTATTCGACTAAGGCCCACTTGCACCATCCCACTAACCCTGGGTTAAGCGGTTAAACCGTTAACCCAGTATCAAATTGTACTGGTAACCATGGTAACTCCAGGTTTAACCAGTTAACCCCGGGTTAGTGGAATGGTGCAAGTGGCGCTAATTAATGGAATAAAAAAAGTTAATCCTCAAATTTTAATCACGATTAGGTTAGTCGACCTAACATAGATTGAATTTGAATGAATCTGAACATTAATCGAATAAATTATCGATTAAATCTCGGTTGGAAGTTGACAGGGGGCCATTTTTGTACGTAAAAATAATAGAAATGTCTTGCATGCAGATGGTAGCCAAACACTTTGTCATAAAAGTCGAGATGGGTGTCGATTTATAGGTTTTAGGGAGTGCCGATTTCGAAAATGATGACCATTTTGGAATCCAAAATGGCGGCCATGCACTGTGTCATAAAAGTCGTCATGGATGTCGTTTTATACGTTTTAGGGGGCCCCAATTTTGAAAATGATGACCATTTTGGAATCCAAAATGGCGGCCATGCACTATGCCATAAAAGTCGTCATGGGTGTCGTTTTATAGGTTTTAGGAGGCGCAGATTTCAAAAATGATGACCATTTTGGATTCCAAGATGGCGGCCATGCGCTATGTCATAAAAGTCGTCATGGATGTCGTTTTATAGGTTTTAGGGGGCCCCGATTTAGAAAATGATGACCATTTTGAAATCCAAAATGGCGGCCATGCACTATGTCATAAAAGTCGTCATGGGTGTCGTTTTATAGGTTTTAAGGGGCGCAGATTTCGAAAACGATTACCATTTTGGATTCTAAGATGGCGGCCATGCACTATGTCATAAAAGTCGTCATGGATGTCGTTTTATAGGTTTTAGGGGGCCCCGCTTTCGAAAATGATGACTATTTTGGAATCCAGAATGGCGGCCATGCACTATGTCATAAAAGTCGTCATGGGTGTCGTTTTATAGGTTTTGGGGGGCGGAGATTTCAAAAATGATAACCATTTTCGATTCCAAAATGGCGGCCATGCACTATGTCATAAAAGTTGTCATGGATGTCGTTTTATGGGTTTTAGGGGGCCCCGATTTAGAAAATGATGACCATTTTGAAATCCAAAATCGCGGCCATGCACTATGTCATAAAAGTCGTCATGGGTGTCGTTTTATAGGTTTTGGGGGGCGCAGATTTCGAAAACGATAACCATTTTCGATTCCAAAATGGCGGCCATGCACTATGTCATAAAAGTCGTCATGGATGTCGTTTTATAGATTTTGGGGGGCGCAGATTTACAAAATGATGACCATTTTGGATTCCAAAATGGTGGCCATGCACTATGTCATAAAAGTCGTCATGGGTGTCGTTTTATAGGTTTTAAGGGGCGCAGATTTCGAAAACGATTACCATTTTGGATTCCAAGATGGCGGCCATGCACTATGTCATAAAAATCGTCATGGATGTCGTTTTATAGGTTTTAGGGGGCCCCGCTTTCGAAAATGATGACCATTTTGGAATCCAGAATGGCGGCCATGCACTATGTCATGAAAGTCATCATGGGTGTCGTTTTATAGGTTTTGGGGGGCGCAGATTTCGAAAACGATAACCATTTTCGATTCCAAAATGGCGGCCATGCACTATGTCATAAAAGTCGTCATGGATATCGTTTTATAGGTTTTAGGGGGCCCCGATTTAGAAAATGATGACCATTTTGAAATCTGAAATGGCGGCCATGCACTGTCATAAAAGTTGTCATGGGTATCGTTTTATAGGTTTTGGGGGGCGCAGATTTAGTAAATGATGACCATTTTGGATTCCAAAATGGTGGCCATGCACTATGTCATAAAAATCGTCATGGGTGTCGTTTTATAGGTTTTAGGGGGCGCAGATTTCGAAAACAATGACCATTTTGGATTCCAAGATGGCGGCCATGCACTATGTCATAAAAGTCGTCATGGATGTCGTTTTATAGGTTTTAGGGGACGCAGATTTCGAAAATGATGGCCATTTTGGAATCCAAAATGGCGGCCATGCACTATGTCATAAAAGTTGTCATGGGTGTCGTTTTATAGGTTTTAGGGGGCCCTGATTTCGAAAATGATGACCATTTTGGAATCCAAAATGGCGGTCATGCACTATGTCATAAAAGTTGTCATGGGTGTCGTTTTATAGGTTTTAGGGGGCCCTGATTTCGAAAATGATGACCATTTTGGAATCCAAAATGGCGGCCATGCACTATGTTAAAAGTCGACATGGATGTCGTTTTGTTGGTCATGGTCATCATTTTCGAAATCTGCTCTTCCTAACACCTATAAATCAACATCTATGACGGCTTATATGACAAAGTGCACGGCAGACATCTTGGAATCCAAAATGGTCATCATTTTCGAATTCTGCACTCCCTAAAACCTATAAAACGATATCCATGACGACTTTTATGACAAAGTGCACGGCACACATCTTGGATTCCAAACTGGTCATCATTTTCGAAATCGGCACTTCCTAAAACCTATAAAACGATATTCATGACGACTTTTATGACAAAATACGTAGCCGCCATCTTGGATTATAAAATGATCATCGTTTACGAATTCTGCACTCCCTAAAACCTATAAATCGACATCCGTGACGACGCAAGTTATCTTTATTTTCAGATCTAACAAATTGCTACAGAATACAAAGGACAAAAAAAGAAGCGAGGAGGTAATGAAACAAGCAAAAATACAGATGATTCCTCGACGCAATGGGATGCTTCTTAAATTGTGTCCAGATTTTTTGTCATAAAAGTTTTTATTTTTCACATATTACTCTCACAAGTTCCGTGTCATTTCGACCTTGTAATTTTTTAAGTAAATGTTTTTGTTTATCTGTGAGGATCTCACTAGAATAATATAATCAAGGTATGTTTATATTTGATGATTGAAATAGTAACGCAAAAAAAAAATTATATCTGTGTCTTATATTCCTGCCGAAGACTTTTATTTTTCCTTTTCCTTCTACACAAGTTTGGTCAAGTAATAAGAATTTAGGGCTCTCAATTTTATTTTGACTTCTACAACATTAAAGCTACGAGGCCATGTTTGGTATCGTTTTCGTATAAATTCGCAGTACCAAATTTAGTTATGGTATCACATTGACACCATTCCAAAGTAAAAACATATACTTTCTTTTAAACTCCTCTTCACGCTTAAACTGCTGAACAGTTTTAATTTAAATTTAGTACACATATATATTGAGTCCCGAGACAGGACATAATAAGTTATCTCAAAAATCATCCTTTAAAGGTGTGAAATGAGGTGTAGGGGGGAATTCAGAATTGACTTCTTGAAGTTAATACTGTTTAAGTTTAGGTTTGAAGTCATGTTTTTTTTATCATTTTTAACTAAATCAAAGATGTAGACCATCCCAAATTTAATATAAATCAGTTCAGCGGTTATTGATTTCCGGTACAAATTTCCACGCCACTTTTCACACCTTCAAAAGATGATTTTGGTTATAAGATCTATCCTATGTCCTGTTCCGGGACGCAAACTATTTCTATACCAAATTTCAACGAAATCGATTCAGCGGTTAAGCGTCAAGAGGAGTTTAAAATAAACCGGCCAAGTGCGAGTCGGACTCGCGTATTAAGGGTTCCGTACATTAAGTCCGACTCGCGCTTGACTGCACATTTCTAATAGGTTTTCCTGTCATCTATAGGTAAAGAACTATTTTGTGTATTCAGACAGACAGACATACAGACGCACGAGTGATCCTATAAGGATTCCGTTTTTTGCTTTTGAGGTACGGAACCCTAAAAAGATATTTTTTTATTTTGTGGAATGGTGTCAATGTGATACCTTAAATGGATTCAGCAACCCAGATTTATACGAAAACGATACCAGGGGCATTTCACGCCAAGCGGGCAGCGAAAAAAGTGTCAGGTCATAGAATTTGCTGAAATTTGGAATAATTATACTTCTCGATATTCTAAAAATACGCATTCTTTTATTTTTATTTTATTTGGCACCGTTTCCGGTTTGGAAGCATTTAAAAAATGGACGAAAATTGAGGAGAGCATTTTACAAAAGCTGATGCAGCTATTATTTAATAAACTGAAAAATAAGTTTAATATTGGTTTGTATACAATTTTAATTGCTTTATCTTGCAGTTATAACAATTTTGATATTTTTTAATTTTTTCATACAAAAAACCGGAAATGAAAATTTCAAGTCAAATTTATATAAAGTTCGGTATTTTTGAAAATTTTTATTTTTGCCTCAAAATGTAGCTTATAGTCCATCAAAAATACACGGAAAGTTTGAGAGTGGGATCTGCATTAGTTTCGGAGATACATGACCTAAAGTGCAAACGTGCCGGTCTGAGCGTCGTACTGGCGATTCCTTAGTTACCCAGTCAAATAAAGGTTTTGACCCTGGAATGACAAATAATAAACTGGAAACTCGTATAACTACACCTTCGTTTCGGCGGTCTTTAAATTACGATAAAAGTCATAGAAAACCTCATATTCGCGCCGGAGTTTATTCAAGGTCAAAGGTCACAAAAATTGCTTTATCACAAATATCAAGGTTTCTATACCTCCAACGATGTTTACATATAAATGAAGATTGTAGAGCATACAATTTGAGACAAATCATGTTCAGGGCATTTTTCTCGATCCTCAACCGTTTTGTAGGAATTGTCGGATAATTCGGATATAGCCGGCGCAAAACGCGTAGCGGTCAGCCATACGCTCCGTAATGCAAGTTCACCGTGAATTCCGGTTAATAATAACTTCTATGAAGTTATTTATTTCATAAGATGCTATTTACGGATCATACGCTGATTTTAGAACAAAAATTGTCTCTTCTGTGGACAATAGTTAACAGCTTGTGTGCATTTATGCAATCATTTTATGAAATAAGCTAATATGTAAAAGAAGTAAGAAGAAGTAGTACCCCTTCATTAGGATTAATTAGAAAATTAGGGTTTGTTGCCTCTAGTGTCCGCAGAAAAGAGGTAAAGTTGAAGTACAAATAATACAAGTAAACATTTCCACAATATTTTATTTAACTGGCGATGGAAATATGTATCTTTTCGATCTGTCTTCAACATTTGCAAACGTTGACTATTTGTTGGTTTTACATTGAGTTAAAATTTGGCATATTTATGAAAAACCAATGACAATGCAATATTTTTAATGACATTACTACATAGGTTAAAACAAAGTCGCTTCCCGTTGTTTGTCCCTGTGTATTTTAAATAGACAGAGTGATTCAAGAGGACGGTTTATGTATAATTTTATTAACCCGTGCGAAGCTGGTCGTTTTTAATGTATAAATAAGAATATATAATGACATCAGCCCTTCATCATGGCCATAAAACATATTCGCAGAATTGAGCAGATAACTGAAAAAAAAGTACAGTCCGCGATAAAAGCTTCATCAAAATCAAATCAAATCACACAAGCTGTTAGCTATTGTCCACATGAGAGACAACTTTTGTTCTAAAATCAGCGTACGATCCGTAAATAGCATCTTATGAAATAAATAACTTTATAGAAGTTATTATTAACCGGAATTCACGGTGAACTTGCATTACGGAGCGTATGGCTGACCGCTACACGTTTTGCGCCGTCTATATCCGAATTATCCGACAATTCCTACAAAACGGTTGAGGATCGGGAAAAATGCCTTGAACATGATTTGTCTCAAATTGTATGCTCTACAATCTTCATTTATATGTAAACATCGTTGGAGGTATAGAAACCTTGATATTTGCGATAAAGCAATTTTTGTGACCTTTGACCTTGAATAAACTCCGGCGCGAATACGAGGTTTTCTATAACTTTTATCGTAATTTAAAGATCACCGAAACGAAGGTGTGGTTATACGAGTTTCCAGCTTATTATTTGTCATTCCAGGGACAAAACCTTTATTTGACTGGGTAACTAAGGAATCGCCAGTACGACGCTCAGACCGGCACGTTTGCACTTTAGTTCATGTATCTCCGAAACTAATGCAGATCCCACTCTCAAACTTTCCATGTATTTTTGATGGACTATAAGCTACATTTTGAGGCAAAAATAAAAATTTTCAAAAATACCGAACTTTATATAAATTTGACTTAAAATTTTCATTTCCGGTTTTTTGTATGAAAAAATTAAAAAATATCAAAATTGTTATAACTGCAAGATAAAGCAATTAAAATTGTATACAAACCAATATTAAACTTATTTTTCAGTTTATTAAATAATAGCTACATCAGCTTTTGTAAAATGCTCTCCTCAACTTTCGTCCATTTTTTAAATGCTTCCAAACCGGAAACGGTGCCAAATAAAAAAATAATAAAAGAATGCGTATTTTTAGAATATCGAGTAGTATAATTATTCCAAATTTCAGCAAATTCTATGACCTGACACTTTTTTCGCTGCCCGCTTGGCGTGAAATGCCCCATCATACACGGCCTTGCACCTTCACTGATGTAGATATATCAAGATAAAATTGAGAGCCCTAAATAAACTTTCAAGAGCGGATATCTCAAAAACTATTCAACATATCGAAAAAATTGACTGAATAAACTTGTAACAAATTAAATTAACTTGCATTTTGTATAAGTGGCCATGTCGCTAAGATGCATAGTTTCCGAGATATAATCGAAAAACCGGAAAATGGGACCTTCAAAGCCCCCTCTCTTCCCCCGCTCAAGGGCTACGGCCGGGGACTTTTGATATGTTCACCTCCTAACTTGTCCAAACCAAGTTACAGAGTCAAAAATTGTGTTCCGAGCATTTCCCTCTACAACTTTTTGGAGCATTCGTTGGCTGACCTAAGTAGCTTATTGCATTTTTTTAAAAACTTTTCTGTAAAAGGTTGACGGGTGTTGGGTGTTTATATGGTTTTGGTCGATTATTATCATTTGCATCGCCCATGATGACTTACTAGAATTACTTACGAGCACACGAGACACTAATAGTAGTTTGACAAACCTTGGTTTTCAAGAGGTATTTTATATTGACATTTGCTGTCACAAATTTGCTGTCAGATTTAGTCGCAAACCGCACGCAAAGTGCACACAAATGTGTCGACACCTTGTTACGGAAAAGTGTACACACGGCGACGACACTTTGTTTCGAAACAATTCTAGACACATTGTGTGGACTCTGTTACGACACATCTGACATTTAGTTACCACTTTGATGATTCTGCGACTGGAATGGTTATATGGGTACCCGCTAGGCCAGACTGGTCGTTTATGTTCTATGTAATGTAAAAATGCACTTAAGACTGAATATATTTAAAAAAAGACGACCTATCTGAAATCGATAGTTGATGAAATTAACGTTCTGTTTCACATTTAGCCTTTAGGTATTTTGAGACTTGGACGTTACTAATACGAACGACGTGAATAATATCATGATGACATTCGGCCATTTTAAAAAGTTGTATTGAAACTTAGGACATATAAAGACAATGGTATTATGATATTTATTTAGGTGCAGTGAAACCCTTTGGTCTCACCTTCACCGTTTTTTCATTGAATTATATTATTATTAGGTAACTGTCTTGTTACACTTTAGTCATCTTAAAATGTAAACGCTTGCCACTTGATAAACTTTGGTTGATAAGATGTTAGTACTTAGGTATGTGCACGACCACCTGAGAGAGGACGTAATCGAAGTCGTAAATATCGTGGCGCAACGGGATGATGCCTCGGTGCCTCTGTCACCCCATACAACCATTTCCAGTCGCCGTTACGACGCGGTGTAGACACATCTTGTGTCGACACCGTCTGTTTCGGTCACAATTCCAGTCGCAGAGTCGTCGCCGTGTCGACACAGTTACCAGAAATGGGGAAGGGTCGACACATGACACAAAGTGACGTAAAGTGTGGTCGCCGTGTGCACACATTGTTACTAGTTTGCGACTACTTTATGCCAAATCATTCGTTCATTCGTTCATTTCGTTCCTGTCAAATGGAAACTGTCAGATGGAAAAATAGTTAAATAAAAATAAGTGACATTAATACGCCATCTCTAAAACGGATTACAAGACGTAATTATATATTGTTTGCATTTATATTACAATAGGACTTAAATTATTATGGGGAATTAAACTGCTCGAGTGATTTGATAAACTAAGTGTAATATAATCAACGCGCCACCACATTGTTTTAGTTTAGCCGGAAATGAAATTGTTTACTTCTCAGTGCCTGTGTTCATAAATATATTATTTGATGCATTTTTATTACTTCGATGCGTATACTATACTTAAATAACAGAAATAACGCTTTACATACTACGAAACTTGTTAATTATGATGTATAAATATGGTTTAAGGCTGAGAAATATTGCAGTCACAAAGTAGTCGCAAATGTTTCGACTTTGTGTCGACTCTGTGTAGACACATGACACGCGCTGTCAAAAGTAATAACAAAGTTACTGGATTTGCAAAATGGCTCCTTGTGTTCATTTGTTTTCAGATATTCTCAAAGTGTAAAAATGCCGTGGTCAGAGATGGGACTTAATAGATTAACCGTTTATTCGACTAATTAATGGAATAAAAAAAGTTAATCCTCAAATTTCAATCACGATTAGTTTAGTCGACCTAACATAGATTGAAATTGAATTAATCTGAACATTAATCGAATAAATAAATTATCGATTAAATCTCGGTTGGAGGTTGACAGGGGGCCATTTTTGTACGTAAAAATAATAGAAATGTCTTGCATGCAGATGGTAGCCAAACACTTTGTCATAAAAGTCGAGATGGGTGTCGATTTATAGGTTTTAGGGAGTGCCGATTTCGAAAATGATGACCATTTTGGAATCCAAAATGGCGGCCATGCACTATGTCATAAAAGTTGTCATGGGTGTCGTTTTATAGGTTTTAGGGGGCCCTGATTTCGAAAATGATGACCATTTTGGAATCCAAAATGGCGGCCATGCACTATGTCATAAAAGTTGTCATGGGTGTCGTTGTATAGGTTTTAGGGGGCCCTGATTTCGAAAATGATGACCATTTTGGAATCCAAAATGGCGGCCATGCAGTATGTCATAAAAGTCGTCATGGCTGTCGTTTTATAGGTTTTAGGGAGCGCAGATTTCGAAAATAATAACTATTTTGGAATCCAAGATGGCGGCCATGCACTATGTTAAAAGTCGACATGGATGTCGTTTTGTAGGTCATGGTCATCATTTTCGAAATCTGCTCGTCCTAACACCTATAAATCAACATCTATGACGGCTTATATGATAAAGTGCACGGCAGACATCTTGGAATCCAAAATGGTCATCATTTTCGAATTCTGCACTCCTTAAAACCTATAAAACGATATCCATGACGACTTTTATGACAAAGTGCACGGCACACATCTTGGATTACAAACTGGTCATCATTTTCGAAATCGGCACTTCCTAAAACCTATAAAACGATATTCATGACGACTTTTATGACAAAATACGTAGCCGCCATCTTGGATTATAAAATGATCATCGTTTTCGAATTCTGCACTCCCTAAAACCTATCTCGACATCCGTGACGACGCAAATCTTTATTTTCAGATCTAACAAATTGCTACAGAATACAAAGGACAAAAAAGAAGCGAGGAGGTAATGAAATAAGCAAAAATACAGATGATTCCTCGACGCAATTGGATGCTTCTTAAATTGTCATAAAAGTTTTTATTTTTCACATATTACTCTCACAAGTTCCGTGACATTTCGACCTTGTAATTTTTTAAGTAAATGTTTTTGTTTATCTATGAGGATCTCACTAGAATAATATAATCAAGGTATGTTTATATTTGATGATTGAAATAGTAAAGCAAAAAAAAAAATTATATTTGTGTCTTATATTCCTGCCGAAGACTTTTATTTTTCCTTTTCCTTCTACACAAGTTTGGTCAAGTAATAAGAATTTAGGGCTCTCAATTTTATTTTGACTTCTACAACAGTAAAGCTACGAGGCCATGTTTGGTATCGTTTTCGTATAAATGCGCAGTACCAAATTTAGTTATGGTATCAGATTGACACCATTCCAAAGTAAAAACATATAAACTTACTTTCTTTTAAACTCCTCTTCACGCTTTAACTGCTGAACAGTTTTAATTTAAATTTAGTACACATATATTTTGAGTCCCGAGACAGGACATAATAAGTTATCTCAAAAATCATCCTTTAAAGGTGTGAAATGAGGTGTAGGGGGAATTCAGAATTGACTTCTTGAAGTTAATACTGTTTAAGTTTAGGTTTGAAGTCATGTTTTTTTTATCATTTTTAACTAAATCAAAGATGTAGACCATCCCAAATTTAATGTAAATCGGTTCAGCGGTTATTGATTTCCCGTACAAATTTCCACGCCACTTTTCACACCTTCAAAAGATGATTTTGGTTATAAGATTTATCCTATGTCCTGTTCCGGGACGCAAACTATTTCTATACCAAATTTCAACGAAATCGGTTCAGCGGTTAAGCGTCAAGAGGAGTTTAAAAAAAACCGGCCAAGTGCGAGTCGGGCGTATTAAGGGTTCCGTACATTAAGTCCGACTCGCGCTTGACTGCACATTTCTAATAGGTTTTCCTGTCATCTATAGGTAAAGAACTATTTTGTGTATTCCGACGGACAGACATACAGACGCACGAGTGATCCTATAAGGATTCCGTGTATTGCTTTTGAGGTACGGAACCCTAAAAAGATTTTTTTTTAGTTTGTGGAATGGTGTCAATGTGATACCTTAAATAGATTCAGCAACCCAGATTTATACGAAAACGATACCATACACGGCCTAGTATCTTCACTGATGTAGATATATCAAGATAACATTGAGAGCCCTAAATAAACTTTCAAGAGCGGATATCTCAAAAACTATTCAACATATCGAAAAAATTGACTGAATAAACTTGTAACAAATTAAATTAACTTTCATTTTGTATAAGTGGCCATGTCGCTAAGATGCATAGTTTTCGAGATATAATCGAAAAACCGGAAAATGGGACCTTCAAAGCCCCCTCTCTTCCCCCCGCTCAAGGGCTACGGCCGGGGACTTTTGATATGTTCACCTCCTAACTTGTCCAAACCAAGTTACAGAGTCAAAAATTGTGTTCCGAGCATTTCCCTCTACAACGTTTTGGAGCATTCGTTGGCTGACCTAAGTAGCTTATTGCATTTCTTTAAAAACTTTTCTGTAAAAGGTTGACGGGTGTTGGGTGTTTATATGGTTTTGGTCGATTATTATCACTTGCATCGCCCATGATGACTTACTAGAATTACTTACGAGCACACGAGACACTAATAGTAGTTTGACAAACCTTGGTTTTCAAGAGGTATTTTATTTTGACATTTGCTGTCACAAATTTGCTGTCAGATTTAGTCGCAAACCGCACGCAAAGTGCACACAAATGTGTCGACACCTTGTTACGGAAAAGTGTACACACGGCGACGACACTTTGTTTCGAAACAATTCTAGACACATTGTGTGGACTCTGTTACGACACATCTGACATTTAGTTACCACTTTGATGATTCTGCGACTGGAATGGTTATATGGGACGTAATCCCTGATAAGCCAGATACGTCGAGCAGCTTTGTTTGACTTGTTAATCCACGAATCCTACGAAACATTAGCTACGAAAAGCAATGGAAATGTGTCATTCTTATCAATATCTACTGGAAAATCGGAGGACTCCAGTGCGTGTTTGACCCGGTTTCTAAAACAAAGAATTAGTCAGTGCACTTGGTCGCTTACCCACCCTCGTGACTCGATTATCTTCGTACTTAATCATTGTGAAACTATGCATATAGTGTTGGTCAAGATAGGTAGGTAACATGATATAAGTAAATATAAGTACCTATTGTTACGCGTACCTACCTACTCAAGTTTTTTTTAACCCAGAGCTAATGGAAAACTCAGTTCAGACAAATATGACAACCACAAGAACGAAATTTAGTAATGCGTTATATTAATAACACATTAGTTATATGCTTATATGCGTCGAACAGGTTAGACGATGGGTGCGCCAAGCAATTTGCTGAGAGGCAACGGGGCAGAAGCTGCGGGCAGCGGGGCTCAGCGACAAGTTGTCTGGCAGGGCAGGCGCCCGGGCCGCAACCCCCCTCCGCCCGCCCGCGCCCTGCGTCCGCGCCACATCTAACCGCTTCTCGGAAACCGACACCACGCTAAGCCACGAACACATTGGCGCTACACACACGCGCGTCGTTTGCGTACAGTCGTACACCTACCGGATAGAATCAAATACCTCATCAAGTAAACACGCTAAATATAGGAATCTGTTTTGCGACAAGATTAGACATTGATCGCGATTGTGACCGGTCTTCCCGGGTGCATGGTTTTTTACAGCAGCACTCTTTTTAAGTGTCCATCGGTGGGGCTTAGTACAAAAGGCATAATATGGTCCAGTTCCACCGATGGACAGTTAAGAGTGTGAGCGAAGGAACTATAATAAATAAACTTTTGATTTCTCTGCTCTCATCTCACATTGTTGTTCTAAAATAATCTAAAAGGTGTGCAGAAAAAGATATATTTCTGCACTAGAGCATTTTAGGTTCCATGCACGATTTTATTATTTACTTCCGATAAGCAATTGAAATTTGGGAACATAATAAATGGATTTGTAATACGATTTCCATTCAGACATTTAACTTTCCCATTCCAAAAATAACGATACTTTTGCCTTAATTGTTAATTGAACGTACCCTCAAAAAATACTATAAAAATGTATAATTAGTCTTTTTAAAAAACACATGCATTTTACTTTCCTCGTATTTGAAATCAAAAGTAGAGTGTTTAACTCGAGTGAAAGGCATAATTTCAGCCTCGGACTATTGGCGCCCTTACTGCGTTCGAGCGCCAAACTATCTCGGCAGAAATGAGTGCCTTTCATCCTTCGGTTAACAATTCTACTATTTCTATACTGTACAAGAAGATTTTCGTCTCAGAATGTAGGTTCGGACTTTGTTGTTGATTTTTGACCGACTTCATGGTTTGTCATGGGCATTTATCATTTAGAGTTAGAGCCTCAAGCAAACAAACAAAACCAAGTAGGTACATATTAGCGCACATCCTAAACTGTAGAGTAAGTTGTACAGTCACCTGCAATAATATGTTACACAACAAAGGCCGCAAAAATATCTGACACGATCTTATTTGTAGAGCCATAAGAACATGTCACATATTTTTGCGGCCTTCGAAGAGTAAACAGTTTTTTGACAAGTTTTCACAGAAAATTGTTGCCAATAAAGATACGCCTCGATGCCAAGGCGGTTTGTGTACAGGGATCTACCGCAACGCAAAAATGTTAATGTTGCTTCTCTATCATTCGAATATGCAAGAGCGGTAAATGGTTGAGAGGCTGAAAACGAAATATGAAATGCGTATGCATTAAATTTGAATGCAATTAAACCTCAAATTTCGATCCATGTCGTGTTGAGTCCAATTCTAATTGTTGAATTTTAAAACGTGTAGGTTTATTTTTCCGGATAGTGATGACAGAATAAGGCGCTACCGTGTAACAACAGCAACATGTAATGTAAGTACATATACCTTACACACACAAAACTGGCAAAAGGGCGCGGCAGCAGCATGAGGAAGAGATCCCTCACCGGAGACATACTCTTTGACCTCGGCTCCATGCCGAATGCCGGGGGATCAGGGGCCACCCAGCAGGAGATTGCACATGGACAACGCTGATTCTGGCCCGTTCAAGACGTTTTACGATTATCAGTCTATACCCACCCCACTATACGGCTGCGTGTGTAATGCAGTCTGCCCGTTTTTTTTAAATAATAACTTATCAGAAAGGCACGCCTTCAAAACTGTCAAGAAATATCTCTTTTTTCTTTTTATAGGACAACTTTACACAGATCGACCTAGTGTCACAGTAAGCTAAATAAGTGGGTTTTATTTAAAGTTATCAGTCAGTTTTATTACCTACCAGTATAATTGTGCTTGTGATTCTGTTTGTACTCTACGCTACTATTAAAATTAACATGTGCGGACCAACCAACTTGTATACAATACTATGTGACAGATAAATGCAACTGAAATAGCATCGGCACAAAGGAAATAAATAGGTCCGCTTGTGGACACTGTCAGTGTTCTGGATCAACAAATAGGTATACCTATACCTACATTAAAACGTACGGATACCTGCTAGTGTGTGCAGTGACGTGGAAACATGGTTTGCAAGTGTGTGGGTCGTGTTAGTTATAACGTGTGTCGGTGTGCGTGTATAATTTATCGGCAGGCGAAGCGCCGCCAAGCCGATGCTGCTTGTCCCCCGCCCCGCGCCCTGCCTTAACATGCCCTAGCTCTGTATGAGACAAGATTTACACAAAGAATTGCTAATGGGGCCTAGATCCTGGATAAGTGGCAAACGCGGCTTTGATGTCATTATAGCATCTGTATAATTTTAATCACATTGTAATATTTCTCACATCGCGAACACACGTGCTACAATAACCGCTCATTGTAAGTAAAATTATACAAATAAATATAACGAAATATATGTGAAAACCTATATAAGTTATCTCTGAATGTGATCATTCGACGCCGGATGCGTGAGCGCAGTGAAAGTGGCGCCTCCTTATACCGCAGGCCCCGACACACTGCACTCACCCCGAGTCGATGCGTTAGCGCCACGCCACCGGTCACGCATTCCCATAAACTTACATCGGCAAACTAAGTAGGATCCCGAAGCGGACACGCAGGTAACCTTACCAAGTTTTGCGATTGACCGCTGCCTTAAGCTAGAAGCGATTGTCAAGCTCTTTTTGGTAGTTTCAGGAATTTAAACGGGCCATAAATACCTAAAGATTTGTTTAGAGTCTTAGACTAATCACTTATTTTGAAACTAAAAGATGACATAAGTAAAAGTTATTATCTCACGTAATGTGGAATTGTCGACCCGCGGATTGTCGACTGAGGTACTCTGATGTTTGGCAGTCCGAAACTGTAGACAGGTGATTTGAAACCATATGATGATGAATTTACGTTTTCCATAATTGATACTAGGCAGTAGTTAGTTAGGTATAGGGTAGGGTAGGTGGCTAGCCACCCATTCATTACCTTTGTCACTTGTGTGTGAAAAACACGTCCGTCTTATACAGCATGACCTCAAAAGAAATCATCATCATCATCATCTCAGCCATAAGACGTCCACTGCTGAACATAGGCCTCCCCCTTGGACCTCCACTCGTACCGGTTGGAAGCGAAGCTGAAAAGAAATGATTAAATTAAATGTTCTTGTATTTAAACCAAACTAATCCTGGCACGTGGAACCAGTAATGGAAAGTTGTATCCAGACGAGACAATTTTTCGCCAATCTGATGAAATTCTCCGAGCGAACAGGGCCGTGCGGACTCAAATACCAATTTGATTCCCCGATCACATCAGCAGGTGCGTACACAGAAATGCCAATTTTCATAACTAGTAGAATGCAAATTGGTGATTTAATTTGTGTACGTGTGGACGCTTGATGAGATTGACCAATTATTTTCCTGAACAAATCGACTGATTTCGTCAGTCCCATCTGGATACCCCTAAAGAGATATATAGATAGAGTAGATAGATCCAATCCTGTAAAATAAGTATTTATCATCAGTTGGCACGATGGCAACATTTTACCATAAATACAATACTTGCCATAGAGCTGCTTAAGTTTGATGTTTCATTGATGTTTGTTTGTTTTAAAATGAATGGCAGTATGGATTGCCCCATGGCCATCCCTAACAAAACAAAAAGTTAAGTAATACTCTGGCAACTAAAACTAGTTATGTCAGGAAGAATATTCGGCAATTTTGAAAAATGTAGGCGAAAAACAAGTAAGTAGGTCGTGATATTAATCAATCTCCCATACGAATTTTGAATTTGTCTATTCTACTGTATGTACTGACAAAGTAAGGACTGGCGAGAAACATGTAAAGTAGTAAGATAAAAAATGCAATATAACTTCAGCCTATGAGTGTGTAGTCGTGCCTGTATATTACTTTGATTACAGACCCAGGCAGCGCAGTAACCTGTGCGATTGAATTTGCCATGGCTATTTAGTTAGGAAAATGCGCCAATTGCGATTTGCTTGACATCACGTGCAAGTGCCCATATCATGGAGGCCACACTCATGCATTATACACTCGACTATGCGACACTGAGAAAAAATGCATATGCACATTATGTGGGGTCCCTTTGTTTCCCATAAAGTTTTAAGTCATAATGTATTGTTTGTCATATTATCGTTAGTCATAAAACTGAAACCGTTAATTTTTCAGGATTTTCCTAAGGTTATTCTATAGATAGGTTAGGTTAGGTTAGGTTTGTTTTATGGCAATCCTGAAAAGTTACGCGTTTCTGAGGAAAACCAATTATGACTAACGAAAATTCGGACAAACAATACATTATGACTTAAAACTATTTGGGAAACAATAGAGACCCACATTATGTATACTACAGTTCAAAATAATCTAAAAATGACAAAAAGCTTTAGTTCTTATTTTATATGTAAATAATTTATTGTATTACGTTAATATGAACTTCACAGCAAGTAGGTAGGTGTATATATGTATATTATATATGTACTATATACTGTGATGCTTTATTTTGGTCGTCGGTAAATTTATTTACATATTATGTAGGTACTTGTGTTACCAAAATGATGTCAGAAAATGTCATGTCAATAAGCATGCAGTTTTAAGCGAGTTTGAAACTTATTATCTCTTTATATAATAATAAGTTTTCATTTCATTTTTATATAATATAGGTACATTATATAAAATTTATTTTAGGTATATAATGGGCATATGGGAACACATGCGTCAAATAATAATAGCCACATTTTTTATCATACCTTATGGATTGAATACCATTTTGATGACACAAGAAAGTAGGTACAGTCGACGTCAAATATACATATGTTTATTTTTTCCGCCTTATTACAAAGGAGTAAGGTGCCAAAGTGTTAACATATTTTTGACTTCGACTGTACCTAAATTAACGACCTAAAAGCATATTAATAAATAAATATTGTAGGACATTCTTACACAGCTTACACTACAGCTACACCACCAGTTGCTATGAGTATGTATGTACTTTGTTTTACACACCCAAACCTTTGCTTCTTAAGAGCCCTTCAACGCGCACACTAGCGCCACAGCTAAATAATCGTGATTATTTAAATTTAACGAAAGATATTGAAAAAAGGGGGCCGCTACGTACTGTATTGTGTATTTAAGTACCTTTTGAATACATCAGACTAGTTTTTATGTATAAATCTTTACATTCTTTAGGTAACAATTATCAGAGCTGAATTCTCTGATTCGCTTGCTTGCAACGATGCATGGTAAGCGTTTATTGTGTTGTTGTTTGAACACCTATTGTTTCCAGAATGTCTACTCCATACAAGTGAACACCTGGCTGGCCATAATAATAATCTTAGTAACGTTTTCTCAAAGAGCTGTCTTAGCAATTAAGGGCATTAATGAGTAAGGGGCATTCTTAAGGGATTACTGAATGCACAGACATGCGGCCAGTGCAGCGGAGCGGTGAAGGCCGCAGATCGAGTTACAAATGCCCTACCACATAATATATTGTAACTCATACCTCAATGACTCAGACCTTAACTAATAGTTATTCAATAGTTCGATGTTTGGATTATAAGTTTGTACTTACGGTGTCTTATACATAATTATCTACGAGTATTTTGTATTGCTTTTACCTGCATATAAATTTAGCTGTAGGATTAGGGTCACCCTTTAGACGTAATACAGTGTGTAAATTAAATACGGGCGAATATTTGAACGGTGCTTATATGTACAACCTATGAAGTATTTTGAGCAATTAAAATATTTACGAGATACGAGCTTTTTAAAGTAACTGCCTGACTAGACTGTCACTAAGTATACAGGGTGGAAAGATAAGTCGGGCCCTGGAGGGAAACTACCTTAAATCCTTAAGCTGGCTCATTTTACTTAAAGGAGACATTCCTTTATTTTTAAAAAGAAATAAAACTGCATTCAAAATATTTTTCTTTTTTTCTTCAATTTGGCTTGTCTAAAAAAATCTTAAGTACTAATTATTAGATTTTATGAATATTTTGTACAACAGACGACTGTAAGGCCTAATGTTTCTTGGAGAAATGTTATCATTAACATTAACTGTATCGACTAGTAGAATAAAATTGCGAGTTTTTATTTTTTGGAATTTTTAGTCGGTTTGAGTCCCGAACGAGGCAAGCGAGTTTTAGAAAATCTTTGAATGCCCATTTGTTTCTTTTTCAAAATAAAGGAATGTCTCCTTGAAGTAAAATGAGCCAGCTTAAGGATTTAAGGTAGTTTCCCTCCAGGGCCCGACTTATCTTTCCACCCTGTATAGTATGTAGTCGGAGTATAACAGGTATATGTATAGGTAAATGACAAAAACGCCTTTTTGACCATCACTACCTACACCTTATACAGAGGGGCTACCGCGAAAACCGAAATTTACAAATTACGGGTATCTTTCTCTTTTACTCCAATGAAGGCGTAATTAGAGTGACAGAGAAAATGCCTGCAATTTGCGAACTTCGATTTTCGCGGTTATAGGCCAGTTCCCCGCCGCGTCTGTCGCTTTGTGCATTTGTGTTTGTAATTTGTATGTTTGCGATAAACTCATAAAATTCAGAACGGATTTTCATGTGGTTTTCATCTATCAATAGTGATTCTCGAGGAAGAGTTATTTGCCAACCTGCGCACAGGTCGCCGGGACGTGTCGCTAGTGATTATATCGGTCAGGCTTTACTTAATATAAAAAGCTCGTATTTCGTAATGTAATGCCATGTCAAATCTCGTACTGTTTGCAATATTACCTACATATAGTTAAGTACCTGTCGATCCTTTGCAAAATAATAAGATCGGGTCCATCTTCAAAGTTACCTATTAGAAAGGATTGAACTGTCGAGCGGCGAGTGGCGGGTAGGTAGCGCCGTCAAGTCTGGTCGGACGGCGGCGCCCCACCGCTGGAAACCAGATCATTAGACAAGCTCGGCCAAGCAGGTTTGCGTCGCGCGCCTGCCCACGCATCGCGTTTCCACAATACTCCAACACTTGTGACTTCCTACCGATTTCACAAGTCAATTTTGACGACCATAATAACTAAATACATTTCTGGCCTAGTGGGTAGTGACCCTGCCTGAGAAGCCGATGGTCCTGGGTTAAAATTCCGGTAAGGGCATTTATTTGTGTGGTGAGCACAGATGCCTACCTATTTGTTCCTGAGTCATGGATGTTTCCTATGTATTTAAGTATTTGTATATTGTATATCAATATATTCGTATCGTTGTCTTGGTACCCACAACACACTTACTTGAGCTTACCGTGGGACTTACTCAATTTGTGTAAGGATGTCCCTTTAATACTTATTTATTTAATTTCATGGCGTTACATGTCTTTTTCTTAATGCAGGTAGCAGATAGAAATGACAACCGTTTGGTACCTAATGTTTTGTAGCTTAGGAATGCAGCCTGTTTAAAAATAAATTAATAAGAAAAACAACTTCAAGGATAAGATAAATTGCAAAGACGAATAAGCTTGTACCTACTTATTGTAGTATTACTGACTGTAAGCTCATGTCTTTCAGTCTTATAACAATTAATGCTTAGCTTACTTAAAATTAAATGTTGTAGAACGTATATACTTAATTAAAAAATATAAAGTCATAAGCCGATACCTACTTCGTTTTCTTATTAGGTATCTGTCAATTAATGTTCTAACTTCCTGCAAAACAAATAAAATGTCTCAGCCATTATCAAATTACGTTTTTTAATTAATGTCAATTGATAATTTCCAAGTTTCGACTATTAAATATTTGCTGAAACTTTTCGGTCATCATATCTATCAAAATGAGTCATCGCATGACTAATTGCCTACTGCATTAATTAACTTGACTTCTATATTTACTGTTTAAACACTATTTATAAGATAACTGTTGCTTTATTATGGCTATACTTAATCAATTTTGATAATTACATGCGGATTCTGATTAACACTTCCAAGCAATGGGGGCAATACTGCTATAATACTACTCGTAATACAAAAAGAGTTTATGGGTGCTCATCACAACATCGGTCATACGCCTTTTTGACAAAACAGGCGCTTGTTGAATCAGGTCACATTTAACATAAGTATCATTTTATTCATTATGGTCGGCTAGATGCTCGAGTCGTGATGGAATAAGCGCCAATAACACTATCATATTGTTCGTTTTTTTTAGCATTAGAAAGAACTTGAAAGAAGGTAAGCTATCTTGACATGTCTTTGAATTGAAAAACGCTTTTTAAGTCAGTAACTAGGTATTACTTATGAAAGCAGAATATAAATGATCGTATTAGATCCATAATTGTTACATATTTGCCGTAACTTATTTTTAAAATGTGTTTTTCAATTAAAAGACACATCAAGATTGTATACCTTATTTCTAATGCTAAAAAAATGAACTACTTATATGTTCTCTCTCTCAGGAGGTACCTACTCATTTTCTACTGGATACCCACATACAACTGTACCTTAAAGTAAATGTGTTTACCAAATTTAACTGGTATAAATAAGGAAGAGCGGTGCCTCTTAACACAGGTATTTATTACTTAAAAAGAGGCGCCAACACTTACAACTCTATAAGTACTTAGGTACTTTGTAAACTGAATGTATGTGACGTCCCACGGGTAAAGGTACCTTATGGCGGTTGGCGCTTACGCTATTATTAACGCCGCTCCAATATTATGGCGGCGCTATGCGACGTAAGCGCCAGCCGGCATAAGGTACCTTTTTCCGTGGAACGTCACATATTTTTTTCATTTTCATTTTCAGTTTTAAAATATTATTATATGTACTTACCTATATAGTGATCGGTAAGAATGGCATTATTTCATGGCAGCGCGTGATCGAGTTAAAGTAAAGGAAAGTAACAATTTTCTAGGAAACAGTTAATTAAGGTTCATATGAATGTTATTAACCTTAATTACTAATTTCAGCTGAATTTTACTTTACAGATTCCTTTAACTCAACAACGCTGCCATGAAATTAAATCACCGATCACTAAACTGTGTATAGGGATAGCCTATTATAAGCTAAAATTACATAAGAAGGGTAGCAAACTTAAAAGTTAAATCATAAAATACATAAATACTGTGAAAAAATTCTACTCTTAAATATTATAAAACAGTGGACATTTATAATTTTAGCGTTTCGAGGGTTTCAAGACATGAGGGTAAAACAAACTTTGTTGCCGAATTAACACAGGATTTTTCACCACACCACTGGGGAGGAAAATTGTACATACTTGGTATGGATAGTAGATACCTACGTGAGTAAAACACGTTGAACTTAATTATTCATATGTCATAGACAGTTATTAATTACTAAAACTTATGAAACTTTCACACGCCGTCAAACAGTTTCCTTGCGAAGTACAAGAATAATATATATGTTCATAATATGTATATACACTATCTCATTTAGGTAAACGAATGTACGGTATTAATGAATCAAAACAAATCGGACAGTGTAATATCGGCTAATGCGGCTATTAAAGGACTTCGGACGTCTGGTCAGCATTATCATACCTTGGGGTTACGGGGCACATGTAATGGCATATAGGTAATTATAAATAAACTCATTATAATTATCACGGGTCGCTGATCCGCGATAGGATCGCCAAGAAGCCGACAATTAAGTACATGACACAATTATTTACATGACTTACGAGTATGATCAATATAATTTAGGTTCCTAGTGAAGTCCTCTCGCAAACTTTATTTATTATTTCCCTTTTATGTACGTAGACCTCATGACATTGGAGCCACCCGCGTGTAGTGTTGCTTTTTAGGGTTCCGTACCCAAAGGGTAAAACGGGACCCTATTACTAAGACTTCGCTGTCCGTCCGTCCGTCCGTCCGTCCGTCCGTCCGTCCGTCCGTCCGTCCGTCCGTCCGTCCGTCTGTCACCAGGCTGTATCTCACGAACCGTGATAGCTAGACAGTTGAAATTTTTACAGATGATGTATTTCTGTTGCCGCTATAACAACAAATACTAAAAACAGAATAAAATTAAGATTTAAATGGGGCTCCCATACAACAAACGTGATTTTTGACCAAAGTTAAGCAACGTCGGGAGGGGTCAGTACTTGGATGGGTGACCGTTTTTTTTGCTTTATTTGTTTTTGTTTTTTTTCATTATGGTACGGAACCCTTCGTGCGCGAGTCCGACTCGCACTTGCCCGGTTTTTTTAGTACCTACGTACGAAAAGTTCTCTGTATCTCGAAAGGGTCTACGAGCCCCGATGCACATGTTTTCGTCTAGTGAGACCATTTTTTGAGGTTCTCGCATTTGTTCAATAATAATGTTTTTGTTTAAAAATTACTAATATTTCATGCTTATACTAATGTAATTAAATTTTATGTACGTAGACGTAGACCTCATGACATTGGAGCCACCCGCGTGTAGTGTTGCTTTTTTTAGTACCTACGTACGAAAAGTTCTCTGTATCTCGAAAGGGTCTACGAGCCCCGTTGCACATGTTTTCGTCTAGTAAGACCATTTTATGAGGTTCTCGCATTTGTTCAAAAATAATGTTTTTGTTTAAAAATTACTAATATTTCATGCTTATACCTGCTTATACTAATGTAATTTAATTTTATGTAGGTACGTAGACCTCATGACATTGGAGCCACCCGCGTGTAGTGTTGCTTTTTTTAGTACCTACGTACGAAAAGTTCTGTGTATCTCGAAAGGGTCTATAGTCTATATTGAAACACATAATTTTGTCCTGCCTAATTTCACTTCGCATAACAACTAAATATTGGCATAAGTATTGATCTAAATGAATTTGGATATCTTAATTTTTATGCGCTTAAGCTTGTCTTACCCAAGAGTTATACTTCCTACGGATTACTTGCATATTGGGTATGTTTTTTTATGTCCCAATCTTTCTATACGCATAATCCGTATAGCATAGGTACCTAAATTTGAATAACCCCTTACAATACTAATTTAATGTCAGTTACCTATCTAATATTTACTTTTCAGCAAAGTTGCACTTTGCTATCGGTAATTCACATGTAAGGCAAAGTAATCAAATGCAAATTTTGAGTGGTTTTCTTATGTTTGCTCGTAGAATTGACTTTTAAATGATGATTTTAGATGATAAATATTTGATAAAATTCATTTGAGTTTGATTTGATTTTGATTGATATTTTACGTTTAATATTTGCTTCGAGTTGGTGTAGTGAAAAATTTTGTGTTTCGCTCGGGGGCAAATTTTGTTGAACCCTCGTGCTTTGAAACCCTCGCAACGCTCAAGATTCCATTTTTCGCTTGCTCGGGTATCAATATTAGCACGAGCGGTTAAACAAAAACTTTGCCCCCTTGTTAAACAAATAACTACCTATTCTTAATTTTGCTGATTAACCTGCACTCCTAATAAAATTATTTTGTGCGAATCGACCGACAGAAACATGTTTCAATACCAATCTAACGTTTAGTTCAACCTTGTGATCAGGCAAAAGACCATATAAGACGCAATTAAAAAAGATACACAACACTGATTTTCAAATTAAGTCTAACGAATGAATTAAAAATTGCACTAGCAGTAAAATAATTTTAATTAAGCGATATACCAATACTCTTTTATTCCTATATAGCAGCCATGTTACCCGCATGGTTATTAAATTGTACAGTTTTTATGTGTTTACTTGGTAAAATCATTGTTTTGCTTACTACAAGTTTACTTATTACAAGTTTACATTTACTTATTACTGTTACTTATTACAAGTTTAATTAAGCCAAAATATTAAGACATTGTTGATTTTTTCATTTTGTCTTATTGTTACCTAGTAGGCATTTATGATTAAATAAGTCTGATTTCAGAAAATAAAATTACTTAACCTATTTCAGGTTATTATAATGTCCTAGGTGAAATGAAGTACAGAAAAAATCCGGCACCGGACGGACACAGGTCAGTTAATGCTACATGTTTTGGAGAACTGTATATGGTCGAAGATCACAAGTAAAGTAAGGTAGACGTTCAATGATCTGTTAACCGAATGAAAATTATATTTTACGTAATAAAATGTTCCTGAATATTTACCAATAAGGGCAATATTTAGGGTTGCCTAAAAAATATGTTCATGGCTATATTTAATAAAAGTTAAAAAATATTGTTTACCGAACGAACTATAGAAGCCCGACAACTATTTTTTTTATGACATATCTTCACTACAAGTAAAGTAGGGGTCTTTTATTTTCGCTTCAAGCCTATGTTATGGGGTGTCGTTGGATAGGTCTTTCAAAATGAATACTAGCTCCGAAAAATAAAAAAAACGGTCAAGTAAGAGTTTGTTTAACTCGCATCCGTGCAAATTTTGAATCATCTCATGCAATCATAAAAACGAAAGCTTTTTGACCAGAAGTACATATACTAAGTATAATTATAACATTACCAATCGGCCAACTAATTTGAGTGACCTAGTATGAATTCGGTTGGTTTTTCAGGGACAGTTCTTTATCATGTGAACCGATATTTTATTTGAAAGCAGGTGTCTTTAGAGTAATCTCATATAAATGCGCTTTTAGGGTTCCGTACCTCAAAAGGAAAAAAGGAACTCTTGTAGGATAACTCGTGTGTATTATGGCTGTCCGTCTGTCACAGCCTACTTCTACTTCTCCGAAACTACTGAACCAACTAAGTTGAAATTTGGTACACATATGTAAGTATGTGACCCAAAGACGGATGTAACGTAAAAATAAATAAATTTTAAACATAGCGGGTTGGCTTAAAGTAATGAGATTTTTTGTTTTCGGACATAAAACCAAACAGACAATGGCCATGGATTTCTGGATGTTATATTGAACAACTATACAATATCCAACATAAGAACCAAATTCAAGAATGAAGTAATTGGCCTCCCTTGTGTTAACCTACTACTCTAACCTAACCTAACCCAACCCTTTTGCACTTTTGCACTTTTGGGGGGTAAATGAGACAGTTAAAAAACAAAGTTTTGCTAACTATATCGTGTTATGAATCAAATGAAAAAGCTCATTGTGAGAATCTCAAATATATATATTTTTATAATTTTAAGGTAAATAGTTTAGAAGTCATTTAAGAAAATAGGCAAAAAATGACCATTTACCCCCTTTCTCTCCGAAACTACTGGGTCTAGTTAAGTCTAGATTTTGAAAAAATACACAAAATAGATCTTTACCAATAGATCACAGGGAAACCTATTAGAAATGTGCAGTCAAGCGTGAGTCGGACTTAATTATTTAGTTTTTGATCCGACCCTTACGGGTTTTTTAAAGATATTTCACTCGCGTTTCCATCAAAAAATAGGTACATTGTTTAAAATTGTGTTATGTACGGAACCATTGGAACGCAAGGCCGACTCGTACTTGGCCGGTTTTTATTACTTACTGTAAAAAAAATTAACCCAATCCTTTCAAATGATACCCCATTTTGACTTATTTAGTAACAATAAGGCAGGTAGACTTAAAACTTTGCTTAAAAGAAAATTTTAACTCAATAAAAGGAACTTGCTGTCATATGGCACTCTCTAAAAGTCATCCGATACGACAATGTGAAATGAAAATGCTCTAAAGCTAACGTTCTACTTGATCTACGCCACGTTTTTTTTTCAGGTGCGGCATCTGTCCTACGTACTATCGGAAAATCTGCGCATTCGACTTTACAACTAATTTAACGTACATATTTGACAACCACTGCGTAATGGATCTGTACAACTGTATCCACGCTACTGGTTGGTAGCGTCTGAATCTGGGGGCCGATTTTTACGAGCGATAGAAATTGGGAATCGAGTAGTATTGACCACTCGTTTTCAATTCTATTAGTAGAATTTAAATGCCGGTTACTGGAGATATTTTTGAATAAAATACACGAAATCGAGCGGTCGAAATTAAAAAATCGGCCCCTGAACCCTCCTGGGCCCGTGAACACACTATTACTTCCTCTCACCCTCACTAGTGGGGACCATGGGATATTAGGGCTCATTCAGACAATGCGAGAACTTGCGAAGTTTGCGGGTTTTGATCGGTCGTTTGAATTGGACGTAACTAAACAGCCCGCAATGTAACTAAAATCGCATGCGAGTTCGCGCGCCATCTAAATCAGCCCTAATATAACAGTGCTTCTGCACTAAATATTGCCATTTAGGTACTACATATACTTACCCTCCGAAAAAGTAGGTAGGTACATATGTCGTAAACAGAGGCAGGTGTAGTGGGTTGAAACATAGATTTACTTATTGAAAATTAACAAACTGACATGCTTATTTTTGTTACTTACATTTTTAGTGCAGTGGTCCCAACAGTGGGAAATATTTGTTGATCCACGGGCCAAAAAGGAACTAGATAATCTACTTCAATTACGGGGATAATTATTTTTTAGCGTCTGCCCCTAAATTCACAAAATTGGCACAACTCAGATTGCTCGATGGTTGGTGGTATTGGCATCCAGTGTCCATTCCATACGAGAACGATACATTACGATCGCAATTATGTACTTATACACGGAGACCAAAAAACAAGTATATTCCAGTTGCCAGGGAGGTTTTGGGATTAGACTGAGCAACTTTTACTATGGAACCACCCGCGAAAAAATAATTTACCTTCTCATAGAAAATGGACCGGCAGTAATGTATGAAAAACCAAATATTTTTTTCGCGTCTTCGGGTTTGGCCGCGTAGTAAAAGTTCGGTATAATCCCAAAACCTCCATGGCAACGGGAATGGACTTATTTTCGGCCACCCTGTATACTACTTCGAAAAGACTTCAGGGCCTGACGGGCGGTACGAGGTGGGCCAGTATTAGTCCAGTAAATTGGTGCATAAATCGCGTGCACAACGCAGTAAGTCAATGTACGACCGTTGTATATGGTGGTGTTATCACATGTGTATAGAACCTTAGGTTTTAACCCTATGTTGCCTTTGTTTTGCCTATATCGCCAACTGTTATACGATAAAATAAACAACCCGATTCGACTTATTTAAATGGCTCTTGCCACCGAACCCCGACCGAACCCGAACCGATACCGAATTACTTAGGTATGACACCGGCAACTGGCGAACGGAAAATCATGATTTTCATAAATAAAAAAGCAGGTAGATACTGTGTAGTTGCAGAACATAAAACTGCATCATTCGCTCGAACTGTCGAAAATTAATATGAAATCATGGCCTGTGTTCTTATAGATTTCGAGCAAACCAATTACCGCGAGTGCATGTACTTCGGTAACTTTGCGTACGTGCACGGGTGGAAGTACGAGGACGCTGACTACGACGAAGATCACATTAAGGTCATGGGCGCCATTAAAAACCCGGAATTCGCTTAATAAATCCTTTATTCCATCATTATGTATTACTGCGTCATTGTATGTTAATTATTAGCGACTGTACACCTGCAAGGGCTGCAAGTAATGAGAGCGAGCAATATTTTTGCGAGCTTCGGCTAAATTTCTATGTCTATGTGCAAAACTGTGGCACTTGATATCCGAGAATTACAACTTTGGAGATACCCATAGGAGAGACGAACTTAATGAGTCATTAATAATGACTATGAATGGCCAATATCTATAATTTCTGAATTTTACATATTATGTAAAGAGTAGGGTGTGTTATGTATAGGGGTACCTTGATTTAGTACATTTAAACTTTTAGTATAAAAAAAAGTGCAGGCATATACCTAAGATAGTTGTTAAAGGTATAACTAATAAGTACCTAAGTAATAACAGACGATTAGTGACTTATTAGTAGGCTTATTTCACAGATATTAATACTTACATCACCTATGACATTTGATTTAAATTAAACCACGTGTAAACTCAATCAAATAAATATTATTCAATACTATACAATAGTTCAATTTTAATTATCTCTTACTTTAGATGTAGGTATGTATTGTAATGTCTTCTTACGAGTAATGAATAAATTGCATACTTTCTATGAATAACTGTTCGATGTATAAATCTTTTGCTACTTTGACAACTATAATAAAAGTATCATGTAAATTATGTTCCAGTCTACTAGATAGCTTTTAATCATGTGTACATACACTGAGAGAAAAATCATCACCAGGAATTAAAAAACAGTTCTGTATTGGGGGAAAAAATGAAGTTTTAGTAATAATTATGGACGTTTCACTATTTCTGTAAAGTTTATTTATTTCTACAAACAGCTCAGTAATCCCAAATATAATTTCAACAAACAGATAATAGAAATTGCAAGAACTAACAGAAATTACAAAAGTCAATTTGTTCCTATTAGTTGACTCTCCTTGTCCCCGGATTAAGTTTATTTTTGTAATTCTAAGTGTGTTTTTGTTGTACTTTTCTCTCAGTGTACCCATTTTCTTAGCAATGTAAGATATCTTATCCTCTAGCGGCTAGCGGCCCACCATACAAGATAAAAAAGCTGTCAAAAATTTTGAATCAATGGTATTAGAAAAAAAGAATTGTTGTTTTAAAATCGAACACAACATATGGACGACCTTAGTACTAAAAAGAGGTAAGTACAAAGTTTTTTTTTCTCATTGCTTTATATGTATTTACGGAGTGCCAGAAGATTGTTTACTAAATATTTACTGTACAACATTCCCAAGCGCTAACTGTTCCGTGGCAGTAGAAAACGAATGAAATCACAATCATAGTATGATTAGTGTAAGACTACTTGTAGGCATGAAACGATACGAACGAAGTAAAACGGACGCAATTACATCAAGAGCAACCTCCCAGCGGAGTGTGGCTGAGACGGCGTCGACCGGCGCGGCGGCGGCGGCGGTCGGCGCGGCCTAAGCCAGGAACATGGGCTATGTCATGTGGCCGAGCCGCTTGTAGTCGATCTTGTCGAGTTGCACCAGCGGCCGCAGCTGGTCGGCGAATGCGCGCATGTCCTCCGCGATCGCGTCCTGGCCTTGAGGCGCCAGCACCTGCCAAAGACAATGGTAGATATTGTTAAACAAAGGATGAAAGTTTCTGAAGAGATGTTATTTTACCCATTTTTGAATGGAGTGAATTAAACACTCTATTTTTCATTTCGAATACGAGGAAAGTAAAATAGTAAATACATGTATGTACTTTCGACGGTACATTTTAAATAAAATGATCCTTATTCATTGGAACAGGAGTTAAATACCAGAACGGAATTTTACAACAAATCAATTTAAAACCAAGTTTTCATTGCTTATGGTTAAAAAAAAAAACTTTGAAAGTACAACGCGTCACCGCAAAAACGAATAACTTTCAGACCGCTTCATAGATACACAATGAGCAACTGTAAAAGCATGAGAAAAAATGAAAATATCAATCAATCGTCCAACAGTAGCCTTACCATGTCTGCCTTAGCAGTGTCCAACTGCCATATTTGCTAACGTCTGCGCTTAATATCTAGTTATACATCTCCCTCGCACTTATACGCGAGTACGAGCGAGATGCATAGAATGTAAGTTACGCACACGATGTGTCAAACTGGGGGTAGCCGTCGTAGGTTAGGCCTCGCTCCCGATTGACGCCGTATGTTGTTACACGTCACTTTCTATAGAAATTTTGCGACGCTGTACGAAAAGCACACGACGTCAATAAAGCATGGCTTTAGGATAGAACTTAATCGGTACAGATTTGCTAGGACTGCGAATTAGGTATTTTAGCGCCGAATGACATCTTTACATACTAACTTGAATTGGATTTTGAACAAAATATTATAATATTACAAGTAACACAACAACAATTATGTAATAAATGTAATAATCTACAAACAAATACTTACTGACAACTCAACTAGATAGCTTTGTGAAATGGGCTCGGGAGGCATAGAGTTCTGTGGTATCTTGAATACTTTTGCAACTGTTATCTTCATCCTTCCTTTCCGAAACATGTACCCTGAGGCAACAAAATATTTAAATGTAAACACATCAAACAGATCATATAGACCATACAGATCAATAGGAAAATATTAGGCACTAGGCAAAGCTAACAAAATCAAGTTCGTAAAATGCTTAAATCTGTTAATTGTTCAATACGCCAAGGGCCACTTGCACCAACCCACTAACCCGGGGTTAACTGGTTAAACCTGAGGTTACAATACTTACCAGTACCTACAATATGACGCTGGGTTAACGGTTTCACCAATTAATGCCGGGTAAGTGGAATGATCCAAGTGGCGCTAAATGTGTAAAGGGGAAGAACCCACCTTTAACACTATATTCAAACTCGATCCTGCAGCCAAGCTCACTGAGAAACTCCAAAAGCATGCCATTGCAGGCAATGTCAAGGCTGGACCGCACCACAGTAGGACGATTCTTGTCGCCCAGATCTGGTTGTCCAATGTAACGGAGTTGGTATGGCATGTCACGCGCGTCCAGGGCCTTGCGCACTCGTAACATCAGCGGGGCTGTCTGGAATTTATGAAATGAATTTTAAGCATTGATGCAAAAACTAATAATGAGTCATTAATATGTATAGATAGGCTCTTTAGAGCAAGTTAATTAATCAACAACTGACTGGTATGATGTCTGAATGTAAGCATATCTATACTAATAGTATAGATGTGAAAGCAGTCTGCCAGTTACCTTTTCACACCTAAGCCACTGAACTGATTTAGACAAAATTAATTCAACTCAGTAGAAAAACACATGAGACCATTAAAGATCATTCTGTTTTGTAAGAAAAACATTCATAAATTTAAGAATGCTCTACTCAACAGAAAGTTGACGTTGTATAAACAAATCTGTTAATTTACTGGAAAGGCTAAAGTGAAAATGGCACCTGTTGATTAGGGTCTCGAAGACTGAAGCAGACTTCTTGGTCGTCAAAGGTCTCAGGGCCGGCGTCGACATTGTCACACAGCCCACGCAGCCGATGAAGCAATACCTCCACGGCAGAGTCCAATACTGAACCCTGTCACACATACAAAAACCTTTTATTTATAAAATTACAATATCTCGGGGCTCCAAAATAGGCTTTGCCTGTATCGCGGCGGACCAGTTTAGACCATTTATCTACAACTAAAACTCCATTGCAAACTAGAACAGTGTAAATACCATGAATAGTAAAATTTACCTGTAATAAGTATTCTTGGTTAGGGATGATATTAGCCTTCAACGCTTGGGTAAGGCTGTCCGTAGCGGTGATGGGCGCTGCGTTTGCAGCAGACATTGTTATTGGTTGTGTTATCAATCAGTTAATTCAATTACTTAACTCAAAACAACCCGAATCCTAGACGTCCTAGACAGTAAACGTAGTGATTATATGCTCAGTGGTCCTAGACACAAGCCGTGCAGCTTGTTGCTTTGCTAGCCTGTCAGTCAGGGCTGCCAGTACATAAATCTTGATTATGCGATCCTGTGCCCGCAATTATACGAAATTCGATTGCATTATACGAGTACAAAAAAAAAAACTATTATTTTAAATCGTTTTTTTAATAACTGCGGTAAGCCCCCAAATTGCGGGGATCTTTCTCTTTTACTCCAACGACAGCGTAATAAGGGTGACAGAGAAAGATGCCCGCAATTTGCGCACTTGGATTTTCGCGGTTATAGCCCGCGTTGAGTAGTTGCCGTTCCATTAAATCGTATAACAGTATTGGCACACTCTTTTTTGAAGCATTGACAGTAGTTTAACATCGGTGTTTTTTTCGTATCCAATTATACCGATTGACCAACTATACGACATGTATACGAAAATAATTTCATTATACGAATTTCGTAGCCTATTATACGATCTGGCAGCCCTGCTGTCAGTGTCATCGTGCCGTGCCATAGACATAATATATATAGACGGTGTCTCAGCGAGCTGTCACTGTTGCCACTTTTGTTTAGTGTACGATTAACAATGAGGCCCACGTTGCTGTAGCCATGTCGATAAAGTCATATCGATAAACTATCGACATTTCTTGCAATTTTAATTTTACTTCAAAGGCTTAACGATACCTAAAATGACCAAAAACGCTTTTATTCTTTATTGTGGTTATCAGATCACAATTTTATAGTCACGCCCCAGCAGGAAACCAAGAGAAAGTTCACATATTTCATTAAAATACATAAATACCTCCTAAAATAGGTGTTCCGCAATAATTGAATTATATTATTATATTATAATATATTCATTATCCATTAGCATTTCAATAATGTTTATGTTTAACGAAGATATTGAAGCTTCAATTAATCGCTATTTCGTTCCGCTGTGTAGCGTTTATCGATATATAACATGATTAAAATCGACTTTTCACATCCCTAAAAGAGCACACATATACGCTTTTACGCACACATACACAGGGTGGGCGCATCAAGAAAGGCAACACTTGATTTGAAGTCCGCCTTGTCAACAGTATGGTTGTCCTTTTTTGACAAACGGCCTTTTTAAAAGAGCGAGGTGAGAGAAATGATACTAGTTGCTGCGTCGTGAAAGAGAACAGAAAAGGTTGGGCCCTTGTGCCGTGCCCATTTTTTTTATGAAACAGATTACTCTATAGTCCATGGAAATCCTCGTAGTTCTAGAGTAAATTCAACGTATAATCAGTTTACCAACCTTGAAAAAAAAAACTTTTCACCTTTATACCAAGTGTTAAATTTTATTTAAAAATAGTAGCATAGTCTATGCTGTGGTAACTGTCATGTCATAATATCGGACATGTTTCGGATGGATCGGATGGATCTTCTTCTTATTGTTTACTTACGTGTGTGATTTAATTCGACTATTTTGTAATAAAGTATTTGATAATAGCAATTAAAATGTCTGGTCGAGTTTCTATCAGATTAGCATCTGAAAGGGTTAATCATAGTGTAGCATCTAGCACAGATTTACCCAGGTTTTATACGCCCGGTGAGGTTATAACTGGCATGCAAGATTTTATGCGGTAAGATCATTGATAAATAAAATCAGTGTCATAGTCGAGCGGACTACAAAAATGCAATAGTGTTTTATAAATATATCTGGTTCTTTTCAGTGGTCATGGAACATCATCGGTTGGCGACAATCTCGTCGCATCAGTGGCTGGAGTCATGCAAAAAGTCAACAAATTGATATGTATCCAGCCTATTCGTAGCCGCTACGTGGGCGAGATAGGCGACGTAGTGGTCGGGAGGGTCGTCGAGGTCCAGCAGAAGCGATGGAAGGTGGAGACCAATGCACGTTTGGACTCGATATTGCAGCTTTCGGCCGTAAATCTACCTGGTGGGGAACTGGTAAGTTTTATAATTGTTGCAGCATTCAATAAGCTTATACTTCCAGTCACGAGTGATTGCTATCTAAACAAAATGTGATTATTTCTAATTCTAATAAGATATGGATTAGTTAGTATCCCGGATTAGATAAAATCTCACTTTCAAAAAACAATATTGATATTTATTTTTAAATAAGTGATTTCCCTTTTATATTGGACAGGACATGAGATTGTAAAGTAAGTTATTTTCATTTCTTTCCTATCATTCCTAGAATAAGAATAGAGTAGTAATAATCACAGTAGGTTTAAATTCATATTCAGTTTAAAGGCGAGTGAGGTGAGTGTGAGGTAAAACCTGATAGTGATAAATTAAAATATTTATGTTATAAACTATTACCTGTATGTCACATAAAGATATTAAAAAAAACTTGAATTATCAGAATGGGCAAAGTACTGTCACAATTAGTAGCAATATTTAACTTTTGTCTCCCACACTATGTTCTGTACAAAGGTTGTGTTGTAGCGCCGCAGGTCTGCAGAAGACGAGCAAATGATGAGGAAGCATCTACAAGAAGGGGACCTGATCAGCGCTGAAGTGCAGAATGTCTTCCATGATGGATCCTTGTCATTGCACACTAGGAGCTTGAAATATGGAAAGGTATGATTGTTTTAACTAAATGGCTACACTAAAACCAAACACCCTGTCCACACAAATAACATCTACTCACTGTTGGTAGGCATAACAGAGAGCACGCTACATATTTGCATGCAGCGGGTGCATGATTCTAGTATAGTAAAAAATTAGGTTCTTAATCATTGCCACTAACACTTTACTACTGCTACAATTGTTGCAGTTCCAGCATATTATTTAGCAGATCATTAATTTTAAAAGAAAACTGTGTTACCATTAGCTGTATATTTTTGATATAAACCAATTTCAATGTTATAATTGTAAATGTTAACATTGCAGTTGCCCCAAGGAATGCTGGTAAAAGTGTTCCCATCTTTAATAAAGCGGAGGAAAAACCATTTCCACAATTTGCCGTGTGGCATATCAATGATAATTGGCAACAATGGCTACATATGGCTGAGCCCCCAGCGGCAGGACATTATGGCAGAGGAGAATAAGGAAGAAATACAGAATTATGAGACACAGGTTGGTCAAGCTATTACTATCACTGCAATATCCATCCTAGACTTTATGCACAACATCCATAATTTGAACCTTTTCCTTCATACTCGAGTAAAATCTTCAACTAGTGAATAATAACAATTTGGTCCTGTCTCTTAATGTAGCATGCTTTTTTATGTGTACTTGATGTCCACAGCCCGTAAGCCTGGCAGACCGCGAGGCCATGGCGCGCGTGAAGAACTGCATCGCAGCACTCGTGGCCTCGCAGGTGATGCTGGACGACACCAGCATCAACTTCGCGTACGAGGAGAGCCTCAAGTATGATGCTGTCAAAGACTTCCTGGCGCCCGAGGCTATGCTAGACGTCGCCTTCCTCACGCAGCATAGAATTAAACATCTAATGGATTCTTACATAATGTTTCATTTCAATCCTTTTTTTTGTACCCAGTGCAAGCAAGCCTGCTTAATTTTCAAGAATAACTGTATTCATCAACATGGGTGCACTGGCGTAGGTACTCAGTTCCTTGGATAGGGCCAAATTCTAGAACCCAGCTAAGTTGGATACTAATGGCCTTTCAGGCTAGCAGCTTTGTTTATAACTCAGGAAAACAAATGACACAAGTTATTTTTGTTTGATTGTTTAGTTTCTTTTATCAGTGACAATAGGATCAATTTCTAAGTGAATTCGGAATTTAGTCCTTGTGGATCTGATGTTATTACAAGGCTTATTGCCTAGTGGGGTCACAAAGAAACGGGAAAAAATAAAACGGTGCAGTTATCTAAAAGTATATCTATAATCAATCATATCACAATTAGTAACGTAAATACTAACATTATAAAAGTAGACAATCTCTGGCACTCAATTGCACATCATTATTATGCTATAATAATAATTATTATTTTGAGACATCGATTTATTTCATAATAATCTACAGCAATTACGTATGTAACTGCGACCTGTTTATTTATTTGGCTTGTAGCATTAATTAATTAAGGTACTTTAAAAGAGGCGTAAAAAATGTAAAAATTTACAAATATTTTCATAATAAATAATTTGGACATAATAGTCGTAGAAAAATGTTACATTTAAATTAATTGCATTAGGTAACGAGTACATGAATCATATACCATGTGAACGAATTACTCCAAATTTACAATGACTCGAATTAATCTTTCTTATTCCTTTTACCGAGTATCCTCATAAGATCTTTCGACATTAAATACTTCTTCTCAGAAGAGCCGTCGTTGCGTTCACAGTCTTCCACTGAAACAAACAATACATTCGAAATTAAACCACAAATCATAGCGATGCGTAACTACACATTGAATAAACATAGCTCGGAACAAAAATAGACATGTACCAGTTGTAATACCGAGTCAGGGCCCTGCGAAGCAAATTTAACCGTTATTCTGTGATTGATAAGGATCCTGATATAGTTTTTCAGCATTTTTCGACACTTTTTTCTTCTCTATGCGGTACGGCCAAAATTTGATATGACTATTTTAGGCCACCATACACATAAAAAAGGTTAAGTCGCTTTCAATAACCTTGTTTCCACGAAAGCGTTGATGTGAAAGGAGAAGAAACAATCGGCAATAAACCAGTGACTTACAAAAGCAGAGGAACAACGTATCCACCGCCATGGCGTACACGTTGAAGAATATGGTACTGATGAGATAGGTGGCCACGCCCAGCAGGATGGCGGGCACGTAGTTGGAGTGCAGCCGCTGGCCCTGCGTCACCTCGTACACGAGCCCCCACTCCATCAGGTAGTAAACGGCGAAGCCCACGCCGATGGATAGCAGCAGCTTGGACAGGAAGAAGATGAAGTCTGTCACCTAAAACGAGAGTGAGCTCAATTAAAAAATATATAAAGAAAGTAATTTTGTCATCTCTGAAATTACTTAAGGCCAGCACTTGCACCATTCACCAACCCGGAGTTAACTGGTTAAACCTGGAGTTACCATGGTCACAGAATAACTAATAGTATGGTTACCAGTACAATTTGATACTGGGTTAACGGTTTAACCGATTAACCCCGGGTTAGTGTTATGGTGCAAGTGGCGCTTATGGTAATATACAAGGAGCTTACGACCATGCGTGGTGGCCAGCTTCCGAAACAAAGATACTCAATATATGTTCATGTGTTCGGGTAATTTCCAAAATCAATGTTGACGGGCTTGTCCGTCGTACACGAAAACATGCTAACTGTGGTCCTTACGGATCATCCGATTCATTCCTTCCAGCCGAATGGTATCGTTCGAAATTAACCCATTACCAGACTGACAGTCCAAAGATACTAATCGAATGTAAGTCTTACTGATGATCGAAAATATAAGACATGTTTGAAGCGCAGTATGTGAAAAATATATATTCCTTAGCCTGGTAAAGGGTTAAGTTAAGAGTGGTTATCCAAACTTAAGTTTGGACCTTACCTTATCTAAAACGACCACTCGTATGATGTTCCTCATGAGCAGAGAGAAGGCATCGCGTGCGCTAGCGCAGAAGTTTTTTCCGTGCACGGCGCACATTATGTACGCGTTCTTGTTGATGAACTTGAGGAAGCTCTCCAAGCACCAGAAACAGCACTTGCAGCAGCAGAGGATGCAGCGCGTCAAGGGGTTGTCGAACTTCTTCAGCTTGTGGTCGATGTATTCCAGCATTATTCGGATCACGCGGACGATGGCGATGATCAGCGCGCCAAATGCGACGGTCCCTAAGTGGAAGCTGAAAATATCAAACAAGTTCAAATTGTTATCTTGACAAAAATTACTGGAGATAATTTTGTAATTGTGTTGTGGCGTACCGACGCTGAAGTTTGTCTTACTTAGCGTTTGGCATGTTTATTTGATTTAACAGTTAAATGATAGGTACCTTGCAAACCAAAAACAGGCGGCGTTTAGCATAATAATATGCTCATTCAGCTGGCTTATGGTTGAAGCTTTAAAATCACCCAACCCAAATTCATTAACATCGATGTTAATTATAGTTAGTAACCACATGCAAAGAAATGCTGAGTTAAAAACAAAAAAAAATTTAAATTAAATAATTGACCATAACATTATGTAGGTACTTATGTAAATCTACATACCAAACTGTTCTATAAATGGCAGCAGTAAGGGTCCAGAAAGGCACGTTCCTCTTGTCAAAGGTCCAGTACCACTTGGAGAAGGCGCCGGCGAGGATCATGTCCGCGCAGCCGCTGATGAAGAACATCGCCCAGCAGCAGCCCAGCAGGTTCACAACTGTACAAACCAATCATTATACCCGAGACCGGCCCTTCAAGGATTCTCAAAGGGGGTTTCCGTAAGGCTTTAAACAGTCATGGCGTATTAGCACCCTAAAAACCTGATCATTTTTTCCAAGCGCTTACTCCTATGCATGAATTATTTTACTTTTACCTATTCCTGTCCTAAGATACAATATTCTGATAATTTTTAAGCGTTTAAACGCCGTTTTAGTGGTACCTAATTTAGTTTTTAGGGTTCCGTACCCAAAGGGTAAAACGGGACCCTATTACTAAGACTTCGCTGTCCGTCCGTCCGTCCGTCTGTCCGTCTGTCTGTCACCAGGCTGTATCACGAACCGTCATAGCTAGACAGTTGAAATTTTCACAGATGATGTATTTCTGTTGCCGCTATAACAACAAATACTAAAAACAGAATAAAATAAAGATTTAAGTGGGGCTCCCATACAGCAAACGTGATTTTTGACCAAAGTTAAGCAACGTCGGGCGTGGTCAGTACTTGGATGGGTGACCGTTTTCTTTTTGCATTTTTTTCCGTTTTTGTTTGCTTTATGGTACGGAACCCTTCGTGCGCGAGTCCGACTCGCACTTGCCCGGTTTTTTGGGGCTATTGATTGATCGACTAAGCCATAGGGTTATTCTGGGAAGAGTTGACGTTAACGTTGACGTTTATCTTAATTTTTTTTACCACGCAACAACCTATGAGAAGTGTATCAACGATCCTAATCCTCCAACGCTCGGTTTAGTTAAAGGTTACAATTTCATAAATACTAGCGGCGGTCAATGTCCCGACCCGGATATACAAACTTACAGTGCATGTAGTTGACCTCGTGAGGACTGACCAAGCCGGAGAAGTGGCAGATGGCGTCCTCGCACGCCCTCGTCGTCCCGACTTGTTTACATTTCTCCAGGAACACCGACGGGTTGCAGGTGTCTTGGTCCTGCAAATAAGATACTTATAGTACTTACTTACCTACATATTGTTAAAAATTTTTACTCTTTGCGTTTTAGAACGTAACGCGAGTAATTAATTATAAGTTAGCTTCAACTCAAAAACTTCAATGTACAGCGAGCTGAATAGTGCATGGACACACAGGACACATTATGAATGTAATCCATTTATAAAGGGGCCATGCAATTTTGTGGCTCAGTTTATCTACTCAGCTATTTTACATAATTTTCCCAGATTTGCGTTATTGACTTCAGTAATCGGTAATCGTATTTTAGCAACTCCTAGCTCCTACTGTAGGTACCTATGTACAAGTCTTCATTTGTTTGGCCAGAATGTGGCTATACCTTATAAGTAGTCCCGCAGTCGCAGGTTTCGTTCAGGCCGACCACCTTAAACTCTGGCTCGCCGATGGACAGCAGATACACCAGCACTGTGGCGAAGTAAGCCAACACACCGCATTGGATTATCCAAGGGAATATCGGGAAGAACACCGTCGATTTTATGTCGATAACGGCTCTGTAGAGTTAAGAAAAAGCTGTTATAACTTGTTTAATTTGTCATGTTTCTGTATTTCATAACAAAGATATTGTATATAGTTGGTCAAGCAGATCTTGTCAGTAGAAAAAGGCGGGAAATTTGAAAAATGTAGGCGCGAAGAGATATCGTCTCATAGAAAATTTGAATTTCGCGCCTTTTTCTACTGACAAGATTTGCTTGACCATCTATAGTTTCATACATATAACATTTCAAAAATATATAATACAAAGATGGATACAGGCGTCCCTTAAAGGACTTCTGAAATGTAATTGGTCAAAGCTAATATATGGTTGTGTAGGCACTAAAATAATTGACGTAATATTACGTCATCCGTTCATTACATACAGTACGAGTACCAATTGAATAAAAAAATAAATTTATGATTTGCGAGTCGCTTGTACTTGATTGATGGTGCGGGACGTCAGATCCGAAACGTTTTTTCTGGTGGTTTTCTATCAAATAACCAATAAAGGACTTACTTGCTTCCCTCACGGATAAGTGCAATGGCGATGGTGATTCTGCTTCTCAGGAAGATAACTATGAGGAGCACGATGGTCAGGATTATGGCAAGGATAATGAGCAGCGCCAGCCAGGTCTGGTGCTTGGAGAACATCGTTTGGAAGAAGCCCTGCAGGCTGTAGCTCGTGGTGTAGAGACCCGCAGACTTGCCCCGGTAGAACACGTATTGATCGTAACAGAGGTAGCATGCTAGAAGAAACGTATGTTGTATGAGGTGATACGTTTCATAATGATGAAACCCTAAAATGTATGCTGTTTCAGAAAACTAAACATTGTAAATATAGATTAGTCGCTGCAGAAAAACCTAGATTTTAAATCTAGAGTCTAATGGTCTAATGCAGTTATTCAATTAACGCGCTACAAGCTTCGTTGGTCCCGTATGACAGGAGACGTCGCTCCGATTAAGAAGCCTCGAGGAATTCTAAGAGTTAAAGTTACCCATTAACTTGCAAATCACATTTCCTTTCTGTCGTGGAACCTAGACCGGGTAGATTCACACCAATTTGGAATTAGGCACTTAAAGAGATCCGAATAAAAAGGAAAGTACTTGTGCTATTTAGACAGATTACTGACTGACTACGGATACTTACAGAATGCCAGCAATGCGAGCAGCCCGACGATGGAGACCCATACGACGGGTGTCACCACCCACCGTAGTATGAGGATGTAGAGGAAACATAGCACCACGACGGCCACCAGCGCGCCCAACATGTACCAGCGCGACTGCACCAAGTCTTGCGCTATCTGGGAAGACAACTGCAAGCACACAACACGTCACCACTCCGCCTCCAGACGCAACTAGGATCGCAGACAACTTTACTTATAAACATGCAAAGTTAAGGAAGAATTAGTATGATTAAAAGACATCGCCAACGCCATTTTATTTACCACTGCATTTAATCCGGGATACTTTGCATGTAATTGCAATGAACTTTATACTTCTCTGTATTATTATAGGGCAGTTGTATGTGGTCTAAGGCTAACGAACAATTGCATAAAACACTTATAGTAACAGCACCAGTCATGGGACATTTAAGAGGGAATTTGGAGTATTTGTGATATTTCCCTAATACATGTGAATGGTCTACCGCTTAGCGTATTGAAAGATGAAAGTCCTACCCGTCTTTCATGTTTCAGGCGTGTTGTATCAAAGATACTGCAATGAGTTTCCACATACTTAACAAATTAAAACTATGCTATTTTTCTCCAGTCATGGACACCAAAGCTCCAGTAATGGGCCCCCCAGTAATGGACACTGCTCTATCAGTATAAAATATTGAAATAGGTCATCAGATCTGGTCCATGTTATCATAATATTGCATTATCATCCGATTTGCATATTTAATTACGAATACAAAATTTCAACTCAATCGGAAAACGGGAAAGTGGCTCAAACTCGGCTACCAAGATTTGACCCACACTAAAAAACGATATTAATTTATCCGAAGTCCGAGCATACCTCCTGGTTGACATATTTCGTAACTACATTTTACTTCTGTATTGTTTAAACATGAAATGATGGCATGGCAAGCATCATTATGTAAATTTCCCATTATAGGAGGTATGCAGTTTTACAGCTCCTATAATGGGATTGGGCCAAATACCACTATTTTTTTACATCTGTGGACTCACAACATAGTATGTTGTATACCTTATCTCATGGTAAATGCAATTAACAAAACACATTTTAGTTTTCATCAAGTATTAATTAATTAAAATTTAATAAATTAAGTCACCTCTCTTAGCGAAGTTGTTAAGAATTCGTAGTGGTACTTTTTTTCAGTGACACGACAACTTTTGGGTTGTCGCCAATTTCTTAAAAAACAACCAAATTTAATAAAAATTCAAACTGAAACAGCTCTAGGACTCTTATTTATGATAATATACAGGCAGTGTTTATAAACTACTTTTAGACACTTATTTTACAGGATTTGTGTTTTTTTGTCCCATTACTGGTTCCACGCCCATCATAGGGTACACTACTATAAGTAACCGGTTTATTTAATTGTGCATTGAGACTTGCATCTTTATAAGCCAATTGCTTACGCCTTTATAAACGTATTAGCTAAACATATCTACATACATATATGTAATCTAATCTATATACCCTTTCAGTTATTTTAAGTTATTTAACAGATATGCCCACCGAATAAAAACTGAAGTGAACTAAATGTAGATTGAATTTTGGTTATTTCAATTCACTATCATAATAACCACTAGGTATCTAAAGAAAATTCTACACTATCTAGGTGTATATGTATTGCGTGTATACCGCTAAATATTACATTATTGTAAGCAATTTTATAGTTACCAAAAATTACGTATTTGAGGATCTCTTCGGAAACATTGCAATTGTTTGACAACTATCCGTCTGTTTCTGTATATAATTCAGAGTGATAAATTATGGTAGATATTCTAGTTGTTTAGATATTAAGATATCATTGTCCATGCTTGAATTAATAAACACTTATGTTTAAAGACTGGGGGGGACTATATTCAACATAGGACATATTTTCCTAAATCACTGATCTCGATATAATAATATTAGTGGAGTGCGTTTATAGAATTATCCTTGTTCATTAGGTTTAGCTATCTTCATCGCGCTCAGGATGCATGGCCCATGCACTTTACCACACCCAAACTACCGATTTATCATTTATACAATGCATACTAGTAAATGTAAAGGTAACTCTGTCTGCCAGTCTAGTGTTTGTTAGCTCTTCATGCTTTAACCGTTGAAGTATATATATATAGATAGTTACTTGGTCAAGACTATCTTGTCGGTAGAAAAAGGCGGCAAATTTGAAAAATGTAGGCGCGAAGAGATATTGTCTCATAGAAAATTTGAATTTCGCGCCTTTTTCTACTGACAAAGTTTGCTTAACCATCTATAGTTTCAGTCCCGGAGAAGGACATAGAATACTTTTCATATTTACAGACAATAAATATATTCTTTTACGTGTTCACATGTTCGGTTACAGGTTTAATAAGTAGGCGAGAATAAATCTAAAACTAATAAACAAAGGATCAGAATCAAAAGATATATACTTGGTCAAGCAGATCTTATCAGTAGAAAAAGGCGGCAAATTTGAAAAATGTAGGCGCCAAGGGATATTGTCCCATAGAAAATTTGAATTTCGCGCCTTTTTTTAGTGACAAGATTTGCTTGACCAGCTATAGTAATGATTAATATCAAATTAAAATAGCGTTAACATTTTAAGTATTATTGATCAGTGACCGCGGATCCACATTTATTCATGTACTGATAGGCACTAGTTGTAGTTAGGTGCGCCTTCTACTTACTTGTTTATATCGTATCAAGTTGCTGAGGTTATTGACGATATCATCTTCGGTGTAATTGACGAATGCTTCTATTTTCTCTATGGCTTCCGTGACGTTGATGAAGCATCTGCCCAGCACTGCGACCATATGCCACCACCGTGGAGTTAGTGGAGTAGGTAAGTATAATATAGGTACATGTACAAGAATAGTGTAGGTACGTTAAGGTAGGGGGCGGCAAACTGTCCTGGCTCCCCAGGCTCATGCTGCCCATTTGAGGTTTAATAGTAAAAAAATATATAAATATTAAGATTGACCAAAAGAACATGGATTTTTTTATTCCTCTTTTTTCAGACGTTTGCCGACCCCAGAGTTAGGGAATGTGCACATGGTAAGTATACCGCGAGCGTATAAACTACCGCGCTCGCGGAAACGAGCTCATTCGAGACAATACATTTGTGAATGGTTAAGGGTGTCGGATTAATTCATAGTGCGGTCAAGCAACATGTTAGATAGTTAGGGTAAGTTCATGCGGAGTTACTGTACACGAGCAGGGAACGTGCTAGACGGACGTGCGGCCACCTGGGCCGGGCTACCTACAATGTGGGCGTCTCGCTCGTTTCCGCTGGTGAAGAACGTCACCCATTTGGCAGCCAGCCACCCCACGTACGAGTCCAGGACCGTTGCTTTCTCACGCAACTGTTTTTGGACCTCTTTAGGGTTTCTCACACATTTCATATCCGTGCTCTGAGGGGTCCCATTCGCCTGATTCTTGCACTCCATTTCAGTCAGGTAACCGATGCATCGAGACAGCACTGGAGCGTATTATACATACATATCTAAATGGGTCCGGTTAGAGAAAACAGGCAGATATTTTTATAGGCAAAAATGCAATTTAAGGAACTAACTTTCACTCGAGTTAGTGGCAAATAAGTCAAATAACACCGGTGTCACGCGAAACAAAAACTTATTGTATTTAATAGAATAAAAGTTACCTGACTGGCTTTTCAAAACATAGCTGGCACATTTGGTGTCCTTCATATACTGCGTGGCCTCAACATGAGTCATGGTGGCAGTGTTTATCCCGTCGACACAAATCATTTTCGATCTCCAATTGTTGAAGGTTGCTGCCGTGTAACTGCCGGTATTGAACACTATCGTTTCTTTCGGACATTCGTTAACACATACCTGAAATATAGGTTTGATTAGTAGGTGGGTCGTGCGCTACTTACAATCACATACCTATAGTAGTAGGGTAGACCGTCTCTGGGACACAATTACAAAAAAAAATACGTGGTTTTGTTTCTTACTTGTGGAGTTTTACAACCAGAGATAGCGGTTGTGGGCGAGAGGCACTCGCTGATATCGAAGAAAACTAGGTACTTCTTGTCTTGAAGCGTCGAGTCGAGCCCGCACCTTCTTCCCTTCATATCCATGGGCGCCAAAAGCTGTTCTACATTTCCGTGTTTTATACCTAAAAATATATGGGATTTTGAAGAAATTTGGCATTCTTTATTGAGAACCAGCGGAGCATGAAGGTACCTAGCTATTCTCATAGACAACTGCGTATCCTCTAAAAATACAGCCCTACCGTACCGTCATTATTTAGATGCCGACTGCCGACAGCCCTAAGGAAATTGTTGGTCCAGATGGAACCACTAACGGTTATAGTTACAGCTCCTAGGCATTTTTCTCTCGGCGTTCAAATCCCCGAGAAGCCTTATTGCATTGCACCTAGGTACTCATTTATTAAAGTCAGCGAAGCCGGCGGTGGCGAGAGGCCCTACTCGGGCAAGAATTAATTTCCATTACTTTTGTGATATAAAAATACAGCTATTCTTTAGCGGAAACTGAGCAAAAATGTAAGTCTCTTTAAGTGTAGGTAATTTTGTTATAAGTTCTCATACAGTGAGTAGATATGTACCTCACTTTTTGATACAAGAAACCTTTTAGTAACATTAGGGATTTTATAGTTAGTAGATAGCACCCAATAGAAAAAATTACCTTGACCATTTTTACGTATAATAAGCTGTTCAAAATTTGCAGTGTCGGTGGTGATACATACCATAGTAACCCACGTAGCCCCACGCACCCAGGAACAGTATGAAGACGATCAGCCAGACGACGTCGGTGCAGGAGCGGTTGCGGACGGGCCCGCTGAACTCGGGGTCGTGCCGCAGCGGGTCCCCTGCAAACCACACATGTTATTATTTATGGTGAGTCAAACGTAGTCCCCATTTTCCTCTCTGGATATTAACATTATATAAAATATATTTACGCATTTTGGTGCATATTATATTAACCACAGGCATAAACTGTTCGTTTTTTGAATGTGAATTTATAAGAGTTTGAGCTTTTAAAAATGCGTATGGAATGGAATTTGTTTTTCGCTCCTAATTCTTATAATAATCCAAAAATCGATGTCAGTCGATTCCATCCAGTAAACCAACGACACGACACCTAAAATACAGTCGCAAAATATGCAGCAAATATTTGACATAATATTTCGTAGTAGGTAGTTACGTTAGTTTTAGATTCAACACTCGCCATGCTCGCTTATGACTATTTTGCTTCGCATTGAATTAAGAATATCTGAAAAACCGCACCTCAAACGATTTTAACAATAATATATGAGTAACCCGTTTAAAATAATTTGAATATCCACGACTTATTGATATTTAGAAATGCTAAATATCATAGCATAATATGATACACGTATTGTATATTTATATTTGTGTATGTAATGAAACAAGGAAATCTTGTTGGATGCATTTTTTAGCAATTTGGCAGTGCAATTATGATAAAATTCGATGGTAAAAATATTCACTGAGTTGATTAGTTATTCAAGTATAGCATAGCCTTGATTTGATATGCTGCTTTCACGGTAATCGGCCCTGCCTGTAATCGTTGAACATAGAACGGATATTGTTCCGGTCCGATCTGTGGCCCTTGAGATGCGACTCTCTAATCGCGAGCCGATCCTAAGTACAACCTGCAGTTTTCTTCCGGTGCATATACAGCATTACTTAACGTTTTGTTTAAAAATAATTAGTATATGTATTAGAAAACCTAGCGCGTTCGAAAATCCATTAATCCAGTCTACGACTCTACGCTCTACCGTCTGAATAGAAAAAGGGACAGTTTACTTTCGGATACCTACATATTTTTGATTACGTATAAGTATCCAATGCATTGCGTATTGCTGAAAAATTACTCTGTAGAAAAAACAATCTTGAGTTTTCTTTTCCATCTAATCCATCTTTAACCAGTGTGGTTTACACAGAAATAAAGCAATACAACAAACTTAATAACATAGAATTGAATTTTACCAAAACACTTGAAGTGAAATTAATCACAACATTCAACAGATTCTCATATTTATCGTGATCTTTTGCCGAAAGGTTAAAGATACATAGGTACCTACTCTAAATGCATTGCATTCTTTCGTGCACGTCCGTGGGCTTGGTTCAGCATCAGCACTGACCTACTGATTAATTTAACCTTAAATACCTTAATACATGTTTTAACTTACTGGACTCTTTCGAGGGAACAGCACAACAGTCTCCACAGCAGCCCATTGTTCATTTTATATCACTAACATCACTTCATTTTTTGAGACTTGTATGAATTGTTCTGTGTTCTGATGAATTCGATGCGTTCGGTGTTATGAGTAATCGCATACTAATACTACTAGTGCGTTATTTCTCATGCCTTATCGGTGCTGATAACGCCGGTTTGGTTGTCTGGATAATTTTGATACAGATTATTTTGTCAGTTTACCTACGGGCATAGCTTACGAGAGTTCATTGGCTAGTCAAATGGCGAAACGTGACAACAGTGATTAAGGCTTGTATGTTCGTCTGTGGTCAAAAAAGTAAGTAATGATTTGATAACCTATACAATTATAATCTAAGATTGTAACTAAGTACTTAGGTACGAGAAGGCTAGATTATGTTGATACCTAATCGTGATAAATAGGTGTACAGATGTAGTGCGTAATTATTTTCTTTCATATTTTCACGGAAACGTACTAACATGTCTTGCTATTTCAGTCAGTCTCGGTACAAAAAGTACTTAGGTTGACTGAAGTAGCATGACACATACGAACGTTTCTGAGAAAATAAGGAAAGCAATTATGCACTACATCTGTAGGTAATGTATTTCGTCAGTCTATAGTCAAAGGATCCTTCGAATAATCGATTTATATTCCTGAAATTTCTTTGTCCCAAATGATCATGTCACATAAAGAGAGGCGTCTACATCTGGATGGAGGACTGTAGAAGCGTAAAGTCATACCCGCGCGCAAGCGAATTAGGTTCATGCACGACAATAATATTCATCACAAAGGAAGCGGCAAATTATACATACATATACAATATTACTTAAGGGCCACTTGCGCGATCCAGGCTTAACCAACTAACTCGGCTGACCCTGGAACGCGCAAATGGCCCGTCTGTATATATGTAGTATACCACCGGAGATTAGAGAAAATACTTAAAAAAATAAAATGAATCGTACTAAGTAAACGCTTCATACTTCTAATTTTAATTCTAGGAGTAGGAGTTAATTCTACGAGTACCTACCTATATTAATTTATCTCTTATCCAATGAGCCTAATGAATACATTCAGTGTTAATGAATTTTAACTGCAGTAAACACGACACGGCACTAATACTTGGTAGAGATTGTACGGTTACGGAGTGCGGCCGCTACTGAGTTTGTTATCAACTTGACCATGACCTGCATGGTCCCTTGTATTTTTTAGCAATACGTAAATTTTGGTTATCTTGTATATAATTCCCCACTCGCACATTTTTTCTCCTGGCGGAAATTTCGGGGGCAAAACTTACCAGTGCTGGTACCTAATCACCAGATTAAATATCGACTCAAATGTTATCGATATGCAAGCAATTTTTAAATCATAATAAAATAATGTGATTCATATTCATATCCGACATCTGACTTTTATACAAGTCATTTGTAAATCCGTTATAATAATATATAAAAATTTCATAATGGTGCTTACTGTTTTACGTCTTACTTACGTCATAATTTTATCAGTTCATATTATGGCAATTATTTTTGTTAGTTACTCTGCGTGCTAGTTAGGTACCTAGTTTATAAAGCAGGGGCAACGACCAGGTTTTAACAAAGGTTTCTTACTCTCAACCGTTAATTACGCGATTGCTCGTGCTAATTGTTTCAAGTGGGTCTTCACTTCGCTAGGATTAGGATGTCCCTTGTTATCTTGAATGTTGTGATGTTAACTTTAGAACTCTACGTTTGATTTTGACTATTTCATACAATTGTCTCGATATTACCCAATGAGGTTGATGTCTGATTTTAGGTTTAGTAATTAATACCCTTTTGCACGAAATTGCACGTGAAAACAAAACCTACAGCAGATACAAATACCAATCTCAATCTGGTTTGGTTAACCGCCCAAATATAGTTATTTGTTTTACAAGGGGGCAAAGTTGTTGTTTCACCTGTCGTGCTAATATTGATACCCGAGCAAGCGAAAGATACCAAAATGGAATCTTGAGCGTTGCGACGGATTCAAAGCACGAGGGTTAAACAAAATTTTTCACCAGACCAACCCGAAGCATATATTAAATGTAAATTATCAAACCAAATGTATGTTATTAAATATTTATCATCCAAAATCATCATTTAAAAGTCAATTTTACCAGCAAACATAAGAAAACGACTCAAAATTGTGACTCAACATGTGAATAGAATGCAAGTTCGCTAATTTCGCTATCAGTTTTTAAAGCGCAAAGTAAGCCTTTCCGAGATGGTGTGGTGAAAAATCATGTATGTTTTTCCTTAAAAACTGCCAACAGTGTACATAATATTGTTAAGCGGTGCATGGACACAGACGAAGCGAAGGCTTTAAGGCCGGGTTAATTAGGGACCCACTCATACAGTTTCTGTAACCTGTCATTTTCCTTGAGTGGTCGTTTTATACCAATCGACATTCGTACAGTGACGTACGTTACTGCAGATTTTATTAAAATATTGTATTGATCTAAAATCAACAACCTTGATACAATATTATTCACAAAATAAGGAAAAACCACGAGACGACGAAGCCTCTTTCTTTTTTTTCTCATTGTTTTTTGAACGACGAGTAATAATAAAATTATATAGTTCTGAAAGACTTTGTCAAAAATGACAATTGTACACCTGCTTGTAGTATTTTACACAATAGCGTGGTTTAGCCGAAGTCTAGCTCTATTAGATTAAATAGTAATTTTAGAAACCCTGCAGGACCCACTTACAATCATTATCAATCCATGATGGGTACTATAGTTCGTTTTTTTTAGCATTAGCAGGCGTGTCTCACTCCGCTCGCTTTGCTACAGGTAGCTAAAACTACATCCGTTCGACCCCAATTTTGGGGTTTGCCATAAGCCGCGCGTGGCGCTGTCGCCACCTAGCGGCCATATCTGTCCTGATCATAACAGACGCGTTTTGTTAGAGAGAGAGAGAGTCTTCTGTACCTAGTACTATTATTTATTCTGTGGCATTAGAAAGAACTTGAAAGAAGATAAGTGATTTTGACATGTCTTTTCATTGAGAAACGCTTTATCAATAACTATTAAGTACTTATGAAAGCAGAAGAATATAAATGATCGTATTAGATTCATAATTGTTACGTATATGCCGTAACTTATTTTAAAAACTTATTTTAATAACTTATTTAGAGACTCTGGGACCGTGGGGGCCTAGCGCAAAAGCCTTATTTAAGGAAATGTCCCAGCGTCTCATCGACACCACAGGTGACCACCGCAGCTACCTCGGCCAGAGAATAAGCCTGGCCATCCAAAAAGGAAACGCTGCCAGCCTCCTGGGCACCATAACAAACGAAGGTGACCTGGGGGGCATTTTTTATTTATAAGTTCTGTTAAATTTTAGTTTTAATTTTAATGTTGTTTTTATTATCATTTTAAAAATGTGTTTTTCAATTAAAACTTAAAAGACACATCAAGATTGTTTACCTTATTTCGAATGCTAAAAAAACGAACTATAATTTTAGTAACAACGCATGCTACTAAAATAGTATTGTATTCCATCTTTTTAACCATACCAAATTAATCTAATTATCTACGGTGAACGTCTTGTCACCTACTATTCCTACTACCCTATGTGTATGTGATGTGTGTCTATTATATTAAAGGCATGTCGACATCTAGGACTTAACCAAAACACATGCTTTTTTTCGCAAACGTGTTTTAGGAATGTAAAATTTTTGTTTTCTCTGTTCAGAAATGGACCAGGTAGTGCTTGAGTACCTACACTGTATAAGTTGTATTTGTACCAAATAATTGTAATAATAAACTATGTATTAGATAGCCTCCGTTGCTTACAAGAATGTATATGTACATAATAAAGGTCCATATTTGTAATCATCAGTTGGTAACATCACATTAACATATGAATATGATATACATCGCGGTTTTAAACACGAGTCGCCATCATAAGTTACGTCATTGAATAAATAGACACAAGTATACTTTTATAAGGTAGATGCCTGTGGTAACAACTGCTAACTATGGTTTTTACGTCAAAAGAGGCTTACGACGAGGTCACGCATAGTCAATGTAAACAATGATTTTTATCTTAACGTTACCTAGGTAAATAGGCAGGTAGTTCTCAGAAACCATTAACGATTATTTTGTCAACAAAAACTTCTCGTCAAGTACCTATACATGTACAGAAATTTAGACCCAACTGTAGGCTATGTATAGGTACATTAGTAAGTACATGTGTAATTTGTATATCTACAAACACATGAAACAGTACTTTAGAAACAGCTAAAGTGATCGCCTAACTACCTACCTAGTTTTAATAATATCCCCGACATTAAATAATGTGGGTAACGTATCGTGCGTTACTTATATTTAGAAATGGGACATTTCAGGCGCACACATTTGTAATTTAGGATCCCTTGTAGAAGATAACCGGATAGACAAATAATATGTAACGGACTTAATACGTATGTGAAAATTTATTAGCAACGTGGAGATGAAGACAACAATCAATAAATATTGCCATACTTAATCATAAATAATACTAACTACTTATCATGTACTTAATTGATAATGTATTGCAAAATAACTAATTAACCAGACTATTATGAATTGCTTAACTTCCCAGCCACATCGAATTCACTACTTTTCCCGATTCACTGAATCACTGTTTATGTTTTTTATTGGTATGGGACATGTGTACCCAATAAAGTCACGTCGAAGACTGATTCGCTTGTGTAAGAGGTACGTGAGCGGGCAGAATAAAGAACATTTCACATGAGTCACCTCGCCTCGGCTAGAGACTGCGGTTTAATAGATCTAGACACGCGGCAGCGTGTCAAGCCAAGTTCAAGCAAAGGAACTGGCTAGCCAGCGCCAAGTGTAATATTACACGAACCACTTGGTGCCACTTTTGACCCTTCTATAACTCAAAACATCTTTAACGTAAACACATAAAACTACGTGTGTTTAATTATATCCATAAGGACATCTAGAAGCCCAAATTTCATGAAGCTAGCTCAAACGGTTATAAAGATATGAAGGTCAAAAAGTCGTAAATTTTAAGACTGACTGACATACCTATAGTACCTAAACCTAACCTACTTCCAGATGACCTAGAAGGATGAAATTTGGAATCCAGCTCAGTTATTGTGTGAAAACGTAGGAAAAAATCTAAAAATTAAAAAAAGTTATAAAATAGGGGGGGTCCCCATACAAAAAAACCATTTTTTATTGTGACTGACATATAAGTACCTAAACCTAACCTACTTCCAGATGACCTAGAAGGATGAAATTTGGAATCCAGCTCGGTTATTGTGTGTAAGCGTAGGAAAAAATCTAAATACAAAAAAAAGTTAATAAACAGGGGGGGTTCCCATACAAATTTCTTTTTTATTGTGACTGACATATAGTACCTAAACCTAACCTACTTCCAGATGACCTAGAAGGATGAAATTTGGAATCCAGCTCGGTAATTGTGTGTAAGCGTAGGAAAAAATCTAAAAATAAAAAAAGTAAAAAAATAGGGGGGGTGCCCATACAAAAAACCTGTAATACGCGCTAAACAACCGGCCCACGGTGTGTCGTTGGCGGCGCGTGGCACCACATAATTAATACAAAGAACAAGTAAAAAACATGCAGCGGAAACACAAGAAAAAACATTAAATCTCAATACCTGCCTAGTTTTCTTTACAAAAAGTATTGATATCCCATCAAAAACATAAATGTAAAAAAGGAGAGCCAAGTTCAATACAAAAATTATGCTTGGCTGTGGGGTTCGCCGCAAAAAGAATGGAGATTTAAATGAGTACCAAGTTCTATGCAAAATCCAAATATGTATTTATAGGAACAAAATAACATTATAAACAAGTATTAAACTCTATTTCTTTGCTTTATTGGATACCTATAACAATTGCTGTTATTTAAAAAAAATGTGAGATCTTAAAGTAGGTTAGATTTGGCTTGGCCAGTTTTTATCAGAATTACAAAATATATATGTTGAATAACTTTATAAAATGATTGATGTAATGAAAACTGGCCAAGTCAAATCTAACCTGCTTTAAGATCTCGCATTTTTTTTAAATAACAGCAATTGTTATAGGTATCCAATAAAGCAAAGAAATAGAGTTTAATACTTGTTTATAATGTTATTTTGTTCCTATAAATACATATTTGGATTTTGCATAGAACTTGGTACTCATTTAAATCTCCATTCTTTTTGCGGCGAACCCCACAGCCAAGCATAATTTTTGTATTGAACTTGGCTCTCCTTTTTTACATTTATGTTTTTGATGGGATTATATTAAAACTAATTGACATTGATTTAGTCTGGAGGATAACCATTAACTCTAAACGGGTTGTATTTTTTGTTAAAGCAATATCTAAGATGCTTGCATTTACCTATGTAGTTGTATTACAACGAGCATTTGCACGTCTACGCACACGCGTCCGGTGTGCATAGGTCTTAAAAATGAGGCACTTGTTATATATAGTGTAAGTGCATTCAATATACATTTCTCAGATTATCAACACTTATGGTACAAATATTATTAATGTTATCATTCTAGCTTTGTATTTAGCGAGGCTCTACTATGTACTTACCTATATCAGCCTATACGTAGGTATTGATTGTCTTTTGTTCAACAGTAAAAAACGTGCCAATTGAATAGAACACAGTTGTGCATTGTGGTCTCCGGCTAATGTGTACTAATAGTATGATCAATGTGTGAATGGCTGACGGTATCTTTATTTACGTCCCGCGGTGCGATCACCGTCCGGCGGCATTCAGGACTATTCCAGCATGACGTGCACACCATCAAGACAACCAATATAAGTATTACTCCAGCTACGTCCAGTAGTTACACTTTTTGAGGTCAAAGTTATATTAGTTCATTTGAATGAGTAAGCGTTGGGAATACCCGGCCAGTTAGAAACAACATTGGTGCATCAATCACTGAAATCTAACTCTTAGCGTCTCGCATTAAGGTCCTTGCCCAACATCGCGCGTTTTACAATTTACGGTGAACAGTCGCGATTTTATGGAACCACGCTACCGTGGGCACACGCCCAATAAATGTGCCTACTGTGTGTAACCGTGCATGAGTGTGTACCTACTATATTTACGCGTGTCATATTTATACCGATCACCGAAGATGGCAACCTATGCGTTAAACATTTTTACATGATGTTACATGTAAAAGATGAATTCCTATTTTATGTAAAAATAATTGCATGGAAGGATATTTCTTTTCACAATTTTCTAATAAAGGAAACGAAATTAAACTTCCTTTTATATAAGTATTAAAAAGAAGCGGGATACTTACGAACATTCCATCCAATGCACATCCACGTGGAATAATCATGCGTCCATGCAATAAGAATATAAACATTTTTTTTTATAAAAACAACTGTAGTTTAACACCTTGGAAACGATTCTTTAATTGAACAATATAAAATACAATACAATACACTTTATTGCACACCTCACATACACGATTTAGATTTAGATTTATTTATTTCATAATATAAAATTACAATATAAATTATTTTACACTAATCTATACGAATTTATATTATGATCGTCAAGTAGGGAAATAACAATTGATTATAACTATACAAATGTCAAGCAATACACAATTTAAAAACCATTATTAGCAATCAATTAACTAAATTATTAACAATGTCAAATAATATAAAAAATTAAAAACAACACGTAATTTACAATAAATGAACAATAACATAAACAAAGACGATAGAGGTAACAACAGGCGGTCTTATCGCTTAAGAGCGATCTCTTCCAGACAACCTTACAAATAGTACTTATATACCATTAGAATATTGCATGCATTATTTAGGTTAAGAGTTAGAATGAAAGATGAGTCGGGATAGGAAACAAGTGTCACGACACGACTGTCACGTTGGCGCACGCAGGACTTGCAAGTCGCATGTCGCCATATCAGTTGCAGTCGTTAATATCATTGTTACCGTTTGTGCTCGATGCCAGATTTGATTTGATTAAAGCGAAATATCTACGTGCACACTCTTTTATTCACGACTAATAAAATTCGGGAGAGACACCCGCGCTCTGACCTACAGTTAGATAAGTATTATTGTGTGTTTATGCATTTCAATTTAATAATACACGTACATTCAAAAATGGTTCCTATAGCTAGTGACATACCTACACACATTATAAGGTTTGTAAAATAGGATACAAAACTAAATAAACTTAACAAAATCGTGTTGTTTATTAGTAAGCTAAACTAAGTAAACTAACTCCACTGCAAAACTGAGCTATTCAGATTTGAGCTTTTCCTATGGAGTCTAAATAATGGAGTCCTTTAACCTGCCTCGTAAAATTCTTGCAAATAATTTCGAATTTACCGAAGTAATTAGATAGATGTAAATTTCCACAATAAGCTATAATAATTCATATCATGTTATTAGATCTTTGATCAAGTATAGTGATTAGGTAAAATACAAAGCACTTCAAATCAAATGTGATCTAGTTAACCTATGTAGGGGGAAACACAACACGTGAAGTGTTAATTATATCGTCATCCTATCGCTAGTATCGCTTATCACGCCGAGTGCACTCTGTCTATTCACAAAACATCATACGAGCAGTTACTATGAAATGAGCTTTCTTGTTTTATTATATTGTAGATGTAGACTAAGTACAAACATAATTCCGTAATCTAGAATTCTAGATGATCCGACTGGGCGTCATCAATCAGTTTTTGTGAGATATCTGGCCGTTAGCATCGGTGCGATTGCAAAAACAGGCGTCTTTGGCAATTTTCGTGATTAGTTAGCCAAAACGGGCCTTGAAAGAATGAAAACTAAAAACTATGCAACATGAGAAGCGCGATCTTAAAAGTGAAAGAAGGATCAAACTAAAGCGGTCCGCTGTGTTTACAATAGCAAATAACAGCTCATTACAGCAACACATAATTTTGGTCATGATTATCCAAACATTTGTGTTGCATCTCTTTCCATTATATCACAAAAGATAGTGATACTTCCATGATATGCTTGGCATGACATTCAAGTGCTCGCGACAAACGTGAGAGCGCATTTTACAAGTGAGTCATATTGAAAAACCCTGTTCATTGTCCTTGTTATATTGGTCTTCCATTATGACTCTTATTGTTTGTTCACTTTTCTTATCGCACATTTAGCAATCGCTTTTCCTCTTTTACGCGATATTACTCATTTCATTTCGCACGCTGTTTCTAATATTAATTATTGATGATGATGAGTATAGGACAATCCATTTCCTAAAGTTGTTGGTTTTTGTGTTTTTCCTTGTTTTTTCTGAGTCCGATTCGGGTCAGCCCTCTAAATAAGTTTTGCCAATGGAATCTGTTATTACTTAAGCCAATTCATAACTTATATAAATTTTTTGAAGTGGGGACCTACTGAAAAAATCACCACTACTAAAAAACAGACTTATTATTATAAAAAAATAGAAAAATAATATTTAACATATGTGTGTATTGTATGATATGATTAATATGCATTAGGATAACCTGTAACCTTATGCCGTTGTTTATCGAGTTTTATTATATTATATATCATATCAGTTAGTAATATTTCTTTTTAGTGTTCCGTACAAAACTTTGTTCACGGAACACTTATGGGATCACTTCGGTCTTGTTTTATAGACAATATCAAAGTTACATTAATCGCACAGCGCCACTAAATTCAGAAATGAAATTTACATGATGTAGTGTCTATGTAGTCCGCCGTAAAGATAAATATCAATACATTTTGCATTTTTTGCTCAGATACTGAGGGCAAAAAAACCCATGCCTGTGCCCATGTTAAAGTACGATACGTAGATACGATAAAATAGGTAGGTACCTCCAACTTACATACATGTCGTTATTGTCCTGGATTAGGCATTGTGCGAATGTTCTCATGTTACCCCTAACGACATTATCTTGGCTACCTAAGAACTAAGCAGACTGGTAGCGATCTATATAGCTATAGCTACGTAGCTATTTATGTACAGACTAGTTTCATACACTGCCTTGTGTAGGTACAATTAGGCCGTTGTCACACTGCACGCACACTGTGCATATAGCCATCATTTCTATACTTAATTACCCTACTACTACTACATCAATTGTAGCATTTATAATTCCTAAATCCGGTTAAATAAGTAGATATAAGGGAATATGCTAAGCTCGTACATTGGTTATGAATAATTAGTTATTGAATTTTATCACTTTTTTTAATTTATTTTATAATCAATTGTACATATGTACAATACCACTTTACAAAGTAATTCTTATGGATTAACCTAATTATTTTTTAAACGTTGTTTCACACTGACCACGGGGAATTTGTTCATAAATTTATACGTAAAATATATTTATATTATGTGCAGGAAAATACCATTTTCCTTTTTAAGTTCATAGGTACCTACCGTTAGGTCAGTTAGTACCAAAAGTAGCGGATCAGACTGCGCGTCAAAGGTATCTAACATTCTCTAGCAGCTTAAAAAAAAACCGGGCAAGTGCGAGTCGGACTCGCGCACGAAGGGTTCCGTACCACAATGCAAAAAAAAAACAAAAAAGCAAAAAAAAAACGGTCACCCATCCAAGTACTGACCCCTCCCGACGTTGCTTCAAAATTGGTCAAAAATCACGTTTGTTGTATGGGAGCCCCATTTAAATCTTTATTTTATTCTGTTTTTAGTATTTGTTGTTATAGCGGCAACAGAAATACATCATCTGTGAAAATTTCAACTGTCTAGCTATCACGGTTCGTGAGATACAGCCTGGTGACAGACGGACGGACGGACGGACGGACAGCGAAGTCTTAGTAATAGGGTCCCGTTTTACCCTTTGGGTACGGAACCCTAAAAAGATACTATGACTTCAAGTGTAGTACAATTAGACGTGCTCTGTAGATACATATTTAGCTTTCCGTCAGAGGAGTGTCCTCCATGGTCTTTAGGCATGGAGCATGGATCGCCAAATATCTCTATTAGGAAAAGCATCAGGATGGCAGTTAAGTACCTAACTAAGCGCGTCCTCTCCGCTACTATAGATGCTGAGTTGCTGACTGCACTAGAAACTCAAATTTTATTCAAATTTCTTAACACTCAACTTCTTAGATCTAATCGTCCTAAATAATTAGACATTCCTATGGGCCTACGCTACGAGCATCCAGAATTCAACACTCCAATTAATATATAAAATACATATCTGGTTAGACTCAGCTTTGCTCGGAAAACATAAAAAACTCAAAAATGCGCGTTTTCCCAGATAAGACCTAGCTAGATCTATTTTCTGGCCCCGAAAAGCCCCATACACCAAATTTCATCGAAATCGTTAGAACCGTTTCCGAGATCTCTGAAATATATAAATAGATATACAAGAATTGCTCGTTTAAAGGTATTAATAGATAGATAAATAGATTGGATATGTAACCAAATATAAATAAGTCGGTATAGAGTTGTTTTCAAAATAAACTTATTGTATTAGGATAGTGAATGGTTTTCCCAAAGCAAATCCTACATACCATAAATATAACAATGACATAAAGGAAATAGTCAAATGCACATTTATAAGACTGTTATAGTGAATCTCGATAACGACTGTTTGATAAAACTTAGACCCTGTTTAATAAAACTTAGACCCTCGATCTTCTTTAATGTCGTAATGCTCGTAGCTACCTTTCTACCTCAATAAATAATAAGTACCGTATAATCAGGTAGCTATAGTCCTTAAGTACAACTATGGGCCAGTTTTTAACATAACGTTGATTCTTAACGAGTCTTTATGATTTGTATTCGTTACATTTATTTTGGAGATTAGATACTTATACACATTGTTCTTTCTATATTATACACTCAGCATAATTAGAAAAATACTTCTACATATTTGAAAATACTTATTGTGTCAATTCAAAAGGTAAAAGTGTGTGATGCATACAGAGTTACTGTGTAGCAATGTGAGATACTAGATTTTTTCAAAGCAGTGACGAAATAAGAATGTCAATATTTACATGCATTTAATGCCATCGCGTTTAGGGTTACCAGATGACAGGAATTTTCCTGACATGTCAGGAATTTTAGCCTTTTGTCAGGAATGGGGACAGAACACGAAAATATCAGGAATTTTTTGAATAGATAGACTTTTTTTATAAAGTAGGTACCTTTTAATTTACTTTCTTAAATTAATCCAAAAAAATAATAAATGAGATCCACTCAACTTATCAATAACTTCGTAATTATTAATTAACAAATCTTTATAATTAAATTAGCTCGGCGGCTAAACCCGAGCCGCCCCCCCCCCCCCCCGTCGTCAAAAATATGAATGTCAGGAAAAATATTTGGAAATCAGGAATTTTGTCAGGAAATTCTAAACCCTATCTATCTAAATAATTCTATCTGGTAACCCTAATCGCGTTCAGTTCTTTGTTATGGCTCCTCTACAAGATGGGCCAGCGCCGGCCACTCCAAGGGACGCATCAGCCATGCGGTAGAATGAGATAGCAATATCACTTGCTCCCTCTAACGCATAAATGCGTCCCTTGGAGTGACCGGCGCTGGCCCATCGTGTAGAGGAGCCATTAAAGTTCAAATTAAACCTTTGTTGTCTGCTAGAGGAACGGACTCAAGGCACATTACTTACATGTACGTAATATGTTGTAGTGACCATCCCATACATTACATAGGTACATACTGAATTTATATAGTCCACCTGCGGTGAAATAATTTGTAAACTTTTTTTTAAAGTACCCCAGATACCTGTTATTGTAGTTCAAAATCAAATCTATTATTAAGTAGGTATAGTATATTGGCCAATCGAACTGCAAGTTTATAATAAAAACACAGCTAGGTAGGTACCTATATGTTTTAAATCTCTTTCATAAAAACCAACCCACTAACTATAGAGCCAAATTATGAGAAAAGTCAGATTAGAGAACAGACCAACCCCTATTAGAGACAGTGGCGCACATTTCATATTTTACTTACCTACCTCATATTCATTCGCATTAGCAATAACATTAGAACTTACGTGAAAGCGCAAGTTTAATTAAGCGGTTAGGTATGGTCATACATTAACATATGGCATATATCCCATTAGTCTAAACTTACACAAAACAGAATTGTGACGTCCCACGGGCAAAGGTACCTTATGGCGGGTATGGAGTTATGCACACCCCAGTAATCTACAATAAATAAGCTATCGATAACACAAAAGATCAACCTTCTAAGTTGCGTAGTTACAGTGATATGATTTTTTCAAAATAAAGTTGTGAAATGAGCAACTTTACGATAGAGAAGTTTTAAGTTTAGCCGCCTAAAAAACTATGTTCCTGAAGTAAGTTACATAGTTGACTACAAATAATAATACCTTATATATCTGAGATTAAAAAAATGTTGCGACTTGTTCTGTAATGCAAATAGAAACCTTTGATATCGACTGATTTATGTGTATACTAACCAATCTCTTGAAAATAAAGTTTTATTTCATTTTCACGATTGATTGCAATGAGCTCTCAAGATTTAAATTGTATCTATTAGAAAACGACACTGAGAGACAATTTAAGCAAAAAACAATACCGATTTAGAGGTGAAAATGTATTTTCTGACTTTTTCATATAAAATCAGAAAATTGAATATTTTTACTTTTAATGTAACACACAATCAATTTTTCTGAGCACATATGAAAGAAATTCTGTCATTCAAATGAAATAAATCCTAAAACCCCAACTAAATACTATATTTAACCCCTTTAGCCACTTTAAACTTACATAACAATTACAGTATTTGCTCCATACATTTACGAAAAGGTACCTTATGGAAATAAATCTAATAATACATCACTACAAAACATCAATCACATTGAAGTTTATCTTTTATGAATAGAAAATATTAGTTTACATTAAACTGCCACAAATTTAATTAGTTCTTCGTCATAATAATCTTAAAAAAGACCAATAATTTGTATGTAATGAAAAGGTACCTTGTGGTTAAGTTACATGACGAGGCATGATGATGATGGAACAGTTAGGATAAACTAATAATATTTTGGGGTAAAGATGGTATAAATCGTCTATTTCTTATCAATAATATATTTTGGTTGCCATTGAAGACAAGCGGCATTGAGGTTCAATGACCTCAGATATTCCATAAGGTAATGCGTCGGGTATTGGCATTTTTCAGCAAACGAATGGCTGATTTATTGCATGCGACCAAACTAAATGAAGATTATACTAGTTAAGAAAGACTTGACGAGAGTAACTTTGGTATAATATCAGGCTACTTGGATTTGTAATGTCGGTCGATGTACGGTTATAATATTTGCTAGGCGCCCCAACCAGAACTGAAATTATCAAATTAGTTTTGCAGAATGCTAATACAGTTCTCTACCAAACTTCTTTTCCCGTATTGACTAGTTTTTTTAGGAATTTTCAATCTTTTTTCCATAAGGTACCTTTTCGACTAAACTCTGAGACGACATTACTAGGCTTATAACTAACTTATAACAAAAATAAAAACAGGTAAACAAACGTTACGCATGAAGGTTTCAGATCACACAATAAAAAAAAATTGAGCATTTTTTCACCTCTTTACAAAACATTTCATATCTCCGAAACTAGAAACCCTCATAAGGTACCTTTTCCCGTGGAACGTCACAGATTAATGCAAGTAAAACATGACCACACTGGTGTAGGTTCTTTTGGTAAGGATCACTTGTTATTATTTTATGTCAATTCTTTTGTAGTTTTGTCGTCCAAGTCCACTAAACTACAAAACGTAATTCAAGACCAAAAAAAGTGAGACAATGTTGCCATTGCAATAATTTGTTTCTAAAATTGTAAATTCCTTTTGATAAATAATCACGCTAAGATAATTTATTCATTACTAATTTTACTCCTACTATTTAAAAAAGTACTTTTATTTATTTATTTGTACATAAATACAAGACGCGCTAGTAAAAAAGTGGCAACATTTCTTACTTTTTTTGGTCTTGAATTACGTTTTGCAGTATAGTTTCTTAAATCATTTCAGCTAGCGTAATCGCATTTCGATGTGCTGCCCTCCTAAGCTAAAAGGACGTATTTTCAATGAAAATTTAATGCAAATTCCGCTTTTTAGCTTAGAAGGGCAGTGTGGGTCTGGATTATTCCTGCCCACACTTATGTCTGGAGGTCATTCAAATTCTAAGTTTAAAGTCTGAGCTTGTACACATAATATTTATGAAGAGAATTGGAGGGTAGATTACAATTAGAGTTCAAAAGTAAAAGTGCGCGCGCAAAACTTACACAGATGTACCTATCTAAATCTGAAACATAGACTTCCTCAAATGGATCATGATATTCATAGTCCTTATGTATTAGAATAAAGTATGTAGTAAAATAAATGTAACGTGGACTTACCATAGTCCGTTCCCATTGTGCTTTAATTAGAGGTCGTCACTTAACCACGAACGCTGAACCACTATTTTTTTCAACTTTCGTGCATTGTTGAGAAATAGTTTGTCAAATGTCACTTCCTCGCAAGTTCCTTCCCACTTCTTAAGCGTATATTTGCTTATGAGTAAAATTACAGTTAAATGTTTTCAATTCAACCGATTTGTTTATAGCTACGAAAGTGAAAGTTAAGGCGAGTATTTGCAGCTCGAGGCTAGTGGAGACTGCGGTGACGCGTTTTGCCGCGCAGAGCAACCGCGCCAGACTGAATTAACAAGCGCACTAAGCGCAGTGCTCCTCTCCTTGTCGCCGCCGTGTGGCCATTGCGATCTCATTCTGATTCACTCTAGTCCACTCTCTTTGACAATGGTGCTAAAGAGTATAACTTCTGCAAATGAACCGGATAAGCCATCCAAGTGGCTTAATACTTTTGAGGAAGATTAAAAATAAATTAGCGCACCTAAACAAGGTCAACGCGGTTAATATACCGTACACTAGCAAGTTAACGATTGAAAACAATCAAATCTCATCAGAAACGAAGCACGTAAAAAATGGAAGTCTATGTAGGTATTTAGGTGGTTGATTTATCTGGTACCTAATGAAAGTACCTATTACCTTTCTATGGCAGCATCTGTCCAACGACTTTTATCATAAATTGTTACCTAATTAATAACTTGATCAACATTGACTTATATGTATTTTACTTTGTTGATCAACACCATGGCGAATTTAAAATGAATTAGCATGATGACAATCTAAAAATGTGTAAGACCTACTATGTTTATACATACTTATTATTTCATTGTCTTAGAATGCCTAAGTTTGACTATCAGTGTAACTAATTTCAATTTCGCACTCCGGAGATAAGGAAGGAAAGTAAACAGTAGGCTAGCTAATTGTAATAGTAACCTTTAAACTAAAGGTAAAGATATTATTTCTCGTTGGTCCATTTCCCTTAAAAAGTTATCCAATTCTTAATTTGAACCTTGTTGTATTAGTAAATTGGAAAGAATATCGTTTGTTTTAAATATTAATCAAACAAAAGAAATGCTACATTATTTGGTTCATAAAAGAATCTAATACAATTACTAATTAGTATTTATTTATTTATTTATAATGTAGGTACATCACGACGACCACGAGGTTAATATTTTCTGAATAGCAAACTTTAGTCACATGACTCACAATTCACATGTCACATTAAACTAATTAAACTTTAACTTTGTAGCGCTAGATCTAGCTAGATGGTCAGAGTTACAACCATTGACGTTGATGTACTAAAGTTATACGTAAATGTGCCACTATAATTATATTTTTGTAGATGACAATAATTATTGCAATGTCTGTGTAGGGGAGACCGAGGTGAGTTGTGACAGAGGAGAGTTGTGACATCGTCGATTTTTTGGAATCTTATAACTGTTATCACAAAACAGATAGGTACAGAAGTCAATCACATGTATGTACTTTACTTTTCATACCTACGCTCGGCGGTCGCTCTAGGGTTGCGAACTATGGCTTATGCACAAAAAACTATCGTGGTAGTGGCACTCGTATATATCGTATCGTATCTCATATCTAGTTGTTTGATTTATTGTTGAGGATGAAACGGGAAGAATGGAAATATAAATTAATAATAACATTAATAATTCAAATAGGTATTTTAATTTTAATGTCATTCTTATATTACAAATTTGTCACAGAAAATATCTTGCGATGATTTCGAGATTGGCGAAATGCACGATTATTATATTTTAAAGTATAATAAATTCGCATTCTCATGTACAATGTAATAAATTCGCATTCGCATTCTCTCTCAAACCACGGCCACTAGCTTAAAAAACGATAATTCACCGTTTAATGTTGAATTTAAACAACCGTCCACTGTACAGTTATAATAACTTTTTGTTTTGTTTCTCCATTATTGCACAAAAAAGTTCACAGACGCGTGTCTCAATCGAATGGCACTCGCGCTTGCAGTGGTCCCAACCGGTCCGAGATATCGTGTCCGTGAGCAGTGTCTATGTGTGCGTTGCCCGAGCGCACTTTGTATGTAGATTGATTTCTGTACCTATCTGTTTTGTGCTGTTATTGAGGTCGTAACAGTGTGCGTTTGTTAGCTCGCAACTTGAACTAACAAACGCGCGCTATTGCGACCTAGTTTTTATAGTTAATAGATTCCAAAAAATCGACATTGCACAACTCTCCTCTGTCACAACTCACCTAGGTCTCCCCTACTTAGTTTAGGTACCTATCATAAAAGATAAAAAAATCCCAGTACGTATTACGTTGTTTATTGACACGTTATACATATACATTATAACATTAAGCTCCGCGGTTTCCGCAGCCTTATCTGATTCGTGCTGAAACATTGCGTTTATGCTGCCTACTTACATATCTTGGTCTCAACATTCTTAACCATTTTTAGGGTTCCGTACCCAAAGGGTAAAACGGGACCCTATTACTAAGACTTGCTGTCCGTCCGTCCGTCCGTCCGTCTGTCACCAGACTGTATATCTCACGAACCGTGATAGATAGACAGTTGAAATTTTCACAGATGATGTATTTCTGTTGCCGCTATAACAACAAATACTAAAAACAGATTAAAATAAAGATTGAAGTGGGGCTCCCATACAACAAACGTGATTTTTGACCGAAGTTAAGCAACGTCGGGCGGGGTCATGGTCATGATCAGGCGGGGATGGGTGACCGTTTTTTTTGCATTATGGTACGGAACCCTTCGTGCGCGAGTCCGAATCGCACTTGCCCGGTTATTTTTTTGTTAGCCTTGTTTAGTGTCCCGCTGCTGGGCAAAGGCCTTCCCTCCTATCCTTCACTCAACTCTATCGTTTGTACTTTCCCGCCAATCCGGATAAAATGCGTCCAAGTCGTCCCGCCATCTCGTTTTCAACCAAGCATTAATTAAAGTTAAATGTCTATGAAAATATGACATTTGTATTGACACTTCCTCACTTTGTTTTGTTCAAGTCAGTGCAAAGTTAGCTTAGACGAACTCTATGGATTTTAAAAAGGACTGGTCTACAGATTTTTAAGGATCAACAACCTTAGAGTCCTTAGACTTACTAACATCCAGTACCATCGGTACCGTACCTACCGTCGGCTGTATTCTTGTTTGCCACCAGTGTGAAGTAATTAAACCAGTGCGCCCTTCACAACTATATCCTTAGCCAGATCCTTTGTACTTACTCGCACGCATATGAATCATATACTTCCTCCCAGACACACGCGTTATAAAGGTGATATCGAAGACAAGAAGACATGCGGTCAGCGAAAATACTTAGGTGCTCATGTGCTGGCAAAGTGAGTCGAACTTTTTGCTAAATTTAAGTTCCATCTCAAACCTACTCTTAGCAAAGTTTATTAATGCAATTTATTTTTTGTTGGAGTCTCTATTAATTTACGGCGAGGTTGTCAATGTGAACACGACTGAAATAAGCTAATGTTGCTTACCTAAATGAGACAGAAATAAAAGCACCACTGCACATTTGTGCGGTCATATCGCGACCGTAAGTTGTGACACTTGTGACACGCTCTTTCTAGTCAATGATCTGTGTCTGTCTACTTAAATAATTAACTCCATGCAATGTTAAGACGTCTGAATAAATATTTCTGGTACCTTGTTATACCTATATCCGTTATTGATTTACTGATTGAACAAGATTAACAAAATACTTGGTAATATTTAAGAGAAAACTTGAGACATTGAAAAGAAAACTCGGTGTATTTATATTTCATTGATACGTAGGTATTTAACTGAACAATGTTTACCGCTTCGCTCGTTAAAAGTTGAATGTCCTTTTTTATACCACGTCAGTGGCAAACAAAGCATACGGCCCGCCCGATGGTAAGCAGTCAGCCTATGGACGCCTGCAACTCCTATTCGTCTATTATGTTTGCGACGTGCTTGAATTGTAATGAAAGATTGGTTTCATTTCAACGTAATTATGTAATTAACAAATGAATTATAAAGTTTTTTTCTCCAGTCATGGACAGTAGGTACTTATTGCGCCATTTCTTTTAAAACATACAGAAATTAATGAAACCTCAAACTTAATCGTCTCTATGACTCTTGTTTATGATAAAATATAGGCCGTTTAAAATCCAATTATAATATACTTGGTCAAGCAGATCTTGTCAGTAGAAAAAGGCGGCAAATTTGAAAAATGTAGGCGCAAAGGGACAGCGTCCCATAGAAAATTTGAATTTCGCGCCTTTTTCTACTGACAAGATTTGCTTGACCGTCTATAAATACCTACTTATTCTATTAAAATGACATTTCATAGTATGAACATTAAATAACTTTTCATACTATGAAATGTCATTTTAGTCTACCTAATAAAAAATAGACTAAGTATAGAGGTACCTCTCTTACGTATACGTCTCATTATTAATTGGCGCCACGTCCATTATAGGGGTGTTTACTATACAATGCTATAGTTAGCTTTTTGACAATTTCTTGAGTCTTTCGTAACAGTCTTTAGTAAGTAAATAGGTACACTTAAATAGCTACCTATAAAATAAAACTATGGAAACTGGAAACCAGTACCTAACTATTGCGGTAGCCGAAGACAATATTATACATAATTACCTATTTAGATAATTAATTGAAAGTGGTTGTAAAAGCTGTAATTTCCCTAGAGCTGGTTAGACACTTATTGTGCATAATGTAAGTAAATTGTTATAAGTATAAGTACCAACGACTTATATACATACCTATAGGAACCTTTAGAAATAAATACCTAGGTACAGTCAACAACAGAGCTATGAATACAGGCAAAGTGCCAAAAATATGTATACACGACCTTAATATACAGGCAATAAAGTACTGTATACATATTTTTGACACTTTGCCTGTATTCATAGCTCTGTTGTTGACTGTACAAAACAATTGCTTCTGACGTTCTGGCTCATAATCAGAATGAAGTTATACTTACCTACCTACGTAAGTACATACCTAGGTAGGGTACGTAGCAGCGTTGGCCGAAAGTTAATGCAAATTGAAAATGCTGGCCATTAATAACCATTATAAATTGAATCGTAAACTATAATCGTCCGATACGGTTTAAGGTTCAATTTATAATGGTTAATGGCCAACATTTTCAATTCGCATTAACTTTCGGCCAACACTGGTACGTAGGTTTAATAACGACGATCTCGTCAATATCGCTTAACTCCGAATCTCAAAACTTGAAAGATAAAGACTGCTGGACGAAGATCTCCACAACGGCCGACCGTTCATCCAATCTTGGCTTTCTACAAAATTATAAAATATGACTTTGATAGCGGCGCTGCCACACTTGGAATACTATTGACAGACTTATTCTAAATAAAGTGACTAGCTGCTCTTGCCCGATTTTTTAGATGTTATAAGTACCTACCTATAGAACATTTAATCTCTATCTATAAGGTACAAACAACAACACTCCTAACTGTACATCGGTGTACCTTATTACAAAAGGCATAAGGCCCACCGATGTACAGTAAACTGTGTGGGCGATGGTACCTATAAATCGTCCATTGTTCAATCTATTAAAGCAGCGCTTGTTAAACTTATCTTTCAAGTAGGTAGGTACTGATTTTTATGATAGGTACCTAACACGTTAGTAGGAAGATTCGATAAATTCATTACCTACGTTGTTATGGTCGATATTTAATCAAAGAACGTTAGTCCATACGAAGGTATGATCTTATTAAGGATAGGTATTATTCCTTTTCTTATAGGGTAATTGTCCTACCCTCGGAGTCTAGTTAACAGGAGGCAAATTCAGTTTAATACTCGTATTAACTTAGACACTATATTTAGAGAATTTAATTTATCATTAGCTCAGTAGCTCTGTGAGTGGTAGACCTCGCGGACCCCTTTTCTTCGCCATGCCATTATGGAAAATAAGTAAGTACCTCTAGGTATCGGTTGAGAAACGCAGGCAGAGTAGAACAGCTAGGCATACGTTAACATTTTTGCTCGTTCTAAAACGAGGATGTTAAGCGCACACTCCGACAATTATACGTCCCATAGATGGATACAGTACCTATGCAAGGCACACAGATCGTCTGTCATACGTACATAATTCTACTTTATAAATATAAAATACTCAATCGTACTGATTCATCGTGCAAACATGCCGTGGTATTTGTAAACTTCATACTTTCAACACTTACTAGGATGATGTAGAGAGCTGTGTTTAGAAACAAATGAAACAATCAGAACCTTTAATTATAAATACATATATTGACGGAATTGGCCGCATTGACCTTATATAAATGATTAAATTGTTTAACCCTTTAACCGCCACAGTCTGATATATAAGACATTACATATCCAGCTCATTTCGCCACAGTCTGATAAATAAGACAAAGATCTGATTTGGTTTTTACAGCACATTTATAACTCCCGTAACTATGCCAACCTTATTCTGCGTGGTACAATTACTGTCGGTGGCGACATGAGAACGCTCGATTAAAAATTGCTGGCGGTTAAAAGGTTAATATCCGAAAAATCGATATTTTCTCTCTTTTAACTTTATCGTAGTAATTAATTCTAAAAGGTATAAATGTGTAAATTGATTAACCACTGCATCGTCTATGGAGATGCAGTTCACAGAGGTCACAGCCAGCCCAGCCGGGTACAGCCAGGGTAACGGCCCAGGATACGGGCAAAGCTCCGTGTTGTCTGGGCGTTGAACCTGGATCCCCAGGACTACTCGGGTAGACGTAGCTATTAATGCTAAGTAAGTATGTAATGCATTTTTGAACTTTTTCACGATAATGTCTTTAGAAATTTATAATACTAGTAGGAGCTTACTGAAAACGGATCAGTTTGTACAACAGTTCAGAAACAATTGGCGTAAACCAAAATTTAGCAACATGCGATCATTTTGAGTCTTTCGAGGAATCGAGGCTACACTAATACATATAATATCCGAAATAGCTGGGTTATTTATTGCTTCTATGATACAGTAATAATTTATGTTTCTTTAATCTCTATGAGCGTGGTCATGGTCATCTAAAAAATATAGACTGAATATGGTATCTCCCATTAACATTAAGGCTTAAGCTATGGAAATTCTATAAAAAATATGAATCGAATTGTAAGTTACCTACCTAATCGAGTAATAGCGATGTGTTATCGAGCGATTACCTATGTCACAACCTGTGGCCTATTTTATAAAGCTACGAAGCTACGAAGTCTCGTTCTAACACATAGGGTTAGAAAGAGACTTCCGCTTGTAAATTGTAACTTGTAGCTTTATAAAATGGGCCACAGAAGTTTAAACAAATAAAATGTGGTATGCTCGGACGGAAAAACATCCCATTAGGTATATTAATATTATAGCCCTACTATTATTTTATTATCCCTGTAAGGCCTAATAAGTGTCCCCTCTGGGTTTGAAATTCAGACGGCATTTCATAAAGCTACGGCCTGCTCAGGTTCTCGGGATTAGATTGCCATACTGGGGCTTAGCAGATGCAACTCATGCAACAGGTAAGGAAAAAACAACAGATCACTTCGGTAGACCCTTCTTTTTATAAGGCATTAAAACTGTGTAACTAAAATTGTTAACATTTTATTGACATTGTCCGAGGCGCCGGCTCGACGGAGGACTACCCCTGGCCACGGGAGCACTGGGGTGTCGAAAACTGGCTCGGCGCCAAACAAGCATTGCTCTAAATACATAAGTACCTACATGTTTTCGCTTCGGCTTGCGAAAGTAAATAGTACATGTGTATGATAATTGATAAGCGTAAGCTTTGTTTAAAGAGGAACTAAAAGCGATAATAATGTTTAATGAGTTACCTACCTAAATACCTATTCAAGGCGTTGGCTTAACCGCCAATGGAAACATTAAGGTGGTAGTTTGTTAGTTTTGAGATAAGTACAGAGGCACTTATGGCGACAGGCGAAGTAGAGTCAGACCAAGATAACTCTGCATAGCATTTGTAAAGAAAATGTGTGACCAGTTCATCATCCCTCACTTTGTTCTATTAACCCATTGACGTATAGTAAGGACTGGCCTTACGTGCAATAAGAATGGGGCCAGTACAGCGGTATGGCACCGCAACAATGCGATTAGTTGATGAGTTCGCATCACGCGCGCGATTGGTCGCAACTAGTTGTGTTAGACTGCACGATTGGCTCGAATTCGTGAGTGACACCGCTGAACTAGTACCATTTTTAGTGCCCGTAAGGCCTGTCCTGTAACATTATACATTCTAGTTCGTTGGTTATAACTATTTTAGATTTTAAAAGCGACTCGGACCATTATATGGACAAAGAGAATAGAGTGCATAGAGACGGATTGTTTAAGTAAGTTTATGTAGCCACTGTAAACTTACTGCCATCTTTCGACAAAACATGAAACTGTTAGAAAGTCATTTGACTTTGATACTTATTCTCTTTGCGATGGACTATTTTCAGATTATACAACATAATAGTTAATACCTAATAAGTAATGAGAAGTTAACCCTTCTTTGCATGATTTTTTATTTTTGCACGAAATTAATATATGTATTACGTAATTGTTTGCGGATTATGGGAAAAATGGTTAAAAAATTATAACATCGATTTTCACTGCGAAATCAGTGTTAGAAGTTGAATAGGCTAAATCATATTTATGTAAATATGTAATTTTCAGTAATAGATATATGAAAATTTTTACTACCATTAAAAAAGTACACTATTTGTGATATACCTATGATAAAGATTTTAAATATAAAATAATTTACAAACCCCGAAAACATCGTTCAAAATCACATACAAATAATCATCAACTTCTGGGTTTTTCCAAATTTTCCGACATTTCGTTTTAAAACAAATGTAATTTTTATAAATTAAGATACTGCGTAAATTTATGTAAAAATGGAGATTTTGCGAATGGAAACTCTCGCTCAAGTGTCAAAGAATATTAAATTTTAAGATGAGACATACATTTTATGAATATGCCTTTTATAAGGGGGATTTTTTGTTAAACATACAAAGAGGGATTTTGCGAGAGTAATTTCATTTTGTATGAACTCATGCCATTTGTGTTACTCAGTATAAGGATTTCTAAATAAAAGGTATAAATCGATCATAATATTTTTATTCGCATACAATAATTGATTATGATACATTGAGCGCAAAACGCGCGTCGCTAGCGGCCGTCGAGCGAGCAAACGCTCGCTCGCCTTTCGCTTCAAATTACATTACAATATTCATTCATATTGCAGCTTTCATGTTGCAATAACCGTCGCTACATATTCACTAGTGAGAAGTCTAGAGGCAGCATCTGTCAGTACGTGTCGGCGCGGGCGCCTTCGCACGAGGCCGCTAACCGTTCGCGTATATACTTAAATATAGCAGTCCAATAGACTATCCCTTGTCTCTTCATCAAATATATTTACATACAGACAAACGGCGCGGCAGGCGCGCCGACGCCGAGCCCGGCCCGCGCGGCGAATCCGGGCGGCAGGCGGATCCACCATACACTTCCAAAGTACTCTAACAGATCGTTTCCTTGCAAGCCTCAATGCCCTTACACGGCTCAAATACAAATATAGTTCGTTATTTGCAAGAAAGAAGGTACATAACGGTGTTTCTTTATAATAAGAACCTTCGGCATCCTACAACTGGATTGATGTAATATTCGTATTAACTATCATGCGATACATTCAACATTATATTACACATGCAACAGGTAAGCGTAAACCAAGTCACTGACAGTTCATAAAAGGAGATCAGGAGTGAATGGGAGCTACGAGCGTAACGCTCGGCTCCTCTCCTCACATTAGCACAGAGATTGATTTGTCTCTTAGTCCGTAACGCAGTCGTAGACAACCTCTGGATTTAATCAAAGTACTCTAAGGCAGTATCATAACGTGTAGTAGGATGTACACAACAATGGAAGAAAACGGTTGTAATTATTACACGACTATCTAAATCTAGCTATAAACAACACCGTTGCTCGGACCGGACGCATGTTATATAAGCTCGGTTGGCTAAGTAATCGTGCCCATACACACAGCTTGCTACAAGTCTTGATATATTTTATCGAGACGCCACGCATGCAGATGCGGTACACTAGAATAGACATGCCAAATAGGTAATAGTGATCGTGATCAAATTCTCTGGAAATAATAACATTATAACTGGGCCACCCGTGCAAAGGTGAAATCTTACGAACGTTTCATAAGTAAGGTGGTTGTGCTGATTGATTAAAATACTTACCTATACCTGTCATTATATCTATATGTACAGTCTTTTCTAGTGTCTGTATAATACACAATGATGCCATAAATGATTTTAACTATGTGACCAAAATAGCGTAAAATGTGTCAAAACTTGTAGAAAACGTACCGATAACTACTTATTAGAACCAAGACCGTCTCCCGCTTCCTGTGATGCTAGCCGCTTGCATGCAGTCTTTGCCACTGGCGCAGTGGCCGCAGCACAAAGGTACGGCTTTCGGCGCCTAAGAATTACGCAAGCGAATGTCTCTAATTCCAACCACCACTTTTACTCAGAATGCTACTTAAAACGATGGAGGTCTACAATTAGTAACATCCAGTTGCAGTAAGTATGCATTAAACCAATATTACATCTAAGTCTTATTCGATTCTAACTCGTCTACTTTATTTTATCGAAAGGACTGTATGTGAGGAAGTTGAAACTAAATAACTAAAGGTATCAATAAAAAGATGTAGCTTTATAGTGAGTCTAAAATAGAGTTAAATCAAGATAAGTCTGAAACGATTTTGATAGCACAGCAGTGCGAGTGTTTTTATACGTCATAGGGTGGTATTCCACCAATTTCTTTGTACAATCTGTATTACATCTCACATTTTGCTTTACTGAGAGTGTGAGACACACTGACATTGGACAAATAAATTGGACAGGTGGAATACCAACCACAATTTCATAGTAGTTTGACGTTTAAAAAATCGTTGCAGACTTTATCTTGGTTTAACTCTAGCTGTTTTGATAGAATTTGCGTCGTATTGGCTCTTAGAGTCTGGCGGGTGTAGTGGGGCCGGGACAGAGGGCCGGGCCGCCGATGCACGGACAGCTTTTCTAACTTGTGGCAGTCACGAGTAATGATAAGGTATATACTCGTATATGTCTAGTTATAAAACACTAAGATATAATGCCGTTGTTTTTATTTATTCCTTTCTAAGGGTTTGGTCACATACATACACACAATGCATTCGCTTTTGAAATATAGGTATAATCGCAAACAGCTATAAAGTAGAAAAAAACCCAACGGTTTCGATCCCACCACACCACCACATCCAGTTGTCGACGAAATTATAGAATGTTGTATCTCACCAACTATGAGTTGAATGCCAAAAATATATGACCCCGTTTTAAACAATTTTTTTTAATAAAAACGCACACGCAAATCTGTCGCATTTTCTAATTTTGTATTAAGCTAAATTCATAAAATTTAGTGCCATCAATTTACCACAAATGATGAAACAAAGGGCGACTGCATTTTAAATTATTTAGGTCATTGCCATAATGCTAATACATGCTGGATAAAGTGTATTTAGAAATTAACCTAGTTTATGCACAGGCACTTGTAGGATTGCTTCTTGATGTTTGTAAAAATCAATCTAGTGTATTGCTTTTTATAATACTACATATAAAATTGGCAAAAGTGTCGGCCGTGTTAACACGGATTGCCAGTGCTACATTTCTGTTATTTCTATCTTAACGGGATTGGTGTACGCCTTGTATGCAATATGCTACCAACTAAGCTACATAATAGTTACAGCAAGGGTGTGCGATGTACGTGTAGACTGAGGGGGCAAAACTAGAAGCGAGGTGCGTGTTCAACAAATTCATAAATGCGCCGTATTCAAACAACGGGGTACTTACTGCCGGTTGTTGGTAAGGCGAAGGCGCTACTGCCATTAAGATTAAATTAGAATCAACCTTATCAACAACTGATAATATGGTATATCCCTTGTTTGAAAACATTTTTGAACTTGTGATAAACTGACAGGATGTTCTAATTACTCGGCGGATGAATTAAGCTGAGGGTATCCAACAGCCCCTATTGGCCTACTACAACATCAACTCCACACTTTGGCTATATATCAGAAAATAAAATAAATTTAACTCGCACGATGTTCTTATGGCGTCTGTTAGCAATGCCTCTGTCTTATATCAAAGATTGCTGTGAACTGATGATTGATTTTACCTAAGGTTGTACAGAAGTAAAAGAGTTGAGAATGGTGAAGAGAGAATGAGTCCGCTTAAGAAAAATATTTGGCTACTTAGTTCAGTTTGATTTCACGGAGCGACCCCATTGAGGTATTTTAACAAGTCATGGTCGTCTAGTAGTGACTATACCTTCACTGCAACCAACTAGTCTTGGTAAATTTTAGAAACTATATAAACCATTAATTATCAGAAGTAAATTTAGTCTCATATAATAATCATTACATAATTTAATAAATAAATTACTCTTATGCATTATTGCTATTTCATAATTCAATTTAGAGTTAATACAAATTATACACATAGAATTCGAATTTCAAGTAGTCAGTATCAAATACAAAAGCCGCCAAAATGTTCAGATCCATCGGGAGTCGGGACTGGACGCCTCAACGCGCAGAACAGGTAACCCGAAGTATGTGAACAGCTTGACTACCCCCTACTTTATGGCCGGCGTCCACTAAAGCCACGAGTCATTTTTGTAGACAAACAGTAATTGAACTTAATATTATAAGGTAGCAGTTTTAATGACTGAAAATACTTAATTTTGGCGTAGATTGACCAGTTAGCATTGAAATTACGCTAGTAACTCCACTACGTTAAGTTTCATTATTGTTAGTATAAATAATGAGCGCCAGCCATTACCGTTCAATCGTCTGTAAAATGTTCATTCAAATGCATCATATATGTAATCATATTTTCGTACATTTTGTACGGAGATCAGTGCTTGCTACGTTACCTACATAAGACCTAATGAAAACTCTAAGTATAATAATAATAGGTATTGCACAGATATCATAACGAGCGAGTATTTGTTGTACACGCAATGACAAGTTCGTATATGGATTACATGTGATGGAATTTATAGCGAATCAATCAATCAATCAATCTATGTAAGTTATCGTATAAATAAAATAGATCTGATTGTCGGATGTTATGCTGTTAACCGCCATTCACAATTCTTTGACATCAGACAGAGTGTGCGGTCGATATAGTTATAAATATATAGACACAGTTTGATGAGAAATGTAATAGCTGCATTTTGAGGACTTTTGACATAGATATTTTAAGTAACTAATATTACACGTTAAAAGCACTTTCAAGTTCATGCTTGTAATTAAAACCATAGCATCTAGTTTGCTATAAATCATAATAACACTATATTTATTATTATATTTTGAAATAAATCATTTAAAAGTAGTAATTCTAGAAACTAGTTTCCGATCAATCATTACAATTATTAATCATAATATCCAGTTCACAGAAAACTCATTATAAAGTGTGAACAATCTACGAGCGAACTCAGTATTATGTCGTAAAGTAATACTTGTCGTCGCAGCCTTTTTCGGCCGGACTGGACAATGCAATAAATTCATTAAAATACGATAATGTCAATAATTCAAATAATAACATTGTATGCATAAGTGCATTGAGATTTGTATGAAAAAAAATCGTCTGCCAGTGTTTGCACCTCACATAATCTTAATCTTCGATAATTTACGTTTAACTTATAATACCGAAATCGTCGGTTGGCGTTTTGCTTGTTTGGGTAGAGGCGCGCGGAGCCGCGCGGCGCGCGCTCACTCGGCCTTCACCTCGGCGGGCTGCGCCTCTACGGGCGGCGCCTCCGCCTCCTCGGGCGCCGCGGCCGGCTCGCCGCTCTCCGAGGGCCGCTCCATCACACCGCCGCCATCTGTACCCACATTATACTATGTATAATACACATAAGCTGCCTACTTTTACCTTCATTCAAGTTTCGCACAAGTTACATTCATATATTGATATAGTTATACATAAGTAAGAGCATTTCAGTAATCAAAAATTTTGAGAGTTAACGCATGTGATCAAAACTGCAAATGGTTCAGTACGAAAAGTAGTAAAGGTTAAAATAAAAATACATTTCTCTAAGGGGTTTCTTTATATAGAAGAGTTATTGATGCATGGTGGCAACCGATTCAATAGCAGTCATTCGGTACACATTAATCGGATATTTAATTTTTTTTAGAAATACAGGATAATTAACCCAAACGTTAAAATTGCATCCTATATACAAAGTATATACACCACCTACTGAAAACCTCAAAACGGTTTGCTTAGAATTGAGTCAAAATTGAATCAAGAGCGGCCGCAACTTTAATGGAATTTTTTCACCAAGCCCAATCTTAAAAATGTAACGTAAATGAAGGAAGTAAATACTAGTCCGTAGTTTTTCAGTAGTGAATGTTACACGTCATATATGCCACAGGACTCACTAGTACTTTTCAGCGTACATATGTATGGTAGTTGTTGCAGTGGATACTGACTGCGCTGGTGGTGGTGGTAGTAGAGGTTGTGTCGCGGCGGCGCGTGGTGCGGGCGTGCGGGCGCGGGCGGCGCGCGGTACAGCGGCATGGCGGGCGCGTGCGGCCGCTGGATAGGCGCGGGGTAGCGCGGCGCCGTCAGTCCGCCGCGCGGCATGCCGCCGCCGCACCGCCCGTTGTTGCCGCCGCCCATCTGAAACAATACCCACATGGGAATGAGCTACAACGTACATACTATCAAGATAAATCAACTTCTTTATGTCACTTTTTGTCATGAATATGTTCCCCTTGGACATTCTTTGGTTGCCCTAGTGTTATACCACTTAACACGTTCACTGTCCGAATCGAATTGTTAACCTTACGGTTTTATAATACACGCTTGCCGTGACCCAAATATAGTGAAGGTGTTAAATTAAATTATGTATTTTTGTGGTAGTTATAACTGTTAATAAGCCCATTTCAAAACAGACAATCTACCGAACATTTTTAATACAATGATCTAGAATAGGTAACAAGTCCGACAAGAGCTCGAAAATGACCCACATGCAATGCACACACATGCACTCGACGCACAGTTTGAGGTCAAATATTGTAATGCCGCGCAAGAGGTTAGGCAGTCACATCTTTTTAATAATAGCGAGCATCGAGCAACTGGGTAAATATTAAATGCTGTGCGCAAAGTTTATTTATGGAGAAGGGATAACTATCAGTGGTATGTCATATAGACAGTTTTCGCCAAAATGTACTAAAGAGCAATTTTTTAACGAGCAGATACGTCTGCAAGCGATACTCCAAATTTGGTATTAAGGGGGAAAAAATGATTAAGAGCAACGCACGGATTGCGTAGGCTGCGGATTCAAGTCCTGCTGAAAGCGTAACTTATTCCATTTTTACATTTAATATAAAATTTGTAGTGAATTCTCATTTACTACGCTACTAGCACCCGAAAGAAAAGGATGAGTATAGATTTCCTGGTTCTTACTGACTGACAAATTGGTTTGACTAACTATATATTATACCTATTAAGATACCTGCGCCGAAGGCCCGGGCCTTATAAGCTGGCATACTTCATACTTTTGTAAATGAATGCTGTTAAGCAATAATGGTGAACACTCAAACCGCATATTTTTGCAATATGATGTCAACTCAAAAAAATATGCTTACTATTTTAGACAAAATCCAAGTGTGAATGTTACCATTCACATGTTTAATATGAACTTGCAGTTTTGTCTATGGTACACATGGGGATATGAAACATTTGAAACTAAAAAATATATTTACCTCCTTTAGTCCAGGTAAATTAAGTAGTTATTCTAACAAAAGTTGCAAAATAATAAATTGCAATGCATATTGATATAGCGAGCTGCAAAGTGCTTTTAGACACTTTAAGAATGAAATCTAATGTGATGTGATACTATGATATAGCATCTAACCTGCTGCTGATGTTGCTGATGCTGTTGGTGCTGCGGGTGCTGTTGGTGCTGCGGGTGCTGCTGGTGTTGCTGGTGCTGCGGGTGCTGTGGATGCTGCGGGTGGTGCTGGTGCGGGGTGTGCGCGGGCGGCGGGTGCGGCGGCGGCGCATGGTACTTGTGCTGCGGCGGGGAGTGCGGCGGCTTTTGTACCTACACAACAACGCATTGTGTATTCATACAAAGTCATTCTAGAATGTTTCTTGATCCAACTGATTTTGATAACGGTTAAACCTAAGGCACTGGTCCCACCGCGAGCTAGTAAGCTATGAGCTATCGGCTATAAACACGAACAAAAGATAAGCACTCCCGTGTAAATAAAAGAGACACGGCGATATTTATAGCTCACCGCTGGGCGAGTAACTATAAATATCGCCGTGTCTCTTTTATTTACACGGGAGTGCTTATCTTTTGTTCGTGTTTATAGCCGATAGCTCATAGCTTACTAGCTCGCGGTGGGACCAGTGCCTAAAACGGTACGTATTCAAGTATGTATGTAGCATGACAAATACGAACACTTCCGAGAAAATACGATCGTAAAGGTACAGGTTGTTTGGTGGTAGGTACAAGGCTTTTGGTGTTTCTAATTTTTTTTTACTAAAATGTGTACCTGTATAACCACAGCACAACGTGGACACTGGTGACCATAGTTTGGTAATGATGGTTTACGGGTAAGAAATTTAATTTTTTTTTTATTCACAATGAAAATCAACACATCTATTTTATCTAAAATAACTCGAGTTTGGGTTAGGACCAGGAATCGGATACCGGTATTTTTTGTACGGGAACGAACCCGGTATTTTTTCGTTCTTTGTTCATTACTTTATTTCTAATTGGGCAATCTAAAAATACGAAGTCGTTACCTAAACCTACATTTGGTGTAAAAAATATATGGTTATTTCGAGGTTTTTGCAAAATAAAGAGACGACTTACGAATATTTTATAACTAGATAAGAACCCGGCTTCGCTCGGGTATAATAAAAGATAATACTCATTTTGGATTAAATAATTATTTCATTTTAGACTAAACGTTTATCAAGGCGGCGGTTAGCTATCCCATCTCCGAAAACTTTATACTTATGCGTTTATTAAAACCTCGATCTTTCCCCTTTTTACCCGACTGCGCGACGCAAAGGAGGGTAATTAGTTGACCTTAATAATGTTTGCCCGAACAATCATTGCCAACATTTTCAAGAGCCCGGTTTATTGCAGGTTTAGTTCAAAAATGATTTAAAATGTTTTTTTTTGCATTTCTATAGTGGCTATAGTAACCTCTATAGTAATTATAGTAACTGATATTGAAATAACCGGACCTAACGTAATCGTTTTTTGTCAGCTTTTGACCCCCCCCCCCCTAAAATCATCCAAAAATTCGAAAATTCTTCGAATGACCCCGTTTCCTCCTACGTCATGCTACCATCATCCGATGTCCGGACCCCCCCCCTAATTTGAAATGACGTAATTTATGAATAGCCCCTAACGGCCTAACCCACTTTTCAATTTTTCTGTTAGTAGTTTGGTTCTATAAGGATTGCCAGTTCCAACCTAACCTAACCCCCTTTTCTGGTAGCAGTTCGGTTCTGTAAGGATCGTAGTTCTAACCTAACCTAAACCATTTTTATGGTAGCAGTTCAGTTCTTCAAGGATTGCAGTTCAACCCTAACCTAACCCACTTTTCTGGTCGTACGTAGTTCTGTTCTGTAAAGGCAGCGGTTCTAACCTAACCTGCTTACTTGTTGCATTTCGGTTCTGTACCTCTCACCTAAGGGGCTGTCCATAAATTACGTCATCGTATTTGACCATTTTTGAGTTTTTGACCCCCCCTCCCCTAACATCATCCAAAAATCATGCTTCGAATGACCCCGTTTCCTCCTACGTCATGCTAGCATCATCCGATGTCCAGGCCCCCTCCCCCTTATTTGAAATGACGAAATTTATGAATAGCCCCTAACGGACTAACCCACTTTTCCATCTCAAAGGAGGGAACCCAAATTTCATGCACCCATCATGGCACTAAAATGTCAGTATGGAAGTTGTGAGTACAATTTCATCTCAATTCACCTGACGATTTATAAAAAGACATGCTGACGTTATTTTTATTTATTTTTACTTGATTTACAAAAAATATATCTTATATAAAAATAGTACAATTTACTACAACAATCAGTCTTTTGCAATTAAATACATATAAATAAACGAATTAAACTAAGTATATCATATAAAGTTAGCCTTTCACAAAACCAAGTATAATAAGGCTATGAGGTATTCCACCAAAGATTAGCAAGGACCATGATTCCATCAGAGATGTGCAAGGATGCGTAGAGAGGTAGATTTGTTTCTTTAGAGTGAATATTAGAATTACTTCAATTACCTATCCTCACTCAGCGCAGTCCTGGAGGACAATTTGTATTGGTTCTTACAAACACATTCCTCGCTATGCATCCCCACATCCCAGAAGAAACCGCAGCTTTACCATCTGTCAAACACACTCTTCTCAAAACATTTTTTTGTTTCAAAATGTCTAAAACTTGAAATGACTTACAATTTCTTAAAACATTAAAGTTTTTATCTGAATTTTAATTTTGGATTTTCTCCCCTTAATACAAATTTGAAAAGAACTGAACCTAGTTAATACATTTTCATCATTTGGGTGGTCTTCGGGCCGTGATGTTTAACTTTGTTTCATAATACCGTCCTGCTCTTCGTCTCCTTTTAAAGTGACATAATTAATTCCTTCAGCATTTATGTCAAGATAAGTGACCTTAAATAAAAATAAAATACCTAATGTAATAAATACATGTCCATAAGAAACAAAACTTTGTGCATATAATTATCATTATACATACCGGAAAGTCATCAAAAAAATCCAGAGAGCTCTTCGATATAGAAGCAAATGATTTTGAGATTTCGGATGCTGTAGTGTGGATGTATTTTTTTTTATCTCCACAACCTTATTAATCCACATTTGTCTGGCAGTCTTCTGGCTACAGCATTCAAAATACTTGAAACTATCTGCAAAAAATGAATATTGTATGGGTATATAAATACAGATTTTAAAAGTATAACTGGAACTGGAAGGGAGGATTAGAGCCACTTGCACCATCCCACTAACCCGGGGTTAAGCATTTAAACCGTGAAGGCAGGCGTGGCTCACTCCGTGATTTCGTCGCTTTGCTACTTCAAAATACTTGAAACTATCTGCAAACAATGAATATTGTATGGGTATATAAATACAGATTTTAAAAGTATAACTGGAACTGGAAGGGAGGATTAGAGCCACTTGCACCATCCCACTAACCCGGGGTTAAGCATTTAAACCGTGAAGGCAGGCGTGGCTCACTCCGTGATTTCGTCGCTTTGCTACAGGTAGCTAAAAGTACATCCGTTCCGCCCTAATTTTGGGGAAAGCCATAAGCCGTGCGTGGCGCTGTCGCCACCTAGCGGCCATATCTGTGCTGATCGTAACAGACACGTTTTGTTAGAGAGTGAGTCTTCTGCATCTAGTACTATTATTTATTCTGTCGTGAAGGCCCACTTGCACCATCTCAATATCCCGGGGCTAAGCGGTCAAACCGTTAACCCAATGTCAAATTGTACTGGTAATCATGGTAACTCCAGATTTAACCGGTTAACCCCAGGTTAGTGGAATGGTGCAACTGAGCCTAACAGTGTCAAACTGTACTGGTAACCATGGTAACTTAACTCCAGGTTTAACCGCTCAACCCGGCCTAACCCGGGATAGTGAAATGGTGCAAGGAATAATTTCACATTTTTTTTGGGTGATAGAAATAGTTTATACATATTAAGTAGCTACATAAAATAATAATAATTATTCATGGATACATGTGTGTGGACACAGCACATTAAAGTTCAATTTAGATTTAATCTTAGGAAAAGCACTTACCAAGATTTGTATGACTTATATTTATATCACATTATATGTATGCATCTGCTGCATATTATATTTGCAAGTACTTTGTGTACAGTCGGCAAAGCTATTAGCTTGGCATGGTACCCCTGTATATACATTTGTATGCAGAATGCTAAGCTAATTTTTGCTGATGGTACCTGGCAAATATTTTACCGTGACAATAGTTACATACAGTAAATAAATCTTTACGAACCGCCCTTCGTTGCATTGTTTTTCAGCGTTTGTGGCAAGGTTTGTTCAGGTAACAAAATTATTTGTCAACAACATGACAACAATAATAAAAGATTGAAACAATTATGTCGGTTAAAGATACTCACGATTTTCGGCATAGGTTTGTTTTACGCGGCGGTGCCGTGTCATCGTTAGTAAGTATAGTCCTCCTCCTCCTCATCGTTTTCGATGACGGCGACCCCAAATAAATCGTTGACGTTGTCTAGCGTGAACCCTGGCTGGCCAGGCCGAACTTGGCCTTTAATAGTGTACTCTATTGCACGCGTGACAATAAAGTTGGCTAGCTGCGTCGAGCGTGTACACGTAGGAGGGCTTAGGTTAGTCACAAACATTTAGACCCTTTACTGAAAATTAAACTTAATTTCAGACTGGTAAAGCACAAAGTTTTGGTTTTACCATGGTTTTACCCGTCAATCAATGCAAAATACATGTAACATGTTTGTGTGTCATCTGTCACCAGTGTCATCTTACACTGACAGTAGTCGTTTTTTTTTAATAGGCTTACCCACACTCTCACCAGCAATCTGTCCAACATGCATGACGGACGTAAAAATATTTACAATTTCTGAACGAAACCATAGAGCTGTCAAATGTCAAACAACAAATTGAACATTTGCATTCTTTGTCGAAATTTTTTCACTTTTAAATGCAAAATACTCGACAATACGAATTTTGCGGATACATGTTCTCGATTCAAAAGTGATATTTTTTCAAGCTCTTTCGATTGAGCATAATTTCTTTTGGTTTTTCCGTCAGAGCCGCTCGCGTTTATATATAAAGATGTGTCAAAAAATGGTATGGTGTGTACTCACGTTGGGCTTGGCTTGCTTGCCCTGCGGCGTGGGCGAGGCGGGCTCGCAGAGCGGCGCGAAGCCGTTGGCATGCTCGTGAAGCGGGCTCTTGAGCTGCTGCGGCGGCGGGCGCGGCTGCGCAGCCGCGGGCGGCGGCGCGAACTGCTGCTGTAGCGGTGCGCGGAACTGTTGCTGCTGTATCAACAATAACAATATAATCAGATAAATATATCCAGAGTTCAGCCATCAACCGAATAAACAAAACTGAAGAATGCTGTCTTTACCGAAACGTCAGCTGGGCCCATTTTTATATAAATAATAGTTGTACCAAAAAAAATTATATCATTTCTACTCAGAATTAGGAGTTTTTTCCATATTTACCGAGAACAAAAGTGTCTCTAACATTATTGGTGACGGTTTTCGATACAACCTTCTATGACCGTAAGAAAACGGGAAACAAATTTTGGGGACACTTTTTCTCATATTAGGATCGAAAGAGTTCGTAATCCATAAATTCGAAATCTAAAATGCAAGTTGGGGGTACAACTTTTAATAGAAATGCCCAGCTTCGCAAGTTAGCAACGATGCTTTCCATGATGTAGAAACCTATCAAATATTTAAATGTATGTTCTGCCGTTTGCCAAGCTGATTTTAGAAAATAGATTAACGACAAATTAGATATATTACTGGAGTCAGTTACGGATCGCTGCCATATATGACCCAAAAATTTTTTATTAAGCTATGAGCTTCATCACATATGATCTCTGAGTAATTCTAAGCATTTCTAGCCTCGGAGGCGATAAGAAGCGTGCGTCTAGTCGAGGAGGGCGGAGTACAAAGATGGCCGCCACCCGTCATCATTCAAAAAAATCTGTTCTGGTCTTGGTGGCTACTAGGGCAAGTTTGGTATCATTTTCGTATAAACCGAAGACGTAGAATTCATTGCTGATATTTGTTTTTTTCAGTTTCATAGTAATTTTGCAAGAAAAACGTAAAAAGATAAAAATTTGGGATGGAGGTTTTTGCTTTGAGAGCTAATAACTTTTGTATAGTGGCCAAAAGTGTCATACAAAAAATACTATAATAAAGCGCAATTCATGCAGCTTCTAAACATATACATGTTTAGTAATATCCTACTGCAAAAAGATGGTGAAAAAATTATTAAATGACCGCAGCGCGGGTAGTTGGCCTCTTGCAAGGCGGCATTTATCTTACAAAATGGTCGAGTACGAGTATCTACGTAGGTAACTATGCTTACTTTGCTAGATTTTATGATGAAGAATAAAATGCTTTCTGTATATTTAATCCCATCAAAAACATAAATGTAAAAAAGGAGAGCCAAGTTCAATACAAAAATTATGCTTGGCTGTGGGGTTCGCCGCAAAAAGAATGGAGATCTAAATGAGTGCCAAGTTCTATGCAAAATCCAAATATGTATTTATAGGAACAAAATAACATTATAAACAAGTATTAAACTCTATTTATTTGCTTTATTGGATACCTATAACAATTGCTGTTATTTAAAAAAAATGCGAGATCTTAAAGCAGGTTAGATTTGACTTGGCCAGTTTTCATTACATCAGTCATTTTATAAAGTTATTCAACATATATATTTTGTAATTCTGATAAAAATTGGCCAAGCCAAATCTAACCTACTTTAAGATCTCACATTTTTTTTAAATAACAGCAATTGTTATAGGTATCCAATAAAGCAAATAAATAGAGTTTAATACTTGTTTATAATGTTATTTTGTTCCTATAAATACATATTTGGATTTTGCATAGAACTTGGCACTCATTTAGATCTCCATTCTTTTTGCGGCGAACCCCACAGCCAAGCATAATTTTTGTATTGAACTTGGCTCTCCTTTTTTACATTTATGTTTTTGATGGGATATCAATACTTTTTGTAAAGAAAACTAGGCAGGTATTGAGATTTAATGTTTTTTCTTGTGTTTCCGCTGCATGTTTTTTACTTCTGTTCTTTGTATTAATTATGTCGTGCCGCGCGCCGCCAACGACACACCGTTGGCCGGTTGTTTAGCGCGTATTACAGGTTTTTTGTATGGGGACCCCCCCTATTTTTTAACTTTTTTATTTTTAGATTTTTTCCTACGCTTACACACAATTACCGAGCTGGATTCCAAATTTCAGCCTTGTAGGTCATCTGGAAGTAGGTTAGGTTTAGGTACTATATGTCAGTCACAATAAAAAAGAAATTTGTACGGGGACCCCCCCTATTTATTAACTTTTTTTTGTTTTTAGATTTTTTCCTACGCTTACACACAATAACCGAGCAGCCGGCCTAGCCAAGGTTAAAATCGCTATCGCTTCGACAACGAAAAACATTATGTCTCTCTATCACTCTTCCATATTAGTGTGACAGTGACAGTTGCGTTTCGATCGCTACGGAGCGTAAGCGATTGGCATCTTGGCTACGCGGCCTGGATTCCAAATTTCATCCTTCTAGGTCATCTGGAAGTAGGTTAGGTTTAGGTACTATATGTCAGTCACAATAAAAAAGGAATTTGTATGGGGACCCCCCCTATTTATGAACTTTTTTTTTGTTTTTCGATTTTTTCCTACGCTTACACACAATAACCAAGCTGGATTCCAAATTTCATCCTTCTAGGTCATCTGGAAGTAGGTTAAGTTTAGGTACTTATATGTCAGTCACAATAAAAAATGGTTTTTTTTGTATGGGGACCCCCCCTATTTTATAACTTTTTTTAATTTTTAGATTTTTTCCTATGCTTTCACACAATAACTGAGCTGGATTCCAAATTTCATCCTTCTAGGTCATCTGGAAGTAGGTTAGGTTTAGGTACTATAGGTCTGTCAGTCAGTCTTAATATTTACGACTTTTTGACCTTCATATCTTTATAACCGTTTGAGCTAGCTTCATGAAATTTGGGCTTCTAGATGTCCTTATGGATATAATTAAACACACGTAGTTTTATGTGTTTACGTTAAAGATGTTTTGAGTTATAGAAGGGTCAAAAGTGGCACCAAGTGGTTCGTGTAATATTACACTTGGCGCTGGCTAGCCAGTTCCTTTGCTTGAACTTGGCTTGACACGCTGGCAGCGTGTCTAGATGTCCGCAGTTTCCAGTACACAGACATAATTCTGGTATAGGTTAAAAAATAGACACAGGTATCCCCATGTCTAAAGAGGAGGGCGGCTCGCTTAACAAATAAGATCATGTACAACCGCAATTTCAGGTTGGGTTAGGTTAGGTTCGTTAGTTACCTTTTATCCCTCAGAGCAGAAAATAGAAGCCCCGCGAGGCGGGGCTTCGTTGGTTTGTCACCAAGTCATACTTGCATAACCTATATTAGTATGACAAATATACATAGCTGTTATGATTTCTAAATGTAAGCTCTCCGCATAATAGTTATTTGTTTTACAAGGGGGCAAAGTTGTTGTTTAACCGCTCGTGCTAATATTGATACCCGTTCAAGCGAAAGATTTCAAAATTGAACCACGAGCGTAGTGAGTGGTTTGAAAAATGGAATCTTGAGCGTTGTAAGGGTTTCAAAGAACGAGGGTTAAACAAAATTTGCCACCGAGTGAAACACAGAATTTTTCACCACACCAACCTGAAGCAAATATTAAATGTAAAATATCAAACAAAATCAAACCAAATCAAATCCAAATGAATGTTATGTGCAGGTTGAAGTTATTTATTAAAAACAACAAGTAAGTACCTATAAAATTACTTAAAGTGAGTTATAGCATGAAAATTATCGTGAAAATAAATATTTTGCCTCTTCCTAAGTAGTACAATTTCTCTCTTAAATAGTGTTTTAATATTATCAGCAAAAATAAGAGTGCTATTTTATTAGAATAATAAAATACAGCTCTTATTTTTGCTGATTTCATTTATAATAGTTATTTCTCGGACTCAATTTTGGACCCGGGTATATCCTTAAACTACGTTCAAAAGAGAGATATGGGCACTGTAAATGTCATCTCGCTTTGTGTGGTAGGGCACAGCACAGCGGATGTAATTCCAGATCTATCCGAGCAGAGCTCAACTGGGGAAGTACGTACTTACCTCCACCTTACAGAAAACACCGGTCAATTAACACTAGGCCCCAATCAAATCGTTGCAAGTGCATTAAAATTAAAGTGCATAAAATTATGTCTGTATGATGAATTATGTCTGGATGAAAGTATTTTATTCGTCATCATAAAATCTAGCAAAGTAAGCATACCTACGTAGATACTCGTACTCGATCATTTTGTAAGATAAACGACGGTCCGCAAGATAAACGAAAGTCCAACTACCCGCGCTGCGGTCATTTCATAATTTTTTCACCATCTTTTTGCAGTAGGATATTACTCAACGTGTATATGTTTAGAATCTGCATGAATTACGCTTTATTATAGTATTTTTTATATGATATTTTTGGCTACTATACAAAAGTTATTAGCTCTCAAAGCAAATATCTCCATCCTAAATTTTCATCTTTTTACGTTTTTCTTGTAAAATTACTATGAAGCTGAAAAAAACAAATATCAGCAATGAATTCTACGTCTTCGGTTTATACGAAAATGATACCAAACTTGCCCTAGTAGCCACCAGGACCAGAACAGATTTTTTTGAATGATGACGGGTGGCGGTCATCTTTGTACCCCCCCTCCCCTTATTGCCTCCCAGGCTTGAAATGCTTAGAATTACTCATAGATCATATGTGATGAAGCTCATAGCTTAATAAATTTTTTTTGGGTCAACTTCATAACTGACTCCGCTATATGACATGTAATTCTAAAAAAGGTAACAAAAAAGCTACCGGGGCATTTGTGGTCAATCTCACACAGAGAGAGCGGACTGTTGTGACTAAGTTACCTGCATCTGCTGGACGGCTGCTGCGACCTGTAGTTGGTTCGACAAGAACTGCGAGCTGAACGCCCCCGACTGCGCGGGCTGCGTGAACTGCAGCGGGTAGGTGGGCGCCGGCGCGGCGGGCGGCTGGTACGGCGAGTAGTACGAGCTCGCGGGAGGCGCGGGCCGCGGCATCAGGCCCTGCAGCGAGTACGGCGCCTCGCCGACCGGCCCGGAGTAACCCAAGTATTGTTGCTGGTAGGTATTCACTCCGCCCACGCCGCCGACGCCACCGACGCCGCCACCTTTGCTCCCTGAAAGGTTTAATATATGTAATGTACAGTAATGAAAAGTGGTCGCAACGACATCGAATAATTTTTTACTTTGATCTGTTAAACTGGTGTTATTTTTAAGATTCCGTACCATACGGGTAAAAAGGAACCCTTATGCCGCGCCTCTGTTCTACCAGGCGTGGCTCACTCCGCGATTTCGTCGCTTTGCTACAGGTATTTTTTGACGGAGACGCAAATCAAAACCCCAGCGGACGCGTCGTACCTCAACTACCCAGGCTACTCACTGGAACATAAGTTCAGAGCACGTGCTGGGGTCTGTGTGTACGTCCGCGACGACATTTGCTGCAAGCGTCTCCGTTGCTTTGAGGCTGCCGGGTTTTCCACTTTGTGGATTATGGTCGACTCGGGCTCAGAGAAAACTCTGTATGCCTGTGTCTACCGATCGCACAGCGGAAACCAGGAGACAACTAGGCTCTTTGACCACCTTACTGAGATGGCAGATAAAGCCCAACAGCGGTACCCCGCGGCTCAACTCGTATTCCTTGGGGACTTTAACGCCCACCACGAGGAGTGGCTGTTCCCGTACAAGAATACTTGCCACGCTGGGAGGGAAGCGCGCAAATTTGCTGTATCCCTAAACCTTACCCAGCTGGTAAATGTTGCGACGCGGATACCGGATGTTACTGACCATACACCCAATTGCCTTGAGCTTCTGCTGACAACTGATCCAGACAGGCACTCGGTTTCGGTCTCAGCTCCGCTAGGATCGTCCGATCACTGTCTGGTGAAATCCGTGTCGATCCACTCTCCTCCTGATCTCTGCCCTAGGGGCACGAGGAGAGTATGGGGATACGAGTCAGCGGACTGGGATGAGATGCGGCATTTCTTTGCGTCTTTCCCCTGGCAGCAGGTCTGTTTTTCTTCGGGTGACCCCTCGTGTTCTGCTGAGGCTGTTGCGGATGTGATTCGGCAGGGAATGGAATATTTCATTCCGTTCTCCGACCTATCGCTCGATCACAAGACCCGAGCATGGTACAGTTCGGACTGTGCTCGAGCCGAGGCTCTTAAGCAGTCTGCATACCAGGCTTGGGTACTAGCCCGCGATACCAAAGCTGGAGCACAGAGGGTTCGCGCGAAGAAAAAAGCCTTTAACTCAGCTGCCAAGTCCTGCAAACGGGTGCTTCGAAAGGCTCGATTCGACCACGTCAGTCGAATAGGGGCCAAACTCGCCTCCTACCCTCCTGGTAGCAAGCGGTTCTGGTCCCTGTCGAAAGCGGTCGAATCCAACTTCTGCCGACCCACATTGCCACCTCTGCAGAAACCTGATGGGACACTGGCCCACTCCGCGACAGAGAAAGCTAACTTGTTTGCTTCTCTGTTTGCGAGCAATTCACGTCTAGATGCAGGCTCAAAACTTCCACCTACGCTATCTCATTGCAGTTCCTCTATGCAGAGAATTGCTATACATCAAAAAGAGGTACGCCGAGCTCTGCTGAATCTTGACGTGAATAAGGCCAATGGACCAGTCGGTATACCTGCACGTGTACTAAAGCAGTGTGCGCCTGAGTTGTCTCCTGTACTGACACGCCTGTACCGCCTCTCTCTCCAAACAAGAACGGTGCCGAAATCCTGGAAGCTTGCAAACGTGCAGCCAGTACCCAAGAAGGGTAGTCGTGCTGATCCCTGCAATTACCGACCAATCGCCATTACCTCCATGCTCTGTAAAGTCATGGAAAGGGTACTTAACGGAAAACTGCTGGCATACCTCGAAGCAAATGATCTGCTCAGTGACCGTCAATATGGCTTTCGCCGAGGTCGGTCTACTGGGGATCTTTTAGCGTATGTCACGCACTGCTGCGGCGAGGCCATCGAGAGGAACGGTGAAGCGCTTGCTGTTTCACTGGACATCTCGAAGGCCTTTGACAGGGTTTGGCACGCAAGTCTCCTTAGCAAGCTTCCTGCTTACGGCATCCCTGCTGATTTTTGTAGCTGGCTATCTGATTTCTTGAGTGAACGGTCGATCAGAGTAGTTATTGATGGCTGCTCTTCGGACCTCATGGCCATTGACGCCGGTGTTCCTCAGGGGTCTGTTCTCTCCGCAACCCTTTTCCTGCTCCACATTAACGACATGCTGCAACCCAGCATTGTAGGTTATGCAGATGACAGTACGGTTGTTGAGAGATATTTGGCTAGTGCAAGGGACAGCAGGGAGGATATACGTTCACAGAGAGAGGCCATGGTTGAGCGAATGAACTTGACCCTTAGTCTCGTTTCCCAGTGGGGTGATGACAATCTGGTCACGTTCAATGCCTCCAAAACGCAGGCGTGTCTATTTTCCGCTAAAAGGAGTCCATTCGACCTGACTCCTTCTTTCCGGGGTGCATATGTACCTATTACCGACAGCCTGGAACTCCTCGGCATGGAGCTGAGTTCAGTCCTCGGCTTCGGCAGCTTCATTGAGTCTAAAGCACAAACTGCGGCCAGAAAGCTGGGCGTCCTAAATAAGGTGAAGCGATACTTCTCACCTGGACAGCTTCTAACACTTTACAAAGCTCAAGTCCGGTCGTGTATGGAGTATTGCAGCCACCTGTGGGATGGCTCAGCTAAATACCAACTCGCCGCTTTGGACTCAGTGGAGCGCAGAGCCAGGAGGATGATTGGCGACAAGAAGCTAACGGCTAAGCTTCAGACTTTGGCCCATCGGCGGAAAGTCGCCAGCCTGTCGGTATTCTACAGGTTGCACTTCGGGGAGTGTGCCCAAGAGCTACACGAGCTCATTCCACCGTCCCCATTCTACCATCGGACTTTTAGACGCACGGCCGGTTTCCATCCTTACTTGGTAGATATTCCGCCAATTCGCACTAAGCGCTTTGCTTCTACTTTCCTTATGCGCACTGCCAAGGAATGGAATTCCTTGCCGGCGTCTATATTTCCGTGCTCTTATAACCCGGCAACCTTCAAATCAAGAGTGAACAGGCACCTTCTGGGCGAGCTCGCTCCATCGTAGGCCACGTCTACGCCTCGGCTAGTCTGTGGCCATGAGTAAACCCATGCATAATAAAAAAAAAAAAAAAAAAGGTAGCTAAAAGTACATCCGTTCGACCCCAATTTTGGGGTTTGCCATAAGCCGCGCGTGGCGCTGACGCCACCTAGAGACCATATCTGTGCTGATCGTGACAGACGCGTTTTGTCAGAGAGCGAATCTTCTGTACCTAATACTATTATTCATTCTGTGGTTCTACTACAATTTTGCGTTGGAATTTTATGAGTTTCTAAAGATTTTGAACTGTATATGCAATTTTTTCATTATTTATTTAGTATTCATTTATTTATTATTTTAACAATGTCGATTTAATCAGCGTTGTGGCTGAAATTGCAGTAATTGGCGTGATCATACCGAACATACCTATGGCGCCGATCTGTTGCGTAGAGGGCTTGACGGAGGCAGACATGAGCGAGTTGGACGTGCTGGAGATGAGAACCGTGCTGGGGCTGTTGCCGAGCTGGCCGGACTGGCCGAACGCCGCGCCGCCGCCCGCTGCTGCCGCCTGTATACACAAACTCATGTGTCATATTTTTAAACAAGTGAGTTTAATACAAAAGCAGTATTTCTTATTAAAGTACACGTAAACTTCATACATACATATCTCACCATTAAATTGAAAGGAAGAGGGTACGGAGGTGGAGTCGGGTGCGACGTCTACGTCTATGTCTCTATATTAATTTGTAATTTAAGTTGTTGGTTTGACGTAAATAAATGTATTTTCTTTCTTTCTTTCTTTCTTTCAAATTATATTATGAATTTAATCAAACTTACCATGCGGTACTGATTAGGAAGGCTCTGGAACATGTCAGGCGGAGGTTGATAGTTGTATGGTGCTGCGGAGCCGGCGCCGTACGGCGTCCCGGGGAAGCCTCCGAACTGGCCCCGGCTCTGGTCGAGGAAGGCACCGTACAGCCCGCCCTGCTGCGGCAGCTGCTGCGACGAACCCAGCAGTTGCTGCGACGAATTGAACAGTACCGCGGGCGGCGACGGCACTGACAGCCCGCCGTATCCGCCTTGGTATCCCATGTGGTTGTAGTGCTGCGGGGGTGGCGACTGCAGCTGTTGCGTCGGTTTAACCTTGCACACGTTCGGGGGAGCACCCGTTTCCGCATTGCCCTCCTCGAAACCTGCAAACTGCAATTCTTCACTCCCTTCGGCCACCGCAGACATCTCCCATACTTTCTTGACGCTGGCGATTTTTAAATTGAGATCCGCAGCCAACGGCGAAATTGTGTTTGAAGTGCTCATGTGCGTTCCACGCGGCAAGCCTAGCGCAGATTTGGCCGACTTATCTTCAGTCAATTGACCGAGATCCGAATCGAAAGCGAAATCTAATTTCATATCGGACGAATCCTCGGCTTTCTGAGTCGTGTCGAACGACATCGGCAAGCCCAGAGTGCTCTCCCCGTCAGTCACCGGTCTATCTGATATTAATTCTTGAATAGACCGCGGCGGCGGTCTCACGTCTCCATTGAACGAGAGCGCTCGGGCGTCAACTTCCGTAGGCATTTCCTCGCCTTGCGGTTGCGGCTTGGCTGTATTTGCACTAGGTTGATACTTCTGTTTGAGAGCCTCGGCGGGTGGAGCAGTCTTGTAGTTAGTATTTTCGAATATAATAGTTTCCACAGGCGGCGTGGTCCCGTCAAGAACCCCAGTCTTATCAGTGGCGAGGGACGGAGCGACAGCAGGTCCCATTGGCGCCGGCTTGCTCTCGGCGGGAGCGTCGCCTGGCGTGCTACGCTGACTCGGTGGACCAGACTTGTTTTCGATCGACTCGGAGGTTTCTTCAACATTACCCCGCAGAGTTTGCGAAATAGGTTTATCCCAAGCGTTAACTGCGGGCGGCGGAGGGGCCGCACCTGTGTCCGGACCAAATGCGGTCACCAAGCCCATTTGCTGCTTCTGTCTCTGCTTCACAAAACGCGGTGCCAGGTTAGCCTGTCGCGTTCGATCGTACTGCGGCCCGGTCTTACCAGACACGGGGGCGGAACCTCTTGCATTAGATTTATCGTTAGTATTTCTAGTAGTCGATCCATTTCGGCCACCGCCCTGGTTTGAGTGAGATCTAGGCTGTTTGGCAATGTTCTGAGTTTCTTCTTTTACAGTAGGTCCTCTAGTGTCCTTTGAATTTTTCTTATTACGCACCTCCTGGAAACCATCGTCCGCGACCTCATCTTCTTTCTTAGCAACAGTTATCATAGCCTCCGTAATATCACCAGTTTTATTATCTACTAGAGCATCTTTCTTGCCCGGCTGTGTGTTGCGGCCACCGTTGTTTTGGCGGTTTCCGGATGCCTGGTTGCGCCCTTGCCCTTTAAGGGACTGGTTCGACATTCGACCGCCAACGGATCTTCGACGGCCACTGGATCCTCCTCCTTCGGAATGTTCAGACGTCGTTTCCCAATTTTCATCTTCACCACTAAGTGGACCCGGCCCGGTTCCCTTCGGGCGGCGGTCTCGGCCTCTGCCCAGAGACGAGCCGGTGCGAGGCTTGTTGCCAGGTTTCCCCTTGTCGTCCAACAGCGCGTTGTCTTTTACTTCGTCCATATCCTTAACGGCGCGATTTGCCTGACTAAACGGACTTTTGGTATTCGGCGGCCCATAGCCAGTAACCCTTTTAGCGGGCGCCGGCGGCCGCGTGGTACCCTGGAAGCCGCCTCGCCCCCGTCGAGAAGGCTGGCCTCGAGGCGCAAAGGGCTCACGATTTTCTATATTATCCATGGAAGGTGGTTGGTCAACAAGTAGAGGGCGATTAGGATCGTCGATTCTGTCAGGTTTCTTCATGCCCCTGGGGCTGCGCGGTGCGCGGCGCCGCTCCTTCCGCTCGGCATTGGGCGCGCCGTCAGTGGAGCCGTCCGACTCGCTGGCTCGGTTGTTGGAGTGCGAGCTGCGGTGCGAGCGTCGCCCGCGTGACTCTCGCTGTCCCCAGCCTCGGTAGACGCCGCACCCGACTCCACCTCCGTACCCTCTTCCTTTCTTTTCTGAACCGGAGCCACTAGATTTCCTTTCAATAGGTTCTTTATTAGGAATTTTATTAAACGCCTCAGTAAACCTTTCGTGTCTTTTGTCATCAACATTGCGCTTTTGAGAGTCTGTCCCGCTGTGAAGAGATTCTACGGAGTGTGCCTCGTTAGGCTTGGGCACCGTGGGGGCTGCAGGATCGGTGCTCGACTTGGAACAGATTGATTCAGATTCTGAGAGTTCCTTCTCCGACTTTTGCGGTGTAAATATTGGTTTCACGTTCATCGCCATTGGATCAGATGTAGGCGGATTTTGTAAATGCGGGTTGGTTAGAGGTTCCAGTAGATTTTTACTTATAGATACATTCGAAGTTTTAGAAACTTGGACGTCCGTAAAGGACTGAGAATGGCTTAGAGAGGTGACAGGTTGGGTTTGAGGTTGGACATTTGTAAAAGAATTAGATGGTTGATTATGAGAGAAGTTTTGTACCAAAATACCGTGATTCTTATTTTGACCTTGAGCGGAGAATGGAGCCATGTTTGTTTGCATTGCTGTCTGTTGTAGGGGAGGTCCTGCGCTGGGTGGTAGAGACTGACGCTTGAGTTCCTCCTCTTTAAGAAGAGAATCTTTAGGCTTCTGTTCATTCTCACTGGAATGTCCCATTTTGTCAGCGGGAGATTTCGATGAAAAGTGACTGAGATCTTCTTGCGAGGCTTCGGCCCAGGAAGTTTTACCAAAGTCTCTCTCGGATGATTCGCGCTGAGAATTGGACGCAGGCGAATTACGTACATCAGTCGTAGGCGCGTGGGAAGACGAGTCAGATGAAAAAGCTTCCGTTATTCCAATGCTCTTCCGTTCAAATACTTCTGACAGTTTGTCAGCGGCAGAAGGCTTGCTAATTTGTTCCGTGGATCGTTCCACAGATTTCCGATCGGATTCGCTTCTCCTGTCTTTATGATCGCCATAGTCTTTATAGGACTCCTTGGAGTTAGATCTGTCCAATTCACGGCCCACTTTCTCATAATCCTGCATTTCGGATCGCCAGTGTTGCCCAGATCCTTCTTTGCTATCCCTTCTGAACTCATCTTCGCGGTCCGAGTAATCCCTGAAATAAGACAAACGTAAAGATAAACTTTCGGATAAACATAAATATTACCTTATGTATGGAGTGTGAGATTTCTGTAGGAATTGTGTTGATCATAGAAACATTTATTTAGAAAGATTCCAAAAAAGCAAGTACCTGGAATAGGAACGGCGGCCATTGTGCGGCGCATGACGGGGAGCGTTGTAGGACGGTGGCTCCTGGCGGCGCGGCGCCTGCTTGCCGGAGAACGCCCAGCCCTTGTGCTGCTCGTCCTGCTGTCTGTTCTGCTGTTGTTTTAGGAATCGAGGCGGAATATTTTGTTGGAAAGTCTTGGAAAACGCGGGATTGTTCTGATCATGTTGGCGTCCGTAGTCCCTGTCGCGGAAATCCCGGTCGCGATCCCTTTCCCGGTCTCCTCGTTCGCGATCGCCGCGGTCGCGGTCGCCACGGTCGCGGTCACCGCGCTCGCGGTCCCTGTTGTCTGTGCGCTCTCGCTCCCGGTCAAACCGATCGCGATCTGTGCGCTCTCTATTATCGTTGCGGTCTCTGTCGCGGTTGTCCGCTCTCTCCTTCTCGCCATCTTGGCGCTCTCTGTTATCCATGCGACCTCGGTTGTCTCGGTTTTCTCCGCGATCGCGAGTATCCATGCGGTCGCGGTCTCGGTCCCTGTTGTCGAACCGTTCCCTGTTATCCATGCGATCTCTGTCGCGGTTATCGACGCGCTCCTTGTCCCGGGTGTCGCGAATTTCGTTATTAACTTTATCCCTATTGTCTACGCGGTCCCTGTTGTCGGTCCGCTCCCTGTCTCGGTTATCAGTCCTTTCTTTGTCCCTAGCGTCGGGCTCGCGGTCCCTGCTGTCCTTGGCGGGCGGCGGCGGCGCGCCCGAGTCGGACATCTGCCGCCGCTGCTCCTCAGCTTTGCGCTGCCGCGCCCGCGCCACCGCCTGAGCGATCTCGTTGCTTTGCTTCTGGCGCCGCTCCGCCCACAATTGTTCCTCGTCACCCACTTCCTGTATTTTCGAATCTCCTACCCGATCCATGTCAATAGCCGCTCTATTGTGATTGTTTTTGTGATTCCCCTTACCCGCGGAGGGCATCGAGGTTTCTCCGTCAGAAAAGTCCAATTTTTGACTGAAAGAAAACAAAATGATGATTAATTTGTGAAATTCGATCACTATGTACCTAATTATAAATATTATGAAAAGTATCGTAAAGATGAACGAAGTGTCCAGGTAACATTCCTTTGGCGACAGGATCAAAACGTACTCATAATCGATGTCATCATGTTGCGCCCATCCGGCGTCGCGCGAGATGTCGTCGAGCGAGGATATCTGCTCCTCGCGCAGGATGGGGCGCGCAGTGAGCACCTCGACGGCGCGGGGCGTGGCGGGCGGGCGAGGGGCGGGCCGCGGCGCGCCGCCGCCGCCGCCGCGGCTGTCGCGGAGCGCGCCCAGAGACCCCAACCCTAGCCCGCTGCCGCTGCTACCTTTTATCAGCTGCGGCGATAATGGAGAATTTGTACAATCCAACTATCAGACAATAGAAAAATATACACTGTAGTTTGACCATTAGGAGAACGTCACAAACAAATATGTTAGATATACCCACTTATGGCTTGAAAGTAAATACCGTGTCTAGTTTGATTTAACTACCTATTTAACTACTTCAGAAGTAAAATCTTACGTTATCATAAGAACTCATGGGAAGTACATACGAAACATAAAGAACACTTGCAAGTAGTCGAACTTGTATAATTCGCCTTATGAAAGCTGCTTGTTATCATATTTATAATTATTACGGTATTAGGACATTTCCCAAGCAACCTAACTGCGTGGGTACTCCAATAAAATATGGGAATACGTACGAATGAGGGCAGAATGGCACGGTAGTGGGGCGGCTGTGCGGCCGCGTTGGGCGCCGGGGCGGCGGGCGCGGGCGACGCGCCCTCGGGTCTCACGCCGGCGGTGCCACCGCACGTCCAGCTGCCTTCCGCTGCAACACACAGAGGCACTGAGACCACGTTAAACACACAGCAGAGCACGGAACCAGCCTATCGCCAATTAATCGTTTGTTTGGGTTGACATCTGATTTTATTTATTGTATATGAAATTAATCTCATTACTAAATTAAGCTTATGATGAATTTAATCGTTAAACTGGATCTTATAATAAATCGTTAAAGATATTTATTATAAGACAACACTTGGGTTCTGATGCTCTTTTATTGTAAATATACACGAGTACGTGTACACAGCTGCAAAAGATCAGTAACATACAGCGGCCCTGACAAGGCGTTGCGTCGAAAATGAAACTATTCGTTATACCATCATGTGTAAACTTTAGTCAGGAAACAAGGAAAATTACTTTGATGTTGTGATGTGCTATGGAAAGGTCCAGAGATCGAGGTATTTAGTCATTAAGGATTAAACAGGCAAATCGCATAGAAGGAATGTTGGTAACTACGCCCTACAAGCAAAGAGTTCTACTATCCATCTTCTGTCTTCACCGTCAGATCGGCTCGATGGTATCAACAAACCTATATTATAATAGGCTAAAATTTCCTTGCAAAAATTTATTACATGGTTAGTTACAAGTTTGTTCAACCCCTAGTTCAAATAGAATGGAATAAGAGACCCTTTTGTAGGACTCTGGGCGGCTAGAGGACAAGTGTTAGTAAAAAGTACTCACTTTGTGGTCTGAGTTGCGGCTGCGGTGCCGCGTGTTCTGCGGAGCGGTGCGAGGGCTGAGCAGCAGCCTCGAGCGAGGGGAACTCTGTGCGCGAGTACGGAGCCGAGGGCGGCGGCAGCGGCACCCAGCCACCGGGGGCGCCCGCAGCCGCACCGCTGGGAGGCGCCACAGTCTGCAGTACAAAAAGCTTTTTCAATAATTATATTTTTGACACACCCCTTAATCGCTGACTGTACTGTCAACTAATACTCATCGAGGCAATTCTAACAAACCCAAAGTCCAACGTTTGCGTTGTTTTATCACAGAGTTCCTATGGCCACCTCCAGTCTCCTTCATAAGACAGGTAGCCCCTGTCTTTTGTGATTTTGTGTGTAAAATCTTGCAACCTTATATTTTATCATGCAATACCACCGTATTATTATACCATAATATTTCGTTGTTCCCCAACTTACTTAAACGAGTGAAGTTTCAGCTTGATCAAATAATGGAAAATAGGTCTTATTTAACTTGCAAGATTTGATTATATACAGACAGCAGGCGAAACAAAATAAAAGCCAAATTTATCAAGCAGATACGTCTGCGAGCGATACTACAAATTTTATATTAAAGGAAAAATGGAAAACTACGCTTCCGGCACCGGTATTGTATGGACCTACTTTATTACAGGCTCCAAAGAGTCACTGATCTGCGGGGTTCGAACATCTCATGCGGATGACGTCAAACCACTGATAAGACGATTTCAAATTTTGTTACTTGTCTGTGCGATATGCCACACGAAAGTTTAAATACAAACATCACCTGTGTACAAAATTACGTTATTTTTACGTCGTCCGCATGAATGGTACGAGCCCTGCTGATCCGATTGTTGAAAATGTATGTCTGACAGCAGAAGTAGATGGCGCTAAACGGCCATATACACGGTGTAACATGAGGAAACCGAATAATTTTAACCACGCATTTCTGAGGTCAAATAAAGTAAAAAATGTAATAAGTTTAGGTCAATTTCGCCAAAAAAAAATTTATTTTTTCAATTTTTTGAATGTATTTGTACATAAAAAATTAATTTTATTGTCACTTAAAATTGATTTTTACATTTTTTTTTCGTAGAACCTACTTTTTGCAAAGTGTTACTTGTCACTTTTTGACATCTATCAATAAGGATATTTAGACTACGTCCCATAGCAGCAACATCACCATCAAAAAGGCCTTTTACACTATGTAACAATAAAAACTTTTTTTTTTAATTAATAATATCTCTGAAACTAGGCGAATATCAAAAAAGTTTATAGGACATTTTTGTCTCTAAATATGATCAGGAATACGCTGTTAAAATTATTCGGTTTACTCATGTTACACCTTGTATGGTAGCATAATGTCCGGAGTCTTATCGAGCCAATTTAGTTTCAGAGTACGTCATGTCAGTTTTACGGAGTATGGACATCGTAACGTAACACATATTTTAGGATATTGTGGTTACATAGGTACGTTACGTCAGGGGGGCGAAACTGATCCTTTCGGGCATTATCGGCTCCGTTCGGCTCAGCATTGCTCCGAGCAATATTGGGGTTGACTCAACTTGGCGTCCCTTTGCTTGTAAGACCAAAGATAAGATAATAACTTGAATTTTGACAACCCTAAATAGCCTAAAGGGATAGGACCTGTAATGGCAGCATCAATTTAATTTACTACCAATAAGTGGTTAAGTAGTGATTAAGCTTAAAAGTGTAACCTTAACTAGCCCGACGATTAAATTGTTCCTGTCCATTATCGGGTTGTTTGTTTTATCTCCTTCAGTGAACCTTTAAGGTAAGGTATGTATGTAGTACTATTTTATAAACTAAGTTAGTTTATAAAATAGTACTACATACATAAGAAAGGGCATGATTCGTCCTTGAACCGCAGTCAAACTTCGGTCTTCGGTGTTTCTTTTCTGTACGGTAGTACTTTACGGCAGGGCTTTATCATCAGGAGCTATCAGTAGGGAAATTTTCGATGTAATAATGTACGTATATATCCTTCATCACGTGATGAGAATAAGATGTAAATGTATGTATATACTTACATGTTTTGATCGTGATTGTAGGAATTAGTAGATCACGCTCGATATTCATACCATTAGGAATCTTTCAATTGTCACATAACTCGTCCCATAGCCGTCATACGTGTATATCATCATGTGATATTGTTTCTCCTAATTAACGTTTTTCTTGTGAGTCGTGTACCTTTGCTATTTATCAGTGGCGGCGCGTCAAACATATCTATAGGCAAGCCGGGACTAATTTGGCTTACATTTTCCTTTACAACTATGCTCAAACGTCCAAAAACAGGCAAGCCGGTGGGAATCTGCTTTTATGGACGCGCCGCCACTGCTATTTATCGTTTTACGCGTATAAGTTTATGTGCCTAACTGCCGAAGTCTTAACTCCCAGAGGTTGATATTTGCTAGAACCCTCCATTTGAAACTCATTCACGAATTGATAATTTACGAAGACGACATTTACAATGTTACTCTCTCTCCCTCTCTTACAAAAGTAGACAAAAAGTGTCAAAAACTAATAATTAAATTATAAACACAATATTAATTACTTAAAACCTCTCCAATCATTAGTAGCCATACCACGAGTTGGCATTTGAGATTGACGTTAGTGTCTGTGTGAACTCGATCGCATGCCGCCTCTATCGCATCAATCCATGGTTGTAACCGTGTAGGTATAACATTGACATTGTATACAACTATATGAAAAAGCGTATTTAATAATCATAAATCTTTCGTACAACCAGTGAAAAGAACAAAGAAAAAAAAATTCAGTATTGTCCTTTCTTGGGTTGATAACAAGTACTATGATAAATAATAAGATGGGTCAGTCAACTTTTTCTTGATAGGTAACTATTACTTGTTGCACTTGTTGAGTTTCCTACGTCAAATTTAAAAAGCAACGATTTTATGTGATTTTAACCGTCCCAAATGAGATCCTTGACATAATCGAAATGGAACCCGTATGTCAGTTATATTATAAGCCAATCCCATCCTGAGCCGTGGGGCATCTATTAATCGTAATATTAATAGCATGTGATACATTATATGAAAAAAAAAAGAGTGTACACATTAGTACACAGCAGTAGTAGGTAGATATTACAAACTATGTTTTGTTTAGCGCCTAAAGATTTCGTTTTGATGCGGACTATTCGGCAAAATAAAGCATTGTAAGCAAAAATTAGAGGTATCGCCGTCGATATACTTGATTCTTTTTTAGCAATGGGAACTCGTATTAAAAAGATTCAAAGTGTCCACGGCTCTTTTAGCAAAGTAGGGTTGAACAGTAACATTCAAGAAACATGTCACCAAAATTATTTGGAAAATTAGTGACAATTTATTGTTGACACAGCTGTTGGGGTCAGAACATGACTTTTAATTTACCTAATGAAATAAAATACGACAATTTTAAAAGCACCTATATACTGAAAACATAATTATGCTTGACGAAAGTATAATATTAAAAAAAGGCAAAGCAAAAAATAAGTAACAGTTGTGAGTAATAGTAAACAATGAATAGAAACATAAAAATACATTGTAGTATTTACGGTTAAAAGTGAACGACCTGGACAATGACTTGAGGACGATGTGTTACATTACATTCAAAGACAAAGTACCTAAATATGTATCTTTTACTATTTATATTTGTTTTTAGAATATAAAAATATATTTCAATAAAATTTTCGTGACTGGAAAGTATTAAGCGTGTATACTGTAGTGTTGCACAATAGCAGGTGCTATCACATACAGAAATACCAAAAGCAACTCTTTTTCGATAAATAAAATAAAGTAAAATCTTTTTGAAGTTTTCGCCCGCGATATACACCGTGTTTGTCCAACCCCAGCGAAGTGCATATCCGCGACCGGCGCGGCGCTGCATCGACCTGCACTAGCTGCGCACTAACATTCCAATACATGTCGGTATTACCGACCAACAACGCACATAGATAGCGAAGTCAAGTGAAAGTAATAGCAATAGTCAACAACCATGCGCTCTAATATAACACCAACAAAATAATAACATCAAGTAAAACAGGGACTGATGAATGTAGGTTAGGTCAGTTGTTCATCGTAGCTCACACGGCGGGACATTCAGAAACGAATTAAAATCTACCTAGTTACGATGACCACTCCTGTAGATTGTGGGCGGGCATCGAAAAACGTGGGGAAAGCTGACAATAGCTACCAAGATACTTTGTTAGAAAATAAGATATGAGACTCAAACAGAAAAGATAGTCACGATCGATAATTTGGTGCATGCGCATAGCGGCGTCTCCGAGAGAGCGTGCGCGCCATCTCGGATGCACATTGGCTCATTCAAATGAAATCAACACTCGCGCGCTAAAACAATAATAAAAACTTTCGCAAAGCTGGAAACTTAATGAAATTCACAACGCCTCAAGTAGTCCACAACATGTTCTCTTAAATATCGGGCTGTTATATTTTAGCTTTAAAACATTTATCATATTCTTGAATATTATTATATTCAGAAATTTCATACATTGTGGGAGGTTAATGCATTAAAATTACCTATTAATTTACTATTTAGAAACTTAAATGAAGAATATTCAAAATTAAAATGTAATTTAGTAGACAGCAGATGGTAAGTAGTGATTTGGCGGGCGTTGGGCGCAGGCGGCAAGGTTGCGGTGTGATCGGCTGCAATTACCCAACCGCCCGTAATCAACCAGTTCCCGGTAACTAGGCAACTCTAGGGAGTTTACTCTTTATTTTATACCATTTTGTTCTTATGGCATTTATCAAACTCGTGTGACTTATTTCCAGAGATTTTAATTGTATAATATAAATAATGTGTAGATATCGGTCGTAAAGTAATATACCAAAATGTCCAATATCACAGATAAGGCTATTATAATAATAACGACATGACATATATGTATAACGAGTAAAAAAATCGCATTGCATGAAAATCTTCAAATAGTATATATGTCGGCGGCCGATCGTAACATTAGGCAGTATCGTAAGAAGGGCAAACTGCCCAGAAACAGGAGCCCCGGTCGACTCAGAGAATGAGTTAAAGATTTTCACATTTCACGATATGCCTGATCTTACGATCGGCCGCCACATATACATTTTTTTTATTAAAGAGAATTAAAAATATTCACAAACAAAAATTATGTGAGAAAGTCTATGGTAAGCTATACATTTTCTGTTCGCAGTCCTAACGTTAGAATGTCTTAAATAAATACCTACGGGATATTAAAAAATTGTATTGTACATGCATGTCAAACTTACACCTTATTAGAAGGTATATAGTATCAAAATACTTTCTTACAGACGAATTATATATAAAATATATATTAACATCAATAAATTGCTCTGATCATTAGATTAAGATTAATTACTATTCATAAGAGCTTGTTGCGAGGCCTACATAAATAAAGAAAAAAAAAATAATAAAGTATACTTTGAGTTTGAAATCTTAAAATATAAATCCTCGACATTCACTGTACATTGTATCATGGCTTTGACCTACAGAGGTACCTACTGATTTAGCAGTCTATAGATTATGTTTATCTAACAAAGCTTAAACAAGGCTACTATATATAGCTTTCCCCACGCATTTACGTAAGTGCCCAACTGACCAGTTAATGGTTAATGGTGAAATATCATGACATGAGGATGACATAAAGATGGATAAAATTATGGCTTGCTGTTATTCTCTTCGGAACTGTCAGTCAGTAAACATAGGATGGTTGCCATCATCTATCGTGTCATGCGTAACTCTCGCTCTAACATACTTCGGCCTGGTGACGGCCACTTAGGCTTACAAGAGACGACAGTAACACGGTTCGCTAGAAAGCGAACCCCTTATTCATAAACGCGTTACAAACCTCAATTGGCTAATAATCGTTAGTCCTTATCTGTCCTTTTGAATTATGTATTTATAAGAAAGGGATAAAACATAATTTAACTAAATCAGTTCCGTAAAATTTGTATGCATAGGGGGTAAGTAGATGGCACAGAATAGAATGGCTTATAAGTTCAACTTAATGGAAGAGGTACGAACGGCAGTGCTGTTTCGAGCTGATTATATTTGTGCAGTTTGCAAGCGTCAGTGTCCCACGGTCCGCGCTGCCCCGGTATCAAATTAGTCGCCGAGAGTGCAATGTGACACTGCGTTTCATAGATAGTTTTTAGGGTTCCGTACCCAAAGGGTAAAACGGAACCCTATTACTAAGACTTCGCTGTCCGTCCGTCCGTCTGTCACCAGGCTGTATCTCACGAACCGTGATAGACAGGTGAAATTTTCACAGATGATGTATTTCTGTTTCCGCTATAACAACAAATACTAAAAACAGAATAAAATGAAGATTTAAATGGGGCTCCCATACAACAAACATGATTTTTGACCAAAGTTAAGCAACGTCGGGAGTGGTCAGTACTTGGATGGGTGACCGTTTTTCTTTGTTTTTTTTTTGCATTATGGTACGGAACCCTTCGTGCGCGAGTCCGACTCGCACTTGCCCGGTTTATTTACACAGACATCCCGTTATGAAGCGCTTACGATGAGCGCGAGGTCACCACAAATAGTTGCAAATTCCGTTTTAATAGGGAATATTACTGCAATGTTCTGCCGCCAGAGTGCAGCACTACCGACTCAGTAAATTCATAGACTAACTAATACATACGTACTGTGCCTTAAACTGTTATGACATTGATGCATCAAGGCGGTTTGTTAACAAGGGCCTACCGGTAAACGCGAAAATCGAAATTTAGTTATCTGCCTCTTTATCGCTCGAATATGCAAGTGATAGAGAGATTAGATAACAAAATTTCGATTTTTTTGTTTCGCGGTAGGCCATGTGATTGACGTGACGTGTGACGTGTCAATGTGGTTTGTTTACTGTATATGCCACAAAGGTGCCACCCCCGCAGAGCTTTGCCTAATATTCCCTATTAAGGAGGAAGAAAGCTCATTTTATTTTAGGATTTGGGAAAGCAAGATTTTCCGACCTTTCTAAAAACTGAAATTCCCAGAACAGTAGATGTAGCTTAATATTATCTCTCTCTCTTTGAGCAGTGGAATATTATCTCTCTCTACTATGAATTACGTTGGTATAGTCATTTTCGTCAAGGAGTTAGACAAAAGTGCATTATGGTTATATTACCAATGTCCCTTGATAAACTCATGTCAATAAGTACGTTCTAAAAACTCTACGCGTAGTTATCTTAAGAATTTTATTTTTTTGTTTTAAGCCCTATTTAGACGATGCAAAAACTCGCATACGAGTTTCATTACATTGCTGTTTTTGATCGGTCGGTAGAATTGGACGTAACTTGTTGGGTGTTGGTACTGTTGTACGCAATGTAATTAAAATCGCAGGCGAGTTCGCGCGCCGTCTAATTCAGCCCTTAAAATTCTCTTTGGATAGGTGAGCCAAAATAGTAAGTTGTTTTAATATTATTATTAATTATTGCTGCTCACAAAACAGCATGTCGATGACGTAAGGTTTCCATTCATAACACCTGAATTTATAAACTAACCCTACCACTGTATATGCTATTCATTAATTCGGTTACAACAGAGTTACAACAACAATATTAGGAATATGGGATATCCCAAAAACGAAACCAAAACTAGGTAAGAAACATTATTTAAAAATTCCCTGTGGATGACCTTTGAAGTTTACAGCCATAACCTAAACTGGCTCTTAGTGTCAGTGTACAGTCTACTAAGGGGTAAAGCACCGGTGCAACCTCAGTATGGATGGCGCACACATCTGCCAATCAGGAATAAATATCGCGTGGAACACCACATTTGCACCAAGTCAGGAAAGAGCCTCAGTACATATGCAATATTTTTGGGAAATCCTAGTAGTAAAATAAATTTCTTACCGTAGTCTGAGTAGTGCATGTTGCTGGTGCAGGTGCAGTAGTGGCAGCAGTAGAGACAGCGCTGAAAACAAAGCTTGCATTTAAAGTCACCCTTAATGAAATACCCTAGACCAGGGGTCTCCAAACCCCTTCCCGCGGGCCAAATCCGGCCCGCGACGCGTTCCACACCGGCCCGCCGAAACCCAAAGCGTCCGGCCCTCGGGAGCCAGGCTCCAGGGGTTCAGCCCTAACAGCAGCAACCAGATACACCCCCAGCCCGAAGGTGGCCCGTGCGAAAGTTTCTGAGGCGCAATATGGCCCTCAGGTGAAAAAGTTTGGAGACCCCTGCCCTAGACTATTGAATGTTAATAATTATAATCAAACAGTACTAGGCTATTGAGTGAGAGTAATGGAAACAGTCCCAGACCTAATAAAGTAATAGATATACTTACTTAGTATTGGGATCTTGTCCAGTTTCAGTTTTCAAAGAAGGCAAGTTGGCAGGTGGACGCCGGGCTGAGGGTACTTTTCCGAGACTTTGCATTCCATGTTTACGGCTTAGTTGAGATTTCACAGATGACGGTTCAGAGCTCTCGTTCTAAAAAGATTAAAAATATTGATATATAGTATATAATTCAGTGACAACATGAATTATGATATACAATTTAGTGCTGCTATGTTTTACTAGGCTATTCTTCAGCATTATCCTTTTTTCATAAACAATCCACTTAGTAAATATAAATTTGTAGTGGCAGGAATTAAATAATATATGAAAATATAAAAAAGGTACAAGCCAGATTAAAAGTTATTGCCGGAGGACATTTGCAATATCAGTTATAGTCAATCTGTAATATTATATGAAGAACTTTATTTTTTACCAAATGTTTCAGATTTTGTACTTCTGCAGACCAAAGATACTCAGTATAAGGTAATTACACTTACAAATCACTGATAATTTCCCCAGTAAATTATTATTTCAAGTTTCTATGACACCTAGTTTCAATATAACTTCCAGCAACTACCACTAACAAACTGAAGGTCGATTTATTCAGTTTAGAATGATTTTGTTCCTCTCTATTGCACAATTTGTATTGAAAGTAGGAAATGGCCTCTAAATCTGACACAATGGCAACTGGGCAGTCATCTCTTCATAGTGTATAATACTGAAGAAACTTGAACAATTGATGCTTATATGCTGTTTTTTAACTATAAAGTGCTATGCCACATATTGTATTGCAAGAAACAAATGAACTGTCCATACTATTTGCTATGAATAGTTAGTTCATACAAAATACAGACTATAGTCTTTGATTTCTTAGTAAATACAAACTAGTCAGTTTAGAAAATCTATAAATTTAAACTGTAAACTAATGAATATTAAACATCATTGTATATTAGAATGGGCAGCAACAAGCTTACATTTTGTTGAGCAATGTACTGTATCAATTCTATGAGTAACAATGAGAACAGTAGTTCCTTGCTTACACATTTAAAGTAAACATAACCATATGAAAGCTGCACCTGGTAAATCAAAATCAGCATTAAGAAGACTTCTTCTTAAGTCTTAAGGAGCCCATTGATTACCAGTTCGGTGGAAGATATCAGCCTGTCAGTTAAGCGCAAAATTTGACAGCTCTGAACAGCTGACAGGCTGATATCGTCCGGCGAATTGGTAATCTGTGGGCTCCTTAAGACTTAAGAAGCTTTGACCCCTTTAGTCAAAATTCTGTATTCAATGAAAAGTTAATCACATACCTTTAAAGGGATCACTGACCTATGATTTAATTCAGTTTGTCAGGTAATTCTGTGATGGTTGGTATGTGTAGATCTAGTTTAAGCAATTAATTGTTAATTTTAGACAATAACATGAATCACACACAGCTAAATCTTAAAACACCATGTAGCCAACCATAATTAGTCATCACCTACTCATTACAAAAAACTAGCAGAGTTACCCAGTAGATTAGTTACTATGCAATAAAAACTAGTATTAACTTACTTTGTTGGTACAGTACAAGCTATTGATGTCCAACTTCTGATACTTTTGCTTGCCGGACGTCGGCTTGCTCTGCGCCGAAGTGCCTCCGCCGCCCGGCGTCGAGAGTGCAGACATGCTGCGATATACACACCATCAGGAGGTCACCCTCGCAACTGACCACCAACTGCAACCAACGCAACTCACCACTTTACACCAAATTACTTCATCACTCGAATAACAGTAAACCAAATTCCGCTAATCCACAATCGTAAAGATACAATTCTATCAAACTACAAGTTATTATAGTCAGCCATTTGTCTATAGTTGCACTACGTTATAACGATTTACTCTAACAAAGTAGACACCGTATCAAAGAAGCCACAGATCACAGGAACAGAAATCACTTTCACAGCACTGATAGGACAATAAATTGGAGCCCTGCCCTTCGAGGTCTTTATTGACGTGTTACATCCGTACAACGAATGCTGGATCGATCACTTTTAGTTTTTATTACATTAAATTCTATACACAATATTGCCAATAAGTTGAGAAATAATCTCCATTGCGGATATGAAGAATCTAGCTCGTAATAACGGTACTAGACAAGACTGAAGCAGAAGAACGGTAAATAACAAACTAATTTCAAAAATTTCATGTTACAACAAAAGCAAAATAGAAATGTACCTTGGTCCGTTATACCTGATATCACAATATTAATAATATCTAAGCTCGATTGCTAATGTCTTATAGGAGATTACTTTGGATTTTTAATATAATCTACCCTACCGAAACTTATATCACTTTATTTTTAAGATGGCGTCTCTAAAAGACGATCTCCTTTCAATCAATAGAGTGACGTCACAAAGACGCAGCGAAGCGAACTCTGGCGGAAAGATTGTCAACTAAGTTTTTTTTTTATTCATTTGGATACTAGGCCGGCTCAATCATTGAAACGGAATGAAACACTCGTTTTGACCTTTACAGGCTTGAAGAACTAAATTTAAAATGTCGTTTCACATAAAAAGTAACGTAATTATGTATTTTTTTATACTAATTAATTTTTATTATTTGAAATTTTGAGATTTTCACTAATCCGTTATAAAGCTACGTAGGCCAAAACAATGGGATCCGGTATTCGTCTAGAGTTGCCAGCACCCAAATATAATTTTCTGAAAATATGTTTACGAGAAACGTATACACGACTGAAATTGCTTTCATTAAACCAAGTTCACACGTTTAGCCTCCTCCACACTCGTGCGCGAATCGCGGCGCGAAGCCGCGAACGTAAGTGTGGCGTCGATTTTCGCAGACAGCGAAATCGACTCCACACTCGCGTTCGCGGCTTCGCCCGCGATTCACGCGCATAGTCTTTAGGGGGCTTTTGAATAGAATATTCTTTGGAATAGAGTCTGATAGAGTCTGGCTAGCCAAAAATTGTTGAGATATTTCGTTGTTGTATCACCAATTGTCTATGATTAAAAAAAAAAGCTAAAAGTCAGTTGTCAATTTGTGTCATTCATTCAAATTGTTTGCGGTTAATAAGGGGTTTATTTTAAATAATCAGGGTTGGGCAGTATTTCAATTACATGTATTTGAAATAAGTATTTGAAATACATTATAGTATTTTGTATTTGTATTTCAAATACTACCTGGAAAAGTATTTTGTATTTGGTATTTCAAATACTGCACTCACATGTATTTTGTATTTTGTATTTCAAATACTTCAAGCTTCAAAATACATTTCTACAAAATACATTTTATTAAATTCTATGATCCTAAAATGGGACGTTTTTTTTTAAATATAATGTACGACTTGTACGAGGGCAAATAGGTACAATGCGCGAGTTATTCTGCGCGGAACTTTTCGTCAACCGCCAGGGGACAAGACGGAAAAACGTTACGGCGCGTTACATGGGGGGGGAGGGGGGTCAAAAATGTCCAAAAAGTCCAAAAATTGCGTTACGTAATACTTGAACGCTCCCATAGGCAAATAATATATTTCATTTTTAATTTACTATTTGCAGCAAAAATGTGACGTCATGGAAAGGGCCACTAGGAAAACGGGGTATAGGAAAACCTGTGACTAGATGGGAAGACGAAATAAAAAATATCGCTGGTCAAAACTGGATGCAAATAGCTCAAGATAGAGATGAGTGGAAAACTCTGGAGGAGGCCTTCACCTGCGAAGACGGGGTTCTTGCTAAATATTAACTTTAAAAACTATTCTAAAATGTCAAATTGCAAGAAATAAAAGGCTATTTTATTTTATTTATTTATTTGCAGCAATGTAGGTTTATATTCAAATTTCGTCAAGTGGATGAAAACTAGAGCTGGACAAAAACAAGCGCAATGACCCTATACGGTTTTAGGAAAGGATATTCGTTAAAAAACTAAATGATTAAACAAAAAAAATGAAAAGTATTTTGTATTTGAAATACATTATTTTAAACACTGTAATTTGTATTTTGTATTTCAAATACCAGTCACCAAAGTAGTTTGTATTTGGTATTTCAAATACTTTTAAAAATGTATTTCGTAATTTGTATTTGAAATACGTGGAAGCCAGTATTTTGCCCAACCCTGTAAATAATATTAATAATTTCTGTACTGAGTGAGGTTCGCAAACTATTATTTAAGGTCGTAAATAATTACGACAATGTGTGAAGTCGACATGTAGCGTTGTATAACGAAAAACTGCAATGTTTACAACTCCTAACCAAATGTAAACAAATTAGGAGGTTGGTGCTCTATAAATATTTTGATACTTTAACATTAAGTTCTAACATTTGCCTATTACTTTGATTAAGTACGTGAATTTATTAATGCCTGAATCATAGAGTTATATATTTGACAGAGGGAATGTCACTGAAGACAAACTGTGACACTGCAATGGCGGACGGTTTGAAGGTGTGCGTGTAGACGAGTGATACCATGTAACACAAATTCTCCCCTAATGGGGAAACAAATATTTTCATTATCGTCTTTGTTTTTAAATATTAAAAAATAGGTCAGTTTTACGTTAGACAAAAAAAAAAGTGTGTACCTAACTGATTTTATAGGTCTTGAAAATGCGCATTGTTGCACAATTACTTTGTGCAAATATTATTACCTAATGATATTTAACTTGTAACATATCTGGATTTAAACAAAAAATAAATATAAGGTAAATGTACTAGTGCTCGACATGTTAATGCCCGCATCGAGCACCATGAGTATGTTTACCTTACATAACAAATAAACTTTAACTATCAAACATAATTCATGTAAACGTCCTTAATCTCCTTATTATCGGGAAATTACCATACCGACCTAGTTTGAAGTGCAAAATCAATAATTTAGCTATTTACCTAAATATCCTAAATGATCTCTTATATACCTACATAATCTTATATACCTGCTTTAATAAGAAGGGCATCAATTACCCTACTTTCGGGAAATTACCCTATTCAACTTACTGGTCACACCCCTGTTTCGCATTTATAAACAATGAAATATGGAGATTTTATGTACTATACCTTGATAATTGGTCAAATTAGCTATGAAAAGTTATTCCGTCACTTTTTTTCTTTCGATCGGTACAATTCTTGCAGGATTTAACTACGCATGCCGGCATATTTTACATTTTTCTTGGACAAATTTACTTCACTGACGTTTCGATCCGTCTGACGGCAGATTGGTGGATGAGGGCATTGAGATAACTGTCAATGTGTGTGTGTCACGCGTAAATACTAGGAAATTGGTGGATGATGGAATCACAGTTTTTGTCTTAGCAAAACTACGTCCGTAGTATTCTAGGTCCATGGCCTGAATCTCATAAATAGGACAAGGGTATAAAGAAACGGATAAACTGAAAGTTCTGAAAAATATCTATAAAATCTAATTATTGGAACGTAAACATACGTGTTTGTCGTTGACTGTACATACTTTAAATAGTGGTAGAAATTATGTGACCTGACTTTGAGTGCACGTAAACGTTTATTTAACTTATTTCCTTAGGTACCTTACTTGTGCACAGAATATCAAAAATATTGTCTAGTATCAAAACTATAATTCCTACTACACAAAGTGTGACCAGCCTAAGATATTTTGAATTTCCCGCCAAAAATTTAGATAAAATTTCAGTAGCCAGACTCTAGAGTCCAATCTTAGCCTGTCCAGAAGGATGACGTAAAAAATAAAAAAAGTACTTAAGTGGAATGTAACATACATACAATGTAACATACCGGCTACACACGTAACGATAAATCGTAGCGATAAAACTGTGCAGTCCGAACGGCGCAGTTTTATCTGCCGTGTGTATGACAAATCGTTGTCGATTATCGTAACGATTTGTAGAAGATGCCTTTAAAGTATTAAATGTCATACAGTCACTAAGGACAATCCTTGGTGCTATGCGAACCAGTCCAGCGAATGCCATGCAAGTGGAGTGTGTTGACCCACCTGCGCATTTGAGACGTCAATTTTTATCCGATAGATTCATTTTTAGGACTATGCAATTTTCGGTACATCCTCTTATCACAAAATTTTATCAACTCTTTATGATCATAATTATGCAGTCGTCTCCATATTGGCGTAATAGAACGCCTCCTTGTATAATTAATAGCTACCTTAAATTTTTGTCTCTATCTTCTCCTACTGTTAGACATATTAACCTTCCTATACAGTGAGTAAATCTAATACGGGCGAATCTCTTAACGGTGGTTAATATAGGACAAAGTAAAGGTAATTAGATAACATTTACTTAAAGTTGCAACAATAATTTTGTCTATACAAAATAATTCAGCCCGCAATGTAATGCAAACACACTCACGTTAAACGCTCGTTGACAGTTACTTTCAAAAACTCCTATTGCGTATGTCAAGCGTATGTAATGTCATTAACTGTCATGAGTGGGTAAATAATAAATAAGTATGATGTTTTTTATCGGACGAAATTACTACCTAGTTTAAAATCAAATTACATGAAAAAATCTTATTAAAGCAATAATTTATTTTAATAACGACCCATTGAAATTACAACTGAAATGTACTGAAGTTGCTGAAATACTTACCTAAAGAAAACCAACTAAAAAAGAAAACTAAAAAACACAATTTACAACAATACAAATTCTGAGAAACCAGAGTTTAGTTTTGCCCCCTCCACCCTTCCAGTTACGGGCAATCCTTCGCGAGCTCGCTGTATCGCGTTTACAATTACTCGAGCGTTTCTTGGTACAACCCGATGAGGGAATCGCTCTCTGTACACAGCTAGCGCTCGATGACCATTTTGTAGTGTTTCACCGTAAATTAAAATCATGTCCATTAATTCAGGAGCAGTAAAAGTTGTTAAACGAGGCATTTTTGTAACATACGATTACTTTTGAATCGAACGACTGACATTGTCAAATCAGAGTTGGAATAAAATAAGAAACTTGCAATTCCACCAAAGAGTTTGCCACGTTTTCACACAATGTACCAACCAAGTTGTGTGGTGTTTAGACGGTTTAGTTAATTCTCGAAATAATTTTGGTAATAACTGTACAACTATTAGGCGGGCCGTATGCTTATTTTCCGCCATCATGGTATAAAAAAACAGGCAAATTAAATACGACATGAATACACAATAATCACTTATGATATGAGATAGAGTCTGTGCGGAAAGAGAAGAGTCGTGGGATTTGAGGGCGCGCCAGTGCTATTTTATGGTTTTTGCTATGCTGACAACACTGGTCACGTGATTATAGTACGACACTAAAGGTCATGATACTTGAATCCCTTTTGTTCCGGTTTTTTACCACGGCTTACTAAACGGAGCCTGATGGTGGTGTCGGCTCGTCAACTCAATCCTCTGATTTAGCGCAGGCACTAGTTTTCTTTTTAAAACACACTTGTTTTTATGTCTCAGATAAGTACTAAAAAGTGACTGCGATTGACAAAACTGCTAAAACTAGTTAAGAATCTGCCCAATACAACTGTAATTTTAGTACCAAACAAGATAGAGTCTCATTTATGTACTGCCTAATCTGTGCAGTCCAACAGTTATTAAAACCGGGTAGATCGGGTAGAAATTGGGCAATAGAACTGTAATTTTATCTGGGATATATTTCACCCATTGTAAACTTGACTTGTAATGTATGTGTACTTTATTAATAATAAATATGAATATGAATAAAAATAGTGCATAAGAAGGTAGGCCTTATTGGGATATGTCCGGTTCTCTCATCTCACGATATTTTACTTCGCCGAAAAGTCACTGCTAAATATGAAATATAACTTCGTAACTAACAGAACCTACAAATAAAGAAATATTTTATTAGAAAAAGTTTCATTCTTTGTAATCGAAGTCTGAATTAAAATATTCAATGTCACTTATGTTTGAGCTAGCTTCAAAACAACCAGGGACACTCATAGAACTATCTTCATCTCAACTGGATGTGCTTGAATCCGGCACGTAGATTACGAATTCTTGCATATCACCTACTTAGCGGTCTTTTATTCGAGATACCGTAGGTACTTTTACACAATTCAGAAAAAGAAATTCCATATAAATATGCATAAAATGGCAAGTATCAAGACTATTTGTCAGTTATTTTAAAGATCATGAATGACCTGCATATTTATGAAAATTAATATATTTTGATATATTCATTCAACTTACCGATTATGTACCGGAGACAAGTCACTTAGGGGGCTTATTAAATAGGTAATTATTTAATATTAAATACAACATCAATACCCGTGAATAGCGGAAACACGTTCCGCGACTTTTTGTAAGTCGATAGTCGGCTTTTAGCCGTTTTCTTCCCGCTGAAAAAACCGAACAATGTTAAATATAATTTTTCTTGTGGTTTCATGTACGGTTTCATCGTGTTTTGAAAATATTTTATACATAAAACTTGCGGTTTTTGTTAATAAAAATATACAATGACAGAAGTTTGTTTACTTTTTACAAGACAGGTGTCAAAGGTTTGATTGCCATATAAAATTTAAAATGTTAGTTCCCGTTTCTGCCACGACTCTTCTCTTTCCGCACAGACTCTACTGATATTAGATGAATTTTCAAAAAGGGTATGCTATCAAAGGTGCTCAGATTAGAAATAATCACGTCAAGTGCTGTCATCGTGACTGATTAAAATGAAGTCAGTTTCTTGTTGATAAACATGATAAATAAATAAGATTTAATATCTTTTAACACGCCTAGTAGTACTTTTATCTACCAAAATAACTACAAAACATTAAAAGCAGTGTAGTGCTAACATGTATTGTGAATGTTCCTCCAGTGGCCTATTTTATAAAGCTACAAGTTACAATTTACAAGCGGAAGTCTCTTTCTGACCCTATGTGTTAGAAAGAGACTTCCGCTTGTAAATTGTAACTTGTAGCTTTATAAAATTGGGCCCAGATAGGTAAGTTTGTAAATGCTATTGTTGTATTGCTAATGAACATTTGACATTTCGGTACCGCAACCATGTTTACAGTACATTGCTGCAGAGAAATTTAAAAAAAATTAATTATGGGGTCGTAATGAACTGCAACTCAAAAAAACCTTTTACTTCATGATTACACTAATGAATACTATGTCCGATTTAATTTATCGCCCGTATTAGATTTACTCACTGTATACGAGAAAGATTTTGACTCTTTGATTATTTCTCCGCAAGTATTTCTAGAATCCAATATTTCTAAGGATAAAATAAGTGCTCAACCGTAATTTAACAACTTAGTGGGCGAAAATTGGTCTGGTTGGCATCACATATACACAGATGCATCAAAACTTTCTACGAATAGTTGTGTAGGGGTTGGTTTATTTCATCACCAGTATAATGTTGTACAAAAAATTAAACTCCCTCCGGAATCTTCGGTATTTATTGGAGAACTATTTGGTATTTATAAAGCTGTTGAGTATGTTTGCATGTTCAATTTAAATAAATGTGTAATTTTTCCCGATTCTAAAAGTGGTCTCCAAATTCTTTTAAAATCACCTTTCAAAATAACAAACAGTTACCCTTTGTTATATGAAATCCGAGACATCTTGTTAAAATGCGAAAAGAAAGGGCTTACTATAAATTTTGTATGGGTGCCAAGTCATTGTGGAATTTCCGGAAATGAGAAAGCTGATCGTCTGGCCGTAGATGCTGTTGCTTCTGGTGATATCTTTCCATATAAAAATTATTGTCATGATCTTCTGTTACTCCCCAAAAGATATCTCAGGTTAGCCTGGGAGTTCTTTTGGTTTTGGAGCAGCCTGGAATCTGGAAATTATTATCTTAAGATTCAAAATGATATAAAGCCGTGGTTTTACAATAAAAACTTGAATAGACGCGAAATATCATGCTTAACACGCATGAGACTGGGCCATACAAGTGCTCCTTCTGATCTTGCTAGATTTAAATTTATTGATGATCCTAAATGTGACTGTGGTGCTGAGGTGGCTGACATTAACCATATATTCTTTTCTTGTCCCTTATACGATCGCACTGTTTTCATGGAAACTTTACAATCTAAACATATTCCCTTTCCAACTGACATCCCTTCCTTGCTTATTAATCATGATTTATATAACATCATAGCATGCTTCATCTTTCATAATAATATAAAAGTATAGTCTTTATAATATCAAGTATATGTATCACGTTGTATTCTTATACCTGACCTGACCACTTTTTCCAAATTCCGTTCCTTTATTCCTTTCCGCGTTTAATTTCCTACCCTTTTACTTGACGTTGGCTACGGGCAACACCGCCCTCAAATCCATACAAAGAAAAAAAAATCTTGTCAGTAGAAAAAGGCGCGAAATTCAAATTTTCTATGAGCAAAGAATTATATGACAAAGAACAACTCTCAATCTTCAAAAGTGTGACCAAAAATGAAATGTAAGTGTGTGCGTAAATTGTCTATGTGAGATCAAAAATAGTGATGTCATGTTACAACATATTAATAATCTGTCGATGTTTGATTGCTTTATCGACTACTTTTTCAAATGTGTTATTTTAAACACTAAAATTCTATGACATTATGACGTATAAATAACACTTGCACTGCGTTTGCCATAACAATCGTTGCAGACTTATCTTAATGTAACTCTTACTGTGTTGGAAAGTGAAGTTATCATGACACGCTAAACATGAACACCTTCAAAAAAGTATAACAATCGTTATTATTTGAAGTCGGTTATAAAAGATAATATCCTAATGATGTCTTGTGAAGAAATAATTACATAGCTATTAATATACCGACAAGTTATCGATACTGTCATATGAACATTTTGTCAAGCCCTAGCGTAAACTAACAGTTTATGTTTTTACACAAAATATTCTAAATTATTGACTAATATGATAAAATATTAGCACGGAACGGAAGAAAAACTTATAATGAACTGTATAAACCGGCTTCTTACACTTTTTACGCTGTTAATTTGACAAAAAATCGCTATGAAAATTTCGCTCGGAATATCATAAATCCTCTGAAATTAGTATTTGCTTGGATTATTTGGCCCTGTGACACTGCAATCCGGCACACTACAAGACACCATAATTTCACTGAATTACTTTATTTAATACTTTTCGTCCTAATCCGTGTATATTTTTCAATTTGAAAATTACCGTGATACGCTCTTGGCCGTCCGCGGCCGTCGTCAAACTCAAGTGGTTACGTTTTCTCATTGGTAGTCTGACTCTTTCGCACTTATGGGATGTTCATATACGTGATGGCTTCCCTTTCGCACACTTAAGCTGTCTGTCAAGCGCAAGCGAATCCTAGGTCTATGTCTATGAGACAATATCCCTTCGCGCCTACTTTTTTCAAATTTGCCGCCTTTTTCTACTGACAAGATCTGCTTGACCAACTTTATATTAACAACTATACTTGGTCAAGCAGATCTTGTCAGTAGAAAAAGGCGGCAAATTTGAAAAATGTAAGCTTGAAGGGATATCGTCCCATAGAAAATTTGAATTTCGCGCCTTTTTTTACTGACAAGATTTGCTTGACCAGCTATACATTGTTGTTTTTGATTTTTGACTATAGTTCGTTTTTTAGCATAAGAAATAAGGTATACAATCTTGATGAGTCTTTTAATTGAAAAACACATTTTATAAATAAGTTACGGCAAATATGTAACAATTATGAATAATACGGTCATTCATATTCTTCTGCTTTCATAAATAATAGTTACTGATTTTTAAAAAGCGTTATTTTGAATTAAAATACATGTCAAGATCGCTTACCTACCTTCTTTCAAGTTCTTAAAGCCTGGCAAAAAAGAGTAGAAAATAAAAAGTGGCAGCACTGTAGTCTCGTCCCGTTCTCTTACATAAATTGATTTGAAACAGCGAACTGATATACATGGAAGTATTCTGTCCGCTCAGTTATGACCCAACGTAAACTATTCGATTGTAGGCGGTGCTTACAAACTATTCGATTCGCAACTTCAGTTCGTCCGAGATGACAGTCAGTGACGGATGGCTAAATTGATTTATAAAAACAACGTTTTTTTGTTATTAAAAATGTCTTCATGTGTCGTGAAGTAGTGAAGAAGTTATTTTAGTTTATACCAAGGATAGTGGAATCACTTTTCACTTGTAGTAAACAGATAACTTCAGTAAAATTTGGAATAAACATGACGATTTGTTTTCAATACTACCGAGCTAAGCTAAAACGTAACAACTGCATACGACTTTCATAACAACATAGGACTTTTTAAATTACGAGGATAATAGGGATGGTGTTATGCCAAATGAAGTAGACTATTTTATTAACTTGTGCTTGGTTTAGGTATTTTCTATATAATTATAAATGTAGTAATGAATTCTTTCTTACAGATTTGTATTTTCCTTTTTTATTTCATGAGATGGAGCTGTAAAAAAACTACCTAATTATTTCAAATTAATAATCAAATTTGATATTATCATTTTACATTACTTTCCATTCAGATTCCCACAAGATGCCATTCGCAGAGAACTATGGAAAAAAGCTGTCCAATTAGAGAGACATGAAATTAAGTGGAGGCCTGGAAAGATATCTAGAATATGTTCTATTCATGAGATATAACTCGTGAGATAATCATATCCGGTCTCCTATAGGTATGTAGATACACTTCCACTGAATTAATTTAACAAATACACACATTATCTGAAAATGTTGATCATTCGAATCCACCCTCTACCGTCACATATATGTAGGTTCTCTCTCAAGCCATTTCCGTCAGTAGAAAAGAGCGGCAAATTTAGAAAATGTAAGCGCGCGAACGGGCGTGGTCCCATACAAAATTTTAATTTTGCACCTTTTTCTACTGACAAACTTGCTTGACGGCTATATAAAATATTTCCATTGGAACTGAAAGTGGGGATTTATTGTGACTCTGCCTATTCAAATATTTTTGACCCGATTCGTGTACCCATGTAAATTTTGCAGGCTGTATAGCCAGTCCGAATTCTAAGATCAAGTTTACCATACATTTACAATGGCGTACTTGATCTTAGAAAAACGGACAGACTATACCTGAACGTGACTTCGCACTGCCATACAAATTGATAATAAAATATACAAAATACTTATTATAGCGGAATACATTTATACAACAATGATATATTTACTTATGTTGAGTTAGTCTGTCATTTCATAACAACATTTTAACTAGTTATCTTTTAATCTGAATTAAATTATTATACGTGAATTATTTGACTGGTTCTTCAATGTATGGCATAAACCTATCCCTGTCCAAGTCATATTCTAATCAAATATGAACCGCAAACTCTCAGCGGCCAGTACGTACAGCAAGAAGGTTATTAGCGGATTAATGTCGCTGATTGGTAGTTATTGACATTATATGCATTTCATCTACACTTAGCTATGTACCATTAGTGTAATAAAGATGACTATTATTTTGTTTACCAGCTTTGATTACAGGCTCTGTAAACGCGTCGTCTTATTTAAATGTAGGCGTAATTTTGTATGTGTGCTAATTTGGCCCGAGAATTTGAACGGTAATGTTCCTAAAGGCGGTTTCCATACTAAATATATGCGTTCACTGATTTGAAAGGGACGACGCTACAGTGTTGCTACTTTTTAATTTCTACACTTTTTTGCCAAGCTGTACTAATGCTATAATGAATCGGGAACACATGCTAAAAATCGGGAGAATCCCGCCAAATCCCGACCATCTGGCAACCCTAGCTGAAATACGAACACTGAGCTTTATACACGATTGCTTAACATAAAAGTCCAGTTTTAAATAATGGACCTGATTATGATACGTTATGGCTAAAGTTCTTTGGTGAATAACATTGTCCGTGACACATGACCTCAGCGTTACGTTACGCGATACGCTGAATCGAGTTTATCATTTTTTCCCCACCTCAAAAAGTGCTCAGCGCCGCTAAAGAAGTTTTCACTTCAAAAACGAATTATATATAGGTATGGTTGGTCAAGCAGATATTGTCAGTAGAAAAAGGCGGCCAAATTGAAAAATGTAGGCGCGAAGGGATATCGTCATAACGTCTCATAGAATATTTGAATTTCACGCCCTTTTTCTACTGACAAGATTTGCTTGACCATTTATTTACCTAAAAAATATTGAGGGTCAGTATCACGGGTGTCATAGGTATTTTAATGAATCATGTTAAAAATGTTAACAACTTGTTCAATACTAAATTAGCGTGCTATTATTACGATAGTACCTAGTATTGTAAGTAAGCAAGCACTATCTATATCTAGTAGGCAAGACGACTACTTATACTGCTGCAGCCAGAAAACTAAAGGTCAACATATATAAGCAGTACCTATCTTATAATTTGTCTTGCGCAATAAGGAGTACTTATTATACTCGTACTCAGATATACCTATACAGCGTTCTATTTAATCTGAATTATTTGTGTGAGGGAGAAAACTTGCCACACGTAATTCGATGGCCTAAATTTGTTCAAATTTTAGCTCGATATATTATATGTTAGATATATGTACGGGTTGTTCCAGTTCCTTTAATGTTAAGTTCACATTTTTTCATGCAGAGACAGCAATATCTGTTGCTCTTCTCTCATACGCTTGCGCATTAGAATCCTGGTACTATATTGATGAACGAAAAATCAGTAAGCGAAGATCTGCGGAGAAGCTCATAAAACGAGGAGTGTTTGGTAAAACCGGCAGCCATGTCGGGGAATATGGGAATGGAGCAGTTGATCCCCATCGTCAATAAGCTACAAGATGCCTTCACTCAGCTTGGTGTGCATATGCAACTTGATCTACCACAAATTGCGGTTGTGGGAGGACAGTCTGCTGGAAAGAGTTCAGTTTTGGAAAACTTCGTCGGAAGGTAAGAATACGTTACGCCTATCACTTAATCACACGTTACAGGGCTTTACGTATAAATAGGTGATATATTATTCAAATTAAAACCTTTGTTCATGTAAACCCATGGCCTATATCGTACTTTCATACAGAATGCAAAACGAGAGTTTATCCTCTTTTAATAAGTTAATAATAAAATCCTAATATTATCTGAAATGTTTAAGTCGTACTTATATTTCTATGCCTAATTTATGGAAATTGTGACGGTAAATTATTCAAAATATACCAGTTGTATTTACTTAAGCAGTAAATTGGTTATGCAAATAAGTAAGTTTTTATATAACGTCAAATTAAATTCAGTCTTATTGCATCGAATAATCATAATTGATAGTGTAATGTAGGCCTTATATGCTTTGAAGGCTGGCCTAGATTTGATGCGCATGACAAGTATTATTGATTTTACGCAACTCTTCTGCCATTGGTTTTTCATATTTTTACATTATTGAATATTCACATATTTCATTTAACCATATGATATTTACACAATTATCAAAACTAAAACGAATTAGAATAAACTACGTCACATACATATAATGATTTCATATGGCAACCTTTTTTTTGTGAGAAAGAGACAGACCGAAATGTTTTGAAGATTGAGTTGGGATGCCGCTATACAGCGCATTGTTCGTGTCTCGACACCGATGCCTGTCGAACATCACTTTGCGTTCCAGCTATTGTATATTGAACACTGTGCCACTATATGACAGCTCATTCACCAATGACGTACTTTAATACAAACATAGAGCTAGACGTTTATTGGTAACTCATCTGTCATTTGAGCACGGTGCTCCATTCACAGTCGAGGTTAAAATACTTCTAACAACGTAACCACCCACCATATTGAAAAAGTAGTTTATCGGTGAATGATGAACAAGACGTTAAAGTAGTGAATTCGGATCGTAAAGTTTAATGTATTTAAAACAAAATGTCGGGGAATTTCGGAATGCAGCAGTTAATCCCCATTGTAAACAAACTACAAGATGCATTTGTGCAAATGGGCGTGCACATGTCTTTAGATCTCCCACAAATTGCAGTTGTGGGTGGCCAGTCCGCTGGAAAGAGTTCAGTGTTAGAAAACTTCGTCGGCAGGTGAGTCTCTGAATATCCTGGATATATGCGATATCCGTTGTTCAATAGTAAATAAAGAAATATTAGCCTGACTTCACTAGTATGAATCAGCTGTCTGTATTTGTTAGTCTAGGAATCTAACCGAAAGTATTGCCTTTGTACTGTATCATGCATTAGTAAAGTAATTAAACCTTAGATTTGTGCAAGAAGTTTTCGTAGAGTGCCACTTTTGATATCTCTGGAGTCTGACTCATACAAGTCAATATGAGCTGGCTTTTTGTGCCATAGTATTAAGGGTTTTAAGATGAAGTAGTCATCTAGTCTAGTTATAATAAAATTCTATATACTTTTTAAAGATAATAATTTTCTTAACATTTTACATTATACATGGAGAAGATAAGTTGCCATTGTATGATACTTTATCACCAGCAAATGCATGGCCTGAATTGCTATCACACAATTGTTATCAGTTGTTGGGATTGGTTCTGCTAAATTGATTGTTTTCAATAAACTTCATATTGCCTATCCTCTTTGGAAAAACTCTGTGCTTACAATTAATCTTGCATTAAATTCGTTATGTTCTATAAATCCTAATGATTATTATATAGTCATTTTGTCCTTGATTCTGATGTTACAGACAGTAAAAACTATAACCAATCTGAAACCAGAATAGTGCAGTGGTGTCCTATTACTTACTGCATCATAGGATCCCTAGAATGTGGATCCTTACATTTGTCTTTCTGAACAAATGAACCAACTTTGTAGGTGGCTTTAGTTTTCTGTGGTAATGTGTCAGTAATTTAACCTTTTATAATAAACATTCACACAAGATATTTGATCATTGATCATGATGTTAAAAAATAATATCATTTTGGTACATTTTTGTTAAGAAGTTCTTTTCAAGCAGATTTCCAGTAAAAACTATAACCCTGGCTGAAATATGACATCTCAATTGGGGCTAGTTTATTAACATCATCATCTTCTTTGTGTTGTCCGGCATTTTGCCACGCTCTTGAACAATATGCCCAGGCATTTAACAATACCTAATTGTCTTTTGTTTTTCATACTATATAAATAAATAATTATGTTCATAAACATAATTATTTGTTTTCCTTCCTTCCTGCCTTCTAAAAATAGCCTGTTTGTAATAAACTACTATTCTTAAAGCCTTACCATCATACCAATATGTTGGAAAGGGACAAACAATTATTATCGGCTTGTCAACTTTAGTAGACATTTATGAATAAGGGGGTTAATAATCAGGCATATGATAGATATTTGTTCTATAAACTCTAGCATCCCATGGTCCTTTTTACAAGTAAAAATTACCTCTTTAAAGAAATCTAAATCATCATCAAACAGGAACAGAGTTGCTTTTCTTTTGTTGCATTCAGTTTTAAAGCAAAACAAATTGCATATGAGCTTTACCTCAGCAGTATTTTGCCTCTCATGCTTATATTGACACCATGTAAGGGAAATATTCCATAGGAAAAAAAAAGTTGAGCATTGCAAGACTTTCAAGCCACAAGAGGCAAAGAGAATTTACTGCCGAGTGTACAAAATATTTTTATACATAAAGCAAAAAAAATAATCAAAATAAATGTGGTTGCAGTTGATACAAACAAGGCCTGACTTTGTGAAGAAGTATGGTGAAATAAATCTTAGATACTAAACAGTGTAGTATTTAGTGTTGTTTCCAATTACATGATATATCTAACTGTCTGAAGCAAACGTGAGTCCATTTTACAAGCTCTTATTTAGTTTCACCTGACCGTTGTCTGTCTGTCTGTGTGTAATCAAATCTTGCAAGTTAAATTTGATCCACTTCCTGGTTTCCGATTGAGCTGAAATTTTGCATGCATGTATATATCGGATGACAATGCAATAGTATGGTACCATCGAGCTGACCTGATGATGGAGACAGGGGGTGGCAATAGGAACTCTGTGATGAAACAGCGTAACCTAATTGTGTTGGGGGTTTTTAGAATTGTCTCGATGAGTACTAGTTGTCTGTCATAAGAAAAGTACATTCAGCAATAAAAGCTTGTACCAAAAATGAAATTTTTGCCAAAACTTATTAACTTGATTCCCACCAGCTTGCCAAATATATTACAATTGAGTAGGTATCTAAGCCTACAGTTTTCTGAGAAAAAGAATCAACACTCACACATTTCCAATTATTAAGAAGGTTAACCTTCATGATAGAAATAACTAGACTCCATACTATTTCCACATACAAATGGTTATTTTTTGGAAATTAGTTAAGGTGCAGCGGGGCAATTTCCACTGCGGGATAGTTTTAACTAATTGGTATACTGGTATCGGTAAACATGGAAGATATTTCGATTAGTTGAAATTACCCCACAGTCCAAATTGCTCCATTGCACCTTATGTCAATTCCATAATTGAGTTACATTGAAATTATGTATTCTGCAACATGATTAACTGCTACTTTTGGTTTTATGATTGACATTCAGTGTCTATATAACATTACGTCGATTAAATGATTTGTAATTGTTCAAATTTATTTACATATATAAAGTAGTTATTGATTTTTCTTTATGGTGGGAGGAACATGAAAAGAAAATCCGTATTTTCTCAAGGTTGGATTGACCAATTTAATTGCAGTTTTATATTATTGGTATCTAATGATTCTCAATCTTACCAATAGGGTCTTAACTCTCCTGATTGCTCGGTTATCGGTTATGATTTTGATTACATTTTTGCAAAGATTTTTATATTTAAGTCACCATTGTTTTATATACTATAATATCAAGGTAAATATTAGAATACTAAAATGATACTGCTTGTGATTCCTTTTTCTATTTTTGACTCTAGACGGGCATCAGGTTAAGGCTAGGTAAGTTAGAACTTGAGACCTAGCTCGGCGGACCAAACCCAACAGTTTTCATATAATATTCAAGTATAAGGCAAATCAGCGACGTATGTTATCTAATGTTATGTTGATGTTTGCTTAGTCAAGGCAACTAAGTTTAAAAATTGGTTTTCTAATGTGTGACATTTGACTCTTGATACCTCCAGTTTTGTAGGTAAGATATGCATCAACACATATTTTAGCCCAAGACAGAACCCAGTCGGTACACGCTTTTAGATTCCAGGGTTGTTTGTATGTTTCTGCATACAAATGAATGTTTCCAATTGTCTCATAATAGTGACAAACTGATCTGCTGCCTGTAGTTAGGTACCTACCAGACCAGGTCGAAGATAGTTAAGCTAATGACGCTGATATGATTTCGTCGGAAGTCTTTAAATTTATGGTATGTTTATGAGTTATATGTTTTATTAAATCAATAGTGGGTTGTAATGATATTTAATTGTTACAGGGATTTTCTGCCCCGTGGCTCCGGTATTGTAACTCGTCGTCCTTTGATTCTACAGCTCATACATGGAAACGCAGGTACGTTGTCGTAGCATCTACATATTTAATGAGGCATTAATATATACAGATTTAATATAAATACAGATTTGCACGTCGAGTACCTACCACCTACCAAACCTATCAAAACCAATCTTGACAATATAGTTAAAATCCTTTCCCAAGGGCAAGAAATTATTCCTCACGTTAACCCTTTACCAGGCTAAGGGATATATATTTCCCACATACGGAACTTCAAACATGTGTTTTATTTTCGATGAGTAAGGCTGACATTCGATTGTCATTTTTGAAATGTCAGCCTGGTTAAGGGTTAATAAAAAAGGACTTTCGATATTCTCACCCCACATTACCGCTCTATCTTGTCACGCAATAATAGCCTCTAAATAAAAAAGGATCTCCCTCGTCTCTCTCTTCTTATATTTAGAACTGCATGTTCTTAATGAAAAAAAGAACAAAAACACCCACTTTACTTTATGAGAGCATACATTCCATGTTCGCTTCCACATTCCAACAAACGTCATAGCACTTATAATTTTTCAACCTTCCATTTATGGTTTTAGTTACTATAGCAGGGATATTTTTTGTGTTAAATACGTAATTTTATGATATGAAGGTGCTGTTTACTCTTTCTAGTCTCGTAAAAGAACATTTGTCACACCTCTAAACCTCTGATATCAGTAATATCAATTTTAACACTTTCAATACCAAGTACCTCATCTAACTTATCTTGAATATCATGTGTAAAATTTAATGATCACTATAAGAAATTCTCGAGTTCAGTTTCCGATTAAGAGTTTTTTTTAAAAACTCCGTGGCAATGTATATGTCACTGAGTATGATTCATAAAAAACTCCAACCGAAATAGATCTCCAAAGATTCTTGTCGTTTCTAAGTGGAGTTAATGAAATATTAACTTAAATATCGTGTACGTCTTCGCTCTATCCATGTATGAATAATGCAGAGGTGTAGTTTTCGCGTTATGTGCACAAATTGTTGCTCATTAACCTTCGGCGCTCCGACGAATGTTAAAACCAACTAATTGGCTTATTGCGTCTGTGAATTGCGAGCATGCATAGATAGAACTTCTGTATACCTTCTGTGTCTTACTATTATATGTAACAAGACCGCTTTTCTTTTCAATGAAGACTAAACGCTTACTCTACTATGAGTACTACTAACTACGTAAATAAGTTTTTTTTTTGTAAATTGGCATAAATAAGTACCAAGGAACAAACGGATATGTCGAAATTATAATATAAAAGACTAAAAGTTCATGCAAATTTTCGTTCATATTTCAGTGACAAATAAATATATCCGGGGTAAACCACTTATAAATGTAAATCCAATATGATGATGATTAAAGAAAGTGACAATTATGACGAATGAACTGAAAAATAAAAACACGGGGATACCGTCAGCAAACTACCTTATGGGCGCTTATATCGCTTAAGGTTGCAACGCGCTACTGGCGATGAGTAGTTACACTATACGTTACCTGACGTAACCCTGTAACGACCTGAGGGCTTCCTCAACACATATACCTAACACGATCCGCGGCGAATGATTGTTTATTGGGTTGAATTTTCCTTGTATCATTATTAAGGTGACTAGTTGGAACATTAATTTTAGAAAGCCTTCGAACATAAGATTATAATACTGTTTTAAATGTTTCTCTCATACTACTCGAAGCTTGCTTATTAATGTATAAGTTTAATCATTTGCTCCCTTTACAAGCAGCATCCTGTGCATATGTGAATGAAAGACTGAGGAAGGGGCTATTTAATTATATCGTTAATGTTTTTATAGAGCAGTGCACTAGTTATGCGCAATGCCAGAAATGTCCACAGTTAACTGACAATTCTTAAACCTTATTGCTAAAATATAAGGTCCACCGATGGTCAGGATGGTTTTGCTGTTAGTGCCATGGTCAATGCGTCAGACCTATTTTAAGCCTTATGACGACGAGATAGGATCTAACACTGGTGTATTGCTGGTGGCATCTCTGCAGGCAGGATGCAGCTTCCGTATCCGATTTTTACCCATTTCGGTGTCGAGGCTTACACGCGATAAAATATACGACGACCAGTTTCGAATAGATCGGACCTTTATTTATACTGCTACAACTGTATTTCTGAAAGAAATCTACGGTAGATTACGTGGGATAAGTGGCTTTACAACACTCTGGACTTAGAAGAATTAACCTTAGAAGCGAGTATGTAATCTCGCACAGATACCTAGGTGACGATGACCGCATCCTGTCACCATCAGGCGGCTCGTCTGTTTGTTTGATACCTATTTCTAGAAACAAAATGAATAAAAAACCATCGACCTCGCTATAAACTAGTAACGCATAAAACGCCACAGGAGATTGAAAAAGTATGATATCAATCAAACGAAACGTTTGAAAAACTAACCCGACTAACAAAGTCGGATCGACCGTAACTTGTGAGTGACTTACCTCTAGGAGGTGGACGACACTGAAAACTTTGAGCGTTGGAATATGATGTGCAGTTGTGTACCCTCTTTAACACGTTGTGTAAACTAATAGAATTTCAAGAACGAGCGCCTAACATATCCATTTTCCTAATGCTAATACGTCGAATATTTTCCAACTTTTGGCAGCACGCTACGTATTGTTACAAGACTATTGATCTTGACCTTGACGTTTTTTAGTTACCTACGTAAAACTACTCCCAGACTTCTATGTGGGTTTTACTGACATTAACCTATTGTGTAAGTAGATACGCTTTTTGTGAGACTACCCCGTCTCTTTGCCACCTTATTATAGACAGCCTTGATGATAGTAGGTAATTAGAAATTGCTGTACGATAGCGCCCGTAATTGCAAACAAGTTCCACGATTTGTAGTTTTGTATGTAAGTAGTTTGTTTTTTAAGATGCCAGAATGTTTTATTCATCCTATACTAAATTGTATTATCTACTATAGAAATCAATCAAATCGTGACGCATATTTATAGGCATAGCAATACTATTATGATGCCTGAAAAAAACTTGTTGTTAATACGTCTGGTGGTGGTATGGTTAAACTCAATCTGTTATAGTTTGGTCAGTGCGTACCATCGTAAAGGCATTCTGTCTAATAACTCTAATAGAACTCTGTTACTTTTCTTATATACGGAGCGGAATCATTTGAGTTATGAATAATACGCACCAGCTTTTTAAATAGCTTGGTTAATATTTGTGTTGATATAGAAAATTATTAAATTAAAAGAAATATAGAAAAATTCTTTAATTTCCATTGGATATTTGCTTAAATTTAATAATCTGTATTATCGCTCGTAGACGTTTCTGTTTGGTGAAAAAAAAAAGTTTATATAATACCTATCAAAGAAATTATAATTCTTTGTTTTGAGCAAAAGGCAAGATGAAAGCAGCGACAATTCGTTATGTGCGCGACTGGTGCTGCCCTCATTTTGTCGGAATTTCTACGTTAAATCTTATGGAGTAAAATTAGTTCAAGCGGCTGCCGCTAGTACTAATGTCGGACATTCCATAAGATTACCTGTGTTTCTGACGATCAGCGCCACCGACTTCGCACGTTCCTAATACAGTTCAAAAGTTTTAGGCATCTTTATGTTAAAAGCTAGGCCACACCGGATGCGTGGGCGTAGCGTAGACGTGCACGTGGTGTATGTACGTGCGCGTCCCAATGCGTTGTAGAATACGAATTCTCATGTCAAACACACTACTATCACACACTAATTTTGACATCAGAATTCGTATTCGTATTTTGACGACCGGTCTGGTGGCCCTGCGCGCGAAGCCGATGATCCTGGGTTCGAATAGGTAAGGACATTTATTTGTGTGATGAACACAAATATTTGTTACTGAGTCATGGGTGTTTTCTATGTATGTATATAAGTAAAGTATGTATTTATGTATATAAATATGTATATCGCCGCCTAGCCCATATTACAAACTTTGCTTAGTTTGGGGCTAGGTTGATCTGTGTAAGATGTTCCCTGATATTTATTTATTTAATACATAGCATTTCTTGGGTACTTTCAATTAACCATTTAGTTAAATATCAGAATGGAATCGTATAATAAATGTATATAAAACAAAATTTTAATGGTTTAAAAAAATATGAAAAAAATCGTACTTGTAATATAAAATGCACTAGTGCAGAAACGTATCACTTTCTGCACACTGTTGACAATGACCCTCTTTTAGAGCATGAGAATTGAAAAAATATTGAAAGTATTGGCCCCATGTATAGACCGAAAATGTGTTTGTAATTAATGTAATTATACTATGGTCCGTCCTATTTCTTTTTCCTAGACTTTTCTTGGTCACTCGTAGTAGCTTCATTAGACGCGAGAAGTATAGTTCTTATTAAATATCTCTAAAAGTTTCAATACAACATCGTCGCTTCTGAGTATCGTTGCATTATGATCCGGAAAGTTCGATCTGTACCCGTTTTGTCTGGATTTTTCTGGGAAAGTCTTTGAAATATGCCCAGGAAGGTTCAATTTGAACTCATTTAATTTAATTGGTCTTTTTAGTCAATGACCCCCGGGTGGCGAGGCATTAGCACGTTGACTGCATCGTTCAATTTGTTCCAATCAACTGTTACAAATTATATAGACTCTGCTTTTTTATATTGTAAGTCTGATTAGAAACAAATGAAACTACACATTACAATGTGTAACCTTTTTCTGGGTAGTCAGCCGCATACATATTACATTATTTTAATTGTTTTGTATAATCTTACAACCACGAGCCACGTGTGGATGTACGAGTACCTAACAGAGAATTAAAGAATTGAAAATAATTATTTTTTTCTTGCCAGTTTACTACGTGTCCATACAAGGTTGACGCTTTTATGTCATTGCCTTTAAAAGGTTAAAGTGAAGGCTAAGTCACGTTTCCTCCAACAGAATATGCGGAGTTCCTCCACTGCAAGGGCAAGAAGTTCGTGGACTTCAATGAGGTGCGAGGGGAGATCGAGGCGGAGACGGACCGCATCACGGGCTCCAACAAGGGCATCTCGCCCGTGCCCATCAACCTCCGCGTCTACTCGCCCAACGGTAAGTCTCTTTGATTTTTGTGACAAAAATGTTCAACGTTCTCTGTGGCGGAGTCTGGATGAAGCAATACGGTACAGGGTAAAAAAAGTATGCATTTTATCTTTTTATAAGAAGCTGGACATGACATCTAGTCCAAAAGTGCTTTCTGCAAAAGACTCTACTCGAGCTATCATACCAGAGATGAACATATTTACGTGCTCATCAGATCAAAGGAAATATGAAGTGGGTTTTCTAGGTGGTTCAGTGGTAATTATCGTTAGGTTAGAACCTTTTTTGTATGGATACTAAACTAAGTACATTGCAATATAAGAAGAGTAGAACTTATTTACCATTTTCACGGTTCGCGGTGACATTTACTTTTGTGTTGTTAGTCATAGGTCAATAACCTCTGCTGTTTTAAGTTTTGCACAGTTTAATTAGTACTACAGATTTTTTTAAGTGTTAGTTTAAATTGTACTGTCACTTTACGTGTATGTTATTATAGTCACGTTCATAATGATTTGTTTCACCTTCTTACCGCTTTATAAAGACGGGAATAAAAAGTGTAGGTTGTATATGACTAACATTAAAAGAGCTAATGAAAAATAAAACCCGTTGTAGTATTGCTTTAGTGCAGTATAATAGGGGTATTTTTTTGTAAATGTGTATCTGAGAAGTTCGTATTTCGGCAGGTCTCTAATGTACCTAAATTTTAGTTTGGATAAGCAGTAGCTAATTACACCGCCACGGTAACCGTTAGGACGACCACGGTCTAGTAAAAAATCAATTAATTGGATCCGATTCTGTACCGATTTACTTGATAAATATATAAAGAATCCAAATAAGCCGGTAGTCGCGAAGACGTCTTGATCCGACCATAAACGTAACTGGATGCAAGTAAACAGTCAATGTGATCTCAAACGACGTGTTTATCATTAGAATTAGTTAGTTTGGTTTGGTTGAGTCGTGCGTTTTTTGAGTGATGGTAATGCTAGGCTAAAGGTATGCGTGACGCGTTTTTGCGCCGTCTAACCAGGCGGGCCCTCGCTTGCCGGCCTCCGGGCCGTGACGTCACAGCCCAATCGTTCACCTTTGACAAGCTGTTTCGATCTACCTGATCAATGCCGCTCCTCGCTCGTCCTCCTTTCTTGACCTAATTCTGTCCCGCTCCCGATTATTTTGTGTAAAGCTATTTTTAAGGCTCAAATGTATGAGTACAATGTTATTGTTTTAGTTTAGAGGTTAGAGACTGGTTGGAATGACACAAAAACATGCAATATAACGTTGAATAATTGTGGCCTTCCGTAGTCATTTTTCGTGAGTCAATCCTTGATTGTCATTGAAGTGTCTTGAATTGCTGCAGTAGAAGCAACTCAGGCCTTATGATGAGTTTATGACTCACATTTAATCTTAGTACTTAAGATAGAGCCACTGCAAGTTAATTGGATACTGAAGTAACAAGATTGATTCATGTACACATATTGTATATAGATGCACGGATATGTGTGTGAAAAGGGCGGTAGGTGCTACGGGCACCGTGCTTTTATACAAAAACGGCGCACCCCCAAAAGACATTAAATGTATAATAATATAATCTGGTAATGGAATTGTTAAATATATTTTATATAAAAAAGATTCAATTATGACTAATAACAAAATACCAATGTAAATGCATTACAATAAAATTGTATTGCAAATCACAGTTTTTTTTCTTCTACTTTACTTAAATCCAATGTAAAGTAAAAATTAAATGAGCTATTATGGCAGGGTCGTTACTTCAATTAACTGAACACGTAATCTAAATTATCACAATCTGATAGCATGTTCTTTGTAATACCTTTGTCTTATCGGTCATCTGCATTTGCAGGGCTACGATATACATAGAAATCTATATCAAGAGCGTAAATGCGGATAAAGTAGGTATACTATAACCTATCTGTCGTCGGCACTATTCCTGTTCCCTTTGACATGTACAAACTTATGCTGAATAATTTCTGCGTAAACTGGGTGCCATTCACTGGCGTCATTTAGGGTGCTAGTAAAATGAGTCGGTTCGAATCCGGTCTGGTACCAAAATCGCTCAATAATAAATAAAGTCAGTAGTTTGTGTACATAATATAAATGTGCCCTGCTGATGGTTTTGATTTTATTTTTTGACGGCCTAAGACTTTTTTTTTAATGTGGATCTAACTCAACTCAACTCTTTTTTTTTCAAAGAAGAATGTGGAGTAGGTATGTCCAATAAGACAAAAGATCACGAGACTGAAATGAATTTGGCTCAATTTTAGATTTTGTCAGTATTCTAGGAACACATATAAAACTTTATTATTATCTTTATTCATCATTTTTCTTAGGCTAGGTTTTTATAATATGTATATAAAAGTAAAATATAAAAACACTTACAAAACAATAAAAAATACATATAAACACATTATAAAAAACCTAACCTAGGGTGCCGCCGGCAGGCATTATTATTATTTGTATGTCTTTTCCATATCTCGGGACCATGGGGTCCCGGACCTTTGGGAGGCGTACGTGGGGCCGAAGCCAACAGCGCAGAGGCCCTTTAAGACACTTTAATCTAAAAGCAAGGGATACACGTGGCGGATACCATCCCCGAACGCACAATGTGATACATCAAGAGATGGTCCCCGCCAGGTGCAAAGACTATTGCAGTGCAGCACTTTTGTGCTGCGATGGGAACTAAGGTCATGGGCTATAGATTTGAAAGTTGGATGGACTGGATAATGGGCTATGGGAGAGACTAGCGGACACCTGCCGTGACAATCAGTCTCAAAATTGTATAAGACAGGTGGTGACTCGCCAACTCATTGAGTGGGCCCCGCAATGGCCGCACGCACAGTGCGACAACAGGGCAACACTTTGGAGCGGCTGTGAGGTTGTCGAGAGGTGAGTCTGCGGTAGCCAGATCCCGGTAATCCGTTCAAGGGCCGCCGGCGTTATGACATTTTACACTTCCAACCTGGAGCATAGGTCCCGCTCTTGCGACTCCACTCTGGCCGGTCAATCAAGGCAAGCACAGAGGCGAGGGCCAGATGACAGGGCCCTCTGGAATAGGGGTCCGCGGTGTCGCCACTCACCGTCAGCTCGCCACAAGCTGCCCCCGCGGGGTTATTATTATTATTATTATGAGCCTATATTGTCCCACTGCTGGGCAAAGGCCTCCCTCTTATTTCTCCACGTATCCCTATAAAACTTATCAAAATAAAAAATAGTGCAGTTTGTTTAATTCCCATGCCTCGTCAGTATTTCGTAACAAACACTATCGTACCAACTTTACTGCGGACCTATTGGAACGCTGCGAGTACCGGTCAAATGTAATTTTTTATCTAATCGGCCTTATCTGTGTGTGATTCAGAGAGTTGTGTACATTAGATTTTCTCAGTGACTTTATAAATCTGTCATCCCGGTTTAGGCTTGGTGCTAAGATGAATATGATTTCATTGTGTGGCTCGGGGATTTGAATTTAAATGCATTGAAGGTTAGGGAAGTTTATCGACTGTTTTGTGAAGATGAAATCTCTCGTGTAGTTTAAAGCTACAAAACTTAGAAATGAGAGTTCAAATGTAAATTGCATCATTAAAAGGGTTTACGTGGGCGAAAACTCGATATAACTAAAGTCCATCCTTAGAATAAAATTTACTAACGGAATATTCTCGGTCACCCAGATATTGTATTTATGATGCACCTACCAAGCGTGCGTAGGATGTCACTGGCACCTCTGTCTATATTCGCTACATATGTATATTGATGATTCCGGGGCGACGGTCGCGTTTTTATCGCCCGACAATCACTCACTCCAGACGACTCCCAGTGCCATGGTCGTTACAGTAACTGACCATTCGTATGCGTTGTTGCAACGAGATAAGGTCTGCCGATGGTCATTTGCTCTTAGTACCGTGGCTTCTAACTACTTTATAAAGTGGCGAAATAATAAGTGCCTGGGCGCCTAACTCCTCGATCAATAACCTTCCAGCAGATTTATGACACGGATGGCATGACGCAGCGCCTCTTCATTTTAATTTTGGACATCGTTATGGGGACAGAATGCATTTAATGAAGACATTACGTCCGCTTAATATGTAGGTCACTACGTGCGGCCATGATGCATAATTTACAACATTTTTCTATGTCCGCCACCATTCCCGACACATATATATACACATCCATAACATACATACATCATGTCATACTACCCAGCAGGGCCACTTCAGCTTCAATGAATGTAGGTACTTAAATTAGGTTGGAATAATTCTATATTTTACCTACGGAACCTTAAAAATGAGAATAAAAGTAACAAGATTTTGCTCTGTTACAAACTGTATTTATTCTTAGTAACTTACAACGAATACGATGATTGATCTATACCGTACTTACTTCCACAGGCCACTTGGAATAGGCGCTACTTTTAGTTAGTGTAGTCACTGTTGCGTTTATAATGTATAAAACATTATATTGTTTTATATGTGTGTTGTACACTTTCCGCTACGGGCCGCGCTGCTCCCTATATCAAGTTCCTGAGCACTGGCCATGAATCACTGCTTATTTACTATGTACAAAGTAATGAATAAAATAATAGGCACGCTCAACTGACTAAGTCTGATATTATCTTCTCCCAGTTTTAATTTATTTTTGTCGAAGCATGCTACATCTTATTGTAGACTATTTATTAACATCCCCAACAATATCTAAGGTATTGAAGCCCGCTGCCTAAAAGTTAATTTTGAGGTATGACATTTCAGTACATTTTGTTTAAATATTAACTGAGTTTCTGGCACAAAATATGTTGAAATGACTGGTATTAAAATTAAATCCTAAACGACAGAGATGACTGTCTTTGTTATTTTAGTTGCCAGTGATAAAGGCTCTTACTCTATCCGTCGAGACGTTTTTGAGCCTTTAGGGGCATACATGTCCAAGTGTTAGAATGTCCAGAGTCACAATGTCCTATTGCCAATAAGCCCAAATGTAATGTCAGAAAGTCTAAAATGTCGTAAAATGTCTATTTGTCATTAAGTCAAACTTATCGTAGATCATAAGGACATGACATATGACATTACTCTCAAAAGAGTACCTAAATTTATTTAATGATGTACGAGTATATGCATGATCTAAATCGTAATTTTATTTGTATGATTGCGATTTGATGTTTATAGTCACAATTTAGAATTAAATATTTACATAGTAGATAATTTAATACACTGTACTTAGTCATGGGTATTACTGTACCAACGATGTTATAAAATACCGGGCGAGATCTCTTATCTTTGATGACGGAGTCGTGACGATCAACGGTTATTATTGTAATTACTAGGTTAACAAAATAGCATCGTACATCAACACATTGGGATGCATTCTGGTTCAAGGCTACTACAATACTCTAACTAGAATGACTCTAATATTAGTATTAAGTCTTGTAAGAGCTGTAGCAGTGATTTCTAGTAAGAATGAGCTCGAAATTCTTATTAAAGAGGCAGCAGCCATCATAATAATGTGTGTATGTGTTGACTTGAAATATATATACATAGAGCCGTTACGCTGTCAAAATAAATTCACTGATATGTGTTAAATTGGTTATATGTCAAAAAGTATCGCTATCTATTCGACGGTAGGCCAAAGGTATGGCGCCATCGCTTGAAAAGGTGGTACCATACCTTTGGCCTATCCTCGACTTATTATCAATTCATATTCGATCCTCGATTAGTGAAGTAACTAATACACTTTACTAATGTTAAAAAGCGAGGTACAGTGGAGCACTACTTTTGGAAGAATATACATATTTCAAATTCTAAATTCCTGCCTCCAACGGTTTAGATGTGCATTAAATATCTAAGTAGAGGAACTATGTTAATATATAGGTATGTTTAAATATTTATTACTTGTTTTTGATCAAGATAAAACTACGTGACTATTTCAAACCCTCACGTATGATTTCCAGTACTTAACCTGACGCTGATCGACTTGCCCGGGCTGACGAAGGTGCCCATCGGGGACCAGCCTGCTGACATCGAAGCCCAGATCAAGGGGATGATCTTCCAGTTCATCCGGCGGGAGTCCTGCCTGATCCTCGCCGTCACCCCGGCCAACACCGATCTCGCTAACAGCGATGCTCTCAAACTTGCCAAAGAAGTTGACCCACAAGGTATGTCACTTAGTTTTCTCGTTTGGAACATTCAAAGGAATAGTCTATCGTGTGTACTATAGAAACGCGAATTATGTGGAGATTTTAGGTGTTTCTTTTTATAAGTCAAAGAGAATAAAATATGCCATAAAAATAAAATATGCCATATTAACAACGCGTTTTTATGGGACAGGGCCGTGAATATATCTCGCTGGTTTTAGCGTTTACTCGCGGTGCCTCATGTTTAGGTACTGTTACATAATTAATTAACGGCTAATTTCCGGGTTGGGATATTCCACTCTTGCCCGTTTTACCTAATTTAGAATTATATTTTTTTGGAATACTTTGTGGGGGATGGGACAGCAAAAATAAGTATTTTTAAAAACTACAAGTTTCGAATGGTAAGAAATAAGACGGACATGCACTTATTATTGCAGTTTCATGTATGTATTTGAACTAGTTGAACTAGTTGAATAGCTATTATAAATACTCGTCATGTAGACATTCTTAAATTTAATTTTGCTACAGAACTTCACATTATATGATTGTCACACTGACACACTCTTGTAGTTTCCAAAATTAAATTAGCTGTTATGAGCAGCAAGTCTTATACATACGTACAACACGACTTTTACCTTTAAAGGGAACTGAAGCGTAGCCACGGAACCGCCACGCCTCGCGACCTACGGCACCGGTTCTGTCCAGTCAATGAAGCTGGTAGCCCACAGAGGCATAATACTACGAAGACATACCAATTTTAGGGCTCCCCAAGTCCCCATCCGTGAACGTGTTTGAACTACTGCTGACCAGCACTCTTGTTTATTGGAACAGAGTGATCCATGTTAGCGTTAAGTTTACTATTTAGGATACGAGATGGCATACTTTCTAATGCACAAGGGAGCGTGCGTGAGACTCAGAAACAATACTATAGAAGCTACAAGGGGGGAGCGAGGAGGTGACGGAAACGAAATGTTCTTATAGGAACCTTCAGTAGGAGTAGCAGAGGAAGCGTTTGTCCGCGTGCTACGGCCGACTTCACTTTGCTGTACATAACAGTCTCGCCATTGTTCAGGTCTGCGCACGATCGGTGTGATCACGAAGCTGGATCTGATGGACGAAGGCACCGACGCTCGCGACGTGCTGGAGAACAAGCTGCTGCCGCTGCGCCGCGGGTACATCGGCGTCGTCAACCGCTCGCAGAAGGACATCGACGGCCGCAAGGACATTGCTGCCGCGCTCGCTGCCGAGAGGAAGTTCTTCCTCAGGTATGTATCTACGCTGAATGCTGAGCCGGTCCCTGGGACCCTGTCAACGTGACAATTTGTTAGGAACGTCTATTATTCATAAAACTAAAATGCCTCGTAGTTAGAGACAAATGTCTATGTGAAAGAGGACGAAAGAATAATAACTAAATAGCCTGACAAGATTTTATTTGGTCTAAGTAGTACTAATTTAGTTTAATGGCAAAGAGTAGTTTGGCAACTGATGTTGAAAGTCATCGAATGTCACGAGTGTAAAGAAGTAGAAAATATTTCGCATTTATTAACAAATATATTCGTACCACAAAATGCCTACACTTTCCCAAAAAAATTTATAAATTAAAAGAAAAACCAACGGGGTGCACTCCGGGAGTGTCGGCAGAAGTGAAAACTCAACGACATTGTAACTCAAAATATTAATAACAGCGCCATCAAGTGCAAAAAGCAGCACTATGTATGACTTACTTGACTTGACTTACTACAGTTATATTAATACCAGTTTGAGGGAAACTCAGTAGATGGCATTTAAATAAAAAAAAACAATGACATTGTCCGTGTCACATGACGTCACGCAAGCGCCTTACGCGTTACGCTGTCTCGAGTTCGACAAAATTTCGGTACCAAATAGAATCTTGTCAGGTAAAATAGAGTTGCATAAGGGCAAATCGTTATGAACGAAATTCGTTTATAATGTCACTTTGACTTTCCGTGGTGACTAGGTACTTTCCAATTGTTCTACATACTGTTTTATATCTATTATGGGGCAACTGTTTATCATAAAAAATAATAGTATTTTTTTTAAATACTCTGGACAAGCGTTCTTCAACTTCTTAGTCTGTAATGTCAATTTTCGGGATCTTATGTGTCGTCAGGTTTCAACAAGGTGCTAAGCGAATTTATGTGTACTGTTAGTGTAACTGTGTAGTGCAATAAGAGCTTTGCGAAAATAGAGGTCACAGTGAGATTTGGTGCTCTACATATTCCTAGCAATCATGTGACATGCAATTTCTGATTGTTTTTTTTTTTATTAAGAGCCGACTGTGTTCCACTGCTGAGCAAAGGCCTCCTATTCTTTTTCTGCTCATGTCGGTTTTGTGCAAATTTTGGTCAATTATTTTATTTGGTTTAAAAAGGTACACATATTATGCTACACGTAGCTGCGCTTTCTATGTTTTTTTATTGTATTTTTTTATTTGGATTTTGTTTGCATGCCATTTGGACGTAAACGTTTTTTTAATTGGAATTCTAAGGTTATGACAGAACCTCGTAATTGCATTGGATAATTTTAATGCATGAGATCCCTTTTGTTGAGCTACAATCAATTAGTGAATCCTGTTGGTTTTAGTGTCAATGCTATTAACTATTTTATCCGAAATGAACACGTTTCTGTTTGGCGTTGTTAACATTTAGGGTCATTATCATTTTATATTATATTTACTTAAAATTTAAATCGGGCAACACGGCCTGTATTACAAATACCTTATAAACTAACATACATTATACCAAAGAGAACTTGAAATAGAAGAATATTGTCAAAGTGATTTATGTAGTCAGTACATTTACTGCCAATAAGTATCGCCATCTACTCAAGAGTAGGCCAAAGGTAAGGCGCTAAGGATCAAAGTCAAATGGCGTTCTAAAAGTTTTAATGTCAGTAAATGTACTGACTACATAATTTACTTTGACAATATTCATCTATACAAAATTCTCTTTGCTTATACTACCTAAATAATAAAACACTGGTAAAATACGTTCAATTTGTTATTTTTGTGGCAATTACTTTCAGGTAGTTTGTTGTTGTCAGTTTAATATCAATTTTTCATTGACTGACAGTTCTGAGACTTGCGCTAACCACCGGTTAATGGTCCGGTAATATGAAATGAAAATGTTTGTATAAACACAGTCGTATAAAGCAAAATATTGGTACTTTGAACCTTAACTTCACTGAAATGAAGTCGAAGCTTGCTTGTCGTGTACACACATTCAACATGTGATACATTTTCTCCGACTACTACCGTCTAATGTTATTGACGTCATACTGCCAAGCTACATGCATAAATAATGCAATAAATACTAACTCCATTGGTATCGATTTTTGGCACGGCTTAATAAGTTTTGTGTAGGTAAAACATTACCTATATAAAACTTGTTGTTTCGACTATTTGATAAATAAATAAAAACGGTTTTATAGATTGCGAAACTAGAACTCAGTTGCCGCCCCTTTTCCGTTTACTTGATATTTTATTTACTCTTTATACCGGTATCAGAGGCTAGTTACTAGTCTCTGACTTTATGTGTTTTGCTTATTCATTTATTTTTTTTAACATTACATACCCAATTTTCCTATAACCATTACGTTGGTACATTTTGGTCTAATTCATGCATCGAAAATGTTGCTTAATATTTTTTTATTATATACTAGGTGCGATCTTTTATATGTAGTAACGTTAACCAATTAAGTGGCAACGAGTTTTCCTACAGCTTACTTCCTAATGAGATTCCCTAAGCGGTCACGTGAATCTTCGACATTGCATGCTGAGGCATTTGTATGGCCTTAGCACTACGCTAACTAATCGCAACTGAAATGTAATAGGACAGAGAAAATAATTCTAACCCGCACACCGCGTGACCTTGGCCGCCACTTTTTGATTGATTTCGAGGGGGTCATGAATCAAGATATCGTCATCATTATCGTGCATAGCTCATGAGTAGCAGAGTCCTTATTATTGTCTGTAGAAACACTCGTTATTTATAACTCCAATGTAGCTCAATGTTGTTTACTTATCATGCTATTAGCAAATTTATTTAAAAAATGCTATCTGAAATTATATCTGCATTTTCCACTAGTTCTAATTTGCAAATGATTACAGACGCGAAGTTGAAACACGCTTGTGTTTGAGTGACAGAATAAAACTTATGAATTTGTTAAGAAGACAACTTATTAGCATCCGAAATTACCAAACTTGCTTCCCAACTTGGAAAACTGTCACCACTATTAATAAAATAATGCTTGACCCGTTATAGGGTGGTTTACCCTATTCTGCATTCATAAATATTTAATTCCCGGCAATGAATACTAAACTATTATTGATTAATAAATGCTGGTTATGTTAGCTGTCGATAAGCAGAGCCAAGCTAGACTCCCCTTTCTGCTATCATTGAATTTAATCTTAGATTTTAATTAAGTCTAGAATTTTCAAATATTATGCTCTGTAGTTTACATACCTACAACTAAGAATTGAGTGTTATCATAGTGTGTCGAAGCAGGCAACTACTTCATGGAAATATGTTGCCTTGTACTAGCCTAAAATGTACATTTTGTACAAGCGTATTTCTGTGAATGTTGCAGTAGTGACTTTATAAGTTGAATTGTGTATAATCCTGCAGCCACCCCTCGTACCGGCACATCGCGGACCGGCTCGGGACCCCGTACCTGCAGCGCGTGCTGAACCAGCAGCTGACCAACCACATCCGCGACACGCTGCCCGGCCTGCGCGACAAGCTGCAGAAGCAGCTGCTCACGCTGGAGAAGGATGTCGACCAGTACAAGCACTTCCGCCCCGACGACCCCTCCATCAAGACCAAGGCCATGCTGCAGTGAGTATACCCTACGGTGGATCAGATTTTTCTTGATAATATTTGCCATAGTTACATCGTGGTCTATATATAGACCAGCGGTCGGCAACCTTTTAGCAGCCAAGGGCCACATAGTAGTTAACAAAGTTGATGCAGGCCGCACTTTGGTAATATTTGTGACTTTAGCTGACATTGTCGTTTGATAATATTACATAGGTACAAAATAGCCAGGGAGGCTCGCGGGCCGCCTGTTACTGACCGCTGCTATAGACCATCGTTTTATGGGGTTTCAATATACCGAATATGCATTTTGTGTTGTGATTAAAAGAGTCCATTATACATGTATACTGTGCCATCTATTATTCTAATTATTCTAATGATTGTTTAACATAAAGAATTTAAAGAACTAAAAGTTTTGGAATCTTTAATACTGTTTTGAAATAAACTGTACTTCCTTGCTCTAGGATGATACAACAGCTCCAAACCGACTTTGAGCGTACTATTGAGGGTTCCGGCTCAGCACAAATCAACACCAATGAGCTGTCGGGCGGTGCCAAGATCAACCGGCTCTTCCACGAGAGGTTCCCCTTCGAGATCGTCAAGATGGAGTTCGACGAGAAGGAGCTGCGGCGCGAGATCGCCTTCGCTATCCGGAATATCCACGGTATCAGGGTACGTGGACGTTAACCCATTTAATGCCGCGCCCAGTGTGCGCTGCGTGTCATCGTGAACCTTGTCGGGATGCACGAAGGTTGATATTCGGCTGTAGCCGCGCGCATCAAATTATACCTTTGACCAAAGAGCATTTGAAATAGAGAGTTACCGTCATGTCATACCATGGTAATTATGTAGCTACAATACATTTACTGCCATCTTTCGACAGACGATTAAAACTGTTAGAACTCTTTAGACAATTATTCTTTCACTGATATGTGAAACTTATTAAATTTTAATATTAACGCCATCTATTCGAGAGTAGGCTGAAGGTTATGGCGCCATCGCTCGAAAATATTGCACCACACCTTTGGCCTATAGTCGAGTAGATGGCGTTAATATTAATATTTAATAAGTTAACACTTATCAGTGAAAGAATAAGGATCAAAGTCAAATGGCGTTCTTACAATTTTACGTTATGTCGAAAGTTGGCAGTAAATTTATAGTGGCTACATAATTTACCTTGACAATCCGTCTCTATACACTCCATTCTCTTTGCTTTGGCGGTTAAAGGGTTCAATGTGTCCTATCAGTGTTCCACTAAGCTTACACAATATTTGTGCTGCAGGTGGGGTTGTTCACGCCCGACATGGCGTTCGAGGCCATCGTGAAGAAGCAGATCGGGCGGCTGAAGGAGCCGTGCCTCAAGTGCGTCGACCTCGTCGTGCAGGAGCTCTCCAACGTCGTCCGCATCTGCACTGAGAGAGTAAATAACGCACTTTACACCTTGGCTGTAGCACTAACTCCAGGCGGTCTAGCATGAGTTGCATTCTCGCGCGACTTAAAGTATGGACTCGAGCGCGCGAACGCAACACTTATGCTAGGCGGCCAGATGTCATACTTGGCACTAAAGCTTGTTTTTATATCCCAGATGACAGTTTGACTGGCCCAGTCGAACTGTCATTTTAGTATCTTTGATATAAAATAGCTTACATTCAGCGTCAGCCTCTCAGTAATTTTATCTACTCGTATGCTCACAAGCCATTGAGAGGTATTTCTGCCGAAAACAAGTAAGATTAAAATACTGGTAAAATGAAAAGTTGCTGTGGTAAGACTATCATCTTACATACGAAATTTCAATTTCCCAGAACTTCTGGAAGTACGCATAATGGTTTGATGGTCATCAGTGAGTGAGTGAGTCAGTGACAAAATCAGGGTTTTTTTTTAGGTATCAATAAAATCTAAAGTATAAGAGCAAGTATAAGTGCAATTGAATTTTTTTATGCATAACAAGTCCACCATTGACATCATATCTCGAGAGTTTTGTCTATCTGGTATAATCCAAACCCAAGTTCACAAAAACTACGAAGCGCTTCTAGAAAAGGTAGGTAGTGCCCTTGCGCTTCGCTTTGCTCGCCTTGGCGGAGGCATTGCCGTGCCCCCAGGTATATATGACATATGACTTCGCGCCCTTATATACTTTGCCGCATTCAAGAAAAATGATGTCTAAGGGCTGATTAAGACGGCGCGCGAGGCGCAAGCTCGCATGCGATTTTAGTTACATTGCGGACTCTTGGTTACGTCCAATTCAACCGACCGATCAAAGCCCGCAGTGTAATGAAACTCGCATGCGAGTTCTCGCATCGTCTAAATGAGCCATAACTGTGGTCAGATGTCGCGCTACCCGCGCCTGCGCGAGGAGACGGAGCGCATCATCATGTCGCACGTGCGCTCGCGCGAGAACCAGTGCAAGGACCAGCTGGTGCTGCTCATCGACTGCGAGCTCGCCTACATGAACACCAACCACGAGGACTTCATCGGATTCGCCAAGTATGACCGCTCTTCTTCACTTACTCTACCTCAACCCCCACTCCAAATAGATGTTGTTTCAAAAACCTCTGTGCCTGTACGTAATTTAAGGATGGCCGGAGAGTAACCTGGGAATTATTTTAGCCAGACCAAGAATTGTCTGCAGCGATTTGATAGCCCACGCGGAGCAAGTGTTATTTATACGTCTTAATTTCATCGAAGTGTTGACGTTTAAAATTACACTTGCACTGAGTGGGCTATCAAAATCGCTGCAGACTTTTCTTGATCTAACTCTAGTAATAGCATTAGCGAATTCCAGATGACGCAGAGTTGGAATTAGATATTATTTAACATAGTTAATGAATTCAATGATGGGCTCCAAGTAAGCTAATAAAACCCGATTATTAACAAAAATAACATTACATAAGATCAACTATATTTACTCATAATATTCACATCGTGACATTCATGCGACCATCACATCATCCACTTTTTATCTATTTCGTAATCGGGTAAAAGAGAGCCAGTCAAAACTCACAAAACATTATTCGTAAATCTTGTACAACCTGTACACAAATCCAAATAAACACAAACAAATTCACTGTTAACATTATAAGACTGACTTTCTTTCCATATTTTTTTTACCTTTGATTAGGCTTGTTTTTGTCTTCTCCCGACGATTAGTTCTGTTTACGGTCGTGCGTAGGCAGCGCTTACCGCATGCGCCAACGCTCAGTGTTTGTCTAAAAACACAAACCGTTTCCATGGCGATATCATTGCTCGACCGACGTCAATGTTGACCAGCAGAACAAGTCTGAAACAAGCCTCGATCAAGCAAATAGTGTGCAATTGTATTTTAAACTTTTTTAAACGTTATACTATGTTTAGTGGCTCATTTGTAGACAGCACCCGCTAGACTGACCCACGTTTCAGTGTGACTTTCTGCCTCTTCCGTAATAAGGTTCAAAGATAATCGAATTCACAGGTCTCACGCTAGATCTGGTCTGAACGCAGAAAACGTCTCCTCTAGGTTAGTAATGGAGGCCAATGAAATGGAGTCCGTGGTACATTGACTGGTCAAAAGATTTTATTAAAATTACGTGGGATGCGTTCAGTTGTTTACTATGAATTCATTGGCCGTTAAATCGCGTGATAGCAGGTGTATTCACCCATAGCAGACATATATAATGACACTTGATATATCAAGGCAGACGAGCATATGCAGCTAGCTACATTACTAGGGTTTGTTTAAATTCGCCAGGCAAAAATTCAACTTTTTTACGTTATTGGTGAAATTTTTAGTTTGTATGGCAAAATCATTTTATTTTGACTGTTTTACTCTTAAAATTTCTGAACACATCCCAATTTTTCTACCTGTCACTTTAATAATATTTGATCTAGACATCGCCAGTGACGTATATTTACTTGGGCTCCGTAAAATAACAAACGATTTGTGAAATAGCAACGTGTTTTAGATGTTGTCGTCTCTTTTCCAGTGCTCAGAACCAATCGGAGAACTCGGCCAAGTCGGGGCACCGCGCGCTCGGTAACCAGGTTATCAGGAAAGGTTACATGTGCATACACAACCTGGGCATCATGAAAGGTATATCACACGACCAGTTGGCTGGAATGTGCGCTGCGCTATGGCTACTGATTGGTGCTTTTTACTAAGTTTCTTTTGACTAATCTATTAATTTCGAGCAGCATTTTCGAACGGCATTCTGAGGATATATTGAAAAGTATACCCAACTGTACAAAATTTTTGTATTTTGAGAGTATTTATAATAATTTTTGGGTTTAGTCATAACAAATGGACAGTTATTTATGATGTTAGAGCGTGTGGAAAATAGTCTAAAATCGAGAGAAGGCCTGATCTTTAGAATGTGTGGTTGGCTACGTCTAAATTTATAAAATCTCGGCCCTTTTATTTTGTAACGGTATCAACCAAACAGGTAACGTAGAAGTACTAGTGCTCGACGCTGCACTAGTATTCGACATGGGCACTTTATGTCAAAGTGACAAAGATACAATTTGAATACAGAAAAATATTCGCCGTTCAAATTTAACCTACACACTTTGACATAAAGTACCCATGTCGAATACTAGTGCAGCGTCGAGCACTAGTACTTCTACGTTATTAATTGTCTTTTTTCAATAAGACGGTACTGCCATAAATATTCAATTCTATCGACAAACTTTTTCAACGTACGTCCTTTAAAACTGCATCCTAATGCCACTTTCTTCCTTTGCACAGCCGGGCGCTTTATTCAGCTAGCTATTGCTATGGACGAATGTTAGTTTTTTTCTGCCCTAGGAGGTTCCCGCGATTACTGGTTCGTACTCACGTCGGAGAGCATCTCGTGGTACAAGGACGAGGAGGAGCGCGAGAAGAAGTACATGCTGCCGCTCGACGGGCTCAAGCTGCGCGACTTGGAGCAGGGCTTCATGTCGCGCCGCCACATGTTCGCGCTCTTCAACCCCGAGGGCAGGAATGTCTACAAGGTACGTACATATCATCACACGCAAGAGACCACTGCTTACAAACCTATTTCATTGTTTTCATAGTAGCAAACTCAAACAGCATTACAATCTACAAGTCATTATAGCAAACAGTACTTGGTGTTGCTTATAACCGGAGCAATAAATTAAACGGTAGACTGTACTCCTCAAACTGACCAACATTTGTTCTACGATTTATAAAAATAACTAATATAGAGATTTTTATTACACTTTAAAGTTTATTCTAAGACGCAATGTATTGCGAGTGTTTAAAGCGTGACAGGCAACGTCAAAGACACTGATTGCAGCGTACAATGGCGTACATTGAAAATAATATTTGTTTTGTATGAAAACGGAAAAGTATAAAGATTTCATAATTGTTAAAAGTTGTTAATCAAAAGTTATATCGTTTGAGGAATACATTATATGCTTTAATTATTTGCTCGTATTACAGGAAACACCCGGTATATTTTTAACAATTTATCATTTTACATGTGAGTCATTCAGATTAACGTGAATATCTCGAGCAGTGTCTAAAACTGTTGTATGTGTGCAGGATTACAAGCAGCTCGAGTTGTCATGCGAGACCCAGGACGACGTGGACTCGTGGAAAGCGTCCTTCCTGCGCGCCGGCGTCTACCCCGAGAAGACATCCGAGGCAGCGAACGGCGACGAGGTCAGTCCCTATGTCGTTGTAGCTCGGTGTACTTCCTCTCTTATTCTTACTATATTTTATTTTATCAGTCCCCAAGCGTGCCCCGATCCTAACTTTTATGAAACCATATCTAAGTGTATTGTTGCTTTATAAGTTTATAACCATTTATAATAACATATCTTGAATGTATTGTCATGTATCTACTTGATATTACAGCATATATGTCCGTTTTATTTTTAACGTTGATGTATGTTTTGCCATGCTATTCAGGGTGAAGGAACAGAGGTTTGTTTACGCGCCACACACGAATACGCTCCATGTAACTCATGCTAAACCGACACCGTTTTTTTAAATGTTAACGTAGTGAATTTCAAGAATTTATCTATATTATTTGTTTCGTTTTTTATTAGAATACTAGTGATGTCTTGTGCTTTCCTGAATCCATTTTGATGAGGGTCTAAGCGACTTCTCGACATACATATTTACATAGTGAAAGCATGTTCTTATGAGTGTTAACTTTTTGTATTACTTCTTTTGAAACTCCTATATTTCTATCATTTCATTGAATATCATGAGGTCGTTAAGTTGACTAAGTACAAACTACTGGGACGAACTTTCATTAAAACTACCCTATATTTATAACAAAACTAAAAGCCCGAAAGGAAAACGAAAAATATGCAGGTTTAGATACATACTTTCCTTTACAGTATTGAACGCCGTTTAAAAATATGTGAGATATACGGCATTATAATAATAATACTCATAACATTTAAATAATTGTATAAGGGGCACTTGCGCCGTCCAGGGTTAGCCACTAACTCGGGGTTAACCGGTAAAACCCGGAATTACAAGTAAAATTTAACCCTGTGTTAACGAGTAACTCCTGAGTTAGTGGCTAACCCTGGATGGTGCAAGTGGCCCTAAAATACTTATTAATTTGTTACCTGAAGGGTTCGAACCAAGTTATTTGCTCTTCTTTCTCTAAAACCGTCGCCAAACTTATGGTTATGATTCTGCTTCTAAAGTAACATTATTTTTTCCATACATTGGATAGCTTTGGTTTAACTTTCTATTAACTTTCTTGATTTTCTGTCTGTTTCGTTTGATTTATGTTTTTGTTTTATTTTTAGTTATTTCCTTTCTCTGGTTTGTCGGGGATGTCGGGGGGTCGGAAAGCCTCCGTGAGTATATGTTGTTGTCATTGAGCCTGGTGTGTAAACTCGCCAAACTGCTGCAATGGAATGAGAACATTTCCATGTCTTTTTATATGACCTGAGACTCTATATAATATAAACGGGCGGTAATGGCTTACCATCAGGTGAACCGTCTGCTCGTTTGCCTCCTATATCATAAAAAATCATTGCATTTTATTTTCACATTATTATTAATTTATTTAAAATACCAAAAAGTAGGCACGTGGTACGTATCGCGCGAAGAGATAATGTTATGCTTTCTAGTACGTTTACGCTTTTAAAAATAGGAATAAATATTTAAATGCTCGTTGTAATATTGCCTTTATGATACGATTCAGAAAACTATCCTACATACTATACTAAGGATAAATAATTATGCTACCTATTTATAAACCACTAGTGCAGTTTGTTTCTGTGTACATGGTTGAACACAGAAACTAACATTGTTTCCCATTTTATTAAAATGACAGGTGTGTCAATTTGTGACTTTGTAAAAGTTATTTAAGCAGTAAAATAATACTGATGTGATCATTTCTGTTCAAAAATAAAAAGCATCTTTACATACACACATACATGCTCTGCCCGAGGAGAATGTTTCCTTCCATCATATTGTATTTAAAGTGTTACAGTTGTTTTGTTATGGTTTTACAGTTGTTTTTTTTTATGGTCTTGATGTAACACGTGTGACTTAAAGCTGTAACAGACGGGCGTAACGGACTGCGACCTCGGTCCGATCCGGGGCCTGTTCGATGGTGTGGAAGGTGGTCCGTTGAGGACACAGCTATAAGTGAGAGCGAAAAAGAGATATGCTGGCCGGTCCAAGGTCGCGGTCCTATATGCCCGTCTGTTACAGCTTTTAGATTCGTAAGTGCGGAGTGAGTGGTAAGTAAGAGTATGATGCATCCCTGCCATTGAGTGTGTAGTCATTGTACCTTTAAGCTTATTGATTCCACCTCTCACTAGGTTACTACGGCCACCGAATGAGAGAGAAAATAAAATCAATGCTGGGCTGCGAAAAAGGGAGATTATTAGATATTTTTTATTTCGCGGAAAAGGATCAGAAATTATAAATTCGATTGTTGTTACCGTGGTTAGGTCTGTTAAAAGGACACACTCACAGTTACACCCTGTAAAGAGTGCAATTTGCTTTTGTTGCTCTGCTCTTAAATGCGTCTTGTATTTATTCATAGGGAACTATCATACTTACGAATTAGGATACACCGTCTATTGATAATAAGCAGGAGTACTTATGGTATTATACACATGACGACTACGTTTTGGTTGGATTCAACAGATGATTTAATAGTTGTTTGTGTGAAAGGCATTAAAAGTAGGTATTAAAATACACGTGTAGGATGATAGACATTTCATTCGTTTGATATAAGGATCACACGAGTGTTTTAATGACTTATTAATTTATTATGTACAACTTGACTAATTATGTAAAGATTACATATACTGCTTTATCTACACACCTCTGCACTCGTGCTGTTATAAAGTTGTATGTTTTGAATGTTAGTTAACTATCATCACATTGTGAACAGTTTGTTCAACGATATATTACGATTTGCTTTTGTAAGAGTGTTCTGGTTTCTTTTAATAAACTAAAAGATGTAGTGTATTCCCATCACTTCCATGTAAATTATAAATGATTACGACCAAATACCAAAGCACTTAAGCTATTTTATGGAATTGGGTTAGAACAGTCTTTGAGAACCAAGCCTTTTGGCCAAAACGGTTTCCTATAGATATGAGGACATTGCAGCCGCTTTTGGACTCATGTATATAGACGGCACTAGCACGCAATCTACACTCATGACCAAAGAAAACTATGGTGGAACATTTTGTGTTAATGATTCTGTTTCTTTGTTCATCTCCAATTTACTATAAGGTAAACTTGACACCATTAACAAAGCTGACAGTTAGAATGTTTACGCATAGTGCCGCAAAAATGCTATTTGAATGTCACAGTAGCAATCGCATGAGCTTGTATATTTACAATTGACAACATTTCAAAAATTTCAATATCCCTAAATCGAAAACCATTTCGAGAGGGGCTCCTGTAGATTACAAAAAAATATATTTTATATATTTTTTACGATTTTTTGTATTCAAAATCTCTAAAAATAGTTAAAACGGAAATTGACGTCACCCAGCTGCTTCAGTTCTGCCACTACAAGCAAAGAAATGACTTCCGATTGGGTTGACATTGTCATTGTCATTGTCACTTCACTACCAGTGACACTTGACAATGGTTTACTAACAGTTCACATTGTTCGGATATTTTTCTTGTGTGATTTTATTATTTACGACACTGAATTATCACGACTTTCCAAACGACCCTGCATTTTAATGGACTCTACGGTACTTTCTTTAACCATGACCTATTTATACTCCCACAATAGGTAACCTAGCTACGAACGTCCCGGCAAAACCCAGTGGTACGGCCGGGGTTTGAACCCGCAACCTCCGGTTTGAAAGTCACGCGTCTTATCACCGAGCTATACCGGCACTTCATAGTACATAGTTACATACATTCTGATATTAGGTACATACATTCAGATGATCTTCGCAAATAAATAATGCCCTTGTAGGTACATGATCCCAGCCGGCTGCTGCACACCACTGAGCTTTATTGTCCGTCGGAACAGTAAAAAACTTCTTTTTCGCCGACAAACCAGTGTTGTTTTGGCATGTTTTGAAAAAACAATGTTTAATACGAGGCATTTCTAGAAACAAATATTATTGAAAACGGGATGAAAACCAATCGTTTGACTTGAGTTTTGAAGTTTGTGACACTTGTTAATTTGTGATTTTATTTTTAACGTTTGAAGTTATGTGACTCGCACTGTTGTCTATGCTCAAACGTAAATTAATTCAACGTTTTTTCCAGTGTATGAAACAGATCCGTGACGTCACGATTCTCACAAATGACGTTTGTTACATACGCCCTTTTGTTTCAAGTAACAATATAAATAGATTTTATGACCAAAATATAGGACTTACGCAAAATAAAAAAAATACGGGTACCTTAAATTAGTGCGTTTTTTCGATGTAGACAATAAAAAGTAGCACTTAAAAATATGAAATGTTGTCAATCAGAAATAGTTGAGGTGAGATGAGGTTGGTAACGGTATCCTATACAGGGTTAAGGGTGTTACAGCGACTTGTCGTCAATAATCGTGAAATTTACAGTAACGTATTAACGGCAACGCACATAACAATTGTGAATAGGTAACAGTTTAAAATGATTCACGGTTTGTTTCACTAGACTTATATCGACCGGGATATGGACCGTGATTACTTTTTGTATTGTTTTCGGGCTCCCGATATTGCGACGCAGTTACATGCATCTTGTTCTCGGGTAACTGAAGATAGCGGGTGTAGACCGCGCCGCCCTTTGTTATTTGCAAACTTCGCTAACAAGCGAGTCTCGCCAATTATCTCTTTATCCCAATTAATCATGGGCTAAATCAGCCTTACAATAGTTTAAGTGTTCACATTTTTCCCCGTCGTCAAGTTCTTAAATTAGTCCTTTTCTGCTTTCATCACTCATTCTACATTGAAAGCCACCGACGATTGTGACGAATGTAGAATGAGTGACGAAAGCAGAATAGGACTAATTTAAAGAGTTGACGAAAAACGAATGGGACGACCCAAGACGATATCACTTTTTTCACGGTTCATATTAACAGGCTCCTGTGTACAGAGTGATCCATTGAAACATGAGTGTGTAACACTATCTATTGTCATCATTCCTCCCTTAAAAACGACATACGAATTTCACTTTTTGCAGATCCGTAGTCAAAAAGGAAAAAAAACGAAACCCTTATAGTTTTTCTGATCACAATTGAGCACTATGCGTAAGGGTACTCTTCATCTCATCTTCTCTCATTTATTCCTGTAAATATGCTCAAGTTCGTGCGAAATTTAAAAATATTTGTATTAGTGAGGTGAGGCACGGTTTATTCCAGAGCTCGGATACCGGCGGCTCCAGCAGCATGGACCCGCAGCTCGAGCGGCAGGTGGAGACCATCCGCAACCTGGTGGACTCGTACATGCGCATCGTGACCAAGACGACGCGCGACCTGGTGCCCAAGACGATCATGATGATGATCATCAACAACGCCAAAGATTTCATCAACGGGGAGCTGCTGGCGCACTTGTACGCGTCCGGTGATCAGGTATCGTAGAAAATGTTGTATGTTCAAATTTGCCCAGTGTACATTCTCAGAGCTAAGAAAATTTCCGGGCGTTAGGGTTAGATCAATCAATGGAAAACAAGCAAATATGCTGACCTGATTCTTGTCTTGGACTGATTTAACTTTGGCTTGATCTCCGTAGCAAATCGAAACTGGTTGATAATTGTTGTCACGTCGCTGTTTAATTTTTTTTCCTGTAAGCATTTTGTGTGCACATGCAGGTCGACCGCTGACATGTATTTGAGCTTTATCATCATCCTACACATGGAGATGATCGAACAAGCTGTTGAGTACGCATAAGGTAGCGCTTGAAGGGGCAATTACACAAACAATCCCCGGTCGTAGTGTAACCGCAAGGGCCCTCGATAACTGACAATTCTGAGTGACAAAACAGCACCCGACTATACCCTAATGTTAACGTGTTTTCCAGTCGCAAATGATGGAAGAATCACCCGAGGAAGCGCTGAAACGTGAGGAGATGCTCCGCATGTACCACGCGTGCAAGGAGGCGCTGCACATCATCGGCGACGTGTCGATGGCGACCGTGAGCACGCCCGTGCCGCCGCCCGTCAAGAACGACTGGCTCGAGAGCCGGCTCGACTCCAACCCGCGCCTGTCGCCGCCCTCGCCCGGCGGCCCGAGACGCGCCGCGCCTGCTCAGCAAGGCAAGTTTTCATCAATCAATCTTGCAATGCCAACTTGTACCAGGTCTACGAACAATAGTACATTATTGTCGAGGCTCGGAAGTAGCTACTTGCAGGCTGAGGATTCGTTTTAAACGGACGACCTTGGGAGTCCGTTTAATTGAATCCGAAGCCAGCAAGTAGCCTTCCAGCCGAGTCATATATAGTGCTTTTCTCAAAAATGGTGCAAGAAACATAAATATCATAGAAACATTTTACAAAAGCAACGTTCTTACGTATATATTTTCACAGAGAAAAGCCCTTGCCGCCTTTTTATTTTTTTAATAAAAAAATAGAAGTGTATTTTTCGGCCGAAAATACGCCAACCTATTTGAGACAACTAAATAGTCGCGGTACTAATCATCTGTTTGGCTGTTTAATGGGCCTGTGCCTTCATATTTTGATATGGCCATTTGAACTTTTAAAAAGTTTGGAACTCGACAAATAATGGAATTTGTATGCAACATTGCAGTCCCAAAATCGGGACTGCAATGTTTTTAACTTTTTAATTTTTGACTGACCATAAACTCCGCGCTTCGCGACCTATTTTTTAGACGGCAAAGTCGACTTTGCCGTCCATTTTTGAGAAAATTATCATTAAAATATACGTTTGCAGGCTCGATGGGACAACGTGGTGCTCCGCCTCCGCCCGGCGCAGGCACAGGCCGACCGGCGCCCCCGCTGCCGTCGCGACCCGGCGGTGCGGCGCCGCCACCACCTGGCGGCCGCCCGCAACCCGGCGGAGGCCTGCCTGCTCCGCTCATACCGACGTGAGTACTAATGCTACTATTATACTAGGAAACCGCTCTCTTTACCTTTCGATATAAAGATTATATGGATTCGGAGTCAATATTAGGGCAAGTCACAGTTAAGCTCAAAATTATCGAGGTCTAAAATATTAACACAGGTGTCTTAAATGATGACTTGAATCCAAGCCTAGTTCGCACATGACATGACGTAGTATTTACACCATACACCAGTAAGAATGAGCGCTATTCGAGAAGTTCCATGTTGAGCGCTTTAAACGCCCGTACCTATTAAAACGCATAAGGTTTTCCTTGTCACTGCACGGCGTCACCTACCACGAAGTTGATTTGTGTGATATTATACTTTCGAGTATAGATTTATTTGTCGATGTGGCTCTCACACATTAAGAACTTTTTTTACTTTTTTTTCACACATGATTTAAGTTAATCTATGACGTAAAAACTATTAAGTGACTGAGGATATTTTCTTGGAGATAAATAAATCTCATTATTACCTAGTTTGTCATCAAAATTTAAGCACATTAAGGGCCACTTGCACCATTCACTAACCCGGGGTTAACCGGTGAAACCTGGAGTTGCCATGGTTAACAGTACAATTTGACACTGGATTAACGGTTTAACCGGTTAACTCCGGGTTAGTGGGATGGTGCAAGTGGCCTTAAGTACTAAACATTATTGAACTTATTGGTGGAGGTGCATATGCATTTGATAGTGAATTAATGAGTTACTGAGAACGAGTAGTTTACTGATTTGAATCATCTGAACCTTGAAGTTTTTACGTAAAGTAAAGAAATTTGCATGGTTGTATGGTAATGGAAAGGTAAACTTTCTTATTTAATGGATTTAACTTATAAGTAACAGTAAACATAACGCAATTAGTCAATAGTTCGGCGAGAATCTACTCTCCTATAACTTTTACAAGCTTCGCTTTTTTGAGGCATTTGTATGGGTGATGTAACAGCCATAATATGCATAAATAGGTGTACCTATCTTTTGTATACCTATATCTGCTTATCGTGTTAGTATATGTAATTTTATAACATATTAATATATTTCAATTTATGGAATAGCTTATTTTGTGCAATATAATTGGTTTTGTAAATAGTTTGTGCCAAGGGTCATATTTGATTACGCCTCGTCGTCATAGTAATTTTGAAAAAAATAATCGATACAATTCTAAAAGATTGATAACAGTATCTTCGTGACCGAATTCAAAGGTCGATCATATCAAGTATGTTCTATAAATTGAGCGCAAACATTTTCAAAAGTTGAGTGTGTGGTTGTTTTCGCAGGCGGCGCTAAGCGAGCCAGCCCGTCGTCTGCCCACTAACTAACTAACTTAAGTTACGTACGAACCTAAAGGTACTAACTCTGACGCGATTGTTAACTTAGTACAGTTCAATTACTTTCTAAGACACATGTTCACGAACCAAGAGGACGCTAGCGCACTTCGCTATTTAACTAATGGTTGATTTAGACGAAACGTAGGAGCAGTATTCATATATGCGGGAATGCTTTTACGCAAGTATTTTTTAAGTAAGACAGCGTTCAAGCTTTGGGTGCTGTTATCAATAAGGGTCTTATAATGCTGGGTGCTTATGTCTGCGATATACGCTAGCGTACTCCGGCCTCTGGTGATGCACTAATAATTATTAATATTTCAGTAACATTAGCATTTTATGTTTAATTGGTCATCAGTCTAAGATTTAACATTGTCAAATAACTTGTCTGTTGTGAGTTAACGAAGCAAGCAGTGAAATAATAATTTCTCGCAATAAATGTAGTAAGTTAACAACTGCCCGGAAACCTAGAAAATAAAATATACATATGTTACATACATTATTTATTAGTTATAATACAATCTATACTTATGATACGTCTGAAAAATATTGCTTCCAAAGATTATTAAATGAATAGTGAATTTATCATGTACTCTAACATATATATACAAATACTTACATATATACATGTTTGCTTTCAAATTCTCCCTCGGGCAGCCAACAGCAATGTCCCGTTTATTTCACCGAATAGTGACAGGTTAATGGTAATAAATTGATACGATTGTATTGTTCGGTCACAAAGAGGTTGTGTGCACAACGATACTGGTTCACGTTCAAAAGGGCTGCCTTTAGAGAGATGTCTAGATTATAGCCTATCGTGACATGATAGAAGACATCAACTTTTTTATCTATACATTGTTTGTTCTCTTACACTTCGGGAGAAAACGAGGAAACAAAGAGAGATTGCATTATGTTTTTAAGCATTTTACTATTTCTTATTTTAATCATGTTACAAAAGTATTGTTAGAAAAGTATTTTCCTTGGACGCATTCTTTGATAATTATCATATATTATGTGATATCAATCACTGCATGTATTTTTTTGCACATTGATTTGTGTGTGGTCTTCAAAACTTCTTCTGTCTTTTCATTAACTGTAAGTTTATTAACCGTAACTTTATATTCCGTCGTATCGGCGGACGCGACGCGAGTTCAAAGTAGAGCACTCCCTATCGAACTACTCGTAGTGGTAGCACGGCATATCCGCTTTAGCAGTAGTTTATTTTCTTGTATATTGTAGAAATTCTCGCGTGTACTGAAAATATGATTACTGTATTCACAGTTGCCCTGTAAGAATAATAATTACTTACTTTGAACTTTCGTGTTATTAATAAATGTTGTATCAATTATGGCGGTTACATTACTCTGAAAATGTCTTACAGAGAAGCTGTGAGAATCATTGTTTATGTTTATAAATTAGGGGCCAACAAGTTGAGATTTTTCAGTAAATGTCGTAAGTATGGAAGACGTCCGATGTTTGTGTGATTCGAGGTCGGTTTAGGCGTGTGACAGCAAAATCAGTATCTATGTTTTTAGTTTAGGTCATGAGGTGTATGTGGGTAGTTATTGATGTGGGTTGGGTGCAGGCGGCCAGGCGCGGGCGGCGCGGCGGGCGCGATGCAGGCGGCGGGCGCGGCGAACGCGGCCATGAACCATATGCCGCCGCACATGCGACAGCAGATCAACCAGGCCGTGGGCCAGGCCGTCACCAACGCCGCCATGAACGAGCTCAGCTCCGCCTTCGCCAGATTCAAGTAAAGCGGGCCGCGAGCCGCGTTCACGGGCGCCCCGCCGGCGCCTCTGGGCGCGGCGACCGAGCCACACTAACCCGAACGCACAACTCGTACCCGCAAGCGTTGTCGTGTCACCACATTGTACGACGTGTCGTGCCGATCCCGCTCCGACATCGCCAACACTATTTGTATAGATTAGTCAGTCGGTTTTTTCAAATATATCGAAATATTAATTTCTATACATATATTTGATACAGTAATAACATTATCGTGTCTTACACGAGGTAGATAATTAAGCATCGTTGCCGCAAATTACCAAGGTGTCCACCCATTTGTTACGCTTACTGGTGTTGTCCGAGATCGAGATTTTGTGTAGTGTGTGCGCGACACTAACAGTTAAGCTTTTGTTGTTCGTGAAAAGTTGCTTCCGGACGTTACCCGAGTGTAGCCAATGTATTGTACAGTGCCTGACTAACATGACTGTTGTGCACATATTAACAGTTAGATCACTAATGATTCGTTATCAATGTTACCATTTTATGATAACGTCGCTAAGATTATGCCTTCGCCCTGACCTACAAAACTCCATTTAATGTAATTCACAGTATGCCTAAGAAAACTTGCTCAATCAGAAGTAACCAGACAATGAGGTTTTCTGAAGATCGCACACGATTTCAGTTATTTAAGAATTCGTTGTACCGGTATACATTCGTAAAAGCAATAAGATCTTTTAAAATTTAGTACTTAACGTGTATGAAATCGAACCAAATTCGTGTTAAGTCTATAATTCTCAACATGGCAATGGATGAATTCAGTATTAAATATGTTGAAATTATTGTTGAAGAGTGCTATTTATGATTAGCTGTACGGATACTCCACGATACGGGTGGCGTATGTAATCTTTATTATTATAAATATTATTGAATACAGTACCGGTCAAAAGTTTAAGTTCACTCTGTAAATTCGGTTAAATGAAGCTATAACACAATGTACTAATAAAAGTATTTAATAATCTTTTATTACATAATAAATTAAAGGTAATTCTCTAATTTAAAACCACAATTAAATAAAAAAGATCAGTTTTTGCCAACTTTAGACTCTTCAAAATATCCGCCTTTTGCTTTCAATGCTGCCATACACACTTTCGGCATTCGCGTAATTAGTTTTTGCAGTGTTGATGTCGAAATTTTATTCCAACAAATGTATAGGTATTCCCAAAGCTGTTCTTTATTAGTTGGCTGCATTTTTCTCACACGCCTGTCCAATTCATCCCATAACAACTCAATCGGATTGAGGTCGGGCGATTGAGGAGGCCAATCCATATATTTTAATTCTTTTTGGTTCTCTTTGGATGAAATGTAGTTTTTGCACAACTTCGACGTATGCTTGGGATCGTTGTCTTGTTGGAAAACAAAACCTCTGCCTACAATCCGTTTTCCAGATGGAAAAGCGTGACGTTGCAAAATGTTATGATACATTTTCTTATCCATTATGCCATTGACTCTCACGAGATCACCAACTTTATCACCCGCAAAGCATCCCCAGACCATAACTGATCCTCCACCGTGCTTCACTGTTGGCATCACGCATTGCTTTATCATTCGTTCGCCTACTTGTCGTCGAACATATTGACGACGTCTCCCTCCAAAAATTTCAAACTTCGATTCGTCAGAAAATAAAACTTTAGACCACTGTTCAGACGTCCAGTTTTTGTGTTTCTGGGCCCATTTCAACCTCTTAACTTTATTCTGACTACGTAACAAGGGTTTTTTGGCAGCAATACGACCTTTTAGACCATAGTTTCGCAGACGCCGTTGCACTGTCGAAACCGATACTCGCTGTTCTCGGGTGGCGTTGAGTTCTTCGCAAATTTCTGGAGCAGTTAGAGTACGTTGGCGTTTGCTCTGCACGCAAATAAATTGGTCTTCGCTTTTAGACGTGACTTTTGGCCTACCTGATCGAGATCGACTGCAATTAAGACCGGTTTTTTGTTTTCGTTTCAAAGTACTCACGACAGCGGTTTGAGAAACCTTCATTTTTTCAGCGATTTTCCGCGTCGTGTAGCCCTCATTTGACAGAGTTACAATAACAGCACGAGTTTCGACACTAAAATCGGCTTTGCGACCCATTTTAAATGATTTCTAACTTCACGAAATCTCATAGGAAATACGGAACAAAAATATTAAATGGATCAAATTTTCCGAATAACATAAAACGATTCCTCCAAGAGGTATTTTTATTGTTATTTGGTAGTCGTGGAAACAATTAAACGTTTGAAATTCAAAACATATTCTATATTTGAGCATAATTACATATGATAACCTTATTTCGCAGAGTGAACTTAAACTTTTGACCGGTACTGTATGTAATTACCTTTATTTAATGTAATTAATTGTAAATGTTACATTGAGTGGCTTATGATAAGTGTATAATGAATTATGTAGATGAGCTGTACGAAGGGCTGTTAGCTGCGACTGCGCGCCCCGCGCGTCTCGATCGCGTGAGGTGACCTCTGGGTCGCACCGGCGTGTATCTAGTAGATCGGTGTGCCGCCTGCTATAGGTTCCGCGACCTCGATTATGCCCGGGGCCGCCCGTCCTCCGCAAGCCGCTCTGTGCCGCGCTAGGGGACTATCGAGCATATCATATTGTTTTGTATATGTGCTAGAGTTGTATGAACGCATTATATTAAGACGAGAGTGTTTATTTGTCGTTGGTGCACTCGACACTATGTTCGCGTAGAGCTAGCTGCATAGATGCAGTTGTTGCAACTCGTTCTCACCTCAGTGTCTAGGTGTTTCGTAGCATTGAACTTGACCAGACGAGTCTCACGTTACTCTTCCGTCTATAGTAGGTAGTGACGCAACGTGTCTATTTATGCATTTAATATACGACGTGTACCCCAGCTTGGTTTATAATATCTAATCACGTTCGATTCACAATATTTGTAGTACTTAGTAAAATCAGTGGCGCTTATCGTGACATTATCACTCGATGAAGATTATGATCACACATCGCAAATAAAAACAAGACCAGCGGCCAAGGAATATAGTCATAAACATAACAATCTTACGAGTATTTGTTACAAGTATGTGGTATTGTACATAATTGTATAATATTATTTGTAATATACACTCGTGAAATGTCAGGTACTTGTAACAAGTACTCATAAGATTTTTGTACCTCGTACTCATTGACGAACCCAAAACACAGCTTATTGTTGCGATGTATGGTTGCGATATGTACCCGCGATGGCACCTGCCGATAACATGTATCTTCTATTATTGCTGATAGCAATATATTTGGTCAATTATTAGAATGTTTTACCACGGTGATACAATATGAATTCGTTATTAAATATGACATTTGAAAGTTTATGGGCATTTGGATGATATTCATAATGTGAGTGAGCGTTTGTTCGTTCGCTTCTGTCCACGTTCAGTGATTAAGAGCCGACTGTAAGGCCCCATTTATATGATGCGAGAACTCGTATGCGAGTTTCATTACATTGCGGTATTAGATTGGTCGGTTGGAATGGATGTCCTCAATGTAACTAAAATGGCATGCGAGTTCGCGCGTCGTCTAAATCAGCCGTAAGTTTGGCGAGGCGAGGCCGAGCACGAAGTGTGTCGGTGCGCGCCTCCCCGGCGTCCGCGAGGTGGCGCAGCTGCGGCTGCCAGTACCGAGTTCCTACATCACAAGTATTTAGCGCTGTAGCCATGCCATTGCTCTATGATATTAAATAGACGAATATGATACAATAGTTGTAATAAATCATCTAACGTTTTGCTCTCTCTCTATTGTTAATAGCGTTAGCGTACCATCGAATAAAGGTATAGGCAGTGATTGTTGGATTTGATATAGTTTATGAATATTGTTAATCTTATGCTGTATAAATAGAGTAATTAAACGCTATATGTGTACCAGAGATGTTTGATTTATTCCAGTAGATATTCGAATATACAATAATTTTGGCTTTATTTTTTTTAATTATACAATTTATATAAGTAACAATAAATTTTGGATGCAATATTCTGCGGAAAATTTAGGTAAGCTTACTTTTAATTACAGTAAATATAAGATATAGAGTAGTGTAACAAAATAGGCACGTATTGTTTTACCAAGCTATGTTAAGACGTGTTTACTGAATATGAACTTGGTGATTATCTAAAGAAATATAATAACTAAGCTTGGTTAAATAAATAATTCTACATTACATTAGTCGGCAAGTGACGGTGCAGGTCTAGTAAAACACTTTCCCACAGGCTAGGAGAAAACTAGCACTTTAAAATGGGCAAGTTTTTCTCACTATATCTGTGGTTGTGGTATCATGTAAATGAGCTTCTCTGATATCGGTATTAATTCCTATATTTAGTTGCTAGAATATCAGTGGTTTAAGATAAAAGTTAGTCTGCAGAGACACGGTCACTTAGAAAGTCACATAAAATCTGTATCGAATTCTGTGTTATATATATTTCATTCGGTTTCGGATCCAACGGATGGCAACTGTTCTTGTGTGGTGGGCCGATTGAGGGTAAATGCGGTTACCCACTGAGGGTAAAGGTGCTATATTTGTGTATATATCAGATTAGCCCATTGACATGAAGATTTGTATAGGCATGTAATTGGCTTCTAGACGACTGAGTCTGGCACTGCTTGCCTAGCGAATGAAGTCAGGGAACGATGCATGCGTTTGGAGAATTATTGCTTTAATATAAACCACGTGTACGAAGGTATAGGAAACGGCGTAGAGATGTATTTGCATGAAACTAGTTATGCATTATCATATACAAAATAATAAGTAGCATGTTAAGCTTTTATAAGGCAGAGGGAATATATTTTCCACCTGATTTTTTTACATTATTTTAAGTGTTAAGGTTCAATATTGCATAAAATCCATGAAGAAAGACACCCTTACGCCTTATAAAGGGTAAAGAAAGGGTATACACATTTATCTAATTAGCCCTAAAGTTATTGAAATTGACTATGTAATAATGCACGTCGTTGGTATTTAGTGTTTGCATTGTAACCTAGATAAACAAACACCTGCTTGCTTAGCTTATAGCTGTGTGTTACAAGTAGGTTATAAATGTACATATTGTTTCTGTCTTACTGGCCCAGTGGGTGGCATCAGGCAACAGAGAAAAAAATATGTTGTTTCTCTATTATAATATTTATAATTTTTATACAACTATGAAACTAGTCGTTTGACGCCCCACCACTGTACTGTTCTGTCTCCAATATTAGTATATATTTTTTAGAATTCGTTGTATATATGTATTATATGTACTTAACAAATATGTTTTACCTTACAAAAGTGGGTTAACAAGTGTTGTACCCAGCTTTTTTAAGATGAAACAAACCTGTTTTTGTTAAATGTCGAAGGATATTTAATTAATGCTGGTTTTTCGTGTGTAGCCGACCTGTCCCGAACGTGCCGCCGAAGTTGCCCGAGCGACCACAGAACGGACGACCATTTTGAACTCCTTCGCCGCCATCTTGTGATACGCTGCACTGTAAATATATAATATCCTATTTCTCTGTATATTGCTTTAATTCTATTTATTTAAGCGTTATTATGTCGCGGTCTGTAAGTTATAAATTATAATTAAAGTTAGCATAATTTAGGATCGTTGAATTGAAATTAGTATTACCTAGGTATATGAAAGTCAGAAGGTGTGATTGTGTCTTATTAATTTGCGAGCATGTGATACGATGTTATCGAATGACTTATTATTATTCGGGCAACTAAATATTAATTGGGAACTTTCATTGGGCATATAATAATATAAATTGGCTGTGCATTAATATTTTAGCGCCAATACATTTATATTAGCCTCAAATATAAGCATCATATTACTAAAAAACTGGCAGCAAAATCAAGCCACCCAAAATAATTTTAGGGAACTTGAAGTGATAGGTTGGCATCTAAAATAATAAGTTGGCAACTAATATAAATCTCCTAATACCATTAGGTTTCAAGTTTCAATAGTTATCAATTTTAAAGCTTCATTTCATTCAAATAATAATTTGGTACCAATGCTATTAGCCTATCTGCCTATTAATAAACAAAAGCTGTCGTTGGCATTCAAATACAGCTCATACTGATATATTTTAAGGGTCTGTTTTTGTTGCTAATCTATTAATTATAGTACCCATTTCTATTTATTTAAACTAACCAATTTCGATTAATTAGTTGACCGGTTAAATACGTGCCTTACTGAATCCATTATTATGAATTTAACGTGATGTAATCAAATTAGTAGGTATACTTAAACATCGCAAGCAAGACTTGTTGAGAAGTGCGGTGTCCTATGAGTATAATAATCAATATTTTTAATGTGACAATAATAATAGGGCTATCTATCCGTTATAGTTCATGTAATCCAGAATGGTTATTTTAGTCTAGCGAAGCGCTTATTTAACTTAGCACTGTGGGTTTCCTTAACTGATGTGTGTATTCTACTGTTATATATAAAAGTATACGCTAGGCGGGTTCTGTGTTCGTAGGCGGTTAACGCTACAAAGCGCAAAACACGTGTTATCGGCTACGATCTCGTACTGCGTAGCTTGCGCTGGCAGTGAATGGGCAGGCAGTAATTGAAACCTGACCTGTTACTAGTGCTATTTATTAAATTAACAATCTCGACGAACTCTCGTGCGATATTATTCTATGTCAGAAATGCGTGGTAAAATTTCTATTGTAGGAAATTTTGATTTAAGTATTTCCTAGTTATAATCTTATAATTCGATTGCAAAGTATTGGTTGTATGTGTTTATTGACCATAGTCTCTAAAATAATGCACTAGTTACTGACTTAGTATCGCATAACAATTCATCACGGAACATGGCTTTGATAAACTTATAGGTACTGTTGAAATTATTAAATATTCCATATTGCGTACATACATCTCATTGCCATTGTAATTTATCAATAATATTAAATTCATATTAGGTACATAGAGTATAGAGCACACATTAATTTGGTGTCAGCTATACATGGGTGTGGACGCTAAAGGTTGTACCATAACGAATATCAAGTGTACGTTAACTATAGGTATAGAAATATATATTACATGCACGTATTATGGTTAACGTGTTTAGCTGCCAGATCCATACAATTTATCCTTGAATTGCGTCTAAAATATAATTCATAAGAACGCTATCCAACCGGTGACGAAAAAGCGACTAGCGGTCCACTATTTTCTCTCGCAAGAAAGACATGTAGCTAAATCCAGTGTAATAAACGTAATGCTTATTAATCGGTACGCAAAGTCAGCGGCCTTTTCGTACTGACAGTGACAACTTTTTTAAAGAGAAAAGATTTTCTCATGGCTACACGATTTTCGCTCATCGTCGGCGGTGGGATAGCTGCCTCCAGTGGCGGCGCGTCCATAAAAGCAGATTCCCACCGGCTTGCCTGTTTTTGGACGTTTGAGCATAGTTGTAAAGGAAAATGTAAGCCAAATTAGTCCCGGCTTGCCTATAGATATGTTTGACGCGCCGCCACTGGCTGCCTCAGGCAGTAAGTATGTCTTATATAGCTACTGTCACTCGGGCAGTAAGCTGTTTTAACAAAGACACGGAAAATACACAAGAATTGAAATGAGCATTATAATAATAAGTCAAAAGGTACAAGGTAGATACTTTTTTAAGTAGGTAACTTGCAGAAACAGTGCCAACGAATTACGAAACTAATGAGTTAAACCAATGATTATAATTTATTATTGTGTATTTATTAGTTATTATCGATGTTTTCATATAAGGCCTCCTAAGGCTCACTGTCCTGTCCTAGCTATAGATACCTACTTATTAAGTTCAATGAAATTTAAATCATTCACAAGTGGAACACAGTTTTAGTTGTTTAGTGTCGTCCAAATCTCAATTAAAACTAAATCAACGTTTCCCATGCTTTAGGTTCTAAATTCACGAGCGAATTTTGTATTTTTAATTTGTTGACTGGGCCTTGGGTGGCTAACTAACAGCAAAACACTTAACTGACCAGCTGTGAATCTTATGTCATTACGGTAAGGTTTAGGAACTGTCGGTCGACAGTATGGACGATGGGACATTCCTTGCAACTGAACTTGAACTTTATGAAAATTACTGCAATTAGGTTATCTTTGGCGCCAATTGTTTTCTTCTACCGCTAATTATAATTTAATCGTGATTTCACTGTGTCAGTATAGAAATTTTACGCAATAATCCTTTCGTCTGGCAACTTAATTAATAGATAGAAAGTTAAAATTCCAATACCTCTAAAATGATGTGTCCCAACACTCCCAACTGAAGGGCTAAAGTCGGCGCAACTTAAGATCACAAATTTGACAGTTACGAACTGATCCTTGCATATATGACAATTAAGGCTATATCAGTTAAACGTAGGTCTCAAATGTGTGATCTTGGAATAAAACCACTATAGGTCTTGTACCGTCATGTTTCGCGGTGCAAATGTTTATTCTATACCTAAATGATATGAAGTTGTAAAAGTTAATAATTTAATTTCATGCCTTACATCAGAGTGCTAAGGAAAAGTTAATTGGTAGGTACTTTTAAATAGCAGCTGCACTAAATGGATTTATATAATGGTAGTCGTACACTGGCAGGTATATAATATTGTGTGTCAGAGGTAACATAATAAAACACTATCAATACTACCATGTTGTCGCTCTCATATGTTGTTACTCGTATATAGCGTTTTATAACAGCCAGTATAGGAGCACCGTAAGTGTATACTACGAGTATACAAAAGATATGAGACTGTTATAACCACATCTAGTGTAACTGCTATTTTTATACTTTTGTAGCTGATTTCATAAGAACTAGTCCTAGTCCTGCGGAAAATGATAAGCCGTTTTTAGGGGCTAGCTCTCCGTCTGTAATATCTTCTAACTGTGGGTGGGTTATACAAGCTATGTTTCTTCATTTAGTTTTAAGAATATACATAATGAACCTTTTAAAATCAGTTTAACTAGTTTAACTTGGGCGTTTAAGGCAATGGAACGTTAAACGCGTAAGGTATAAGCTAGTTTAAAATAAATGTAGAAGCATCAGCTCCCCGAGGCACTTAAGGATTATGTTCGGAGGTAGGCAGCATTTAGTGGCATTGCTTTCCCGGCCCGTGAACAATGACGATACATCACACGCAAAGAGATTTGAAGGCTAGTCAACATTTTTTTATACCATTTCTTGGAATAATTTTATACTTTTAATTTATTAGGTTATTACTGCCACTTATAAAAACTGTATTAACCTTTTGGACGTCAGATCGCCTATTGTCCGTCGCCCAAAAGTCATTTAATTTAACCTGCCATTTCAATGGATATTGTATAAAAATGTGACCTTTTTGACACTATTTTAGAAATAACAAGAATGATAAGAATATTTCTCGTAGGTAGTATACTATGATGTAGATACATAAATAATTAAATACCTGTTCAAATTGGAGAACTTATTTATAGTCCATCTAACTCTCCGATGACTATAAACGATATATTTTCGTGACACTCCACACTTTCGCACCGAATAGTCTGTGCAGTTGTGAGAAGTTTATGTATTATGTACCTAATTTTGATTTCAAACCAATGGTTCAGTATTGTATAATTAATATAAAACCTTATACAACTATAATTTGACCACAGAAGCTTAGCAATATCGATTACCTACTTATATCACACATATACACTTATATTAGTAATGTTAGCTTTTATTTTTGCTCATCTTTTAGGTACTTTTGACACTGATAAATTGAGTTGTATATAAGCCTCGTGTTCGTCCCTGCTGATCATAAGTTTATCTTAAATACATTCCCTAAATGTGCATTGTTCACGCGCCAGGAAATATATTTTGTATATAATTATTATGTAAATTAATGTAACATGGACTTGTTTATATTTCGTGTACTGTTGTACGCAATTGTAATAAATGTGTATAATAAATAATAAAACCAAGTTCTTTTGTTTGTACTTATACTAGGTTTCATAACCTAGATGAACCTTATGTGGGTGGATCGACTTTATTGTGTTGCTTTTTATTCTGTTTCGTTATTCAGTGGATAGTGGTAGTTGGTAGAAGAAATGTTTTCACGTCCCACTATCGTACTTAAGATGTCCCATTATGAAAGGTCCAGAGAAACGTTACCATACGTAAACGAGTGACAAAAAATATTGATTCACCCATGCAACCCTACCGTCAAAACTTGGGTAAAAGATACTCGTATAGTAATATACATAAATGTAAATATTATATCACTTATATGTCAGGTGTCAACATGGGGTCTATGGGCCGCTATAATATGTAAACAGGGTAAAGTAGAACACGCATTTAAGCACATAGAGTTTTTATCAGTTTGTGAAATACTGGGCAACACAGATGGAAACAATGAAATAAACTCTCCTACTATAGTTAGGGAGGCGAGGTAGCTAAATGGCGTAATTCAACGGCGCCATCGAGACCTATCAAAATCGAAAGATAAAATAATTTCGAAAAGAAAAGCTCGTATGGCAAAAACCATTTTAGCGGTGGGTTTGGCGTGTACGGTTTTTCAAAAATGTTAAAAAAAACAGTTACTTGGGCATTCTCGAGCGCGTCAGATATTCATACTACGTATGCCCCGAGTGCCTCTGATAACAACGGTATACTAATCTGCCGGTTTGCGTGGTGGGGGTAGGCATATAAAGTAGTCAAAAATGCAAAAAAAAAAAATTTACTCGGGCGCGTCAGATTTTCGGAAGGGGTGTTAAGTAGGCCCCAAGGAAGCTTCCTTTAAAAAAACTGACGATTTCGGCGTGACGATAAGTTACGATGAATTTTTGAAAATGCAAAAAAAAATTGTTTTTTTGAAATACTCGAGCGCGTCAGATTTTCATAGGGGAGGTTTATCTCGGTATCCTGAAAGCATATTTTTTTAATCTGACAAAAATGTTGGTGGGTTCTCTTAATCTGACCGATTTTATGATGCTTCAAGTCAAAAAGTTTTAACTTTGGACAAAAATGTAAAGAGACCTTTTTTGTGTAAAATAAAATTACCTTTTTTGTTTATTTAAACTTTTTTTTTGTAAAATGTATCGTTCGCGACTTATATGCCGCAACGCGTTCTTAGGAAGACGAAATGGCTCCTCCACACTTCCGGTCATGCGGAAACCGGCAGATTTTGTATTTTTAGTAAGTTTTAGATTATATTCTTCAAAATAAAAAATAAAAAAATCGCGCTCGAGAATGCCGGATTAACGTTTTTTTTTTACAAGTTCGCGACCCTATAACTCGGCGGCGTCAAGGACTTATCGTCAGATTAGTTAAATTTAGTCTTTAAACACTAAAATCAACCCCCAATATCTTAATCTGACGCGCTCGAGTATTTCAGACTATCCATTTTTTTTTACTAATCTGATCGTCTATCCTAGGCGCGCGTCACTACATATAGAGCTAAATACTTTACAAGGTTGTTCTATTAGGTCTAAGGTATCTCTCATATCTTAAACTGCCACGCTCGAGTATTGCCGAAAATTCCCCTATTCGCCTCCCTAACCACTAGCAAATACGTAAATCGACAATAGGTTTTTCCTTTTTCTTGAATACTCTCCCGCGTTTGGATGCTCCTTCATTGCTGTTCTCTTCTCGAGTATTTTCGCCGGTCGGACAACAGTATTAGGTCTCACACTCAGAGCATGTGGTCTCACATTTTGACATACTACCAAGTACTTTGCAAACCTTAGAGGATATAACTACACGGAGACGCCTTGTCTGTAATTTTCGGTACAAACCAGTGCCGATTTTTGCGGAGGAGGGGCATATCAAATGTATGTTACGTAACGTAAAAATATATAGGTTTAAATTCGCTCGTAGGTACTGATGAGTGCTTATACCTACATACGAAGGGTTAATGCTGACAATACGGTACTGATATGGTATAGATTAAATATGATTATTAAATTATGTTGCAAACGTTAAGTAAATACGTTTGATAATTTACAGTGATTTGTTAACTTTCTGTTCTGTTATTAACCCTTTCGTTCAATTTACTTTACTTCTACTATCCCTACGTTACATACCTACCTTATGTATTAAATCTTCCACGGAGGGCAGGGATGAGTAAGCATTAGCTAATGACGTCCCTCGCGGTACCTCCGCGGGCACAGCTAGTAAATTAATGTAAGTAGATAGTAAACAAGTACATATTAGGTAAACCTATGTATGGATCAAACTATAGGTCTACCATTTATCTCAGGCGGGTGGGAAAGAAGATTAAAACCAGGCAGTTTATATTTTACATTTTTACTTATTTCATATAAATCATCTTCATGCAGCCTTCTTCTGCAGTCTTCAATCGTCCGTACCTGGCTATAGGTAATAATATTAAGTACGAACTGTCTTAGTTAAGCGGTAGACCTATAAGTAGGTACCTAAACTTTATATATATATAACATGAGTGCATGTAAAGTTATCGAAGTATCCAACACTACAACGTAAACAAACCTAAGTTTAATTTCTCCTTTCCCCTCCTAATCATTGCTAATTGCCAAATCGCATGATGCGGAGCGCGTTTTAACAATGTGAAAACGTTTCCGAAAACAAGCTACGCGCACTTATAGTTATTATTCGCTTTGAATATTAATATATCTTAATATTAATATGCCATTTAGTGAGTTATTAGTCGGAAAAAATGCGATTACGACCTCATTTTCATAAGGGAGCGTAAAAATTGGCTTACGTAGTATATTAATATACCATATGGTACAGGCGGCAAAATACTACACGTTATAAAACAAAGTCCCCTGCCGCGTCTGTATGTGTGTTTATATGTTTGCGATAAACTCGAGAACGGTTTTTCATGCGGTTTTCACCTATCAATAGAGTGATTCTTGAGGAAGGTTTAGGTGTATAATTTGTAAACCCGTGCGAAGCCGGGGCGGGTCGCTATATATAGTGGTATTGATAAGAATTTTAAATGACGCTGACAGTTACACATTTATTAATGTAAATCTGTTATGTTAGCTGTTATCCTTATGTGTTGCGTATCCACTTTTCAGTAACTACCTATGGGGGCCGTTCGCGTTAGAGAATCGGAAACATATGTGCACATGTACACATTGCCAAAGCAGGTGCTACCATCTTCCGTTCTCGTTGGTAGCTAGGTACGTTTTCTTGTGCATATTAGTCTCATATTAGTAGGTTCTGCCATCTTTTGACGGCTCTTATCCTGCCCTCTATGGCAATTACAATTGGGATATTTGCGCTAAAATGATACCTACTATTAATAATTACATTAACGTAAGTACTTAATGAAATGCGACATAATACAATAATCCCCGAAAAGTTATACCGCGGTAATCAACAGTAGGTACGAGTTGATACTTACGCCTCGCCTGTACACCGCGCTATGACAAAAACACCTTCCATCATTACGATTTAATGAAGAGAGAAAACCATTAGGAACTTGCCTTGATTAAATCGTCGGCGAGCAATTGTCGACTCAGATGGCGCCCTGCCTCGCTACTCACACAACACTGGGTCATTTCACACGATTATTCCCTTTACTGTCCCTGTCTGACCTTTACTAAGTTTTATATGTTGGACAAGGATATATACATAAATCCGCCCGACGCTTGTCGCGGGCAGGTCGTCGAGTAGGAGCCACAGTATGGGCCTCTAATCGCACCGACACGATTCTGATTACGTGTGATTGTCATATCAATCATTTCCCCTATCAAATTATTCAGTGGCCAGTAATTCTATCGCCTTCGCCTGTCCGTGGTAATGGCCAGAGATGGCCCAAAACTGGCGGAGTGGTGATATCGTGATAGGTAGATGCGTAGCGTGAACCAACCAGGCTCCATTAAATACCTATTCGTCGTTTGTTATGGTCTGTAAGTACGAGTAGGTAAATAAAAAACTTTCAGACAATAACATGCCCAAAAATATCTGTAATAACTAATAATTTCGGCTATAAAGTAGCGAGGCTTTTAGTTTCAGCAATCACTGCTTTGTCGAGGAAATTACCAATTGTGTACTGTTTTAGAAAAAAAACTCTCATTGACGGAATTTTCTGTATGACGGAATTGGCCGCATTGACCTTATTATCGTATAAAGTGATACATTAAACTTAAACAAAGTAAAAAGTTGCAATATTTTTTTGCAAGGTTTATAGCCCTTCTTTAAATGTAACACATGTTGCCTACCTATTTATTCGGCGCATTTTCATTGATCCATGGGGTCCGCATACCCCATGCCTTGCTGACCTGTTTTCTTTTTTTACAATTCATACTCACTATTACAATTTATAGAAATATATTTGTTGGTTATAAACCTTGGTACAATATATGTAAAGAGTACGCTGATGGTGTTCTAAGTCAAATTCAATGTCCCGGGCCTGTAACTGTTGTGTGCCGAGTCTACCCTCGCACGGCATCGCCGGCCGAACGGAAACATTCGGTCGCACTTAGTCTCGCTTTGTTACTCGATGGATTGTAATTCATATGCTATAAGTGTGTGTAGGTACACAGTTAAAACGAAAATTAGTGAGAAAATTGGCTCCTTTTCTATTGCCGTTGTGTGCTACATAAACCTAACTGTACCCTTTCAGAATTAAATTAGGTGCCACGTTTATTTACCTGCGAACCTCAGTACTGGAACTATTCAGAATTGATGATGCTTTGACGAATAAAAGTATTTACATATAACTTGGTCATATTCTAGATTATGCTTAAACAGGTTAAATTACTTTTATTTTTAAATTGCAGCCCTCATTTATTTACTATATTTTATAATTTAAATACCTACGTACCTAACTCACGCATCTACCTACTTGTAGTTAAGTAGGTAACTTATTATTTATAAAGAATTTAATAAGTGTACATAGGTAGGTGTAGGGTGTAACTTATCATGAGATTCACTCTATTTACAAACTTAACTGAACTAATAATACTACTGCACGCTGTCGCTAATTATACAAGTAGATATCTGAAAACTAATTAATAATATTCAGTTGCATTTATATAATACTTTTAAATTGCCTCAGCGTAGAGTAAGATCTAGAAGACATGAATGGGGGATGATATAGAAATAATTAATTTGGACAAAGAAATTGGACTTAGGTAGACGTCAGAGTGCAGTATATGACTATACATATGTCATATTTTCTTATAAATTTCATGGTCAAAAGAGATGTGGGCAGGGTGTCATATATTTGGCATTACTTAGCATGTCGAGCAATAAAACATTTACCTTACTTCGACGAGACCAAATTATGATAATTACACTCCGTAATGAGTTTAAGGCGGCATAGAAGTAGGTAATATAAAAAGCCCACCTTTGAATAAATAATTTATGAATAGTATCAAAGTTAAGTACCTCATAACCAATTTTGCCGACCGGCAACGCCGGTACGAAAACACATGTACTTAATAATCTCAACAGGGCCTGTTAATCGGTTCGTTTATGGCTAATCAGTCATAGTGTTAACCTTAGTGGGCTAAGTCACGATAGCCCTCGTGTGACCCGCGATTAGCTATGTAAATCGAACCAAATTACATTGCCGGTTACTGAAACAGCTATAAAGCGGCCGATGCCGGTAGGACTTTAGAGGAATGTTACCTTTGTGTTCGTTTGAGCAAAGGTGACGAATGTAGTTTTATAATTTTGAATAGTTACGTTTATAGTGTAAATAATGCAATTAAATTTAAAGACCAAACTTACGGTTTAGAGAAGCTTTCGATTTCATATACTGACTGGACAGTATTATAATTTTTTACCTTTCTAAAAACTTTCTAGCTATCGTATGATGACATGCTTAAGGTGCCGTCACACAAACGCGTTTTCCGGGCGGGGCGTGAGCGCTGAGTGAGCGTTATATGTAAAAGCGGCGCGCTCCGCTCATGCGGCGCCCGCAACACGCGCCTGTGTGATGGAGCCTTTAATCTGAAGATGACAGCCACTCCTGCCATTGGGTGAGCAACTCAAATGGTCAGTTAGGAGAAAACTGGAGTTACCTATATAAAGGGTTCCTACCTAAAATTGTTCTAAGCAGTCATAAGGTCGTTTTATAGTCGAAACTGGTCTCGTCATTCCTGAGATTAGTCCATACTAGTTGATAAGTACCTACAAAGTTTCAGACCCCTGGTACTACTCCGAAATATCTAGACACGACTCTATTATCAAGGCGATCACATGCAGGTATATACTTAATGCCTTTTGAGTGGTAGAGACTTTTAATGGCGCCCATATTATAATACCTACTCTTTGCTTTTTACATTATGTAAGTAGCTAAACTAACATATTAGGCACTTAATTTACTTACCTATTTGAAATTCTTCCTTAATTATAGAAAATTTGTGAGATCCTTGAGAAAAAATAATTTAAGTATAAGTTACCTAAATCATTCCCCCAATTATTCTCCTTGTTAAAAAAAGCGTCAAAATGATTTGAATTAATTGCCTTAATTAAAGCAGTGCCGGTGACAGGTATCTGTTTGGTACGGTATACGAATCGAGTTATGTTTTTAGTATTTTTACACGGTCACGACGTGGTCTACTCTTAACTCGTAGCAGTAAATACACATTTAGCTTGAAGCGATGCTATCTGGAGCGGCTCACGCGTGGCCGGCGGTACAAAGCCCTCTGATAAACGGTGGTTATGTAATTAAACAGTTGTCTAATTTAATTGGCAATAGGCGAGTTTCCCACAAGTCAGAAAGTCACCCTCGCTCATTACACCGAAATATGGCGGTGTTATTATATCGTAGTAGGTAATTACAGGTGAGGCGGCGAACGCACGGTGGCGGTGCAGGCCGCTCGGGTCGTTGTGACAGCTGCCCACAACATTGATTTATTAAACTGCAACATTCCAACATATTACGCGTATAGTACTTAATCTCTTTCCAAGCCTCCCTTTACACTTATATGACAAAGGATGACTCACGCTAGACCGGGCCGGGGTCGGGCCGGAGTTTCCGGCGCTTCTTTCTCTATGGAAAGCGCCGCTGATACAGGTACCTAATGCTTTTTGGTAAACTAGGGAAGTTTTCAAGTGGGCGATTTTGTAGTAAGGACTATGGTAGTATTTTTGATTTTTTTTTCGTTTTGTTGCTACATAAGTATTGGTAAAAGTGTAACAATTTTCCTAAATTCAAGTGTACGTTAGTTCCTTGCGTTGCCCTTTACGTCTTTGAAGTCACTATGTATAGGTATATAAGGAATCATGATCACCACCCTAATCTAAAACGACCACGGTTAAGAACTTATACGCCCACGAAGAAAGAATTGGGAAAATAAAACTGGCATTAATTTCTCATTTGGGCGCTTGAAATACGAAGTGACCCTGCGCTGCCTACTTTTAAGTAATTACAATTATTACTTTTTATAAAGTCGTGGTGTAATTACGTAGATTCATCGTGTAATTGAAAAAGTTTTCCACCGGTGCGGGGAAACAGCCGAAAATTACGCTTGCTTTCATATTTCATCAGTGGCGAGATCATATCGGGTTGTTTAGCAGTTGTTATTGAACTTTAAATAACGCCAGTCGATGTAGGAATGCCGTGTTGATTCGGAGCCTTAATAACTCCAATGTAACTACTTACAAAGTAATTACAGTATAGGCACCTAGTTTTATTCAACTATGTACTTAAATAGGTACAGATTGACAGCGTAGATAGGTATATTTTTTTACTAAATTAACTTGTTTCTTTATATAAGGGTGTAATTACCGATACGGAGAGATTTTTAACTAATAATCCCTCCTTTTGATTAAAGTATTATGTATCTAAATTAACGAAGAGAATAAAATATATTTACCAAGTAAATCTTAGGATATTTGATGAAATGAAATAGAACCACAAAGTCGGAAAAGCAGTAAAACCCGCGGTGTTCTCAATTACCTATTGGTAAGAGGTACTGTTGGCTAATATTCAGATAATGTAGCTGTGCACAGTCGGCATCAACAGTAGGTAGCGGATAAAACAACGCACCAAAATATATCAAGGCCACTCTAGAATACTTTTTCAAATAGAGATATATCTCTAAGTTTGCGTTTAAACGTATCTGTAATGGTCTACCTACATAAAGAGAAATAGCCTGACCGTAATATAAGATTACTAGCTGTTGCCCGCGACTTCGTCCGCGTGGAATCTTATCTTCAACATTTTACATCTTTAGTACCTATAATTTTCATATGCAAGTTGTATGAAGTTTTAAGTCAAGTGGATTTTGATGTTGGTTGCTGAAATTATTTTTTTTGTATTCTCATAATAGGTACCTATGCCCTTATACAAAGATTCAAGTTCGGCACTCACAAAATATCTGGTCTCCATACAAACTTTCAACCCCTTTCTCACCACCTTGGGGGATGTTTTTCAGAAATGCTTGAATCAGTTTTCATGTTTTTTAATTTAATACCTTTTTTTCCAAAAAGTTAAAGTTCGTAGCTTAAAATTAAATTTACACACGAAGACGAATTTTTATCCCCATTTTTAGCCCCCTTAGGGATTGAATTTCCAAAAACGTTGCAATTACATTTTTTTTGTAATCGGCTATTATGTCTTTCTAAGAAGTTTCAAAACATTTGTAATGGATTCAAACTTTGAACCCCATTTTAACCCTGTTAGGGGATGAATTTTACAAATCGGTGAAATCACTTTTATTGTCTTCTAATAATATACCCAAATACAAAGATTCAAATCCCGCGCTCGAAAAAATGCACGATATCCATACAAACTTTCAACCCCGTTTTCACCACCATAGGGATGAATTTTCAAAAACGCTGAAATTTGTTTTCTTATATTTTAATATAATACCTTTTTACAAAGTTTCAAGTTCCTAGCTTCATGCACCTGAAGACGAACTTTCATCCCCTTTTTAACCCCCTTAGGGGTTGAATTTCCAAGAACGTTGCAATTACTTTTTTTTGTAATCGGCTATTATGCCTTTCTAAGAATTTTAAAAGCATTTGTAATGGATTTAAACTTTGAAACCCATTTTAACCCTGTTAGGGGATGAATTTTACAAAACGCTGAAATTACTTTTATTGTCTTCTAATAGTATCCCCAAATACAAAGATTCAAGTCCCGCGCTCGAAAAAATGTTTGCTATCCATACAAACTTTCAACCCCTTTTTCACCACCTTAGGGGATGAATTTTCAAAAACGCTGAAATGAGTTTTCTTGTATTTTAATTTAAAACGTTTTAACAAAGTTTCAAGTTCCTTGCTTAAAATAAAATTTGCACCCGCAGACGAACTTCCATCCCCTTTTTAACCCCTTAGGGGTTGAAATTCCAAAAACGTTGCAATAACTTTTTTTTTGTAATCGGCTATTATGCCTTTCTAAGAAGTTTCAAAACCATTTGTAATGGATTCAAACTTTCAACCCCTTTTTAACCCTGTTAGGGGATGAATTTTACAAAACGCTGAAATTACTTTTCCTGTCTTCTAATAATATCCCTAAATACAAAGATTCAAGTCCCACACTCGAAAAAATGTTTGATATCCATACAAACTTTCAACCCCTTTTTCACCATTTTAGGGGTTGAATTTTCAAAAACGCTGAAATTTGTTTTCTTGTATTTTAATAATATATCTTTTAACGAAGTTTCAAATTCGTAGCTCAAAAGAAAACTTTAACCCCATACAAACTTTCATCCCCTTTTTAACCCTGTTAGGGGATGAATTTTACAAAACGCTGAAATCACTTTTATTGTCTTCTAATAGTATCTCCAAATACAAAGATTCAAGTCCCGCGCTCGAAATTTTTTTTGATATCCATACAAACTTTCAACCCCTTTTTCACCACCTTGGGGGATGAATTTTCTAAAACGCTGAAATTAGTTTTCTTGTATTTGAATTTGATACTTTTTTACAAAGTTTCAAGTTCCTAGCTTAAAATAAAATTTGCACCCGAAGACGAACTTTCATCCCCTTTTTAACCCCCTTAGGGGTTGAATTTCCAAAAACGTTGCAATCACTTTTTTTGTAATCGGCTATTATGCCTTTCTACGAAGTTTCAAAGCATTTGTAATGGATTAAAATTTTCAACCCCTTTTTAACCCTGTTAGGGGATGAATTTTACAAAACGCTGTAATTACTTTTCCTCTCTTCTAATAATATCCCTAAATACAAAGATTCAAGTCCACCACTTGAATTTTTTTTTGATATCCATACAAACTTTCAACCCCCTTTTCACCACCTTAGGGGATGAATTTTCAAAAACGCTGAAATTAGTTTTCTTGTATATTAATAATATGTCTTTTTACGAACTTTCAAATTCCTAGCTTAAAAGAAAACTTTAACCCCATACAAACTTTCATCCCCTTTTTAACACCCTTAGGGGTTGAATTTCTCAAAATCGCTTCTTATCTCTTGTACACTTTATAAATGCAATCTGGTGTGCAAATTTCAACTTTCTGGCTTTTGTAGTTTCGGCTCTGCGTTGATGAATCAGTCAGTCAGTTAGTCAGTCAGGACACTTGCATTTATATATATAGATATAAATATTTTCCTCTAGGTCATGTCTTGCATTTGCTAGAAAGGGCAATATATTTAGGTAATTATTACTTTAACAGCATTAGAACTATTGCGGTTGCAGCATTCATACGAAACTGATTCGAATATATTAATTGGAGTATTAAACAAAGAACCCCGTCGATTAATAAGAGTCGGCACTTTAGTCGAGAGCGTTTTAACTTTTTGTAAAGTGCAACACTTTCCCAGCCCTCGCGAGTGCCCTTCAAAACGTTACTGCGATTAGAGAAATGAACAGCGGTGTTGCACCCTCCGCGGCACACGCCACCCGACAAGCCATTCAGACTGGATCTGGAAGAGACTTCTTTTTTAGACATTTTATCTAATACCCTTAAACGAACAATTCTTGTTCATTATGAATCTCGGAAACGGCTCTAACGATTTCGATGAAATTTGCTATATTGGGGTTTTCGGTGGCGATACATCGATCTATAATTCGTTTTTTTTAGCATTAAAAATAAGGTAAACAATCTTGATGTGTTTTTTAATTGAAAAACACATTTTAAAAATAAGTTACAACAAATATGTACAATTATGAATCTAATACAATCATTTATATTCTTCTGCTTTCATAAGTCATACCTAGTTGTCTTATGTAGGATCTATAAATTTAATTTAAGATGAATTTCTGTTTTAGGTTTTAGTTAGTTGAGCATTTAACGTACTGTTATTATGTTATTGGTACGGTAAACGTAAATTGTTTTGCCAGGCTAATATTTTTTTTGTTAGTAATGGAGTAAAGGTCGGCGGAAGTTTGAAATCTCATACAAATTTTGAGCTATGTGCACATACCCGCGGGTCCTTTGGTTGGTTAGACTGGCGTATGTTGAAACTAAAGAGAATCTTAAAAATATACTTATGGCGTAATGACACTGGTACCCTGGGTCGTTCGCCGGGTGTAAAAAATACCGGGTGCTTGCCGAGCTCAACATTTGATTCGGCGATAGCCTTAGGTCAGCGGTCGGCAACAAGCGGCCCTATTTTGTATGGAATATTGACAAACGACAATGTCTGATAAAGTTATAAATATTAACAAAGTGCGGCCCGCGTCAACTTCGGTAACCACTATTTGGCCTAAATGTCTCACTCGGCAATACATAAGCATTAGCCAATTCTAAAACCCGTAAGAATTCTACAACAGTTCACCTTCCTAACTTCATATGTATAACAGCTCGTATAGTTGTCGTACTTGTCGTTTCCAGAAACTCTTGGTGCGGGTGACACAATACGAACCACGCCACAAAATGGCGGATCCGTGGAATACAATAAATCAATTGGAGTGGGTGGTTGACTTTTCACTCAAATGTGTGGTTAATTGTAACCGAAAATGACTGTTGATCGAGCCACACTTAATTTGAGTGGTGCTTTAGTGTTATTTGTTGGGGTTGTATTTTGTAGCGCTGGGGTGGAAAGTAATGCTTCGGTCGGGTTGATTATTTGATATTTGTATTAATTTTGTTAACCGGAACTATGCGGCAATTAAGCATCTATTTAGATCGTTAAATGCTTTTCGATTACAGAAATCGTTATTATTAGTTTATTCTTTGAAAATTTTGGTTTGTGCTGATGTGCTGTTACGGAATATTAAATATGTGCAGAAATATTTTTTTATACTAAAAGCGGCAACAGTAGAAAATTTCAACTTTGACAAAAATAAAGAAAAATTGAGGTGAGGTTTCTCGGGGCACACGGTACCTGCCCCTCAGTAGCATAATACGTACCAGAGTATATTAAACTTCGTTCTATTCAGACATCTGTTTACTGCGGCCGACAAAAAAATTACTCACAACCAAGACAAATTAAGTACGCTGTTTTAAGAGGGAATTTTGACTGCATACTTGTATCTGATTAATCTCATCAACAAGGAAAACGCTCCTGCCGGCGTATGTGACTGGCCCACGACTGGCCATACATAGTAATTATCACAGAAAACCGCCTAATTATGTAGAATTATTATTTACCTACTCGCCCATGCCTGTCATGATATTTGCTGCACCCTTTCACGATAGTAAATGCAATGGGTAATTATAATGTCTTTTGATGTCATCTGACTCTTAGATTGATTGATGTTAGCATTTAATTGTTTTACCCGCTACCTACTTAATTTATTGTTAATGATATATTCCATGTCCACGGCATGATATATAGGCATTTCCGCAATTTAAGCTTGCATTTAGTGACAAACAATTTTATTGGAATATAATATTCAAACAAGCACATAGTACTTAATATCTTATTTTCATTATAAATTATATTTGTATTCCTTCAAAATGTTTTGTATAATAGGTATCTAAAGTAGGTAGGTACCTAAGTGTTTTCTAACAATTTAATCATAAAATGGTACTAGTATTGTAGTTACTTGGTTACGTAGCTGTGTTGAATGCAGATCCAGTCAAAATTTAGAGTACTTTCGCATATGCTCATATGGAGATTGAAATACCAAATTACTAATTTAATTCTACACTTTATAGTGGCTGTAAAATAAAATGTATTATCGTATAATTTAGTAAAAATAAAACAGATTACATATATTATCTTATCGGAATAGCTTAGCTATGGTAAATAGAAAAATAATTTGTCCACGAGCATGTGTTGAGCTCTGTGTAGGGATGAAAACTTCATAAAACAAGTTTTAAAAAATCATGAATAGTTTAATTATTAGTTGTCGACGACCTTTAAATGGAAATTCCAACTGTTTATTTAAAGGGGCTGTCCATAAATTACGTCATCGATTTTTGACGATTTTTGACCCCCCCCCCCCTATAATCATCCAAAAATCATGCTTCAAATGACCCCATTTCCTCCTACTTCATGCTACCGTCATCCGATGTCCAGACCCCCCCCCCCCCCTAATTTTAAATGACGTAATTTATGAATAGCCCCAAAGGTTAAGTCATAAAGTCTATTATTGTTATTAACACTCTACCTTTTAAAAATAACTCTGTTTATTTCGTGTTACATACATAGATACACATAATTATTTAGCCATATACTTAATATTTATATTAACACCCGTCATATTTCTGACCAGAATAAATAGTAACATGAGTAGTAGAGTAGTAGAATAGTAAATAGTGACATTTCACGGATGAAACCTGATCCGAAAAACATTCTACTCTAGGATCCCTATATAATAGTTATAGTACTGCTCTAACAACGGAGCGCAGACGGTTGATGAGATAATATGTGGTGATTTTTTAGTACACATTTTAGGCAGTCTTGGAACTAAATCAATAGCTGCCGCCATAAAATCGAAGTTACGCTATCTTTTTAAAATGTCATGAGATAATTACATGAAACATAGTTGAACATTTAAGTTATATTCAACAGTCCCTAGAGTTGGTTAACGGGGGTGGCATCATCAGGCCAGAAGGCGTCGAGCAGCGTGCGCAGCCGGTCGTCGACGCTGTGCGTACGGCCCATGAGGAAGGCCACGTGGTCCACGCAGTCCAGCATGTGCAGGTAGCGGCCCTCCACCAGCTTCAGCCGCATCGGGTAGCGGTGGAACTCCGCCAGGTCGAACTTGCCTGAGGAGTGCAAACAACCAATTAGGATTCTAGATTGTTTTTATGCGAGGGGAAACAAGCATGCACAAAATGGTGGACTATCTAGCACGAGCGCGTCAGACTGCTGTTTTGGTTTTTACAAAGACGATTGTCATTTGGTTTCCAGTAAAAATATTTCCAGCCGTTCCAGGAAGTAGGTCGCGCGGGAGGTATGTTCCATAAAGTAGAAGAATAAATACCATTATTGGCTGGCATCTGAAGAGTTCTGTAGGAACCGTGGTCTTCCAGCCGCTCCAGGAAGTAGGTCGCCCGGCGGGTGGCGTTGGACTGCGCGCACGGTATCTGCATCTTGAGGGTTAAGTTCTTCCACTCCAGGTTCTCCACATATTGGGCGATTAGCTCTTTGAGGCCATTTCGTTCCTGGATATTTGGTCAAAGTACCTACTTTTATTCTAATTTTTGTTACGAGTATATAGTGTAAGTATTTTCATAGAAACTTATTAACATTTAAATCAAACGTTAGCTCATTCCACCGTCCCCATTCTACCATCGGACTTTTAGACGCACGGCCGGTTTCCATCCTTACTTGGTAGATATTCCGCCAATTCGCACTAAGCGCTTTGCTTCTACTTTCCTTATGCGCACTGCCAAGGAATGGAATTCCTTGCCGGCGTCTATATTTCCGTGCTCTTATAACCCGGCAACCTTCAAATCAAGAGTGAACAGGCACCTTCTGGGCGAGCTCGCTCCATCGTAGGCCACGTCTACGCCTCGGCTAGTCTGTGGCCATGAGTAAACCCATGCATAATAATAAAAAAAAAAAAAGCTCGGTAAGACTCTTTTTACTACCTATTCAAAAATTAATATTTTATAATTACTATGGTAAAGAATATTTGTATTTCGTTTTTAGTAGGCTTTGGGGATTCCATGCGACAGTAGAAAAGTAAATGAGTTAATACAGTACGTTGCGAATGTTACAGTTCCAGATAAACGAATTTTCTACACTGCCAGTTCCCTAGTGATAAAGAGGAAATACCTCATTTGGGAAACGTACAAAACTGCCGTAAGGCCAAGGTTGCCCGTAATACATGTGTTCCTGCATTAAGTATGTGAGACAATAGGTATTCGTACCTATCACACTTACACTCTTGCTACCTACTACCGGTCATAACTTTACACGCGATCACGGTATTAGTCTGAGTGATCTGGTTAACACATGGAAATTTAAGACATATATGTCAATGCGGCCAATTACGTCAATAGCATTTTTTTTAAACAGTACACAATTGGTAATTTCCTGGATAATGCAGCGATTGCTGAAACTAATTATTTGTACGAGATCATAATTATTTGTCTTTATCAAACTATACAGAGCTAGACCAAAAAAGTCTGCAGCGATTTTGATAGCGCACGCAGTGCATTATTTATACGTCATATTATCATAGAAGTTTGACGTTGCACTGCGTGGGCTATTAAAATCGCTGCAGGCTTTTCTTGATCTAACTCTAGACATAGTGTAGGTATGTAAGTTAAATATTAACTTATACCGGGTGTGGCCTGTAATATGAGCAAAAAATTAAACTGTAGGCTGTACTCCTCATACTGACCAACATTTGTTTAGCGACTTTTAAAAATAATTTGTGGTTTGATTTTTAATTTTTTAATACACTTTAAAGTTTATTCTAAGACGATTGCGAATGTTGTTATGTTTAAGGCGTGACAAGCAACGTCAAACTTGTTGAACAAAAGTGTCACCGTTTGAGGAGTACAATCTATGTTTTAATTATTTGCTCGTGTTACAGGCCACACCCGGTATACATAATATTTACTGACAGCTCCAGATGGTTCCTGTGCGCCTTGAATGTACGCGGCTGGAGACTAACCTCCTCATGGACTCGCGAGAAGTCCACACAGTGCGTGTTGTCGACGACGTTAGTGGCCTCAGTCTTCATGCGCAGCAGTATCCAGGTGCCCACGGCATGCTGCTCCTCGAAGCGGGCCCCGCGCCCCGACTCGTGGCAGCTCCAGTGGTTCTTGTGAGCCTTGGGCGCGGCTACAGCCACACCTAGGGCTACCACTGAAAGATACATAAACAATATGTAATAGGAATACGATTTGTCATCAAACTGGGAAGTCTGCTCGCAGTCAGCTACAGCTAATGTCTTTAAATAAGCGGCGCATTCGTCAAGTACTTATTATTATTGGTTAGGATAATAATATCTGGGAGACCGAGCTTTGCCCGGAAGACATATAAAAAATTTAAAATGGGCGTTTTCCCAGAGATAAGATAGGTCTTAAGATAGATCGATTTATCGCCCCCGAACACCCCCATATAGCATATTTTATCGAAATATAAATAAACAAGAAATGTTCGTTGAAAGCTATTAGATAGATAATATGTACATTCATTCGATTTAACAGCAGTAGCGTATATTATCAAGGGCTCAATTTAACATGTTAAGTCGTTAATTGTGACATGTCAATGCCATGGCTTATATCCGTCACTTTTTGTAGCAGGTATGTTCGGTTTTGAGACCCTCGACACCGTTTAAAATATTAAAGATGTCAAAGGCCGACCGTTTAAAATATTTATGTAAAATACCACTCTAAATGTTCTGTAGAATAATACACAGGGCAATAATTCTCGCCAATGTATCTAATTTATGGTAAAGGTACAAATAATAAATATTTTCTATAAGCATTTGAAGGAAGTCAAATTCTATTGACATGTAATATTATAAAAAATAGTACTTTATAGTATATTCAATATACATATATGATACGAGCAACTAAGGGCTGTATGTGGTTCAGGAAGGCGTGTATTCAAAAAAGATGTAGGTATTCCACGAGAGGAATTTTCGTAAATCATTTGAGCAATAAAGTAAGTAGATAGCTAGTATACGTTTAAGAATCAAATATGCGAACTTGTCACACACAATTAAACTATATTTAGAGAGAGCTTTACGTATTAAAAAATACTATACCTAAAACGGTGAGATGTGGAAACATGATGCGTACTGCTTCAGTTCAGACGAAGCAATGAAGTTGATGACAGAGCGAATCGTGAGGGGGTCACTTATTGTGCGAGCTTTTAAGAAGTTGGAGAAGGCAATTAGCATTTACATTCATCGTAACTACAAGTATTCCTCACGTATTAGACACACCTATTATATTAGATATTGTAAGTACATACATAAGGTAGCTAGTTGCCTCGAGACGAACTTGTACTTTGCATACAACTTCGTGCTCATGCAGGTTTCTTGTCGATTCTTTCCGTTAGGTGCCACCATAATGGCGCAATCACCATTGGGCAAATCGCCGGATCGGTCACCGAAAGTAGGTATTCATGACGTTGCCAGGAAACTGTCATTATTTTGCCTGTGGCTAACGATTAAGCTAGTGTGATTGGGTTATTATTCGACAAAAGAACGAGTAAGTAGCGTAAACACCCCAATAATCGACATGACAAGACGTAATATTCGACATCTTGCTGTCAATTATTGAAAATGTCGATTATTGGAGATGTGTTGGGCACTGGAACCTCTACGTTACTACCCCGAATTGTGTTTGATATTTTGCCTGAAGTGATATACGTATGTTTGGTAACTCCAAATCATTTATTCACATTATTAGTAATAATTCCCGCAAACGCAGTGTTAGTGATAATTAGGTACTTTGTACAAGTTTTACTAGCTCCCATAACGTGAAGTAGGCCACTTAATACCTAAATTCTTGAGTGTGGTGAAAAAACTACTAAAAATTCCCGAACCTTATTTATTTTAGTCTTAGGCACCGACCGATAAGTGATTCCTGGATGTGGACAAGTTACCCGTTAATTAATTACGTTTATATCCGCACGTATGCGTATGCCGGATAAGTTCAAAGAAACAAAACTAATCGCGATATCATGCGATATGTAATATTTATAAATTGGTTTTGGTTAAGCAAATACCTACTTAACGATAAACATATATTTTTGTAAATAAGACAAAACTGACTAAGCGCGTTTTTATTTGGCGGGTCATACTTAAATTTAAATACATAGTAAGATTAAGGTTCTAATTTCTAAATTGCCCATTCACCACACACTTTCTATCATTTAATTCATTTACATATAGGAAATGAGTTCCGGGATAAAAAGTAAAATATTGTTGCCTTTTAAATTTATTTCATATACCTATGTAGATTGTAGTTAGATCCGTTCAGTTCAGCCATTATTAATAAGCAAAAGTCAAACATTTATAATCCTTTATTATTTACACACATACTCAGTTGTGATTTAAAAACTTAGAATTCAGTACCTACGTGTAGATATTTATCGTTAGTTTAGGCCTAATTAATGTTTCTAGCTCGCAAGAAAGTAAGATATTTCGTAGAATTTGCGACCCAAACCCAAGTTTTCTTATGAGTGGGCAACTGCTATTTCGAAACGTCTACGGAATGACGGACCTATAAAAGTTTAATAAAATCTGAAATATTATAAGTTTACTACTTTAGTATATAAAATAGTTGCCAACTCTGCAAAAAGAGTAGCTCGTTGTAGATGCGTTGGCGAAGACTGTCGAGCAAACTGGATAAACTGCCACATCCCGTCCTCAGTACAGACGGTTTAATTTCTGAATAACTACTCACTGCACGCTGAACTGCAAGAAGTACCTACTTATAGGACAAAAGAACTGATTGATTAGCGGTTGGGCATCTAACACAACGTGGATTGAGTCTGCCGAACGAAAGTTAACCCTACTAAATCCAAGGCAGTTTTATTTACTTACACCCGTCTTACACCCTATGCTTACACGCGTATCTAGAAATAAAAAGTATTATTCACGCTCATACCATACTAAATGCTTTGTTGATTAGGCTTTTAGGTTATTATTTTAAAGAGAATATTAGTTAATTATAAGTTTGAATAAGTAATTAATTTTGTTAGTAAAAACAAATGATATATAATGTAATACTTACTTATGAGCCTGTCATCGGCATTTTCCCACCATTTGGGGTAGAATGCGTCCAAGTCGTCCCGCCATCTCCTTTTGGGTCAAACAGATCACTGTGTTACGTTCTTTCCTGTAGACATACACAAGAGTTAAGGGCTATAAAGTTTAATTTTCTTATTTAAAAATGTATACAGTTCGCGCGAACACGCTAGTTTTCTCTCCTGTGGGCAATAGTTAACAGCTTGTGGGCATGTAAGTAATGATTTTATCATAGTTCTGTAAATAAAAGGAGGACCTTTTTACGTGGGTAAAGGTTAAATAAGAAAATTAACCTTTATAGCCCTTAACTCTTGTGATGTCTACAGGAAGGAACGTAACACAGCGATCTGTTTGACCCTTTTCGGTCTGCCTGAACTCCGGCCTGCACCGTCTATTTGGGTCTATTCGACAGGGTCGAGTGGAGAAAACGAGGGGAGGCCTTTGCCCAGCAGTGGGACACCAAAGTAGGCTAGAAATAATAATACTAATACTTATGAGCCTAGCTATAGAGTGTCTCATTGCTGGGCAAAGGCCTTCCTCCTCCCTTTCCACGTATCCCGGTCTTGACCCGTCTCCCACCAGGCGTCCTGTCAAAGGCGTCGAGGTCATCTCGCCAAATATTAATTAGTTTTAATAACTAATATTTGTATTTGTAATATGTAACTAATTTTTATTTTAAGTTTATTTAGTTTAGAGATAGTTTGTATTATTATTTGTAAGCTAATTTAATGTTTGTTTATTTACGTTATAACATTATAATTTTTTCTCCCACTAATTTTATCACAAAAACGTTGTTAAGCGCGAGTAAAACTATTTGAAGGTTTAATAACGTGTTATCTTGGTTGTAACCATTTATGGCTGTAATATATGTATGTCAAGACAGTCCATGCTAAGTGTATCTTATGCTGTAAGACGTGTAACATGACCGTTGGACCGCAGCTCTTCGCGGCGTCCTGATGTGTGGTTCGAAACAAGGGGCGCGTGCCCTTTTGTTTTGCATTAAGCTTTTGCGACCGCGCAATTGTTGATTAACGTCGCATATTTATATAAAGCCCTAACCGACATGTGTCATTGTTCTTCTGAAGCACAGCCCTGTTCCTAGGGTGCGGCAAAGTGGGCCTTTTAAAGCGCTGTATTGCTGTTTCGGTTTCTGGCCGGGACTTGCGGTCTGTGCGCACGCGCTTACGCCAATCCTTTGTTGCAAAACAAAGTGAACGCACCTGTCGCTCTTAAAAGCCTTTGGTCTTTAGCTTTGTCCAGTATGCAACCAATGTTTTTTTTTATTGTACGAACATTAACCTTATGTTACCTACGAGTTCCAAAGGAACCAGAGAGAGGGCCTACCGCGAACACCGAAGTACGCAAATTGCGGGTATCTTTCTCTTTTACTCCAATTATGATATAATTAGAGTGATAGAGAAGGATGCTCACAAATTGCGAACTTCGGTGTTCGCGGTAGGCCATCTGTATATTCAAAATGGACGATTATTTGATTAATTGTATCAAAAACGGGGAAATAGTATAAAAATTAACTTTAGACAAATTAAGAAGGTTGTAGAGTCGCCATGAGATATATCGGAGCGGGCAGGCTGTTTACATTATCTGAACACGCACTGTAACGCCCTGACTATAGAGGCGTGTTCAGATATTTGTGAGCGCCTTGGCCACTCCGATATATCCGATGGCGACTGTACATATATCAAATCAAAATCAAAATACATTTATTTCAGATAACTAAGATCCATACATGATAAATTTAAATAAAATTACAAATAAAAAAAAATAACAATAAAAATCATACATCACAATATTACTAATAAATGTTAAAATACAATTAAAATTAATATTAAAACACACAGTTAAAATTAATAAATTAAGCACATAAAACTAAATAAAATTTTAAAAACATAAAACAAAGATTAAAATCACAGTACGAGTAGGTAATATCTTAAAAACTATTTATCATATGACACACACCCCTTGAGACTATATATATATTTAGCCTTTCAATACAGTGTCGCTACCTACTGCTGGTTTTTTTTTCGCGGTTTTTATTCAAAAGATGCATAATTAGATACCCGTAACAAACCTATTAATATTTCTTGACATGTCAAATACAATTCTTAGGTCCTAAAGGCTTTAAGAAATTAATTATGACTCTTGGCCCAGGAAAGCATCCGTTGCGTTGTTTATGGCATGTGTATAACGTGTCGAGGATATCGCAAGATTAGATTAGAGCGCGCCATATCTCTGCACGATTTACGCCTACGGGTGACCCTCCGCGGGCCGTATGGTCCAGGCTGAGCACCATTATAATATGGAATAATCGTCGATACCTTATCGCGTCCCGATGCAGGTGTCACCTCTCGCTCAGAAGACTCTCCGCACCTGGAATTCGAATTAGCGAAATCATATTTCATCGCGCGTCATTAGCGGCGGTTCTAATTGTTGTAGGTTCGCTTCGCCTTTTGTTCCGTTCGGACTTCCCGGCGTGCTTTTAATTACCGCCGGCCGAATGCGTTAATGTAATCAAAGCTCGATACATCATACTCGCGCTATCTCCCCGCCTCGGCTTGATTAATAATTCTAATGAGCAGCGGTGCCTAAACGAGTTAATAAAACGTTCGTTTTTTACACCGCGGTGCCACTGGGAGCCGTAAACGGGCGCATCAATCACCGCTTTGTGCCTGCCGCCGAATTGCCTAATGATTGAGACTGCAGCGCTGCCCGCTGCCCGCGACACCGACACTTCAAACGGACGCACCTATCCCCAAGTGGTAATTGCCACAACCTAATTATTTTTAATCTACCTCCTCTACCAAAGGAGGAAAACGTTACATAGCTCGAAAAATCGGACTCTGTTAAATAAAATCCATTATCATTGCCAAATTGCTTAAAATAAACCAGTAGCTTAGCCCGCGGCAGACTGAAGGAAATAATTTAATCATAGCTACAAATAAATATATACCGTCTCAATGGATGGTTCATGTTTTAAATTGATATTCGATTTCAAATTAAATCGGCATTATGCTGCTGTAATCATACATTTGCGTAGCGAATATTTTTAAACAGTAGTTAAAAAATATTAAAACGAAAACGTTGATTATTTACATTTATTCAGAATGCAATTGTAACTAAAGTGAAAAACAAAGGAATTATTTTAGATCACCTTCAAAATGAGGATCAGGAAGGTACGTGACAAATGGCAAAGATTAGTATGAATCACAACAGTTTATTCTGTAAAACTAGTGGGAACGGGCTTCATCAAACACTATCAATCACGCAGCACCCGCCGCGGGCAGAATTGCTTTAATTTGATAAAACGCAATTAGCTACCAAAAAGAAATCTAATCTGTAGACGGCTTACAGTTTTTTGGCCGGTGTAATTTTTGGGATGTGTTCCACTTGTAGCTTATGAAAGTATTGTACAATATCTCGGTTTCATCGAGGGCTATAATACCAAAAAGAATAGATAGTATAGAGGTGTCATAGTAAATTTTGTAGATAGTATAGAGGTGTCACAGTAAATTTACTGCCATCTATCGACACACGACTAAAACTGAAAACGAAAACGTATAAAATAATCAAAAAAAATTATGTATATGGATAAATGATTTTATTATTTTTATATCATTTTGATTCATGTTCATTCACTGATATCCAAGATTGTGTTAAAATTGTTAAATATGAAACGGTGTCGTCACGCCATCTAGCCGAGCATAGGCTAAAGGTGTGTGCGGCATCTATCCGAGATGACTTTGTCTTGATTTCCGAGGCACGTTTTTTCCTTAGAATTTATTCATCTTATACGAAGTTACATAATTATGTCTTTGATATACTATGGGACTAGAATTGACTAGATGAATGGTAACTAAAAGCTATGAGTAAAAATAATTGATACCTACTTACATTCGTAATTGTATTAAAATGCCTTCTTACAATGTGTGCAATATTTTGTTCTAATCGGTTACAACGACATAACATTTTCGGACTTAACTATTTATAATTTCCGGACTATTTATATATATAGGTATATATTTTATAAATTGTAATCTGGAGTAGGTAGGGCCCGATATTTAGACCTAATGTTTCTATTGAATATTGTTTAATGTTTACGAATTACTACTACATGAATTAGTTTACAGGAGAATATCCAATCATACTGTTTCACGAGACGTACCGTCACTCTCACGTAGGTATCGTGTGCAAGGTAGCGACGAGATTGGCAGCCCGAGCCAAGTGGAACGCCGCGGGGCTTAATGTGTAATTCTCCGCGCTACCAACAGGTGGCAGCAGTGCAGCCGCGGCGTTTCAAATCTGACAGACGCCATTGCCTTTACGTCAAAAAGCCGCGAATAAAATTAATGATGTTCGCGCCTTAATGACGTCTCACGACGCCGCTCCATTGTATCCGTAATACAACAATTATTAAGATCATTTATTAAGTTTATTGATCTTTTAACTTAATCTTTTATTTCGTAATTTAGTTCCATGTGAGCTGCGAAGTCTGAAAAAAATATCTCATATGCAGAGGCATTTTTTGGACTATTTTTGTCATTATACGGCGTGATGTGAGCGGGTCTTTGAATGTGGAAGCAATTACTGCCCCGCATGTGGTTTGATTATGTACGACGGACCATTCCATCTAGCGGTGAGGCCATAAAACGCCGGTAAAAACATTACTAAAACCTTAGCCGTTGGTAGTTTTTAAGCTTCCGTTGCTAAATTGAAGTTGATATTAAGAGCTATTCTTACAATTTAGGTAGGTAGGTCGTTTGTTTTTAACTTTTCTTATGAACATTAAGAGAACAAAATACTTGAGTGTGTGGTTGGACATAAGTAATATTTCGTTGGGAAGGAGATACAGTTTGGGTAGGGACCGGGCCAGGATGGTATATAAAGGTTAGCTGATAAGTATACCTAAGCACTAGAAGTTAGTTTGGCGGTTGCCAGCAGGCGTTGCTAATTACGAGTTAGTTGACAGTTAGCGTCCTTTGGCGCCGAAACTTGGGCGTCTCATCTCTAATAGCGGCACTTGCGATGTAGTAAGTGCCGTTTCTACATGTTTATAGATAAAAAACTTACCGGCGTTTTATGAAAGCGCAAGAAACTAGACACGATAGTTGAAGAGAGCAGTAGCGATCTGGGACGCAGTGTTGGTCCAATTGACAATGTATCTTTAGGCACCCCTTTACTTCTACACAATTTAAGACCAATGTACCGGTTTTAAAATTATATACCTATGTACAAACATTGTTTGAGTAATTGTTTATCAGCAGGGGTGCAAACAAGATTTACTAGATGCAAAGCAAATTTATTCTGCTGTGCTCTACTGTGATCTCATCATCTGGAGCATAATTTGAACATCTAACAACACTAAAACAAAACAACTAGGTATGCGTAAGTTGAGGTCGGTCTGCCAATTAAGCTAAGTTCTTTTAGTACTTACCTACCTTTCTTTCCTTTCCTTTCTCACACGGGGGGCAGGCAGGGGAAAATCAGAAGATTCGATGTTGATCTTTAAAATTTTAGTTAATAATTTGCATTAATGAAACGATAACGATTCATTGGTAGCATAAGGGTAAGGCTTACTGTGTAAATAATTAATTTAGAATGGCGGTAGAACTTGTCTATTTTAGTTTTTATTTACCTATTGACGTTGTAAATTTGTGTGACCTATATAGGTAATGGAAATCTCAAATTGACATCACCAAATAATATTTCGGAATGAACTTGAAAGTACATATTACACAAAATTATTATAAATTAACAATTATAAATTAAAGTTTCAATGATCACAAAGTTAATCGTAATAGTGATATAAGCTGCTTATAGAGCATTACAAACTAATGTTCACCGCTCACGGACTCACGAGCAAATCGCGAAACAAGCGCTCGTTGCAAACAAATTAAGACACGGAAAACACGTCCCGCAAAATTATATCTAACAACGGAAAATTAATACCGCAAAATAATTTTCACAACAAGGAATCGATTTCACAATAATTGTGAAGTTGTAATATCTCAGGATCATAGACATATTCATCGGTAATTCCTCGCGGGGCCACGACTGGAAACCGGCGCAATTAGATGTAATCGTGTCGGAATTATTGTAATAACCGAAAAGGATCGATGGTCTAACGATCGCTGATGGTCGATCGGCGCAGGCGATTGGCCGGACGCACGCCAATGCGCGCGCAGGCGGACGATAACGTAATTATACAACCCCGCGCTCTCGCTATTCGCCTCTATTTTCAGATTGATCTCGGGCTGAAGTCAGAGCCTTCGGGCATACGACAGGGTGTGCTTAAGTAGCTAATTTCGCTTATAAAATGGTATATATTTGTATGTTAAAAGATTTGATAGCTCTGCTTGTATAAGTACCTACAATATTTTCGTCATCTCATGATAAAAAAATAAGCATAAGTACAACTTGAATGATCAAATATTAATACGAGTAACGAAGTAAGATAGTAAAAATTAGGCTGATTTGAGTTACCTACTGTTATTTTATGTTTGATGTATTTTGTTAGCCAAGCAACGCGTTTATAAATAATATGCTGTATACCTAAGTATTTGAAGACTTGGAAATTTACCTAAGAATAGCTGTGACGAGTACATAGAGTATTAATAACGTTTAAATTGGTAGACAACTAAAACCGCTCCTATAAATAATTAATAGTTTAAAAAACACTAGAAAAACACGCCTTGGACCTTTCTCACAAGTGCAAACACGACAATGATACGATATTCTTCATGCTTCATCATCAGACCTTGAAACCCAATCGTGGTCAAAGTTCATTACAAGACTTTTCCAACAAATCCAAACACAGCTATGATACGATGTTCCATCATGAAGTTCCGGTCATATCATGTATTTTCATCAGAACTACATACAGCTGCCAATTTTCATGACGCTACGATCCTTGGAAGATGGTTAAATTAGTTATCTTAGATTCCATTACATAGTTACATACAGCCCATACAGGTCGACCTAATAAAAGCGTGTTAAATATATTGCATGTGAAGCTATATTGAGAAGACAAATGGTCAAAGCCAGTGTCATTAAGTAACATGTTTTTATTTGTTTTATGCTCTGATTTTTAGGAGTAAATATGCACAAGTAAGAATATTTTGCTTGACCCGCATTCGTGGAGGCCTTGTCAATAAAATCTCTACTTCGCAGTGTGATGTATTACAACTAGCGTATTACAATTAGGTATGTATACATATGTATTATGAAGGTAGGTAAATATATATGCTAAAATAGATGAAGAATACGCTTACAGTTATTACGCATAAGACAATTACCCTGCTGTCGGCCTTCGACCACATGTTAGCTAAAAGCTGACACAAAGATACCTAGAGTGTGTAATTGGCACAATTATCCGTAGAACGCATTGCAGGTATCGTGGTCACGTAGACGACTCCGTCCATTACAGCTACGTGCCTTTAAACTTCAGGCTATGTACTTCCATCGGTCACCTAGCGTTCACCGAACACGACCGGCGCAGTGTGAACTGTGATTGCTTATAGATCTTATAGGAGCTTTGAGCTCACTCTATGTTTTTTTAGAGGCCGCTCGCGATAGGAACAGCAGTTCAGCAAAGCCTAGCACATTATAGACTGCATGTGCATTGTGAATTCAATGGGCAGTTTTGTATGATGATGGTATTGTTACATCTATTAAGTTTAGCCTTCAGTCCTACTTAAATATTTATAAATAAATGTTATGGGGACCGATAATTAGTATATAAAAGGCCAGGTGATCATTTGTAGCAGCGTGTAGGTATAGCTTTTCTTCCATCACAGAAGAGTCCTTATGCTTCAAGTGCAATTAGGTCCTTTCCATCTGAAATTTCAACAGAAATTATGATAAAAACATCCAAATTGCACATGCAGTATGGAAAGTCACTTAGAAACATTACAAACCCGAATTGCCTCGAAATATTTAAGATAGTCAGTTACAAACTTCAATGATCATGTTAGGTAACACAAAAGTAAATATGACACATTTTAAACAAAAATATGGAGTATCTTAAAAAAAATCTACTGAATTGATAACCTCCTCTTTTTGAGATTTGGAAGTATAAACAAAACTATCAGTATTAATAGTATATTCGATTTTGAAACAAAAATGAGAAAAATATTATTAGTCCTTTTAGCATCATTGGCCATCTATTATGTTAATATTGGGGAAACCTTGATGTATGTACTTACTTACCTGCCTAACAATATACAGTTCAGTTGATCATATTTATGTGTATATTCTTCTATTACTTAGGTACTATGTAGGCGTGGGCGGCTACATGTACAAATTTGTTCCGATGACGACCGGTGCGTTTTATATATTTACATACATATAACTAAGCATAATTTTAGGTTCTCAAAAGATATCATATAACTATGCTTATTTAAACAAAGTTACGCTATCCTTTTATAGTTAATAGGATTTCTCTACTTAAGACATCTTCACTTCTAAAAATACAGATTTACACCTATTTGAAAATTGCAAAGCGCAGCTCAAACCGTTTCATAAATGCATAAGCTGCCCGACTCAGCCGCAATGCCATTTCGTCTCTTTTCGCACAACACATATTATAATAATTGCCTGCGGTTTCCACCCCTAAATGCTTAACGATACGTGCGTTTTGTTTTGTCACTGAGCGTTGCGAACTAACAAGGCCTATAATAATGTATAATTTATTTTATAATACTTGTCATTTAATTTTGAACTTCCTTGAATTAATGCGGTTTCCGTGGCCCGAGGCATCAGGCGCACGGCTATAGGAAGCGACTGTCGCGACGCGAGCGCCGGGTCTGATACCCAGTTCCCACCGCGTATCGACCGCAAACGAAACTTCGCCAATGCGATAACAGTGCGAGTCGGATCTCGGATGACGTTTAATTGTTACGAGTCTTGAGGTCAGATATTCTGGTTTAACTAAGTCGAACGCTCACCTGAATGGTAGGCTATATGAAAGTCCGGCGCGGGCACAGCCGCGTGGGCGGCTACATGTACAAACCATTTGTTCCGATGACGACCGGTGCGTTTTATAATAAAATCCATTTACTGTGTGCGACAACAAACACTGTCTGAGTCATGCGTCCATATCTCCGTACCTTCAATGAAAAGGTGTCATAGGATAGCTTTTTTGGGTCCATATGTAATTCAAACGATAATTAGGAAACTTGACCGACTATGACACCTTCACCAAAGTAAATGAAGCCCTTAAGGTTTGCGAGTTCTATATTAAACAATTGACGGCATTGTTATCCAAAATGCCCCTCATTTCTATATCATCATCCTATCGTGGATTTTGTGGAAGGATAAGATTAAGCAAGATTTGCTTGACCATCTAGGGCCAAAAAATGTACTTTAATTTTTTTTACAAATTATACACTAAATCAGCAATATCATAGTCGAGGGAACGTATCGATTACTTTTTTTATATCCAAACGTGGAAAAAAATAAAATTCAAAAACATGATTATTCGCACTCCCAGGCACGCACTTCCATCTCGCTCACGCTCCCATATGCTCAGTAGGAGTGAGAGAAGAACACGAATTTACTGGTTATTAACAATTTATTTTCTTATAAATTTATACTAAACTTTACATAAAATAAAAAGCGGCCAAGTGCGAGTCGGACTCGCCCATGAAGGGTTCCGTAGCAGCAAGTAACATAATAAAATTGCGGTTTACGATTTATCACGTATTAAAAAAAAACTTCTACTAGATCTCGTTCAAACCAATTTTCGGTGGAAGTTTGCATGGTAATGTACATCATATATTTTTTTTTAGTTTTATCATTCTCTTATTTTAGAAGTTACATAGGGGGGGACACATTTTACCACTTTGGAAGTATCTCTCGCGCAAACTATTCAGCTTAGAAAAATATGATATTAGAAACCTAAATATCATTTTGAAGACCTATCCATATATACCCCACACGTATGGGTTTGATGAAAAATTTTTTTTTTGAGTTTAAGTATGGTGACCCCCAAAATTTATTGTTTTTTTTTTCTATTTTTGTGTGAAAATCACAGAATACATCTACTTACCAAGTTTCAACAGTTATAGTTCTTATAGTTACCGAAAAAAGTGGCTTTAACATACGGACGGACGGACAGACATACATGACGAATCCATAAGGGTTCCGTTTTTTGCCATTTGGCTACGGAACCCTAAAAATGTAACTAGAATTAATAATATATTTTGATATGCGGTGATTTACAGTCCTTCTGGTTTCGTATGTGTTTCTGTACCTACGAGTAAACTCAATACACCTTGTTTCCATAAAATAACTTCATGTGAAAATTCGATGACACGTAATATATATGTATATACATACATACAGAAAACCTTAGGCTACCTTTGCCAAATCAGTATATAATGTATTAGTAAATATAGAACCAGTAGGTGTTGCAAGCGTTAAAAGCGTTTTCTTGACCGTGCTCACCCACGGGAAATAATTGGCGTTTGAAAAAATACAGGAAGTCATTAGTGGCAAAACGGGCCGCATCTATTTCACGACCACGTCGGACTGATTCCACGCCCGGCTCCGCTCACACCGATGCGCACGGCCCTTATCGAGCGAGCCAGCGAAGCTAGATAAGTTTATTTTAATTTTATTTTATTTATTTATTCAACCAACTTACATTTACAGCAGATTGCTATTCAAACATGAAAGTTAATCACCATATAGGTCACCGTAAAAAATATAAAATTATTAATTACATAAATAGAAGTTCTTTGTTTCAAATTGCAATACACGGCTGCCTAATCTAAATGAAACTGGGTAAACGTGTAGTAGGGCATTACATTTTAGTCATTAAATTATGGGCAGACTCGATCAAGGGGTTACGTCGCTAGAAGAGCCTAAGGCCAAAAAGATAGTTGTGTAGGGTCTTGCTATGGTCTGGTAAAGTATGGTCGAGTTTGGTATAAAATGAAAGTGTTCGGTTTACACATGTTTAATATTGTTTTTAAATATACAATTTTAAAATGATTAGCATAGATAAAACACAATATAGGTATTTGACATTGTATAAGAAAGATTACGGCTTACCACAGATACAGATTATTTTAATCTCTATGGTGACTTAAATCTACCAGTTAAGGGCTCCACAGTCCTTGCAATAAATTGCAAGCGGTTTTTGATCCATTGCCGATTAAAAAGGTGCAACAAATTCTATCGTTCTATCTTTTTAGCGAACCGCGTACTGTCTTTTTATTATTATACTCTTTAGTATTTTAATAATATAACCTCAAAAAAGAGTAGGTTTTAATTTATGCTACTGTTACTAACACAATGAAGAGTAAACAATAGCTCCCCTGACAAAGCTGCCGGACATATTACAACGGTGTAAGAGGTAGCCGGAGAATTAGATAGTCGCCGCTAATAAGCAATGCGTCCTCGCAATTTGACATTTCAGACATTTTAATTCACTTTTAATTTGCCTTATGAATAGCGCTTTTACGCGGTTTGTACATCATTTTGTGTTCATTAATATAAATTTAATGTCCCTCGTTATATGTGGTCAGTCAGTGAGAAGGCCGTTTGCGATCTATGACATCTATTGTTGACTGTTTTTTGTGTTGTGCTTAGAGTGGATGTCGATAGACGCTAGCTGAATGAAAAACATTTAGATATATCATTGTATAAATAATACAGTCATTTGTAGCGGTCACGGTGCGAAGCACAGAGGAACATTAACTTATTTAGTTCAGCGCTTACATATATTATCATAACGTTCTAAAAGCAATCAAATTCGTTTGCTTATAAAATACCAAAACCAGTTGGAGCAACTCTGGCGCGTGTAGACATTTGATAATGGTCGCATTACAGATTGTTTATGCAACGTGTCTGTTACGTAGGAAGAGGTGCACAAACTGCGTCATAAATCGGGTATTTCTGAACGACACCCATAAAACCTTTATGATTAGTCAAACTGCTAGCGTGGACGATTCATTATAGGCCATTATACGTCGTGTTTATCGACTTACTCTCTACAAGCCAATAAAATAACGAACGACCGAGATAAGAACCGGACAGTCCTCTAATCTCCGGAACAAGGGTCACTAATTCGATTGTGGTTTTGGTCGAGGCTTTTTTGGGGTTTACGACACAAATTGAAGTGTTAAAAAAACTACAAATTGGCTTTTTCGAGGGCCATTCATTAGTTGAGCGCTGAATGGCGATGGTTGTCTCGTTTTCGCTCAATTAGTTAAACGGGAACTCGGGCGGTCGCACACGGCGCGACGGCGACGGCTCGTCACGATAATGCCGTGTCCTTATGTATTACCATCAATGTTAGATAGCGCCTTCAATCCTGTGCACTATCTCGACTGCGGACGCGCGTACAATAGGACAGCGCATTTGCTAAGTGGTTTATATTTTATGCGCCGGGCCGTTCCGGGTGGTGTTGGGTGAGAACCAGCTGTTGTAGGTCCGTCTACTTGTGCATGGACATACAGCCATTAAGGATGCGGGATCATTCCATTAAGTATGCGTATTAGGTATTCATTAGGTCCATTTACTTTTTATATATTACACACAAAAATCAAGTCAGTGAGAAGACGATCAATATGTAACAAATACGCTATCTGCTTTTGTCACAATCACAAAACTGACAAATGACGTAAGCTAGTTGTATCTGCTAGTTAAAACAAAATTAAAAATAATTTGATGCCAAACTTATTTCTAACTACATTTCAGACTTTAATAATTGCCACTGGTTCTGAGTTGTTAACAGGTAGGTATTAAGAACAAATTAAATAACTTTCTATGATAAAATTTTAATTATTTCGTACGTGGGTATTAATTATAATAATTGTGCACGAAAATTAGTTTCCAATTGTCAGCCATATGCATAATGAATTGATTCACTGGTTAATTTGTATAAGTATTGTATACTTAATAATTTTAATATACGAGTAGTATGTTTGATCTCTTAGCTATCGTCTACTGGCTGATAATTATTGACATGTCAAGGATAAAGCTACTCTTTATAATACTCGTAAAGAGCATAGTATATAGAGTATTATTGATTGTCTTGAAGCTACTACGAGTGTTATATATAAGTATACGTACGTACCTAAGACTTAGGCTGTAATTACATTATTATTTATTTGTGTGCCTGCCGGCCTTTTTGGCGTCGGCCCATGGGGTGATGGACCTCGTTGCTGATATTTTACCTAAAAATGGCGACAGGGTGTGCATTCCTTATGTGGCGGACGCCCTTGAGGCTTGGTTGTGTACCAATCAGGGAGCGACCGTGCCAAAGAACCCCAAAATACAGCGTGCGTGGGAAGACACCCGCTCTAAAGCTACGATAGATAACCTCATTGCGAGTGCAGCGGGAGTAGACCGTGCGAGCCTTCTGGCAGTGTCACAACCAGAATCTGGGGCATGGCTGCACGCGTTGCCTTCACCCCAATTGGGCACCTTACTTGAGGGCAACTCGTTACGCGTGGCCGTTGCTCTCCGCCTGGGCTGCGGTCACCACGCACTGAGTTGTCGCCGATGTGCAGGTAGGCATCCGCGTCACCATGCCCTAAATGATACGATCCAGCGAGCTCTCAGGTCGGCTGGTGTCCCATCAGTGCTTGAACCACCAGGCCTCAGTCGTACCGACGGTAAACGGCCTGATGGTCTGACTTTGGTACCATGGGAAAGGGGACGGTGTTTGGTTTGGGACGCTACATGCGTCAGTACGTTCGCCGCCTCCCACATCAGCCGTACTTCGCGCGTGGCCGGAGCGGCAGCCGAAACTCAAGCGGATCTAAAGCGTCAAAAATATGCCCCTCTCTCCCCCGCCTACATAGTCATCCCTTTCTCTGTAGAAACGGCGGGTTGCTGGTCTGCCGACGCGAAACGCTTCACTCGTGATTTGGGACGTCGACTCAGACAGAAACGGGAGGGTCCCCGCTCCGAGTCGTTCCTTGTGCAAAGGCTGTCCGTGGTGATCCAGCGTGGAAATGCTGCGAGCATCATGCGGGTACCTTTGCACCGGGAACGGCAGGGAGCGGTTTGTTTTCTTAAATTTATAGTTTTAATTTTTATTTGTAAGCCTTAGTTGTATGTTATTTGTATTATTTATATATAAATATGATTTCATACATGATCTATTCTACAGTCATATAAAACTTATGAGTTATATATTAAATTAAATATCATAATGGATACTGTTAAAAAACGAAAAATAAAAGACGTAGGTATTTGGGTTAGATCATAAATAGCAAAAGCGCTAGGCGGTCAGAAAAAGGGACCCCATAATAGGTACCTTAATGATGTTATTTTTAGACAGCAGGACATTGCAAATAGGTAGAGTTAGCAAGAAGTCTGCAACGATTTTGATAGCACACGCAGTGCAACTGTTATTTTAAATTTCAAACTTCTACGGAATTACTTATCACGTATTATATAACACTTGCACTGCTATCAAAATCATTGCAGACTTATCTTGTTGTAACTCTAGGTACTGTGTGTGTAACACAACCGCTATATTAAACTATATTAAGGAGCTACTAGTAATCAATGCTGACTTCAATTTAAAGCAAAATAAACGATTTGAGTTATCGTCATCGCCGATTTAGTTAATTCACATTAAGGTACCATTCCATAAAGTTAAAAAACTGGCCAAGAGCATGTCGGACCATTGCTCAGTGTAGGGTTCCGTAGTTACCCGTCCGTCGCAATAGACTGTCTTAAACGGGGGCTATTTAGTAAGTATCATGTTCCTAACAAGACCTATCCAATGACACCTTACATTGTAACGTTTTTTAGGGTTTCGTAGTCACTCAGAAACCCTTAATTTCGCCATGTCTGTCTATCTGTCCGAGGCTTTGCTCCGTGATCGTTGGTGTTAGAAAGCTGCAATTTATACCTAAAGGTGTAAACATTTGGCCAAAAAAGCTATATTTTTAATACATGTATTGATGTTGTGATGTGTTGATTTACAATGTTGATGAACATTGTAAATTATTTTAGTGGTTTACCATTAGGTACCTATTATAACATTATTTGTAATGTCTCCTACTCACAATAATAAAAACAATTCTGAGATAAGAGCATATTGGTGTATTATAAAATTAGACATAATTTATATTATTATTCGTTTGAAATTGATTGTTCATTTAGTCTCGCACTAGCCACAGGACAGATCCATTAATTTCCATTTAGAACCTCACAATATGTTAAATTGAACACATTTGGCGTATCACGAGTATAGTTAAAAGCTGTATAATGGCGTTATCTCAGGGCCGGCACTAAATTGGGATGTCTCCGCGAGGTGTGGCACTCTTATCAGTTTTGTCGTGTTCATCTTGAGTTGTGTTAGGCTTTAGCGGGCATATTTACGCGGAGCCGGGCCGGGCGGCCTACGCTACACGCGACAATGTCGGAAACTTATGGCCTACGTGCGCCAACCAAGAAATGCCGCCCCGCGCTCCATGTTGTCCAGAAAATTCTCAAATAGCGAAATTATTACGCCCCGACGACGCTGGCACGGGAAAATCTGATATTTATTGTGGAACCGAGTTTGTTTATTTATAGAAGTAATGGAGTGGAAGGATAAACGGCGCGGCCGACGATCGATCGCGCTAAGCGACAACCCTTGCCGGACGCATCGGATTGATAAAGCGTTTTTTTGATACTTTTTCTCGTTTTTTTACTGCTTATTGTCCGTGGTCCATTGATAAACCGGACAGGTATACGTACTCAGACCGGCGCCAACATTCCTCGCCCCGACCTCACACTTACTCGTGCTGTATAAAAAGGGGCACATTTTTTTATATTGGCTCTTTTTGGCTTTATTTGCCTCCCTTTGTGTCCGTCGTGGTTGTTTATTTTGGTTATTAGCGCGGCTGTAGGAAGTGGATGTGATAAACCTATTGGGCCTAAGCGTTTTATTGTACCAATTTTTGATGTCCGTTTTATTTCACATGGAAAGATATTGTAGTGTCGCAAGAATGACGAGGCACTTATTTGCTTAATGGTAGACATCACCTCCATTAGCACCTTACTCAAATAGGATCTTCTTGAATTATCTCCTCGTGAGTGTGAATCTTAATTAATAATTTAGTAAAGAATATTAATATTACTAGACGGGCCCGCAGCTCCGCTCGCGTAAATGAAATAAAGAGTTCGTCTTATGTTTAGTTAAATACCGACATTATTATGTATTCAACCTTGCCATGGTTTAAAACGGTGATAGGGATTCCTTATTTGTAGCCGTTATTTGGATAACTCAATTCGCAAATTTGTCAAAAATGATGTGATTTGATAAAAGGCAAGATTGTATTTTTTCATCTACACGTATTTATTTAAAACTTGTTTCAAGATAAAATTATTATTTGTTCTTATAAGCCTAGTTGCAAAAACGTTCATTAGATTAATTTTCGCCTTAAGACGAATATGGACGACCACCGCCCTTAAATCGCCTTTTCATACAAACATAGGTAGTCTAGTCCTCTCGGTCTTGCGATAGCTCTCGCCAGTCGCCATGGCCGAGGTTGAGCAGGTCTTGAGCAACTACGTCGTTTCAGCGGTACCTAGGACGTCCACTCGGGCGTCTCCCATTTTGTTGTCCCAAGTACCTGCGCTCTCTTCACGGCACGATCCTCTCCCATTCTCTCTAAGTGTCCGAGCCACCACTGAATTTAGCCGCTTTTGTCTCTCAATATTTCGCCACTATATCGGACCACATCCTTATTTCTATGGCAACAAAATTATATTACGATATTTGGCTGACTGCTGACTGTATATTTGCTTATTTTTATCAGGTCGCTCAATAATATCTGAACATGCACTTTAATCTACCTACATAACTTACTATCAACTTTGTATTTTTGGCCCATCTCAGCATTCTTAGCCCGTTCCCCGGACGAATGGCAATGTTTGCCGAAGCCGTGAAAGTCAATCTGAATAATATAACTCAAAAATAAATTTAAAACAACAAAATACAAATTGATAAAAATAATATAGTAATTACTTTGATTGATAAGAATGATAAGTCATATATGACATAAATCACTCGTATGGGCTCTATAGACTAAGGTTGAGGTTGACAGCACTTTTTATTTTACTTCGTGTAAAAAAACTCAGAAATACCTGTATACCAACATGACAAACATAATTTAGTTTACTTTAACTTACGGATTTTTTGGTCTAATCTGTAGCACCGCCAAACGAAAGCAACCGAGAGTTGCCGAGAAATGGACGATGTCGTAAAATGAAGATTGTTTTCAAAATTTCATTTCCTTATTGTAAATTAAATACGCATCGGAAGCGATAGTTTTTATGCTCTAGTGCTATTCCCACATGTAGATAATTGATGTGAACAGTTTTTTCTTATCATACGTGCGTCGTATTCGAGAAACGTGTCAAAAACTTTTTTAGAAATTTGTAAGGCGCCATCTCGCTTCTTCCCTCGTTTTTTATCCCGTTCTGGTTTTTCAATTTTATATATATGATTCCACGAAATAGTTGACACTATTGAGAGTGATAAATAAAGGGCACAGTTATTTTATGAGATAAACGGGTCAAACACATTTTAGAAAAAGGTCACTTCTGTGGACATTGGACAATACTATGAAAGTTAACGACTCTGGTACGTACTTATATACATAGATATCCCATTTTTCTTATTTGAGCCTCAAGTACTGAAAAAAAATGTATCCCGCGAATCCCGCCTGTATCCCGTAAAAAATAGCTTTAGATTCCTTTAAATTGGCAATGTCTTTTCTGTAGACGTGAACGAGTTTGCTATTAAATGTTTATAAATAACCCAAACAACAATTTATTTTCGTCCAACAATCTGATTACCAAACATTGTACCTACTTATTAATTACCTAGATGCTATTTATAGGTATGTTACATTTTATTAAAATTTTTACAAAAGTAACGGATTTACGTCAATGCAATTAACATCCGGTAAGAGTTCCATTCAGTATGAATCGCCGCGATTTTATGAATGGGAGAATGCCCTTAGGCATGAGAAGTGTGGCGGACTGGCGGTAGGTCGCATTAGGAACGATTTAGCGAAGGCTGCACCGCCTCGGCGCGACCGTAATCACGCCAGCGGTGCCTTTGCGACCACGTCCTAATAGCTACGTTTAGACCTAGTGCAATTTTGATTTATTTAACGAAAAGATCATTTCCGGTTCTAAATGACGTATTAGCTTCATTCACTCTTTTTTGCAGGAGTCCGTCCAGTGATCTTCCGAATGAGATGAGAGTGAAACACTTTTTTTCATGGTTTTTCGTAATAATGGTCAAATCAATCAGTCAACGAAGAATGTTCGTAAATTTGAACAAATTAGATATGTAAGTAATTTTGTAAGAGTATAAATACATATGTTTAGGGAGCAAGGCGTGCGTGGGTGAATTAGAACTTTAAATATAAGCAATTTCACTTTTGTAATAAATCCCTATAAGTGCGGTATCATGCAAATATGTAGTAAACTTTAATAATTTATTGTCAAGCATTTAATTTTTGAAACAAGTTTATATCGCTGACTGTACTTTTCTTTTAACAATCAACTAATAGGTACTCATCGAGACCATTCTAACAAACCCAAATATACACTGATGACGCGTGGTTTTGTCACAGAGTTCCTAAGGCAACCTCCGGTCTCAGCCATCAGATCAGCTCGATGGTAGGTACCATAACATTGCATTGTCTTTACTTTGCATACAAGTCATACAACTTACAGAGGTCTGTGAATATTCAGCTAAAGGGAATAATGGGCAGTGGGTCTAATTTAGCTTGCAAGATTTGATTACAAACATATTTATGTCTGTAGGCAACAGGGCAGCAGAAACAAAAAAACGCTCATTTAAATAAATGCTGCATTATGTACGCTGGTTGCTGGTTCATAATTATGAACTTAAGTAGGTAATAAAAGTTACCCACTTAAGTTCATAATTATAAAAAAATAACCACTTAATTTTGTCATAATTTTTTGTGAGCTCTCGACAGTCACGTAGGTATGTACATAAGTATTATGGTCACAATCGTTTTCAGTCGAGCTCGTGTTTGATGTTCCTGAGATGTACAACAAACATTTGGAGAGGCTTGTTTGAGCTGCCGATAAATCGGTAGGTCTTATTTGCACTGCCCCGGATTCCTGCACTTTGGCATGGCGTCGTAGTATTTCGAAACAAACTGTATAAAATGATATGTTTAATGCAGTAGCAAATATTTGATGTGTATTTAGTACCGCGAAAGTGAGCGCGTTGACGCCACCTAAGTTTTTTCTTAAAAACAGAAAAATCCCTGTGCGACAGAACAGTGAAATACTATAATGTCCCATTGCTGGACAAAGGTCTCGCAGAAGAGGGCTTGGGCTATCGTCCCGATGCTAATATATCTACCTACGTCTATAATCTAGTGACTGATCATTCTGATCAAGCACCTACCTACATGTAAAATATTCAGAGAATTATATTAATTGTTCATAACTTTTTACAAAATACCTAGATATCTATACACATTATTTATTCAAATTAAAAGAAAATGACCATCAGATACTAAATGTTGAAAACGACCATACCAACTCTCAATTGTAAGTTTAACCTGACGGACAATGGTTTGAGCCATTAACTAAATACAAGTTTCATCAGACACCTCTGTGTCACCAAAAATATTTGATTTTGAATTATCCATATCTCCACTTAACAATGCTGTGTGCTTGTGATGTCATTCAGCTTCGAGCAGGTGTCATTAAGTACCTTCAGATCGGACTTTCTTCAGTTCCAGTATTATCCGCGACATAGATCTTTAAGCTCATCAGCATAGGGTACAGAATAGCTCAAGCCCCAGATCGTTAAGTGCAAATGAATGTTGTCAGGCCTTATCTGCGTCCCGTCTTGTGTAAGCTCGACCGGTCCCGCCTGGGTATACCTACATTTGTATGTGTTCTTTTCGTGTATCCAACTAGGAGACTTAGAATATCCACCAATTCGTATAACTGTTTATGTTATGTTACATAAAGGGCTGCTTCGTTTTCGTCCAGATAACTGTGATAAGGCATTGTAAATAGTGTCTACTTTAAGTTATAATCGTTGTTCAATAAAGATGTATGGTTTGTGTTAACACTTAATGATTTCAAATTGGTTAAGAAATAACCGTTAAGTCACAATAAACGAAATAGACGCAGATTCATTGACACACAGTTCATTTAACAGTGTACCTATAATAAAACAAAATAAAAATGTCATACAATTAAATTCTTAAAAAAAAACAGCACTGAAAAGAAAATTCTAATCGGCAATAAATAAGCGTTCCCGGTTAATATGTACTACTAACTAGGTATAAATAAGAATTAATCGCTGTGTTTGAACATGAACAAAATTAGTCGTAAGGCGCCAAACCGATTAGTCCCGGCGATCACTCTCTGATTAATTTGTTAAAAGGCCAATAACGACTTTAATTAACCAATTAGCATATCCAACTGTTGTGTCGACTAGCAGTAGGTATATCCGACAGCGATACGACAATCAATGAAAACTAAACATCGATACCAATTGAAACAAATGTTTACCGGGTCGAATGAAAGCGATCTCTGCTCACATACCATCACGCTTACTGAATCAAAGATTCTCACAGAACCCAGCATTTAATTATACGAATGGTTATATGTAAGTAATACGATCAAACGATTTATTTCCCATGTAAGCACGTCACGTACGATCTAAATGATCGGTCATGGCCGAAAATACACCGCGATCGCCGGGCCTATTAGCCTACGATCGAATGAATTGATCCAAATCGTATGAAATCGATTCGTATCGTGGATAAACACTACAATCAAGGAGACTTGCATCTGTTAGATATGCAATCGGCGTCAGCCACTAAAATAATATGACACAGCCGTTTCTATATCTTTTCACATACCCAAAAAGAAACCCATTGATATAGCTATACAATTATTGTGCGGTACGGTGGGCAGAAAACCAGCGCCACAATATTAAAACGCTTAATATTTATTGTTTAGACTATAACTAAATATAAGTCAAATAACGTCGTCGTATTAAATTTATATATTCTTTACATAGATCTAAAGTATTGTAATTAATTACTTTTAATCCTCTCTTCTCTTTTAATCTTAGATATAATATGTACATATTAAAAAAGGTATACAATTACCCATGTCATACTGAAACTATATCTCATAAACTGCGTACATGTAGAATTTATAATATTTGACTCATTTGGATACCTAAGACTGTCAGAATCTGCTGATATGAGATTTTATCTATGTAACTTTGTATCATTGATACACAACTGTGATTTTAGTTTAGAGTGTCGCTGTTGTGAGATGCCCTGGTTCTCGATTATCCTCCGTAAGACTAATAAGAAATTGACTAAAATGATAAAGCAGTCGCACGAGAAGTGGGCTTCATTATAAGATACTACATACTCGAAGCCTGGTATAACTTAGTTGACGAATGAGGGCGCATTCAATTAAAAGTCGTATGGTATTGACACATAAAAAAATTCTCGGGTTAAAATTGTAAACCCAAAAATACAATTTTCAAACTGCCGGCATGCCTAAAATACAAATCACACCCAAACAAATTGTACCAATCTCAAAAAATAGACAAAGAGTAACACCCCATATTTTCAAATAATTGTTTTCTTTCACTGCGTTAATCTCAGTATAAAAAGTTTCAGTAAGTATTACTCATGTATTGCAATCCCTTTCTTCAGAAAAGCTAGAAATTTTTTCAGAAAAGCTTCGTTACCTTGCTCAGTGGGCTCGAACGTTTGGATTGAACCAGGGTATTAAAAGATTAAGAATTGAACTTTCACTTAAGGTACTGTTTTTTTTTTAAATTTACCTTGAACTTAAAAATTGGACATAAGTAATTAAATAATTTCCATTTCTACAATTTGGAACTACATAATATATTTCCACGGCAATAAATAAATACTAAAGCTAAACTTAATCGCTTAAATAATAGATTATGAGTACTGATTTTATGTGGGTACATGCATAATCTCGCAAATAACATTAATTTTACAATGTTATGTGGGTCTGGAAGCGTCATTAGCGCGGCTGCTGACGCTCCGCGCGGGATCAACGGCGGACATTGTGAGTGGTTACTCATGCTTTCAGAGCCTATAATTTGACAATATTTTGTGTCATTTTGGGTTTATTATTACTTACGGCATTACATGTCTGTGGATATAACCTTAATACCCGGACATCGTGCCGCGGGGCCGATTAAGGGCACTAACCACAGGGTCCCCTAATTCAAAATTAAAAGCATCCTACAGAATGATCGGCAACTAATAATAGCCTAATTTGAAGAAATGTCCCTGAGAAAATATCGGAATGTCATCCTGTTTCTTAGGTTTTTTCACATAGAGCGAATAGGCAATGAAATTATAGTTTTGGATTACGGACATTTACAGCACGAATGGTCTATTAATGTGGGTATAATGTCGTCTAAATATAATGAATACATAATTATCATTGAATTTTGGTTTATACGGGACATGTGAAACTTGCCTTAGTGTGGTTTTATATAGGCGATCAATTTTTAAACATGTCATGGAATTCGAAAGAAACTCTAGTGACCGATTTATGCGCAGTGAGTGAGTACATAGTCATGTTTCAGTTTTTGTTGCCTTCAAAGTTGTGTTCTTTTACTTTATTGCATAGTTAAGATAATAATACAAATGGCGGATTTTATGAAACACTTATTAAGGTGAGGTATGCCCGGGGAAAATTTTCAGATTCTGTCAAATTACCCCATTTCACACACAAGCAAACGTCACTCACACTACCTCACTTTACCGGGACAGGTCAGTGACCCATCCTGTTTTTTTTAAGATGCAAAAGAGAGTATTTTGAGTTTCGTCTTAACCACTAGCCTCCTTTGAGGAAGAGAAACTCTAAAAAAGTTCCATTGAAAGAAGGAAGACAAAACAATATATTTTATCTTGCTCTCCTTGTCTGTTCATGTCACATGTGACGTACTTAAATGTAAATTAACTAAATAATCGAATTCATTAGATACTCGAACTAAATAAACCGAATAAATACAGAAGTCGTCAAATGAAAAAAATTATTTAGGTACTACTCTAATTAATAGGGCTTTCGATAAGGCACAAATCAATTCAATGACAATTTCATTAAAATCATATGTGTATTCCGATGATGTTATTATTATATAACTTACCTTAGCTTAGCTTCAATTTGTATATATTTAGTTATACTACCTAGCTACAAAAGCAAAATTTGCATGCTTCTTCAAGTGAAATATAGGGGAGAGCGGGGACAAAGGTAACTGCGGGTGGAAAGTAACTATTGCTCTGTAGGTTTATCTAATAGACAAAATACCACTCCGCTGCTATTAAGTGATAGACAGTGGTGCCCCCTTCACTCAGTCAGCGCATTCAGTCGAAACGAGCGCCACGTGCTATTAGGTTGTGTGAGAGGACGCAACGTGACGCAAAATTTTTCGAATCAAAAGTACGTTTTTTGACTTTTAGTTATTTGATGTTTATGTTGTATTAAAATTCATACATTTTCTGAATATTTGCATATCCCCTAGAGTGGCATTGTCTGGCTAGGTCTCTATGGTGGTGGGGAGCCGGGAGATGGACAGATATAACATGCCGTTGAATGGCGGCGCCTCAGATTTAACGGTGGCTTGAGGTTGAGTGGTGCGGCCATTTTAGAAAAATATACGTCAAGTGGCGGCGCCTCCATGGGTGGTCATCGCGAATTTGGCGTGTGCTAGAAATATGACCATTTCTCAAAAATATGTATGATTGAATTGAATTCAGCATAAAATAGCTTATTTGATTGTATAGGTACCAATGAATTTCATTATATTTATATGAATTATGCTGGACTTGATCAAATCTCATATTACCAATTATTTTTTCTTTCGTGTATAAAAATATGTATAATTAGGAAAAAAAAACAATTGATTGAAAAAAAGCAGTCTTTATGACAAAACATTACATTTAACACGATTCACACAGTTTATTTCACTTTTTATCACTGCGTATTCCATTTGTGTACCTTTGTAAGGACAATGTTGTTAGCAAATAAATTTCTGGTTTCTGAATGTTCGCGGCTCGACGGTCGTTGCTTACGAGGTCTGGTGGGGCATGAACATCACGCCATTTCTAAAAAACATTATTTTACGCGGGAATTCAACCTTTAAGGAATACCATCCTTGTTTAATGAAGAATGCATCTTGCAAAAGTGAGCAAGCAAGGCATAGTTTTAATGGTTTTATTTTAGGCGCAAAATACGGCGTCGCACAGAGGCCGGGAGACGGTCTCTGCCACACACGGGCTTGTTGTGACGGAACCGTCTCCCGGTTCACCGCTAATTGGGGAGTGTCTGGCTCCCGGCCTCTGCCACGCAGGGGCATGTTTTAAAAATGGCCGCGCCATTTTTCCTACCGTTCAACCGGAGGCCCTGCCACCCGAAGGGATATTGATTAGATTGATTGCAATTTATTTTTCTCGCACACGTTGCGTTTCAAATTCAAAGATATCTTTCATGTTTTCAGAAAAATGCGGTCGGGTACAAAAGTAACAAAGCCATACAAAAGTAACATTTACATCCCATACAATATACCTATTGGATCTATGCCATATTAGTAAACGATGTATGCCATATTTGTAAGTGAAAAAACTCTGACCCCTGAATTATCTGATGAGATAACATGTTTATCTCATCACTTGAAATAAAAACAATTTCTAACGAGGAATTAATATTGATTTGTTTTCTTAAAATACTAATGTTTATGTAGTTGAAATGCAAATATTAAAGTGTGTTATCAATAATAATTTACATGATTAGTAGGTACTTTTAGGGTTCCGTAACTCAAAAAGAAAAAACGGAACCCTTATAGGATCACTCGTGCGTAGGGGTCACAAAACCGTGCGTATTTTATAAAACCGGTTTTTCGGTTTTTGTGAGATTGCAAAACCGGGTTTTCGGTTTTTTCGGTGATTTCGATCTTACGTATAATTTGTAAAATAAGCAATTATTTTTAGGTTCAATGTTTTGATATTACGTCTTCCACGACATTTCTATTTACTTTACCAAGACCATATCAATAAATCAATCCAAATCCATCAATAAAGTTTTTAACTAAGCAGTAATTCTAAACCGGTTTGCCTAAGCAACCTATTATATGACAACGGTGTTGACATAGTCCTCCTTCTGGAAATACACCGCTGATGATGCCCAACTCGCTAAACGAGATAAAATACCGGGATTTGATTTGGTAGCGGCATTATAATACCATAAACAATTAATATAGAACTTCGACATGCGGCCGGTCTTCTCTTACTGCCCTGGTCAACGTGATTTCAAATAACATCGATGGCAACAATATCGCCACCACGATTATTCAAATCGGCGGAACGCGGATATGCAGCATATATAATCCTCCACGTAGCTGCTGGCATACTCCACGCCTTCCTTACTTGGAACACCCATCCCTTTACATTTGAGACTTGAATAGCCACCATACCGGCTGGGAATAAAGGAAATCTGACGCCAACGAGAAGGCGATCATGGACTGGGCAGATAGGAACAAAACAACACTGTTTTAGTCGTTTCTCACAAAGGCAAAGGAACGTTCAAATCAGCTCGATGGAGAAGTGAACCCGGACCTAGTCTTCACAACAAGAGCAATAGACGGTACCCCAGTGGCCGCCGAGCTGTACGTGCTAGCGGATTTTCCACACTCTCAACACAGCCTAGTATTAGTTGTCATAGGTCTGAAAAGGTCTGAGTCGTATCCTGCCTAACACCACATCGCGGAAGTTTGCTTATGCTGATGATGCCCTTGTGACACAAAAAGACAGCTTGAAAATTGAACTAAATATCCTGGAAAAGGACCTGGATCTATTAGATGACTATTTCTCTCAGTGGCGTTTGTGCCCCTGCCCTTCCAAGACCGAGGTGTTCTGCGTTCACCAGTGCAACAAACTAGCCAACACGGAGCTGATATTAAAATTCAGAGGCAATCTTCTCCGACACAACTTCCTTCCTAAATATCTCCGAAGCATCCTGGATTGAAGCCTTAACTTCAAGGACCATCAAAGCAGTCTATCTGCAAAACTGGGCAAATAGATATAACGTTGGAGACTAAAAAGCTGTTCATTTATACAATTAGTGCGTATAGTGTATTGTTTTTTTAATTTGCTCTTCAAAATAATGAAACTATGTTTACAAAAGTGTAAAATCGAAAAACTCGAAAAAGCCGGTTTTATTAAAGTAAAAACCCGGTTTTGACAATTGGCTGTAAACCCGGTTTTTCCGGTTTTTTCGATTTCGGTGAAACCGGGTTTGTGACGCCTACTCGTGCGTCTGTCTATACGTCTGTCACAGCCAATTTTCTCCAAAACTATTGGACAAATTAAGTTGAAATTTGGTACACATATGGAAGTCTGCTACCCAAAGACGGACATGTAACATAAACAAATAAATTTTAAGTATAGGGGGCTATTTTAAGGGGAATATGAGAAAATTATAAAACCAAGTTTTGCAAACCATATCGTGTTACATATTAAAAGGGCTTATTTTGAGGATCTCAAATATATTTTTTTTATAATTTTATATAAAACAGTTAAGAAATTATTTAAGAAAATAGGCAAAAGATGACCCCCCCCCCCCCTTATCTCCGATAATATAGGGTCTAAAATTTTGAAAAAAAAATACACAACCTTCTACCTCTAGATGACAGGAAAACCTATTAGAAATCTAGAGTCAAGCGTGAGTCGGACTTAAGAAAGAAAACGCGGTTGGGCTGTTTTAAGGACACAGCCGTAATGGTTTACGTGAAACGTGGTGCGGACAGCTAGTGCGAAGGTTGATGGCCAAGCTCTGCGTTGGGCCAAAGGCCTGACGCATCCGAGAGAGGTGCACCTCCACGCAAGGTCGAAGCATGACCTTTAGGAGGTTAGAGCTCAAACAGAACAAATAACTGGTTTAAGTACGAGTAGCTAAGTGAGAAGGCTGAACTGCCGTATATCGCGACCATCGAATTTCGCAAATTGCGGGGATTTTTCTATTACACCAATGAAACCGTAGGTAATTAGAGTGACAGAGAAATGCCAGCAATTTGCGAACTTCGAGCTTCGATTTCCGCGGTTATAGCCCTGTTATCTTGAATTAACAGAGATACACCTAACAATGAAAAAAAAAATGTAGGCACTATGCTTAACATAATACTTGAACAAAAAAAAAATGGGTAACTAACTATCCTAAGATAGCCAGCTGTGTGTGGACAAATTGAATAAACAGTTGAATGTACTTAAGAACTTCGCTTTGCTCGCTCGTTCAAAAATGTGTGCAGTACGGAACCCTTGGGACTTGAGTTCGACTCGCACTTGACCGGTTTTTATTTTGATTTGATATGTCATATTATATTAAATTACAGCCCACTGTGTCTTGTTACTTTTGACCCACAACGTGTTACTTTCTGCACGCCAACGGGGTGATTAGTAACAAAAGACGATTTTTTTAAAACAAAATACACAATTATAATGTTAGTCAAGGCGTTAATGTACAGAACATGCACTGACGTTATATATGACTACATTAAACTCATCAAAATAATAAGGGTTAACCAGAAACTAAGGTCAAAGTACAAAGTGTTACGTTTCTCCCCGCTCTACCCTACGCATCCAAAATTACTGTCCACCTATGTTCATCACTATATGTATTTTTTGCAAATAAATATATGGTTATCTTTATCAATAAATTAAGTCCTGGCAGGGTGGAACTTTCATTTTGGCGGATTCTTTCTCTCTGCATCTGACTGTACCTATAGCTATTACGGCAATTTTTTGGTAAACTTACGGTTATATGTTCAGACTCTGAATCTCTATAGTCATTTAAGACGAAAATATTTAAGATATATGGACATACCTCTGGTCCTTGAACTACGTCCAAAGAGAGGTATGGGAATGGGAACTGAGAATGACATCTCGCTTTGTGTGGTAGGGCACAGCACAGCGGATGTCATTCCAGATCTAGAGCAGAGCTCAACCTTACAGAAATCTGCAGCCAAATAACACTAGCACTAGACCCTACTCATAGTGTCCTTCCTGCCGGTGAGTATGGTTGCCAGTTATCAACGAGGGGTGCGGAGTGTTAAACTCGGCAACGCGCATGGAGTTGCAGGCGTCCAAAGGCTACGAAGATTGCTTATCATCAGACGGGCCGGGCCGTATGCTTGTTTTTTAGCGACGAGGTATAAAAAATAAAATTAAATATGCACAGAATATCATTGAATTAAAAACTTTGTTTTATTTTATAGTAAATTAGTATAACACTCGATACACAGGCAATCACAATCCAGGCCGCAGCGATTTTGGGCTGTAAGCCTCGTAGGCCAGTAGGTATATCTCGGCCTCACAAGCCGCAAAAACTCGCTAGGACTGAGTCTAGACCATAGCCGTTTATTTATTCTTGATTTCATGAAGGTTTGCAGAACAGTACGTAACCGCATTATACATCTATCTTAGACGGACCTCACAGCAACAAAACAGGTTTACCACTGCACGATTTTCAAGTAGTACACGAAATATTTACATAATGTTCCGTATTAATAGGTAATATTTGAAGATCAAAAGTTCTCTAACATAAATACAAGATCACAACATTGTCATAACAGTTCATTGACGTTGACGTACAAAAGTACGTCAAATAGGTATGCAATATTAATACCAGCATAATGAAAATTAATTCCAATCAGTAAGTATGAGTCTTCAAACTTTTTTCATTCTAAGCCGGGTTTCAAGGAGCAAATTACTTAAATGATATTGGAATCGTATTGTTTTAAGATAGTTTACTGCCTTTTTCAACCATTATGCCCCAACAAATCAAATCTAAGATGAGACTCGAGCTCCATGTGATGATAATTATTTACCCTGTTTTTTTAAATACTATTTGTCTACTGGTATACTTTTTCGTATATGTATATGACTTAATGTCGAAATAAATGCGAAAACCAACTGTCATTTTAATTAAATTCGCGATACGTGTGCTTTGATCCGAGCCCAGCGGGCATCTGATCAAAGAAGTTGCGTGCACGGAACCGCTGATATCATATTTTCGAACTTATTTAGTGAATGTGAAATTAAAAAAAAAAGTAATCATGGTAGTCGTTCAAGCATACAATTGCGCGTACATAGAAGCAGTTTTCATATTTCTATCTTTTGTGCACAAATTGTTACGAATCTTTAAAGTCCGTTTTAGACCTATGTTCGTGATCGTTTTCTATCGAGCAAAAGTCAAAAACTTAGGATTCTAATCACTCCACTCACTAGAAAAAGCCCTCAAGTTTGCTAATTGAATGTATGGCAGCCGTATTGTGATCCAAAAAAGAGCTACGGCTTTTAAAAAACTCCGTTTTCTGAACTCACTGCACCTTAAGTACATAAAAAATGTCAGCGATAATGAACGATGAGACGTTAATCTATAAGTATGTATGAAGATGTAGAGTAACTGACGACGTGCTGTTGATTATTGTAACTGAACAGATACTTTCTTTATAACGAGATCTATTCCTGTAGACGCAAGTTAATACACTAAATAAATTGACAACATAAGCAACATATCTCACATGCCTTATTATACTAAACTAACTAAACTAAAATCAATATGATATCCAGCGTTCAGGAATAAGTGTCGGTTTGAATTTTTCAGAGGCACGTAACTCAATCTAAAGCGAGCGTCTGTAGTCGGCGTCGGCGGCAGCGGCGGCGGCGGGCGGCATCTGTAAATCGAACCGGCGTTTATGCAGCCCGGCGTAATGCAACAGGGCTCCGCCGGCCCGGGGGCCCAGCCCATGCATACTAACGCACTCTGTAATAAGTAGCCTGATTTCGTGTTGTGCTTCAATTTGGGCTCTAAGTCAAATAAGGAGATCTAAGCTTTTGACGAGATGAGATTTAAATATGACTTATGAAAGACTAAAATATTTTGTCTTCTTGATTTCCGCCATATCCACCTATTAATACATATTATATAATACGTAAACCTCAATCTCAAAAAATACCTCCAGAACATTTCTTAAGATATAGATTAGGTACGTACCATCAAATATCTAAATGAAAAACAATGGTGTGAATAATAGAAAACGTAGTGGAGAGTGGGTAAATTGCGGGGTAAATTGCGGTCACATATTTACACACACACTACTATTTCTACTTAAATACAGGAAAACTCAATCAAAATTCATTTATTTATATGTATTTACGTTAAGGACATTCCTCTACATCTACAAAATCATCATTAATGTTAATTTGTTACTTATAAACAAGTATTAAAATTTCAAAGAAACTAAATATTGTCCGTAACTATCGAATGACGTTTGAAAAAATACGGAAATCCACTGGGATATTTACGGACACATTTGGTTGAGATAAATGCAACGGCCTACTTACCGCAGTAAAAATAATCACACGTGTCGCCAAATATCGCCTCCTGATGTTAAACAAAACTGACCGCAAGGAGCCAAATTATTACATCACATATCTATATGTAATAACAATTGTCTACGAATAGCCCGGCAACGCATATTCGAAGAAATTATAAATAAAAATGATTAATGAGCACAGTCACAAGTTTTGGTTTCATGATTATGTTAAATGTGTATTATGATATATTGTAAGCAATAAAATATTATGTTTTGTCAAAAACAATAGGCATAAACAAAATAAACTTTAAATAACTGGTCTGCCACAGTGCTGCTGATGTAAACTATACGTTTTGATATTTTAGGTAGTAAAATTTACTGGTATTAAAGGATCATCTAGTAACCGATTTCGATTCAAAAACAGGTAATGAAGAATTTTCTAGTAATTATTTGTTATTTTTTTCATTATTATGATTGTATTTTAAATAAAATAGATAATTAATAATCGATATATTTATCAATTCTGGGAGCAAACGGAACTTTAAAATTTTGGAAATGGAACATTTCGATTTTTATACATACAAAATCATGAGAGTGCGTCGAATTATTCCAAGAGGAAATTTAGCAACTTTGGTGACTCTCCGACGGCTGATCAGTACTTGGTTGGGCATTGGGCCCCTGGTCGGATGTCTTACAAACTAAAATAATGTATTATTATGAAACGTAACTACAACTGAAATCCACGATTGCATGAAAGTTTAATGCTTGTTTTTTCATTTGTTTTTGAATGCCATAATTTTATAAGTGAGCTTTCATACAACGTAACCTACAATATTTTATAAGTTACCTATTTATGTTCAGACTTGTTCTGAATAAAAGGTAATTTAGCTCATTGCAAAATTCCTATAGGGAAGAGCAATAGTGAAGTGACACGCTACTTATCGGTTCTTTATTTATATTGAACTAGACGGGCCCGCAGCTCCGCTCGCGTAACTAAATGAAATAAAGAGTTTGTCTTATGTTTAGTTAAATACCGACATTATTATGTATTCAACTATTCAACCCTGTCAGGGTTTAGGTATAACTGTAATAGGGATTTCTTATAAGTATGTAGCCGTTATTTGGATAGCTTAATTCTCAAAAAATTATAGTGATTTCATAAAAGGCAAGATTTTGTTTTTTCACGTACGTAGGTATTTATGTAAAACTTGTTTCAACATAAAATTATAATATTATTTATTTTTATAAGGCTAGTTGCAAAAACCTTCATTAGATTAATTTCCGCCTTAAGACGAATATGGATGACCACCGCCCATAAATCGCCTTTTCATACAAACGTAGGTAGTCCCCATTTTTCTTTCAGGATATTAACATTTCTTACTACGGCTACGGTGATGCAACGACCCAAAGTGAGTCCTGGCCTCCGATGGCGATAGCTCTCGCCAGTCGCCATTGCCGAGGTTGAGCAGATCTAGAGCAACTGTTCTACGTCGTTCCAGCGGTACCTAGGACGTCCAATCAGGCGTCTCCCGTTTCGTTGGCCCAAGAACGCTCTCGTCACGGCACGATCCTCTCCCATTCTCTCTGTGTCCGAGCCACGACTGAAGCTTAGCCGCTTTTGTGTCTCAATATTTCGCCACTATATCGAAACACATCCTTATTTCTATGGCAACAAAGTTATATTACGATATTTGGCTGAATGCTGACTGTACATTTGCTTATTTTCATCAGGTCGCTCAAAAATATTTGAACATGCACTTTATCGACCTACATTATAACTTGCTATCAACTTCATTGTATTTTTGGGCTTTTTGGCCCATCTCGGCAGCCCGTTCTCCGGACGAATGACAATGTTTGCCGAAGCTATGAAAGTCATTCTGAAAATTATAACTCAAAAAGAAATTTATAACAACAAAATACAAATTATTCATAATATGATAATATTAATTTAATTGATAAGTCATAAATGGCATAAGTCACTCGTATGGGCATAGACTAAGATTGAGGTTGACAGGTATTTTTATTTTATTTCGTGTAAAAAATCTCCGAAATAACTGTATATCAACATGACAAACATAATTTAGGTTACTTTAACTTACGGAAAATTTGGTCTAGTCTGTAGCACCACCGAACGAAACCCAACGAGAGTTGCCGAGAAATTACCGATTCGTCGTAAAATGAAGATTGTTATGAAAATTTATTTTCCTTATTGTAAATTAAATACGCATCGAAAGCGATAGTTTTTATGCCCTAGTTCTATTCCCATACTTCGCTGTCCGTCCGTCCGTCCGTCCGCCCGTCTGTCTGTCACCATGCTGTATCTCACGAACCGTACGTGATAGCTAGACAGTTGAAATTTTCACAGATGATGTATTTCTGTTGCCGCTATAACAACAAATACTAAAAACAGAATAAAATAAAGATTTAAGTGGGGCTCCCATACAGCAAACGTGATTTTTGACCAAAGTTAAGCAACGTCGGGCGTGGTCAGTACTTGGATAGGTGACAGTTTTCTTTTTGCATTTTTTCCGTTTTTTTTTTGCTTTATGGTACGGAACCCTTCGTGCGCGAGTCCGACTCGCACTTACCCGGTTTTTTAATATAAATATAAGGTAATAAATATGGTATCATGCCTGAATATCGAGAAAAAAATACTATTTCCGAAGTCCCCTTCTATTCAGCTAAAGATGTCAAGCCGCGGCTTATACATATACAATGTTTATGAAACTAACTACATGCGGTTTTTTTTATTTTAAATAATCGAGAATTTTAAACTGACTGATGTATATTAACGTTGACAGATATAACTATAGTACCTCGGGCTAACTTTTGTACTGAAAGATAATAAATGTTTCCAGTGAAATGAACAGGTAGTGGTACCTAATAGGGATCATAAGTACTCTATGAATTGCTGGTCTCTACATAATAATAATAATATTCCAGAGGGCCCTGTCATCTGGCCCTCGCCTCTGTGCTTGCCTTGATTGGCCGGCCAGAGTGGAGTCGCAAGAGCGGGACCTATGCTCCAGGTTGGAAGTGTAAAATGTCATAACGCCGGCGGCCCTTGAACGGATTACCGGGATCTGGCTACCGCAGACTCACCTCTCGACAACTTCACAGCCGCTCCAAAGTGTTGCCCTGTTGTCGCACTGTGCGTGCGGCCATTGCGGGGCCCACTCAATGAGTTGGCGAGTCACCACCTGTCTTATACAATTTTGAGACTGATTGTCACGGCAGGTGTCCGCTAGTCTCTCCCATAGCCCATTATCCAGTCCATCCAACTTTCAAATCTATAGCCCATGACCTTAGTTCCCATCGCAGCACAAAAGTGCTGCACTGCAATAGTCTTTGCACCTGGCGGGGACCATCTCTTGATGTATCACATTGTGCGTTCGGGGATGGTATCCGCCACGTGTATCCCTTGCTTTTAGATTAAAGTGTCTTAAAGGGCCTCTGCGCTGTTGGCTTCGGCCCCACGTACGCCTCCCAAAGGTCCGGGACCCCATGGTCCCGAGATATGGAAAAGACATACAAATAATATCGATAGGTATTAACTGTATTATTTTTGCACCATTTTTGAGAAAAGCACTTTGTCTCTGCTGTAATGGCATTTGTGAGCTTCGTATTACAATAAACGGACTCCCAAGGTAGCCCGTTTAAAATAATACTCAAAGCATGCGAATTGCCACATAACCTACATCGACAATAATATGCACATTAAAATTATTTAATTGATGTGCACGTAAAACATTTTATAGGCGCGGCGTTAACATCCATTTGACGGTTAGAAGTTACCATTTTAAATAACATTTGTGATTAAAATTTAATTGAAAGATGCATATTTATTTTATTTATCATTTTTATTGGCGAATGATTGTATTTATCGTTTATTTTACCAGGTAATTTTAGTATAATATGCGTCACGTTACATAGCAATAATTTCTCTTCTGTTGTAAATACTATTAAATAAAAACTGATGTGAACTATACGTTTTGATATTTTAGGTAATAAAATTTACTGGTATTAAAGGATCATCTAGTAACCAATTTCGATTCAAAAACAGGTATTGAAGAATTGTCTAGTAATTATTTGTTATTTTTCTTATTATTATGATTGTAATTTAAATAAAATAGATAATTAATAATCGATATATTTATCAATTCTGGGAGCAAACGGAACTTTAAAATTTTGGAAATGGAACATTTCGATTTTTATACATACAAAATCATGAGAGTGCGTCGAATTATTCCAAGAGGAAATTTAGCAACTTTGGTGACTCTCCGACGGCTGATCAGTACTTGGTTGGGCGTTGGGCCCCTGGTCGGATGTCTTACAAACTAAAATAACGTATTATTATGAAACGTAACTACAACTGAAATCCACGATTGCATGAAAGTTAAGGATAAGTGAGCTTTCATTTATAATAATGAATTTTTCATATATATGTAAATATCAATGTATCAACAAACATGAGCATATTTCAAGTATTGGTACTTACTTAATTGTAGCAGTCAAGTATTGAGTCGTTTTAGTATTACTTGAGTATTAAATTAGGTCTAAAGTAAAACTATGTCGGGTATACAGTGTACATAACACCAGCTTCCTTTAACCGTGTATATATGTAAGTATATTATCAGTAAGTACCTAATATGTTTAGTACATATTATAGGTATAAATACCAGGAATATTTCACAATAGCGCCTAAATTACCTAATTCATGTAGGTAATTACAAGGCGGATGTTTATCTTGAATACCCGGAGACTAATGGAAAAATAAATGTCGTTATTAAAAAGCGTCACAAAACGGCCGTAGGTACCGAGTAATTTTTTGCCGATAAAATGACATTAATGTTCGTTTGGTGCAGAAAATTTTATTGTCATGCCAAACCATTATTCTATTAATAGCATTATAAATGGAGGTAGATTGTTGTAGACGAGGGTAATGAGGAAGTTTTTGCCGCGTCCTTTGCCGCCGCCATTACCCCGCCCGCGCCCGCCGCGCCACGCTCGAGCTCCGACCACCACACCACTACTCAATCACGAGGAGCCATTTTCGGAGACAATTTTCGAAAATATACGTATTTTGAACGCTTTTTATTAGATAACGACCGTTGGATGAAATAGCGACCACTAATGAATGATACGTGGGGATGTAATAGCAGCCAATGATGCCTCATTTGGCCGCTACTTTCCAAGCATTACGTCAGTTGTTTTTGTATACGACACATTTGTCTGATCCCCGTTGCGGCCCTAAATGATCTCACGAAACGATTGTTCTTTTCAGTTGTAAGTAGAAACTTAGATTTGTATAATTGACAAACTGGCTAATTAACTTTCTTAAATAATAATGTATATAAATAATTATGTAGGTTTCTGAATGTGTTTGAGTTCACTTATCCAACCGAGGATTAACGCAGAACCTAGCAACGAAGTTATACTTTTGCCAGTTTATTAGTAATGCACTAGGTAACCTATTAAATATTATCTATCGAACACCCCCGAGATGACAAGAAATCTCTACAAGTTCCACAGACGCTCCACCTACAGTAGGTACAGTCTGTTGTTATTAATATAACAAATACATAGTTATGTATTTGATTAGGTATTTACTTTTAGAACTGCTTGTATGTACTTACCTATATGGTTCCTTAACATATTTTTACAAATTATCCTAAAAATTGTCAATTTTCACATCGAGGTCATCATAGCCATTGTCGGAATCATAGGCGATATCATATAAGTATTTTTCGCTAAAGACGACAATGTGGCTCGGTGGCCGGCGCGGCGCCGGCGCAGCGCGCAGCGGCGCGTGAACGCCGCGACGCGAGAGCGTTACTTAACTTAACAGATAATGAGAGCATCATCGTTTACAGAAGTAAGTTTAATTAACGTAAAAAAGCGCGTTTACTCTAACCACCGGCTTATCGCGGCATCTCGCCACTTATAATGAGTTTTGTTCATTATTTTGTTGCTGGCTCTACGAGTCTGCCTCGCTTCCGGCGCGAGTTCTATCATGCAATTTTATGGTTCTACAAAAAGGTTCCAAAAGCATCCAGGCCTGAGGATCGAGAGTATTGTTTAAGTACGGTTTTGATATCATTCAGATTTCACACCAAGGATTTTTAAGGACCGATGCATCCGATACATCAGCTTTCTATAGAGAGCATCACATGATCTTCGATCACCCGTCATAGAAAAAGAAATGTCGGAACTATCGGAAGCCTCGGCTCGGATTCGGACCGTTCTAACGTGAGTCATCTTTATTTGGATAAAAAGGAAAGTATGTACCTACTTTATTAACTCTACAGTTCTACTTATTTATTAGGTAGTGATTTTATGTACATAATTCATATGTTTCATGACATTAAAATAACCTTGCATTGTAATGGACTGAAAATCACATTTGTGACATTGACAACGCAACGAAATAAAGGATAATAAGCTACCAAATTTTTTTTTTAACATTAACTGGGAGTAGAGAGGTATCCTTAAGCAACCACAGGCTTTTTGGTAACTTGGAATGTCTCCTTGAAAATATCTACCCATAATTTGCAGCAATACAATACAAGAACAAGTAATATGAACATGGCTGAACACGATATGAGTCATCTATAGAATCTTACATATAGGAAACTAAGTAATTCCGTACTCGTGAACACTGAAATCTGCAGCGCCGCCTACCAACCGTATACTGTGCAACTTAACCATGTAAAGGAGCATTTAACTGCTGTTATGCACAATAAGCTAAATGAGAGGCTTCTTGAGAAAGCTGAGGCAAAACGGCAGTAAGCCGAGCTTAAATGGTTGTAGACCGCCTTCGATCACGACCACACCCAAGGGCTATGGTTTCATGATGGTTCCTCTTCATTGCTTGTATGTAGGTTTGTAGATATTTTAACATTAACATTAGATAGCAATCTACTGATATTTTGTTGTTAATATATACATACGTAGACAATATGTATCATCATCATCATTGGCCTGTCACATCAATAAGATGATGGTTTAAACAGCGTCTATATTAAGAGTGCGGCACTTCCGCAAATGACTATTAAGCCCAATGCGAGAGCGGCAGCCGCGACCGCATAGCTGGCAGGAGAATGCCGTGCCTGGTGACGAAGGTGGGAGAGCGGCGGGAGAGCGGATGTTCTCTGTAACTACCTAAGTTTCAGTTAGTACCAGTAGTTCGTTAGGCTGTTTCAGATACATACCTAGTGGATTGAACTTTTAATGATAGCATCCTGACGCTTAAGTATTACTAATTAAGCTAATTAGCTTGCTTAGTTACTGGTAATAGTGGTAATCTCGTTTCGTTTTCATGGTACACTGCCATGTTCAGCAATTATACAAGAGAGATGGTCAATTAAGACCCATTTAAACGTTATTATCTCTGATTTCTAATATCAGCTGAAAACTTTACGAATCCCTTTAACTCGATTACGCCGACGTGAAAATAAACTACATGTTTAACAATCAGTAGCGCTGCAGGCTAGCACTAATCTTGTATACTTGGAGACTTGCCCCAGTTGAAGACTTAAACCATTTTTAGGGTTCCGTACCCAAAGGGTAAAACGGGACCCTATTACTAAGACTTCGCTGTCCGTCCGTCCGTCCGTCCGTCTGTCACCAGGCTGTATCTCACGAACCGTGATAGCTAGACAGTTGAAATTTTCACAGATGATGTATTTCTGTTGCCACTATAACAACAAATACTAAAAACAGAATAAAATAAAGATTTAAATGGGGCTCCCATACAACAAACGTGATTTTTGACCAAAGTTAAGCAACGTCGGGAGTGGTCAGTACTTGGATGGGTGACCGTTATTTTTTTGCTTTCTTTTTCGTTTTTTTTTGCATTATGGTACGGAACCCTTCGTGCGCGAGTCCGACTCGCACTTGCCCGGTTTTTAAGAAAAGAAATAACAAAAAACGCAATAATAAAATATACTTTTAGCGTGCTTATGTCATGTCCGAATAGGTATTTATCATTAAGTGATATTGGAATGCTGACAAAATAAACAGGTATTTTATTTTGCCATTATTTTATAAAATGGATCGAGTTGTCCTACCTATTATCACTAAAAGTGAAAATTGCGCCTATCTATTTTATACAAGCTTTTATTAAGTTTCACCTAACCGTTGTCTGTCTGTTTGTCTGTCTGTAATCAAATCTTGCAAGTTAAATTTGATCCACTTCCCAGTTTCCGATTGAGCTGATTTTGCATGCATGTATAAATCGGATGACAATGCAATATTATGTTACCATCGAGCTGATTTGACGATGGAGACAGGAGGTGGCCATAGGAACTCTGTGATGAAACAGCGCTACCTAATTGCGTTAGGGGTTTTTAGAATTGTCTCGATGAGTATTAGTTGTCTGTCGTAAGAAAAGTACAGTCAGCGATAAAAGCTTGTACCAAAAATGAAATTTTTGCCAAAAACATATTATAAAATAACACTTTAGAAATCCACCCTGATATAATGTTTTAAAAGTTACGGAACTTGGCGATATTGTAATCTCTGTAAATTATTTTTGATCCCGGTCCCGATAATCAGAATTTTAACTAAATCCCTTAAGCATTAATAGCTGCTTTGGCTCCGAATAAACACCATACGCTCAGGCTCATGGTTGTTTTCCACAAGGGTTGTAGGTTTTAAAGTTACCAAACAAGTGTCAGTTTTCACTTTCAGTACCTAAATCGCAAGCTTAGGGAAATAAAGCTCGGCGCAATATTGCCTGCTTTTAACGACCACCCAGAAAGAGTAGCCTTTATATTACAATAAAAATGTTGAGGTAGGTATTTATAATATAGAAAAAATATGTTTCCATAATTTAATCAATATTAGGATTTCTCTACATTAGTTTTTTATTGACTTGACTACAACAAATTCGTTTACTTTCAGCTTATTTTAAAATTTTGATGAGTACAATCTATGTTTTAATTATTTGCTCGTGTTACAGGCCACATCCGGTATATGTCGCCGCACTAGCTGTATAGAAAAGTGGTTACCTACTTATGGTACCTATTATTAGGGTACCGATTGTACTTGTAAGCTATTTACATAATACTCATCACATTTCAAACCCAAAGTGTATCTAATTCAAAAACATCATGCAGGGTTAAATGAAAGCAATTACCACGCTCCGCGGCCTAGGTATGCACATTACACTACATGCCATTACGTTTTCATGCTCCAAGACATTTCGCCATTGCCCGACATGCGGCGTCTGTCTTCTTACGTCAATAATTACATCGTTTCCTTTGTTTGGTGGGGACGGCCTAAGGCTTCGAGCAACACCCGCTTCCGACACATCGCCTAAGGTGTATAGGGACGGTCAAAGATACGTATTTAAGTATTTGTTTTTAAGCTTTGTGGTACTTATCATATGTTTTTAAATTATTCAGCAAGAAGATATTATTATCCAATATGTTAATATCCGCCTTATAAGAAAGGCGGACCTAAAGCCAGGAAATTAGAAAGGAACAAAGTACGAATATATAGCGCGCAGAGCAAATTTCATCGAAATCGTTAGAGTCGTTTCCGAGATCCCCGAAATATATAAATAAATATATAGGTATAATACAAGAATTGCTCGTTTGAAGGTATAAGATAAATCTCAAATCAAACAACTAAAGCTCCGACATTATAAATTGTATCTCGAAAACTAAGTGTATTAGAAATACCATTGCCATTTTGTTGATTAACTAATTATTACCGTTATGTTAATTAATATTACCTAGTTGGTTACATTAGTTGACGGTTCACATACGACATTATCCTTAACCAAAAGGTGAAATGGACACTGCGAATCAATATCCGCTATATTGTAGTTAAGTAGAAAACAAAAAAAGTAATGAACAAGCTGCCTTGAAGTTTATGATCTGTTAAGTATTTTCTTTCTATACATTTTCTGAAAAAGGTACATAAAAAAATGTTTGTAGCCATTATCCTATTGTTTTTCTGTCTGCCAAAACGAGTGAATCTAAAAATAGAGATTCAATACATTTTGAAATATTATTTCAAAAAAAGGGCAAAGAACTTTGATATCTAGGTAAGTTTTGCGTGTATGCAAATTGGATCCTAATTTTACTAAAATATTTAAACTATTTTAGAGTCAGTTGCAGTAGTATCCGATAGGATAACGTGCTAAAAGTATTTACAATACTGTAATAGTTTTACAACTAGGAACGTACCTATTTAGCATTAGAAAGAACTTGAAAGAAGGTAAGTGATCTTGAGAGGTCTTTTAAATGAAAAACACTTTTTAAAAATCAATAACTATTACTTACGAAAGCAGAATAATATAAATCAGCGGTCGGCAACCTTTTAGCAGCCAAGGGCCACATAGTAGTTAACGAAGATGACGCGGGCCGCACTTTGGTAATATTTGTGTCTTTAGCAGACATTGTCGTTCGTCAGTATTACATACAAAATAGCCAGGGAGGCTCGCGAGCCCCAAGCGAGAGGTCGGCGGGTCGCATGCGGCCCGCGGGCCGCGGGTTGCCGACCGCTGATATAAATGATCGTATTAGATTCATAATTATTACTTATTTGCCGTAACTTATTTTTAAAATGTGTTTATTAATTAAAAGACACGTCAAAATTGTTTACCTTATTTATAATACTAAAAAAAACGAACTATAGATCTATTCTAGATACGTTATAGTTTAGATATCAACTAGTGCACTTTTGCAGCGCACAATGTCAATTTTACGTTAGATAGAGTAAGATATCTATTAGATGTGATTTGGATCTCTAAGTCATATCCTGTGAAAATCGTTCAAGAGTATCTCCAGAATCGCGCAAGTGTCAAATTTAACAGGTTAGATCTTAAACATATAGTTATCGTATCCTTGTGATGTCTAAAAGATATCTAATAGATATGTCTATTTCAAAATCCGAATCGGGCCCCTATTTTATTAGGATTTAATTAACGAAATAAACAATAGGTACTCGTAGGTGCCTACCTACGGTTGGTGCCTAAGGTTGGGTGCCTACCCAACCTACACTCACGGAGATGAAATAGATGCCGCTGTTACCTAATAATAACCCCTTGGCGCTGTTTGCTAGACAGTATGCATACAGACGTTCTGCTGTAACTCTAATAGCAAGAAAATCAGATTAACTACCGAACACGCGAGCATTCGCAATAAACACTATCTACCTGCCTCTATAAAGTTTTTACCAGCGTACGAGATAGCTTGCACAACGCGCGATCAAAATTATTGTGTGACGTGTATACCCACGGTTGCGTCACGCCGGTAATAATCTAGGTAAAACAAAGAAAGAAGCAATTAACTAAGTATGTACTTGTTAAGCTGGGGCAAGTAAAAACGCTAGCTAAATTAATGTACGCCGCAGCTTCCTGATAATGAGTAATTATTGCAATTACAGTACGGTCAGCGCGTAAGCTGTTATACTTAATTTGGACACGCTGTGTTTAATTAATTATTGCCGCTGCTACATGCAACACGGTGGATGTTACGTTAATTATTTTTATTGTTGATCATAAATCTATTGCCAGATAAAAACTGTACTTGATGCTTAAGGTACACGAAAACATTATCTCGGCGTATTTATGATCAAACAATTAACAGATGCATACGACAGGCTGCTCGTAACCATACTTCTTATGTAACTGTTAATGTGGAAACTTTGCATAGTTTTTTAATTAAATGTAATAGTTTAAATAGGCAGCTAATTCGGTCATTGCCTTGAAGTTAGCAGCTATCTTGAGCGAATGTATCTACAGTAACGGACTTAACATTTCAAACTCATTCTTTATTTTTAGCTTTTTGCACACGTACTCACGTAATAGGTAGCTATGTTAATTATATATACTCTATGTACCTTTGATACTGACCGTGGTTTGAAAAATAATTGTGAGTTATAGGTGAGTGAATTTGTAAAATTAAATGATATCCAAATTATGTATATATGTACATACATATTTACATTTTTCTTTAAATTTATTATGTTATTAAGTAATGTAAATTTGAATTTATTGTTTTATAATTCGGTAAAGATGTTGTGTGTAAAATAAATCAAACACATAAAAAACCTCTTCATTAGCCCCAAATAGTTTATGACATTATAAAGATACGAACGTCACAACAATTTAATTAGGATCTAGGTATTTATGGTTCGAAACATAATGGTATATGCTAATACCTCCAGTATATTTTATCTAAATTGCCACATTAAATTACATCATTTATAAATGGTAATAATAATATGTTAAAAATGTCATATCATAGAGACTTAATTATTCGTAGACCTTAAAGAAATGTAGTAATATGTACAACTTATTTGTCGAGTTGCTTTTTTAATAGCCGGGTCCCGGGTGAATATTATCGGCGGTTTCTACTTACGTTAATTTTAGGTTAATCATTTTCATGTCGATGCAAACTTCCTATACATATAATGTATAATGTTACTGATGGCTTTGTAAAATCTGGCTTAAAACCTGATTAGGTGATTTATTTGGACGGCAGCATAATCAGCCTTAGATTATTAAGAGCCAACAGGAGTGGTCATTTCTCCATACAAACGTACTCGACTGTTTCCTCCGTGGGTTTTGATGCTAGAGCAATGATTTTTTCAACACTGATTAATATTGTCAATATCTGTGTCGAAGCGTTTTGCTTTTTTTGATATTTTTGTTTTTTAAGGCGCTAGAGCCCATCAAAAATGGCCAAAATGGCCTCATTGACTATGCCGCAATGAGAGGCGTAGTATTCAAAACTGATATCAATTAGCCAAAAAAGCAAAACGGTCCGACACAGATCATTTCATAATCATTTAGATTTCAAAATTTGGTAACAATTAGTTAAGTTTTGGAGGATGGAAACAGTCGAGTAAGAAACCTCGGTTTTTGAGATTTTTAAGCAGGATTTTTCGCCTTGTCCTTATTGCACTAGTTTTAGGAGCCGCTTCCATTAGCGAGACGGGTATATTTACCTAAAATATTTAAAACTCAGCTTCTGTTTCGTCTTAAGTATGTTTGATTTAGACTTGATCTAGACTGAAACAAAAAATGTTTCAGTCTAGTTCAAACATACTTATTATGTTCATTTAATAAAAATAAACTATAAGTAATGTAGTTGAGTGTGTTTGTTGGCGGTACTTCGGCAGGGTGCGGGCTCATTGTGTCATCCGAGCTCATCGATTGTGTGGGAACCCAGAACCTTACGTTTGCTAATCGGGCATACGTCTTCATTAAAATATCAACCTAGATTATACCTTAGCTTATTAGTGAAAGTACTAATGGCTGCGAGAAACTAATCAACTGTGATATAATAATATCATAACAGCAAAATATGTTCAACTTACTAATACTGAAGAAACGAAAATACCTAGAAACAGAATGCCCGTACTGATAACAATTGCACCGGATGGTAAATATTATTATTGCTGACTTCCGATATTTCGGCTCTATAATGACTGTTTTTCTGACACAATTAAGTTAACATGAAAGGGCCTTACCCGCCGGAAAATATACCTCGCGGAACTAAATTTAATTAAGAATAATTCCATGAAAAGCGATAGCAAAAAGTGGCGCGATAACGAGAACCGAAACGCTCGATAAACGCTCTAGTTTGCTGAGTTACGTCCGGCTAAATATATTTATTATCATTTGGAATTATCATATTTGTAGTATAAATGGCGAATATTTCGCATAAAAGCCGGTATGATTAGAGTTTTTCAGTACTAAGTGGCCGCGAGAACCGTGAAATTACTGCGAGCGAACACGTAAACGTTGGCGTTTTTGCGCTATCGTCGCGCCCGTGGCTGACCGCCGCCGCGCTAGCTCGCTGATGCCGACAGGAGCCGCATCATTTGCCTGATTTGACTTCCATTGATCTAATTATTTCTTAAAGTCATATTATGGATTAGATGGTTCTTGTGATGCTGCAATCCGAAGGATGCGTATAGTTGGTCAAGCAAATCTTGTCAGTAGAAAATGGCGGCAAATTTGAAAAATGTAGGCGCGAAGGGATACCGTCTCATAGAAAATTTATTTTTCGCGCCTTTTTCTACTGAAAAGTTTTGCTTGACCATGACCATCTAAGTATATTTTATAACCGAATTACTACTCGTTTTAGGTATAGCGTGCCTAACAATCATATGATATGTATTCTCGTGGGTATCTATCAGATCTCTTTGTCTCCTTAGTTTTATGATTAGCTATGTTTTCTATATCCCACAGATACACACAACATCATTCATTCGTAATACATTCAATGAACCGCTCGCAAATATACACATCGCAACATTATTCTACGCGATTAAAGAGTCAACCGAGCGTGAAATGAAACTTCTACACAGCCCATACGGAATAGCAGAATCAGGCTTTTTCATCGAACTAGATATTTATACAACATAATGGTTCTATTGACCTAAGTAAGGTACTTTTTATTTGTGTTTAATAATGAGCATTAACGTATTATATCAACGTAATTAATGTTTGACAGAGTTATAGCCATAGGGAGCTTTTTGCTGGAGACGTGGCAAATAAAACGTAATTGCTGCAATTATTTTTTTACGACGATAATTAACAGTAGATAGATCAGTGAAGTGTTTTTGAAATATATTCGGTTGACAGGTCCAGTTCGGGTGCGTTTCGCTATATATAGTAGTATACCCTATAATGGACGTGGAACCAGTAATGGGACAAAAAAACATAATTCCTCTAAAATAAGTATCTAAAAGTAGTTTATAAACACTGGCTGTATATTATCATAAATAAGAGTCCTAGAGCTGTTTCAGTTTGAAGTTTCATTAAATTTGGTTGTTTTTTAAGAAATTGGCGCCAACCCAAAAGTTGTCGTGTCACTGAAAAAAATACCACTACGAATTCTTAACAACTTCGCTAAGAGAGGTGAGTTAATTTATTAAATTTTGATTAATTAATACTTGATGAAAACTAGAATGTGTTTTGTTAATTGCATTTACCATGAGATAAGGTATACAACACACTATGTTGCGACTCCACAGATGTAAAAAAAATAGTGGTATTTGGCTCAATCCCATTATAGGAGCTGTAAAACTGCGTGTCTCCTATGATGGGACAATTGACAGAATGATGCTTGCCATGCCATAATTTCATGTTTAAACAATACAAAAGTAAAATGTAGTTACGAAATATGTCAATCAGGAGGTATTCTCGGACTTCGGATAAATTAATATCGTTTTTCCAAACTATTATTTAACGTGCCCTGTTAGTTATTGTGGGTCCAATCTTGGTAGCTGAATTAACGTGAATGAATTTGAGCCACTTTTCGATTTCCGATTCAGTTGAAATTTTGTGTAAGTACGTAATTAAGTATGCAAATCGGATGATAATGCAATATTATGATTACATGGACCTGATCTGATGATGGAGACAGGAGGTGGCCATGGGAACTTTATCGCAATAAACCCTAACTAATTGTGTTTGGGTATTTTAGAATTGTCTCGATGGATCTAACACAATAATAATTGGCTGTGGAAAGAAAAATACATTCAGCGATAAAACCAAAAATTGATTTTTTTGCCGTAACTTATTCCCCATTTCAACATTTTATACTGATAGAGCAATGTCCATTATAGGGGGCCCATTACTGGATCCACGTCCATTACCGGGGGCCCATTACTGGAGCTTTGGTGTCCATGACTGGAGAAAAAAAGCATAGTTTTAATTTGTTAAATATGTGGAAACTAATTGCAGTATCTTTGATACAACACGCCTAAAACATGAAAGACGGATAGGACTTTCATGCGGTAGACCATTTACATGTAAAAGGGAAATATCATAAATACTTCAAATTTCCTCTTAAATGTCCCATGACTGGTGCTGTTACTATATAACAACTATGGATATATTGTTGGTCGATATAACGATCAAGGGATTTAATTTATAAAACATATACATACGAATTACATATTTTTATCAGATATATCACTCATACAGTATAACAGGTATTTGATATAATAACTTTCTGTCTAATGCCAAGGTACAGCACATACTTTATAATAAAAGGTTCGGTATAACATTAATTGGCTATTATGTTTACAGACATATTTTTGATATTGGAGTGTCGTATCAAGTATGGCATAGGTTAAAAAAATAGACAGAGGTTTCCTCATGTCTAGGAGGAGGTTGGGTTAGGTTAGGTTCGTTAGTTACCTTTTATCCGTCAGAGCAGAAAATGGGCTTCGTCGATTTGTCACCAAGTCTTACTTGCATGTTAAAACCTATAAAGTATGACAAATGATGATAGATGTTATGATTTCTAAATGTAAGCTCTCCGTATAAATTTCATTTTATGGATTGAGCCTAATATAATTTCACACACGATAAACTAATAAAGGTAAATTTTTCAGTCATTCACAAATGTTGGTAGATTAAATTTTAGGGACGACAGTTAGAAATTATGTCATTTATAACTTATATTGGGTACTCGTTATATTTCATTTATTTTATATTTACCCTTAACTATACCATATAAAATTATTCCTCTTGTTGGTATACACATGGTTGATTATATTACCTTAGTGTTATATCATTCAAAATTATACCATAAGTTGTTATATCGAATGAAAATAGATCATTTATTGTTATAGCGATCATTACACACCCGTCCAGTTCTGATTCAGAAATAAAATTGTCACCGTGCTACGGTAAGTACAGTACCAAAAATAAAATGACAAATACATAAATAAATAAGTACTATTTGTGTTACAGGATCCCACTAAAAACATGTAACATGCCAAGAATGGTTCGCTCTGTCAAAATCTTATCAGATCCCAATATAGGTAGAGTTTAGCTTCTAAGTGCCACTTGCACCATTTCACTAGCCCGGCGTTAGGGTATACCGTTAACCCAGTGTCAAATTGTACTGGTAACCATGGAATCTCCAGGTTTAACCGTTTAACCCCGGGTTAGTGAATGATGCAAGTGGCTCTAACTCTACGCGCCCTAACTTCACAAACTCTACGTAGGTACTAAATACTTGGCTTGGCCATTTTTACACGACTGCCCAAAAAAAGAGTGTATTGTTTTCAGCGTTCATGTTTGTTTATATTTATATATTAGGTATATATTTAAAGTACAAGAGCAATGTAATTGAAACTTTATGTCTAATAAGTCCACTATTGACATAATTAATGAGTTCAAAATCACGACGAAGCAAATAATAACTATTGTAAGGCATTTTTCATTTGGTTTTACCTCTGTATCTCAACCGAAGTCTCAAGTGTAACTAAATAAAGAGGCTGATTTGTAATTTGAGGTAAATCTTTAAAGAAATGATACAAGAGTTGATTTGCAAGAAACAAGACCCTATTAACTGGGACTTAAAAAATAAATGGTAGAGCTACGTGCCTACGTGTTAGGTATACTGTATACTACGCCCGTACTTTAGGAATACGTAAATATGACCAGCGCCCGTTGTCTTAGTTTTTTTATCATATTTATCAAGCAGGTAATAGGTTTTGTTTTTTTTTATACAATTTATGAAACAATGTATTATCAAAAATTTTAAATAGTCTCGTCTGTATTGAAAACAATTATTGAAGTGAGGTAAGACTAATCAGTTTAGTTTAGACCTTCTATTTTTGATTTAATGAAGATTATATGTCGTCGGGTGACAAGCAAAAGTCACTAACTAACACCATTGAAATTATTGGACAATAAACCGTGTTACAAGTGTAATAAAGTGCATTGTTACTTAAATTTTTTGATAGTACTTAGTGACTTTTACTTGTCACCCGACTATGTCAAGATTTACTGAGCATTCATTACAAGTTAATAAAAAAATACCACAGTTCATTTTTCGATTGCTAGTCTGTATGTGGGAGAAAAAATTTGAATAGCTTGATATCTTGGAATCTATTTAACTATTTTGGATACCCGGTTTTCATGATCTTATTTGTTTCAAATTAACTCTAGTATTTGCTATGACAAAACAGCTCGAATACAAATCCTCTTATCAGGTCAAATCAGCTTATCAGGTATATTTCAACCAATTTTTACACACCAATGCTAACTCATTACAAGGCGACGTGAAATATAGGAGAACACCGGGAAACTTGCCCAGGTTCGTCCCTGCCCTGCCCAGTCCGGGAGACTAACCATCGTATAAAAATACCAAAATTAAAATGCTTATTTTTTGCATGCTGGAGGATGGAGTGCTGATAAAATAAATATTTGGATAGTGACACTCATTACAAATAAATGGTTCAATTCTCCCAACTAGCCAAGTCTGCCGGAGACACCGTAAATAAGATACCAACCTGTAGTTAATGAAACATTATACCATCTAAATTAAGTTTTATAATCGGGATACAAACGGTCGATATGTATTATACAGAAAAATGTGACAAAAAATATAAGGTTGAATTTGTAGAACATCTATAGAATTCATAGAATACTTGTAATCTATTTTATAATTCGCATAATAATAGCATTTATGTTGGTTTTGCATAGGCGTCAGCTATTCCCTAGGGTGGCACCTACTCGAAGGGTGGCCGAAATCGGATTAATTGTAACGAACTTCTGTTTTTCAACGCACATGCAATGTATACAGGTCACCTGGCTAAAGGATAAGGAGTTGTAAATAGTAAATAAATAATAATTAATTCAGCTTGTATGTATACGTCCCACAGTCCTGAGCACAGGCCGCCGCTCTTGCACGAAAGGGCTTGAGATATAGTACCCAAGCTGGCCAAATGCCGGTTGGAAACTTCACATACAACTTTGAATTTCGTAATGGAGCTATGCAGGTTTCCTTCTCTCCAGGCGTGCCTATCATGTAGGGTGTTATGCTAGGCTATGCCAGTGCATTAGGTACGATTTAAACGACCAATTATTTTTTAAGTCATATACTCGTAATTATGATTTCGGATTATGTTAATAAATATTTGTTATTTAAACAAATATTGATAAATACAATTTTAATATGGGTCGCAGACCGAAAAATGGAAGCCATACCGAATTAACATAAATAGGCATCTTTGTTTGTTTTTGGAAAGTGATTATCTTGGGAGGAAGGAAAAATTACACTTAAAGACATTTGAAGGCCTTGGTCTCTCGTTGACGCTGTACCTACCTATTATTTACATATGCAGTGTTCAGCGTCATGTTGATAAGAACCTATTACTGAATGTCCACTTATCTCTACATATTTTCTAAAAGTTGTAGAGCTTAATTGTGCGATTAAGTCATGTATTACTATGTAATAAATCTGTAAGGTTGTATGGTACCTACACATTTCGCCAGATAAAATGACTGATTCGTCTGGGTACGGCCAGTCATATTTAGAATAACTGATATCAACCAAATTGATAGATACAAACTGTCCATGTAGCGCTACGCCATCCTCAATTTGGCGCGTGAACCAATTACGAGTTGACAGTGTCGCCAACTTTCAGTAAAACACCGCAATAAAGTGCGATATCCCGCTGCGAGAACGCTTTATTTTCCTATAAAAGCGTTTTATCCACGTATAAAAGCTTAAATCCGCGCGGAGCTTTCTCCGGGCAAAAAGAGTATTAGGGCGCTCGGAGCAACATGGCAGCGGCACGCCCATTGCGGGGCGAGGCGAGCCACGCGGCGCGTCATTGGCGGGCGCCGCCTCCGGGCCGCCCGCCGCGCCCGCGCCGCCGGCTGGCCGCTGCGCGCCCAGCTCGCAGTCACACCGACCCGAGCCGCGCGACCCGACGTGCAGCGTGCATCGCCTCTCGTACTCTCCGCGCGACTTTCGGACTAACACTCAAACTAGTGAACTCTAACTGTCAGTGAAGTGATACTAATATAAACAATACTTAAAAGAGTGCGAGCCATCGCACACAAGAAGCCGAGGAACTTACACTTTGAAAGTGCAGCGATAGGGCAGGCTTTACAACGGCGCGTGCGGCGATGCGAATGCGGAAGTGGCATTGTACCGTTTAGCACTCAGTGCGCTAATTTTGTGACTGTTCCCGAGCTATGTGGGTGCGGTGACGGGGCTGCACCAGCTTGGTCCGGAGGGTCCGCGTGCGCTGGATGCGGTAAGGGGCGCGGCGGGCGACGCGAGCCCCGCCGGTGCCGGCGGCGCCGTGGCGATGACGGTGCAGCGCGACGAGCGCGAGGCGCGCGCGCCGCGCACCAGGTTTATGATCACGGACATCCTGGACGCGGCCCCGCGTGACCTCAGCGCGCACCGGGACTCCGACTCCGACCGATCAGCCACCGACTCACCAGGTCAGTACTCACACAATGCACCACTCCATTTACCTCTTTTTCCATACCAAGCCAATCAGAAATCGTATGGTACTTCCATCAGGTAGACGGTCCGTATAGGTGCACTCGGTAGCATTTCAAAACAGTCCATAATAAAGCCGGTGGCAAACAATATCCAAATAGAAAACCTACGATCTTCCAAAAATACGTGACGAACATTGAAAAAGCCATTACCTATCATTATTAGCCTCGTAGACCGGGCGTAGCTGTCGATGTCGTAGCGACCAGCAAAAGAGTTCAACGGAACAATAAATCGTACCTACATATATTAAAAACTCTACCAACGGATTTCCGGAAAAACGATACACCATATCAAAAGGTTAAACATTAGACCAAAAATGATGAGAAAATGTATAAAATTACTTTATGCGTAATTAGATAGGTATTCATTAACGAATGTTGAACAGGAAAAAAATTATATACTTTTTCAGCTATGTCCGGAAGTTCCTAATCAATTGTGTGTAATGTAATGTAAGCTCTGCCTGCCATGCGAAGGGTCAATTTATATCTCTAATTCTTGTTACCCAGGGACGTGTCGAAAAATTTAATCATTTTAATTAAGTATTTGATTTATACGTGGGCCATTCTGAAAGTTTCTGGATTCTGATATATGAGACGACTTATTTTTTTAATGTGGCCAGTCCAGGAATTTTTAGTATGACCTAAGTATGTTCGAAGAAAAGTTACCTTTATTCCGGGTAGTCTACAGGCTCAGCAGTTAGTTATCGGGCCCAATTAGTCGTAACTGACTGCTAGAGCCGTCCCTGAGTGTCAAGAATCTGTCTGTGCTGTGTAACACTTTCTGTCACTAACTTTGCCAGGCTCTAGGTTCAACAGGACGGCGGCGGCTCCGGCGATAGACAGGTGACCAAACATTACTTACAGCTTACAGTTGGATTACACTATTCAAAATAATTTGGTATAAATATTTATCCTACTAGGATAGCAACAAGTACTTATCTCAATTTTGACGCGTTAAGAGACCGACGTGGTTACATGTAGGTAGGTACCTATAAATAATGAACAGGATACACTTTAACTACTTTATGAATAATAACTATTTATACTGATTCTCAAAGGGGTATAAATTTAGGAAAGATCTGTTTTAAACTATTTTGAAAATGTTACCGAAAATGTGAAATCATGTCACACATATTCACGTATATATAAATAATTGCACTTTGCGGCATTGTGCATTCCATGTTTTTTTGCAGTCGGGTTACTTTAGGTAGTTATTAACCTCTTATTTGAATTTTCCGATAATTCCGTATTTATGTTGGAAATAATTACATTTGTTGTGGATGTAAAGTATGTGAAATTCTAACACTTTACATTGATGACAGGGGATAAAAACAATGAAACACGCCTAAGCTATTTAACCCTTAAATGCATGGTGTACGATGCAGCGTACAGTCACCTGCAATAATATGTTACACATTGAAGGCCGCAAAAATATGTGACACGCTCTTATGCCTCTACAAATAAGATTGTGTCAGATATTTTTGCGGCCTTCGTTGTGTAACATATTATTGCAGGTGACCGTACATTACAAAAATATCTAATTTTATACATAATTAATTAGATAAAATCTATTTATTCCTTTATATTATTTCAATAGTAAAACCAATCCGTTTTCCGATTTTTTACTTAAATTAACGCAATATTTTAAGTTATAAAAATTACATTCGTTTTAAGACGAAATGTCGGAAAATTTTTAAATATCCAGAGTTTGATGATTTTTAGTATGTGATTTTGGACGTTTTTCTTGGGGTTTGTAATTATTTTATATTTAATAACTTTATCATATGTGTATCTAAAATAGTGATCTTTCTGATGGTAGTAAGATTTTTCATATATCTCTTCCTGATAATTATATATTTACATAAATATGATTTAGCCTATGTAACTTCTAGTACTGATTTCGCAGTGAAAATCGATGTTATAACTTTTTTACCATTTTTCCCATAATCAGCAAATAATTACGTAACACATATATTATTTTCGGGCAAAAAGAAAAAATCATGCATTTAAGGGTTAAACATAAAATTATTAAAAAGTATATTTGACTTGCCTCAGACTATAACTGTTAAAATATGTAATAACGTATGACTTAGGTAAATCATATACCTACCTCTAAATAATTTTGTTCTAAATAGAAATCTACTAAAAAGAATGAACGCCTAACAGTTAGAAACGTGCTTCATGATAGTTATTAGTTACTCGTGGTTAGGTATTCATACTCGTACACGTTTGACAACCTAGTCAACAATTCAGTGATAGATTGTTTGTCACTACCCGTAATTTTGACATTTCTGTTTATTAGAAAGAGACAAAACAGAGACTTGCTAAGTTTTATGAGATTTATGAATAAGGGGCTTAATAATGTTAATATGTAATTATAATTGCTTTAACAGCGTCGGGTTTGTTGGTATACTTACGTAAAAAGTAAATACGAGTATAGTCTGTGCGGAAAGAGATGAGTCGTGGAATGTATGGGGCTCAATACATTCCACGACTCTTCTCTTTCCGAACAGACTATATATCATAAGTAAACGTGTTTTAAATAGTACTTAATTTACCTATAATCTTAATAACTTACTTAACCACTAAACAACAGTCACAATATTTATATAGATACTCGTGATTGATGATTTATGTGACTGTTCCTCGCTTAAATCCAAGTCGTACCTATAGCGATAAGATCTAGGAGCAGGTGTATACATACTTAGTAGCAATACGGACAATTAGCCTTATTCTAGCAGTAACATTTTAATTCAAACTATTAAATTATATGTAGTAATCTTCGAATATCTAAACTTTGGTATAGTGGTTTCACATGCCACCTACAACTTAATTTAATATGTAGTATTTATTAATATAATATAGGGATATAGATCCAACACGTAGAGGCCCTTTAGAGAGCTTTAATGTCGTGTAGAAATTTATTACTCTATTATTATTATGTAAATATTTGTAAAATACGTAAGTTAAAGGAATAAAATAAATGTAAGTGTATCTAGTACCTCTTAAGAAAAAAACTTTATTTGTGTTTGTAACCCATTAAGTACAGATGTGCAAGTAGCGGTAACTGGAAAAGTTTTCAGAAAATTTAAGATAATTTCCAATACAAAAATAAGAGAAGTTTCCGATTTTTTGCCATGTGGAAATTTAGCAATTTTGGAAACTTTCCGACGGCACGTCAGTACTGTCAGTAGGTATAGGTACCCTTAAGGTTTTAACTTAACTCTTGAACTATAAAATTGCATAAATAATAAAAATCCAACACAAAAGTATACTTAGGTAATAAATTAAAGTCACGCAAGACGCTTATGCTTGTTCGAATTAGATGCCTTATCTCTCACGGTTATCTCGAGATTATATCGCTGAGTGCATTAAGCATCGACGAATTTAACAATTATTACATGGAACATTTACAGATGTCCGTGCAAGTTTATTAATTGATGGAAACGTTTGTAAATATTGAAGTCATATATCTAGGCTACGTTTATTATAGCACCTTTATAGGAAAATCTTTCAGCCATTAATGATATGATGATTTAATGATAGCAAAATAAAATAGTTTATGTGTAGGAAACATTAAAGGGTGGTAGAATCTAACATAAGGACTGTTCATTTTATTAAGCGGACACACAAAAAAGTATAAATTACATTTTTCTAATTCTGGAATCGCTTTATTTAGATAAATATAATAAAAACGGAAACCAACGCAAAACATTTTAATGTAAATATAGTATAATATAATAACTTGGGTAAGATTTTCGTACTTTTACACGGTTGCGCCGTTCAAGTGCCTGCACATCAATTTTTGACACTTTTTGACAAGTTGTAAACAACATTCGTTTGAATTCTTTCAATGTTTTAGCTTCTCATCTACCCTTTTTTAAGCGCATCTTCACATTGGTCTAGTGCCACTCGATGGAGTGGAGCTCCGGGCAATTAGATGAGTTGACTTGTTTTTGAACGAAATCAATGTTTTTCAAATTCAGTAGCTTCACTTTCTGACCAGCATAGTGGGCACTTGCCAAATCAGGCCGAAATGAAGAGGTGACATTATGCGTCTGATAGACGGAAAGTACTCGTTATTAGATGCATTATTTTCTTATATTTTAATCTGTGCCTACTCTAACGCCTGCTGTCTTAGGAATTTCGCGAACCGATAAGTAATTTATTGATTTTAACAGCCGCATGACAATACTTTTGTTTCTGGATTGGCCGGGCCGCTTCTGTGCCGGGATTTTGTAAAATCTTCAAGCATATGATGCTCTCCAAATGTTTTAATTATTTTATTCACGTTTAACTTGGAAAATTTGTACATATTTACGATTTTTCGCAGTGAATACTAGCCTGTGCATATTAATTGCAGAACTAACTTGCTATGTTCCAAATTTGTTCGGTCCTTCGGGAAAAAAATTTGACTATTATGGGAACAAATATGTAGCAATTGATAAATAAGGGATTGTTGATTATATTGTTATGAGCTGTACGTCAATTGATTTTAAATTCGCCGATTAAAAGAGGTGTAAGAGTGTCCGCTTAGTAAACTGAACAGTCCTTAGTTACATTGTGTTACAGGTATGATTTTTATATTTTAAGTTTTTTGTGATAAAATATCATGTGTACACCTAATAAAAATGAACAATATTATAATATTGATTTAGAAAGAAAAGTAAACACTAAGATAGTCAATTTTATGCACATAATAAATCATTCGCCTCGTTTACTTTGTCTTTTAATTTATTCATAAACCGTCATTGGTTACTAAACACGAGTTGTAAAACATAAAAAGTGCATTAAAGCCGAATGCCTCGCGTCGGCCTGGCGGCGGCGTCGGCGCGCCCGATACGAGAAGGATTTTGTCGCCCCAGCCGCGACCGCTGTGACCGATCGTTGTTCAATAGTTATTATAGGTAACTCTGACCATTTATACAGCTATTCAAGCGCGGTATTGTACTTAATTGTAGAATCAAACATTTTTAATTTGGAGCACACTCTACCTTTTAAATATAAATAATAAATTTTACCCGTAAGTTTCCATAATAACTAGGTACCTACCAAGTATTGTGATTCGTTTTAGGTGTATTTAAATCAATAAAAGGGCTAAACGAACATTCTTAGTAAAATTTTGCAAGTTATGGAATAGGTACCCAACGTCATAAATGCATATCTGATCAACTGCCCTATTTGGAGTTAGTAACTAAGGAAACACGCATATTGGAGTGCCTGACTTGCGCCGGTATCAAAATGCATGCACAGTGCACAGTGCACACCCCATTACTTACCGCTTGCGTACCAAGGTATAAATAAGTTGTAGATGAAACTTTCTTTTAGGTATTTCCTTTTATTATCTAAACCTCGCCATGTAATCTTAACATCGTTACAGTTCCTCATTAAATTTAATTCGGTTGAGCCCCGTACTAATTAGTCAGTAGATGTACAATATAATGACTCGTTACCAGAATATGTTAAAATGCATTTTTTGTATTGTTCAAGTAGCGAAACAACAGGTGGACGTTGATAAACGGTCACCGCGGCTCTTAGCATAAACAACGCATTCATTTGCGGAAACATTAAAATCGTTTAAAACAACGTTTAAGCCATTAGACGCATTCGATAATTGACTGCCCCTTCCAGATAACCGGAAGAACACACGACGAAAGATTCGTATTATGAGTGCCTTCAGTGATAAATTCCAAAAAATGCTCTTCGATCGTCGTAAAAGTGAATTAACAAATTTAGATAAGGCTTTACAAATGTTTGAGTTTCGATCGCATTACCCGTCGACGATTTAATAGACAAGCCGATAAAGCCGAGGCGTTAAATAAATTAAATAATAAAACGTATAATGGGCCCGATAAATACAACCCGTTCGTACCTCGCTCTCGAGATAAGTAAGCCCTTATAAAACGGACCAAATTAATCCCGGCTGAAAGGGCACTCCACGTCACAAGGGAAAAAAAACTGACGTCATAATCAGCTTTTTGTCAAATGTCAAGCTACGATTGCTTTTTAAAATTTTAAATAGCTCCCCGAAATTCCAAATATCCGCACCATACTGGGCGACGTACAGTCACGCGCAGTCGGTGCCGCCGGCCCGGGCTTCATACGAAAGTGCAACTCGTAAGTTGTCTTAAGCGAGGACACCCCAGCTATTATTTTCTTTACAATATACGTTATCTCATGAATTTACCTCCCAATTACTGACTTTAACATCCGCTGGCAGCAATTAAACGTCTCATGCAACTGTAAATACTAAAACTTCTCGCCGTCGTAATTTAAAAACCCACTTACCAAGAATGTGAAAAACACAACGTTTAGAGCAATTAGCGCTCATACAACTCCCGCTGACAATTTAACTAATTAATCTATGGTTAATACTAAGGTCTACGGCCCGTCTGTCTCAATAACTATTGTGCCAGTGACACTCTTAAAATAAGAGGAAGATTTCCGTAATTCAAGAATGCCTACGTACCTCGTTAACCTTGATATTACTCTTCAATAGGTGTTATCGCACTCATTGTCCAAGTAGAGTTTATTGCGGAAGTGTGGTTATAATTTGACTTTAAGGGTTGGTGTGGTCATAATCAGTAGGTACACCTTCATTTTGTAAAATTAATATTACAACTTAGTTTTGGCATCGGTTGTACTTGTTTATCCTCGGCCACCGCCCGTTACTTGAAATATCAAACCTAACCTCAAATGCACGTCAGCGCTTCGCTAAGCAGCTTAGCCTACCCCGTCGTCGCTTAAACTACAAAACTAAACCTTATGCCGCTACAAATGAATATCAAATCAGCGCATGATGACTTCGAATGGTGACTTTTAGCATAATCGTAAAGGCGAGATGAAGGTAACGATTCTTTCATCGCTTTAAGTTGATAACATCAAAACTTTTTATTGTGACAATAAATAGATATCATTGATATAAATAGGGCCAGTTTGGATCCCCTTATAATACTATTCGCGGCTTTACGTCGCGTTTGACAGGAGATGCGAGGTGTGAAATCGAGTCCGGTTTAAAATAAGTAGGTAGGCATAAAAGTTGTCTCGAGATTTCTCGGGGAGCTTTTTTTCGTTGAGGATTATTTCCAGTTTGTTTAGTTGGACTAATGTTGGAAATGTCAGCCGAATAAGCCGTTAATTTAATCCTAAAGCGTATGGGAAATATTGACTTAATATACCTATATTTTATTAATAAACAATGCATTTAATTGTTTTCTTTTATTACTTAGTTCAATATCCATATTTAGGTAGGTATTACATGAAATAACTTTAATTGATAGGAACAAATTTATTATGTACCTACTACGAATACCTATTACTTATTATAAGTATAAATTTAAACAGATAACTAGCATTATTTATTATCAATTGATAATGGTAAGAGGATGTTATTCCAATTATGTATACTTCTTGCCAACTTCAGTGGAAATGTCCATTCGCTTCGAAGTATCGGAAAATGCATAATTTTTCATCCGATTTCACATCGATTTATATCAAAACATTCCGGAGAGCTGTGTCCTTTGACGACTGTTTACTTTTCATTGCGCACATTTATTTCCATGAGACTAGTTATACATATGCAAAGTTAAGTATTATAAGTGCGTATTATTTTTTATTGGAACCCTTTTTTATTTAAATCCTTATTTTAAACGTTAAATTCTATGACATTATGACTTATGACGTTCGAATAACACTTGCTCCGTCTGGGCTATCAAATTAGCTTGCTGCCAACTTAGCTTGGTCTCACTCTACTACATTTAATTTTACAGCGTTTTGGCGCCCCTAGCTTTAGTGCTATATAATTATATCTGAATAAATATCTACTCATGTAGGTACTGAATAATAGTATGTACTGGACGATTTGGCTACTAAGTTGTGGTAATAGATGAATGAATAACGAAACTAACCCAATAGGTAGGAAGGTGTAGCATTATTTTTTTACATAGGCCACAAGTAGGTAGGTATCGTGGCTTTTACTACCACTAAATGGGACGATCACCAGACCGAAAAAGAGAGGTCTAGGTAAAGTTTTAAAAATACGAATACAGAATTAAAACAAATAAAGTGATGTGGGAGCAGGGGTACCTATTCGAATGAATCGAGGATTGGCAAGGCAAGTGTTCCCACCGCATGCCGACCACAAGCGAGCATCGTTTCATACAATCCAGTTATGCTATTACGTCGCGAGATCGGTATACTATCGCAGCGTCTTACGTAGGCGAACAAGACGCGAACGCGAAGAAAAGCGGTGCAGCGTGGCGCCGAAGAAACAATGCTTTTCTGAATAGAAGTGACCTACGTGACGTGAGCGATTTTTTTGCGAACGAGAAGCGGCGCGGCGCGCTCAATCGGATTGATTTTTAGACGCAAACGCGACGCGGCTAAAAGCGTGGCATATGTAGAATTACCGCATTTGATTTGATTAGTCGACCCACATTTGATTTCGTAATAGGATTTCTCGTAATCTATAGGCAAACACTATTTACAGCAATATTTTTTTAACTCCAGAGAAATTGATCTCTTTATTATTATTATTTTACTTCCTTGTTAGATATTTGATATTATTTATATTTTACACGCAACAATTGCTGTAGCACACAATACAAAAATTGAATTAATTAAATAGGAATAAAGTCGATATCTTTCTAGCATTCAACCATAGAACCTTTCAAATCCCACTGCTGCGTTATTGGATCCGCGCGCATCGCGGCGGGCGTTTCGCCTTTGCGTCGCGATCGCTCGCCTAGAACACTTTAAGATGGACGTAGGACGCGGCCTATGCGTGATTGGAGATCACCCGTAGAACAGCGGTTATAATATCCATAAGGTCGCCGGGCCTTTGCGAACGGGGCCATAAATATATCGGGCCCGACCCGATGACTCTTGCAAAGTTCGTGATCCGACGGCGAGGCTGAGTTTTCCGTTTTACAATATTTGAAGTCACGGGGCCCGTTCGCAATGCCCGGCGACCGTGTAGGTCTAATAACTCCTTATACTGCGATTCACCGGAGGCAAAGGTTCGGTGAACGATGGGAGCCTGCGCCCGCGCACCGCGATCACACGTTCGCCATTACAGATCAATTAATTTCTTGCATCGTCGCTCTCACTCGCAGCTATGATTAAGCGAATTGTATAAACGGCAACACGATTACCTGAACTAGTAGCTGCCGGGTTATGTTTAATTGCAATTAAATTTAGCCTATTAAATGCAACTGTTTTTTTCTTGTTTCGTAATATAAAAGTTTACAAACGGCGATATGAATATGAAAAGTGAAGACCTAAATAGGTGCAAGCCGTCCAAATAATGTCAAAAATGTATAAATAGCATTGCTATTTGCTGTCCGTTAAAATTAGATTTTTCCGCGGTCCGAACTGATTTGTCCGTTTTGTTAAATGATTACCTACACTGAATTACTATTATTTATGGTGTTCGTTTTGTATTTAGGTAAGGCACCTAATGCACGTGTTGCAATAAGTAGATCGAGTTATATGAAATAAATTCAATGTTCACTTGAAAAGAGGAAATGTGAGGAGTAAATAGTACCTACTAAAAACAATAAATAAGTCGCCACCTAAGTAGCTACATATTAACTCGATTTAAATGTTTTAGCCCATGGATAAACCGTAGATACGTATATTAAATATATTCCTACATATTTATGTAGTTCCTCCTACTTCATAATTGATATATTAATAGGATGCAAATCAGTAAGTACCTTCCATTCGTGCATAGAATAAATAAAGTACCTATATACTCCAGACAGTACGGCCTTCTTGAACACCTCGCCTTATAAGTTCCTTTCTCTTTCTAACAGAAATCAACCTCGGCCCAGCCACAATTAAAATGTAATTAGATCAACCCACACCCACAACTAATTACCACCGATCAACTAAGAATGTCCTTAGGTATCTGTGCGTTTAGCTATTTCATACGTAGTATTTGTATAGGTACGCGTCGAGATCATAATCATTTTTACAAGCCAACATTCAAAAAATACATTTAGGTACACCACGTTATTTCAGTATTTGTGAACTCGACCGTACAATGCAAAGCATGACTATTATTTGATGTAGAGGGTGGAATTGAATGTTATACCCAGCCACAAAAATTGCTGAACTGCCGTAGCCTTAGCAGACTTAGGGACATTTTAGGACAAAGAATAATAGTTTTTAATAAAAGTTAACGATGATAAAAATATAGCCGAAAGAAATGTTTGCATAACAGTAACATTAGTAGATTGTTAACCACGGGATGAAATGGTGCCTTTCACCCGAGTTAAACACTTTACTTTCCATTTCGACTAGGTAAGAGGAAAGTAAAATACATATGTATGCATTAAAAAAAACACTGCTAATGAGGGTACTTTCAATTAACAATGTAGGTAAAAATATAGTTATTTATGGAATGGGGTCTTAATTATCACATGGAAATTGTACAACAAATACAAATAAAATATTAACATAAAAAATTAAATAAAATTTTTCGCTTATAAAAAATAAAAGAACATAACATAATGTACTTAGAAAGTACAATCTAGAACAGAAATGTGTCATTTTTTGCACACTTTTTTATGAAATAGAGTGTTTAACTCGGGTGAAAGGCACCATTTCAGTGTCGGAATATATATAGGTTAAACCACCGCAATCGCATCGCAGTTTCTGGAGGATGCAAATCATTCCAGCACTTCGTAGCCTGGAACGAAAGTAGCGCATTTAAGGCGCCCAGGAGAAGATATTTCTATGAAAGGTTTATGATAAAAAATCACCAAAGTACCTGTTATATTCTAAGTAGGTACTAATATTTACAGGAAAATCTTTACGTCAACGTCAAACAAACAATGGGCTGATGTTGGGTTATGAAAATATTGACAGTACAATTCAGAAATCTAAACGTGTTTCTTTAATATATTCCATTAAACATAGCCAAATAGAACAAGCTCAGGCTTTATTGCACTAAAGTGGATATTCAATCAACAGATTATATGTATTATGCAAATCGGCTAGGAGGCTTGTCCTCTACGTAGACAGTCGCACAGACGGCCGCCACGTATCTATTATTTTAATTACAAGTAATTGAGTCACGGTCATACACATGTAAACGCATTCACCTGTCCTTTAACATGGCATGTAAAATATATATTTACTTTAAACAATTGGACGAAACAACTGTATGTAAGCAAATAATTAATTGCTATGGTAAAAAATAATGATGGAATTACTTAGTATACATTTAGATTTTTTATCAATTCTAGATCATAAATAGTTGATTCATGCAGTTTGAAACATTCTGTTTTTAGACGTTCAACGTTTCAGTACCGAAAACAAACATAGTACCTAATACCACTTATGTGTAAGTACCTAACTACTCGTCTTTTCGGACCCGCGCTTTTGCTAAAGCATCTCCACACTCTGTAGGTTAGTAATCGATACGGCGGCCGCTTCAACATTCGCTTCACGACCGACGATCTGTGAATCGGTATATTTAACTTTTCGGATTTAAGAGAATTCTCGATTGTTTACCTATTCATATCTAATGAAAATAGTCACAATAAAATTCAATCAATAGACTATTTTCTAATCTAAGTCAACAGAGTAAGATTTGCAAATATATATTTGAAGACAACATAACCTACCTATTTAAGCTCGATATATTGTTATCCTTATTATTAATGTAAGACCAATTCCAATTACTATTGAATTAGATAATTTTACTTTTGGACTTTGTTACTTACCTTCATTTTATTATTCGTAACCTGCGTAAGTTAGTACGAGTATACATAAGTGGTGGCAGGTAGTAGTACATTATTAGTAGGTATGTACTCAGCCTGCACAACCATGCGTCAGGAGCGCATTGACACTATTCAATGCGCTCCTGACGTCAGCACCTGATTGTGATTTGTTTGCATGGAGATGGACGACTGTGTACCGTGAGTGTCTAAAGTATTGTGAGACGATGGATGACAGGCCTTCCACAGTCCGTGTATAGGTAATACTATGTTATGTGATTTGTTATTTCTGTTCTTCCTGTGTATGTTTATGTTGTATCTTGTACCTACTTTGTGTTATATTTTTGTAAGCGTTTCTCGGCGCATTGGTATTTTTACTGTAATGCCGTGTGAACATAATTGTATTAAATAAATAAATAAATTTTATTTACTTCGTTATTATGTAATAATTTAGATCAAATATGTAAGTATGTAATAATTCAGATAGTTGTTAGGACTATTACCAACTGGTAGTAACATTTTCTGCACATTTTGCGACCGTTAGAATCCCTTGATATTTGATATCAGTATGTGATGCTGATGACAGCTGACGTTACAATTTTAATTAACAATAATTTCTTTAATATTTCCTCCACACGAGTTCTTGCAACTTTAATCATAAAACAAGACAAAGTGAAATGTAAGGTGGTAGGGTGCGTACCTTACATGTACATGGGTGGCAAACCACAACCGCCGCCACACTCGGCTGAGCTAATTCCTTACACATTACTCTTAATCCTTCGTCAAACCAACAATATTGGACACGGATATTAAATATTTATTAAATACTCCTAATACTCTCCTAATACTACTATCATTTCAAAGTAAGTATACCTATGTACTTACTTTGAAATTAAAACCGAATAAACTTTAGGAAAATCTCGACTGTTACAGCGGCTTTTCAAGAATTTAACAATCAGTACGATTTAATTTAGTCCTCATTATTTTTTTTTAAATAGGCTTATTAGTGATTTAAAATATAAAAGCCTTAGATATTGACAACCGAAAAACCACAAATTGCCAATGTAGCAAGCTGTTTAGCATAGATTAAACAATTTATTAGATAAAAAATAAGTAAGCCAAAACAGGCATATTATCTATCAGAAAAACAATCTGTGGAATGCCGAAAGTGTAAGAATTAGTGGAAAGTGTAGGCTTCTTTGTTAGCCGCTTCCAGCGTCCGAGCACGGAGCATCGCAGAGGGAAGTGAGTCGGTAACCGCAGGAAGCCCCGCAAGCACCACGGCTTCGCGACCAGTTTCTTTACACTTAATATCGACCAAATAAATCATGTTTAATATTCACGAAACGCATACTTTAAAGACATAACATATACGTACACTTGATGATCTTTTCTAAAATATTACCTATATTTGAACGAGACCTATAAAGGGCGAATAGAAAAACTTAGAGGGACGATATGGATACAAAAAAAATATATAATTAAGTTCCTTCCTAATTTCATTTCGGGAAACAAAACAAATTTTTCAATAGTTAATATAACTTGATATTATAACCATAAACTTAAAACTCATGCCATAAAATGAAATATAGCAACACATTAATTTTTTTAAACTAAGTCCCATTGGTTGCAGGCGTGAAGGATGACTCGGACGACATTTCGAGCAAGAGTTGCGGCGGCGACTCGTCGAGCCTGGCCAAGAAGCAGCGCAAGGCGCGCACGGCCTTCACCGACCACCAGCTCCAGACACTCGAGAAGTCGTTCGAGCGGCAGAAGTACCTCAGCGTGCAGGACCGCATGGAGCTGGCCGCCAAGCTGGGGCTGACCGACACGCAGGTCAAAACGTGGTACCAAAATCGACGGTGAGTTCCGCCACTCCAAAATTACCTTCTACCTTATTACTAGGCTTCAATCGTCACCGCTATTCCTATACTTGTGACTCACAAAGTCAGTTCAGTTCAGTCAGTTCTGATACACGGGACAGATAATTAGTATTACTTACTATTTGTTATTTCGCTGTGTTGGTACCTACCTATCGCTCATTAATAAGACCGTGAGGTTACACAGCTGCTTACTCGGCATGTGGAGTGATTATGAACTAATACTTATTGAATGACAACCTATCGTCAGGAAAAGTAGGTAAGCGCTTTACATGACAATCGTAGAAAAGCTGCTTACCACGGTTGCTTACCTAACTCTTAGCCTAATGGAATTAAAATGTGTTGTTACTTGGTAGATTTCAATATTCATGTTCCATAGAAATTATATCTAAACAAATATTTTAATCATTCGATTACCTATCACGACAAAACAACCAGTAAATTATATGTACAATACCCACTATATAAAAATACACTAACCGCAATAGATCTCAAAAATAATGTTAAATAATTTACTAAGAAATAGAATTCATTTTTCGATTGGGTGTTGATAGCTATCGTTAGGTGTACTCGCATGGTTCTAAATTTTAATTTTTTGCATGTTTAGAAAGTAACCACATTGAAATATATTAATGAATTAAAATACTATTACTATACGAGTACGTGCACGTAGTATATTACAAAATACAGATTTCTTAACAAAATATAATGAGTAGGTATTTCAAAACAAAAACAAAACATGTTTTCCAGTTGTACGTCTGTATATAATCTAATGGCATGTTCGTCTAAAAATATACTTATAAGAGTGAATGTAGCTTAGATAAGTATATCGCATCGGTATGACAGGATAACATCAAAACATTTCGTATACACTTTTTTTCTAGTGCTCACTTTTGGATGCCACGGCGTGCCAACTGTGTGTGCGCAGCCGTTTTTGGCAAATTTCGTGAGCAAGGCATTAAAATCTGAGTTTTGTTTCCCGACAGTGGCAATCAAAGGTTTGAGCCGTGTATTAGCTTCTCCAGCGCTGGCGAGTCCGCCGGGCGGCGGAGGCTCCCGACTCGTGAGAGAGTCGGCACCACAAAGCGGCGCTGACTCAGCACAACGGACGGACTATCGCTACTGGCGAACTATTTACTATGTCAATGTATTTAAAGAACTTCACTCTGCTTTGCGAATTTTCCAATGATACTTTGGACATACATTGCCAATTATATTTTCTTTTTAAGAAGAACAATATGTCAAAACTTTGGTTCGATTTCGTTGAATAATATACATTTTTCTCGGTACAAATAAAAATCCATTAGCTTTTGTATAAGTACTAAATTTTACAAGTGTAAGGTACTCTCATGTTATTTTGAAAATAATTAAAAACTATGAAACACACTTAACGATAACTTTTTAGGACAGTCTATATTTACATTCGTAATTACGTTACGAAAAAAATAAGTGCAGGCGTTTCGGCGGCGACTGTACCTGGCGGCCATTTCAAAAACAAACGTTTAATAATTAGGCCTTTGCGGGCGCCGACACCACCTTCCGGACAAAAGCTTCGGTAGCTAAAAAATAAACTACACTAATTTTCTATTGCTTTATACCAATCTCCATCGGATGATGTTAGATGGAAGATATATTGTTTATTAATCGGCTCTGTGAGCCTTGCTACTACTTGACGTTTATGTAGATATTGTTTTATGAACTGGTTTGAATTTTCGGAAACTCAACAGTAAAATTAGCACAACGTAGCGTATAGGTTATTGTACAAAATGGTATTGAATACGCTCTGTCTTTTTGTATTGACTTACCAGGTATATCAGTAGTTTTATATACTTGACATTTAATTTAATATACTTGACTTTTACCTACATAAAAATATTTATTTCTTGAGTGTAGGGATGTGAGTACGATATTACAGTCAGGTTCATAAGCTACACAGCAGATGAGCCTACGGACGGGTTTTCCAGGATATCACTTTCAGAACTAATTTGTGTGAGTGAAATTGATTTAAAGTGGAAGATTTAACAGACAATAGCCGGGCCCCTCCCGCCGCTGGCGTCGCGCACGGCGGTCCGTCACAGCGTAGGCCCAACACTTTTTGCCACACTTTTTGTTGGTTTCTATAATTTCGGTAAAGCTAATGTTTGGTCTTCGATTTTTCGGTTCGTGAAAGGGTGTGAAATCGGGCTTAATTGAAGAATTTAATGGCTTTTGTGTGCGGTCAATTTCTTTTTACGTTTTTACAACGTAGGTAGGTACGTACCTAGGTACCTACCTACATATATAATACCTACATTTTGAATTTAATTATACAGTTAACTACACTGGAAATAATACGAACAAAATATTGGTGCATAGTGGAAATAGAAAAAAAATGATTGTAATTGTAAGGTAAGTATGTACTATAATAATATATGTCTGGCATCGAATTGAAAGAAAGGGACCGTCCCTATAACATTTCCTTCAAGCCTCTTTTGGTTGGGCTTAAAAAATATGTTGTTACCGTATAATTAATAAAATTACGTGACAGATACTTCATATAAAAATGAATAGTCATAGGATCATCATTCGACGAGATTAAATAATTCCTTACATTTCTATGTACATACAGGGTGTCCCAGAATTCGACGTCAAGCCGTAAACGGATGATAGACCAAGTCATAACAGTTATCATAAAAATACAAAAAAAAAATCCAACTCATGTTCTTTAAAAATTATGGTCACTTTAAAAATTCACTAAAAAATCCACACCCTGTAATGGTTCTTTGACTTTTGTTACTACAAATTCCATAATTTATTCTAATTTTTTTATCATTGTGTAATCTTGAATAATTACAGGGTGTGGATTTTTTAGTGAATTTTTAAAGTGACCATAATTTTTAAAGAACATGAAATGGATTTTTTTTTGTTTTTTTATGATAACTGTTATGACTTGGTCTATCATCCGTTTACGGCTTGACGTCGAATTCTGGAACACCCGGTATAGTTAAAGTATTGCAAATGTTTACTTAACCGCGATATTTTATTTTAACAACAAACACGATACAGTCAGTTAAATAAAATTGTTTTATATAAGATAATAAGATTTGCTTGACCATCTATAATTAATAATATTACATTAGAATAAAAAAAACCCTACGCTATATGCCAACATTATCCATTTTGTACCAAAAATGCCGAACATCTTTTTGGAAAAAAGCTGATACTCTTCAAACTGCTGGATCGATTTCTATGTAACATAGCTAAGAACCACTGCAAGAAAACTCGCATCGAAATCGGCAGATCCGTTCAAAAGCTACGATGGCACCGATACAAATAGACAGACATTGGCATCAAACATATATTAAACAGTATGGACCACCTATTAATATGTTACAATGTAGTTAATTTTAAATTCTGTAATATTCGTATCAAAATATGTGTAAGTAGAATTTTTATGAATTATTCACCACGTTATGGTCTTTTCACGGTCTGATGATAATTAGAGTCAAATTTCTCTTTTGTCGGGTTTCTCATAATTTGAGCATTGTTAAGGAAATGCTTGTGCAAAATCTTGATTATATGTTTAATTATCTAATAAATGATAACGGGACAAACGCTAGTTCGAGTGGTGCTTATAATTAATTAGTCATCAGCTCATAATAAATAGCTCGGGTGGTCGAGTTCCTTACTTAACCGTAGAGTAGCCGTTGAGTTTTTCATGTTAGCCCTTATATTATTATTAGTGTGGACGTGTGAACGGAGGCAGATGAGCGCCTGCAAGTCACGGGCGGAGCGGCGCCGTCGCCGCCGCCGCCACCGACCACTCATTACGGCTCTTCCGCCGACACTTTTAACACTATTATAGTTCTTGCATCTCACAAAGCCGAATGCATTTAACGAAATTAGTCATTAACACCATAACTTTTAGGTTAGGGTCAGCGTTCTCGTGAAATGCAATAAACTATTCGTTTACAGTTTTTGAGACACATTTAATATGAATTACGCAATATTCGTACAAAATGCAAATAAAAATATTAAAATTATCAGTTTATATAAACATTTATGATAAAAGTGTTTACCTCGAAAGTATTTAAAAAAAGAAAAAAAACCTTAAAGAAAAATCAAATGCGGCGCCGACTATTTATGTTTCTCCGCATATCGTTTGTCTTGAATCTAATACGTATATATTTATCCAACATGTATAAAATAAAATACATGTTAGATAAATAGACACAACTTTCTAAATCATAAAGGAAATGAAGCAATTATGTACAATGATTTTAAACGTGAGCTATATTATATTATTGTAAATTTGCAATATGTCTTAATGGACCACAGCGGCGGCGCGATCTGACAAAATCGTTAAAATTTAATTACACACTGGCTAGAGACAACCCTGGAAATCCCTTTAGTCCGCTACAAATGTACTTAATTACAAGCCCCCTACCGGCAATCCGACGAAATCGTTAAAAATATAAACACATAGTGCGCCAGTGACTGTCTGTGGCTCGTAAATTTGTAATGGCCGCGTTTATCGGCGTTTAGCTGGCGACGGCGATTTGCAACGATTACGTGCCTAATGACGAACGGTAATGACATACGTGTGAGCCGATGTTGCCAGTCGACACTAAAATAACGCATCTAACTTATATTTAACGGAAAAATGCTTTATTGCTGTTAATATTCTATGAGCCTTCTAATACTAGTCGTTTTTTCACCATACCGTCCATACCATACTCTATGTTGCCGCGTGTTAAACTTAAAATATACGGACACATTTTACTAGACTTAAAGAAGTAGCGATCCACTCTTTACTTAGCAATGTTTATGGATAAATATTTTATCATTTAGACAGCTAACACGATTTTATGAATTTTGCTAGATAGTTATAACAACAATTCGTACAAATTAAAAAAACTGGACCAATTCACGCTCTAGAGTAACTACATATAACTATAGGCTCCTTCATCTGGCAGAAATAAATCAGATTACTCCAAAACTCTAACTCCATACCTATAATCATATGATAGTAATACCTAATATGTAATTAATTAAAGTAGTGGTTGTTGTGCGTCCTCGATATGACGTTAAACTGTCGTGCACCTAATGGCATTAGGTGTAAACGGCCAACTTGGGGCACGCTGCCCACCTTGAGAAGGAGTAGTGTTGGCCTAGTTGGTACAGTTTGTGCTAGAGCAGGGCACAAACTTAGTACGGTGGCGGAAGAATGTCAAGGACATCAACGGCAGCGTACATGAGCCGAGTCAGAAGGCTCACTGTTCACTCACCAACCCGCACTGGACGAGCGTGGTGGGTTACTCGTCTAATCCCCTCTCAATCATGAAAAGCAAAACAAAAAATAGGCCCCTCGTGCCCGGTCGCTCCGGGGGTACTGTTGATGACGGTAGGCAGTCTACCCTCGGAGAAGGGGGTGCTAAGAATCCCCGGGCGTTGTTATCTCCTAACCGTCTCACGACTAATGCATGTCAAAGGAAAAATGATACTGAAAATCTTAAAATATTAACTTATAACGTTCGTACATTGCGAACCGAGGAACGTCTACTCGAACTAGAGAACTCGTTGAAAGAGATTAGGTGGGATATCGTAGGTTTATCAGAGGTTCGCAGAGCAGGAGAAGAAACTATTGAGCGAGCCGACAACATTTTTTTCTACCACGGCAAGCCAGGCGGTCGTGGAGGAGTAGGCTTCATGGTAGCTAAACGCTGGAAAGAAAACATTTTAGAGTTTGTAGCCTATTCTGACAGAATCGCCGTGCTCAAATTCCAACTAACTCAAAAGGAAACCCTAACAGTTGCTCAGGTATATGCCCCAACATCCTCGCATTCAGACGCTGCCATAGAGGAATTTTATGACTTGCTAGATAAAGCCTGCGACGAGCACCGAGGTTCGTGGACAATAGTACTCGGTGACTTCAACGCAAAAGTAGGGACAAGGCAAGAATTTGAAGATAGCCGCATACTCGGACCACACGGGTTAGAAAACCGCAATGATCGTGGTTCACGCTTGATTCAATTCGCCTTTGGACGTAATCTCAGTCTTTGTAACTCGTTCTTCTATAAGAAACCACAGCGCAGGTGGACTTGGGTTTCACCCAACGGAGACACAAAGAATGAAATAGATTTTGTACTTTCATCCAATCAAACCATTGTAAATAATATTGAAGTCCTCAATGCAATAAAATATAGTTCCGATCACAGACCAGTTCGAGCAAGTCTCCTGTTTGATTTCAGAATACATCGACAACGGAAAATGTTAAGTACGATCAAACGACTGGATAAAAACATTTTAATTAGTAACAAATCAACCTTCAACCTAGAACTAAAGAACGCATTCACAGCATTAAGCCTTGATACGGAACAAGATGACTTACCTAATGTAGACACTGTAGACAGCCAGTATTCAAAAATTAAAAAATGCATCAAATCTGCATCTAATAAAATCAAATGCGCAAATAATAAAACAAGCAAATTGACAGACCACACGATAAACCTTATTCAAAATAGAGACAATTTCAGGAGCGACACCACAGGAACCAGCTATAAATCATTAGACAGAGAAGTAAAAAGAAGCATTCGAAAGGACATACGCACTTACAATAATACACTAATTAAAGTAGCCTTAGAACAAAACAGATCTCTTAAAATAGCCAAACAAGGAATCACCAAACAAAAAACATGGATCTCTGGCCTACGCGATGAAACTGGTACTATACAAGGCGACAGAGGAAAGATAATGGCCATTTGCACAAAGTTTTACAAAAACTTATACTCCGACCCAGTCCGCTCATGCAATACCACCAACATTCCATACTTCTGTCCTGATACCATTCCCCCCATAACGGGCTATGAAGTCCACGTAGCGCTGTCTAAAATGAAATACAGTAAAAGTCCTGGGGAGGATGGTATCACTACAGAGGCTCTTAAAATCGGCGAGCCAACCCTGATCACACACATTACTAACCTTTTTAATGATATTTTAAAAACAGGCATATTTCCGCAACATTTTTGTCATTCCAATATTATAATTTTGTACAAGAAGGGAGACAAGGCCGACATAAACAATTACAGGCCCATAAGCCTCGTCTCTCATCTGTATAAAACATTTATTAAAGTCATCGAAAACCGTATATCAGGCCAACTAGATAAACAACAACCACCAGAGCAGGCAGGGTTCCGACCCGGACTATCCACCACAGACCATCTACAGACACTCAACCAAATAATAGAAAAGCACCATGAATTCGATCTTCCTCTCTACCTTGCATTCGTTGATTATACAAAAGCCTTTGACAGCATTTCTCATAAATCGATATTTACTGCTTTAGAAGAACAAAACATAGATCCCACATATATAAATCTCTTACGCAACATTTACAATAACAGCACAGCCAATATAAAATTACAGTCGTCTGGTCTAACTTTCAGAATTGAAAAAGGCGTCAAACAGGGTGACCCGCTATCTCCCAAATTATTTACGTCCACCTTGGAACAGGCGTTCCGTAAGCTGGCGACCGAATGGGAAGATAGGGGCGTTGAAGTCGGCGGCAGACGGTTAACAAACCTTCGCTTTGCTGACGACATCGTCCTTTTCTCAGCGTCGGCTACAGAACTCGAAAGCATGCTCCAACAACTGAGCACGGTAAGCCTTGAGATCGGACTGCAAATGAACATGTCAAAGACCAAAGTAATGACAAACTGCGCCAAACGTAGGATTCAAGTAGACGGCGGAGGAATTGAATATGTCCATGAGTACATTTACTTGGGCCAAATAGTCTCTTTCCAGGCACGACAAGACAAGGAGGTCGCAAGACGTACCGAAAATGCCTGGAAGAGCTACTGGTCCATGAAGGAATACATGAAGGGAGACCTTCCTATATCGCTGAAACGTAAACTCATGGATATGTGTATTCTTCCGATCCTCACCTACGGCGCTCAGACTTGGTCTTTGACTAATGCTCAAAAGCTTTCCCTCAAGGTTTGCCAGAGAGCGATGGAGCGCAGTATTCTTGGTGTCAAATTGACTGACAGAATTAGAAATTCCATCTTGCGCTCCAAAACCAAAGTAGCCGACGTAGCCCTGACAGCCGCCAAGCTTAAATGGGACTGGGCCGGACACATCTGCCGTATGCCAAACGACTTGTGGGCCAAGAAAACTACCGAGTGGACACCAAACATAGTGCGGCGTCACGGCAGACCTAGAAGGAGGTGGCGGCACGATCTTGACGTCTTTCGGAAAGATTGGCCCAATATTGCCATAGAACGAGACGCGTGGAAGAAAGAGAGGGAGGCCTTTGCCCAGCAGTGGGACACAACAGGCTAACAAACAAACAGTGGTTGTTGTATTATTTCTTTTAATAGGTAGGTAGTTTCTATTGTCATAGGTAAGTGTGTTGTGTCATTTTTTAAAGTCAAACATTCGTGATAGATCTCCATAATTTATGGGATATAAAAATTTACTTGAATTGAAAAAAATGTAATTAATAATCTTAATCTTTACCACTTAACTTTAATTATATTATCCCCACATACACTGTAAAAAGTTTAGTTTCATTTCGTCAATATCTGTGTTATGCCCTGAATTCTAAGTGTGGCAACATCGAAAATTATATGCTGGAAGATCGCCTGCGCCCGCGGCTCCGCTTACTTTATTGTTCTGACTCATTTTAAACGCGCGCAAAAAATTGCCATCTAACATTGTTACTTTATTTAACCGCGCTCACCGACCGAATCTCGTATTTATACTTTCAACTAATTGACTCTGCGCAGTAGATACTTGGCTGACTACAATGCATAAAATATAATCTATTTCGTACTATATTCAAGCATGACACCTTCATATGATGTATTATGCAAGTATAATTGATAGTTATATGTATTATTTACTGCGTTCATGGACCGGTGTAGTTGTAGGGCTTGTCTAATTTTAAGGAGTCGAGTACCCTATGCCCTTTAAGATTGATACGCTAGGTATGAAAGCCACACCATTTGATACACCATAGCTACTATGGAAACAAATGCAGGCAAGTTTGTCCAACGAGAATTTTTGATGAGAGACAGTAAATAAGAAAATACAGCTTTTTCTGTTTGCATTAAGCTCAAATGTAATACGACACCTACACAAATTCAGCAACTAAATATGTCATGCTTCAGCACTATCAAGCTGATCAAATATGTATATTGATGATGGACACTGAAGGTGGTCTTTGTAATAAAACAATGCAACCTGAGTTTAAGCTCTTTAAACCGTCTGCAGTCGGTGATAGTTTTTATTGTTGCTGTAAGTTTTAGTACCAAAAAAATTTTTGATACAAATCCACTGCGAATTTAGTAGGATGTCGGTTGCGTTGGTGCGTAAATTTGTATCATTTGGATAAGCGGTGCCTCAACCCAACGTTACTGCGCCCCGCGGTGCACACCACGCGGATTCATAACTGAGGAGATTGTATTAAACGAATAACGGGAATTCCGTGGACTGGTACGTTTCCTTTAAAAGCCTTTAAAATTCAGCTTTTAAAATTCATTTAAAAGCCTATGGTATGCACTTATGTGGTAATTTCCCAGCGACATACCTATGGACGTTGTAAAAAAAAAAAAGTATTAACAAAATAATTAAACTAAACATTAAAATTAAAACAAATACAAATATAGTTATATACAAATATAGTTATTATTTCTCAAAAATACAGGATAATTTATTATACCTAAAAATAATACAGAATACCTAGTAAAGTAAATATTTATCTACTTACCTACATTTTTACTCAATGGATTGACATAACTCTGATAAAGTAAGTACAAAAGTGCACCTATACTTCCAATAAAAACCTATGTGTTCAGTAAAACGTGTTGTAATTTCCATTGAGTTCCAGTGGAAGCCATGAGGCTGAAAAGAAATTGAAATAATAAAATTATTAAATAAAAATAGCTACTCGACGGCTAAATAAAAACAAATATAACAATTATTGTATATTTCATAATAAAACATATTCAGTCCAAAAAAACTGCAATAGAGCATTGAGTTGATACGTATGTAAATCCTTCCATGCTTCTTAAATTCTTTCAAGAATATCACACACAAAGACCTAAGACAAAACTCGGGACGTGTGTGCACACATCTCTAATGACATAATACCCCCTCACAGCTACCAAGAACGGCCTAATCGGTTATTGCGAACCCTCCAAATTACACCTCCAGAGACACGGGAATCGAACCAAGGTCGCTCAGGTCGCCGAGCTTATCATTTAACCACTAATCATAATTCTGGAAATGCCATTTGAGCTCTGCTCGGATTTTAATAAGCGGACAGAGGCCAGATTTCATAGGTAGCCTGCAATTTAGACGGACCACGGCTGAATCGTCATTTCGTGATGCGGATTTTATTTTAAAATATTAATTGAGTGCATGAGTGAGCAGTTCTAAGCAAATACAAGGTTTTGAGGACGGTTGCGGAGAGGTCGGGGCGCTCCTCCAGTGTGCTTGGTTTTTGGAACGTAGACATAAGCAGGTAGTCCCAACTACGTAGCTATTGAAACTTTGCTTGAGTTCTGATTCTGACTCGATGACATGATGGACATCATCTTCATATATTTAAGAGTATAGTTGTCGGTGGAGCTTCATATAGTTGTCGGTGGAGCAATTTTCATGTACGGCGGTCTTCTGCCTTCTCTATGACAGCCTTATACACGACGTTGAGTTTTACCTTTATTTGATTCATATACGCTCTCCTTAGTCTTCCATTCTTCCTCTTTGCTTCAACATTCCCTTCTATGATGTTTTTGATAAATTCGTCGTGTCGTAACATGTGCCCAAGTATTTTACCTCTTCTATTATCTATAGTTCTTAACAGACTCCTTCTCAGTTCTCTCTCTTTGTAGGTAGGTATCTTTGCAGTGTCGTCATCAACTGGTAGTATCGGACACATCAGATGGTCGCTTATGTTATGCAGAGAGGTCATACAGGTGCACCCGTAGTAGGTACCCCTTAAAAAAGGATTTTTCCACGGCAGATGTAATCTCGTTGGTCCATTAGGTTACATGTAGGTGTCTTTTGTGTGGTGATGCTTCCATATACTTTACTTACCAAAAATTTATAATAACTTAGAATTTAAAGTGTTACAAACTATCGTGATCTTATAAGTAGATACCTATGGTACAGACAGAACGTATCTGGATATGTAACATTAAAGATGTTCTAAACTTTAAACAACACTCATTAGTTCTTCCGGATCTTCGTACAGAAACGTCCGTAAAACTTTCTAAGCAGCATATAAATAATGTTCGAAGTAAAGTCAAATTGTTCCTGGCACGCCAACAGCGAAAGGGCCCAAGCGCTGAGTGCGGCGCGAACTGTGCGAGCACACGGATCGATGAAATGCTCTTTGTCCGCCGGATATACAAGCTGAATTCGCATCACGTCGCCCTAAACCCAAATCGAGAGAAACGACTCCCCCCGCAGAGAGGTCGTAAGCGGAATCGTTTTATCGGACGATTTTCGTCTTTAGCTTGAACGGTTAAGGCGCGTTTTTGGATGCTCCTTCTCGAACAACAATTGAATCAGTTCACGCAGCATCAAATCACTAAACCGCTGGGCGGAGCCGTACTCGAACTCCGCTGGGGGCTGCGGGACAAAGACGGAAGAGGCCCGCTGTCGCAACGACGCGCTCGCGTAAGAGTGAGAACAGCGTATAACGTCTGGTGAGAGGCTCCGAGATAACAGCCGAACTTGGGTGCGCTCGAGAAGCTTTTTGTTCATAGCCCAAGGCGGCAATAAAAGATAATAGTGTCACCGAGCAGATTGCCTCTTATTCAGCACTTGACAATTAAATACTTAAGTGCTCTCGAATGGCGCTGCCCGAGAACATCGTTTCATAATATAATGATTAATGCGCATAACTAATACCGGGCGATGGGTACCCAAATGCTAATTAGCTACATTAGGTAGTATGTACATATTTACAGTTTGCGCAATTATAGCATTAAACCAAAAATAGTTAATTAGACGAATGATGTCAACTTTAAACCTCGGACATGTCGGTAGGTAATAATTAAAAACTCCGTTAACAAAAAGACAACATGATATAGCAAGGTAATAAGTTAAATGATAAAAAAATATGAAAAGATCGGCAACGAGCATCTGAACTCCCCCTCATTTACATTTAATGAAATTAAATGATCCATTTAGAGAAATTAATTAACGAGGTAGCCAGTGAAGCGGCGGCTAACCGCGGGCCGCACACAATGGAACATAATAATAGCACCGATGATAATGCGAATAGCAATAATAAATTACTCCCTTCGAATTAATAAAAACCTCACTTGATGACAATAACGGAACACTTCGGAACTAATCGTGGTTTTGAGAGCGAAATTAATTTTGTTTGGGATGGGGCGCTGTTAGTTCTCCTCTGCCGAATACAGTTCCTATTAGCCTATTGTCTGGGAATTTGTAATAGGACGCACCTACCTAATTACTATTAGTAGGTTTGTTTACCAGTTGGTATAACATTAATCCTTAGTGTCTATAATCTATAGAGTTTTCCGCATAAGGTCAAACGTGCGATTTCTCAAAAAACCCTTTTCGTTAAAGGTGATTTTTATTATCAGATTGTGTTTGTCTAATGTCTTGTCTATTTTTATATTAACTTTATAACTGATTTTATTTATGTATTGCACAGAAAGCTACCCATTTTATAAATTGGAGAGTATCAATTTCGAATTCACGGTAGTATAGTTACCTACATCAATATAGAATTCAATTTGCTAGTATTTATTTAGCCATCATGCGCTTAAATAAATAAGAGATAGACAAAAGAAAAAAGATCCTTAAGTCTTACCCTTTGCGAAGGGATAGCTAGATGGATATCTAGCCACTTACTTAGCTAGCAGTTGGCAGTTTATCTTTGGAAAGTTTCCTTCGAATTGCTTTTTAGGATGTTCACATAAAAAAGATCAAAATTGACATTAGTCCCCGTCGCAATAACGCGTTAATGTATAATAATATAGGAGCGCACCCTTTCCTACCGAATCAAATAAATCAAATTAAACTCGACCACGCTCCGACGAGCGCATGAGTGCCCAAGACGTTTTGTCAAATTTATTATTTTATTTATATTTTTTATTACTCATTTCATTGCGGCATCTTCATTGTGCTCTCGAGTGGCCTGTGACAAATTTGATGACGATTGGGGTCACAGCTAGGGTTAGTGATCTATCGCTTTAGGGGTTCGTATACGACAGTTTACAGAATTTTAGAGTCAATTTAAGTTCGTAATGTGGCATAAATCGTTTTTATGTAATTTCTTGTGGGATTCGCACGGCGTTCCGAATCGATTTATTTGAAATGTTAATGGACCGTGAATGTATTGTTGTAGATTGAAATGTTCAAATATCGAGACATCTTTCTTTAAATTCCTAAAGAAGTACCATTTTCGATCTAAATTCATTTCGATAGCTATCTGACAAACATACTACCTACTTAATACAACGAAAGCGTAAAGCAATGATGGGAAACAATTTATGAATCTCGCTTGCTCTCTAATTAGTATTCTTAACTAGAAGAAAAGGAAATTTAATAACTGTTTTTTATTGTCCTCAGGACGAAATGGAAGCGTCAAACGGCGGTAGGGCTAGAGCTGCTGGCGGAGGCGGGCAACTACGCAGCCTTCCAGCGGCTGTACGGCGGGTACTGGGCCGGGGTGCCGGCGTACCCCGCGCAGCCGGCGCCGGCCGCCGACCTGTACTACCGGCAGGCCGCCGCCACCGCCGCCGCCGCCGCCTCCGCCAACACGCTGCAGAAACCGCTGCCTTACCGGTAACTACACTACTGTTTACGAAAATCTTTCTCACTACACTCATCACACCTAGTACCTCTGTTTCTGACTACAAGCTGTACCAACAAAACTAGGCATTGAATAGATCTAACAATAAAATTATGGAACATAAATGAAATAGCCCAAAGCAGGATAATATTACCTCAAAATCTATTTAAGTAAATAGAAGAAAACTAAATATTGAGGGTGTGACTATAATTTACGTCACATTTACCTATTTCTTTTTCAACTTTAGCCTGCACATTTCTGGATTTTCAATATGTTTGTAAGAAGTAAAATACCCAGTTATTCTCAACCAGAACATATGTATATCAAAACACCTCCTGCATAAGCTATCTATTGCCTCTAGACTTACAGAGAGATAACTCCCGATGATGACTTGGGACAGACTAATACCTACCAACTCTAGGTACCTGTATTTCAGATCAGTACTCAAAGCGCTAACTAAAGTGTCTAGAAACGCTGGAAGCTAGGCTGCTAAAAGGTTGCTTGAACGCCTTTTAAGTTTCATAAATACACTGACTCTATTTATGTTATCATAATAAGATATATCAAGATGACATCTTGTCCATCCGTTGAAAGGGTATAATGTAAAAAATTTGCGTCAGGTTATACCCGGGCGCACCACTAGGGTCGGTGCCACCACTGGGGCTCGGGCTGCCGGGCCCGTCCGCGCACCTGGGCGCGCTGGGAGCGCCCGCGCTGGGCGCGCTCGGCTACTACGCGCAGGCGCGCCGCACGCCTTCGCCCGATGTGGACCCCGGCAGCCCCGCGCCGCCGCCGCGGTCCTCGAGGGAGCCCTCGGTCGACCGCCGCACCGACGACGACGACGACGATGAACCTATACACGTATAATTCCAGTGATTGTGATCTATGGACCAGTTAAATTAAACAAAACTTGCATGTCGACAAAAGACAATTAACTTGCGAAACTGTGAGACTGCGAAAGTGAAGACTTTACGTGCGGTATCGTGTTTTGGTATTCTATTTTGTTACCTTAATCCCAATTTTGGTAGAATTAAATTATTGCTCCATTTAAGTATGATGACGTTGATTTGACAAATCTGTTACGTATTAGCTTTTCTACCGTTCTTAATATCGGGGAGTGATCGAGAAGTGTGGACGGCGGCAGTCCAAAACATGTGATATCTTAAACCCAGATTTGATATAAGAACTTTTAACTTAACGTGTACAATATTAATTGATGTCATAGGTATAACTATTAGTATTATAGAGTACACATGCTTGAAGAGGACAATGTGTCGGTCGGACTTTGAGACCATAGGTCCTTCGTCGGCGGGTAGTAAAGACGCTACGCGTAAAAATTTATGAGTAAACTTATATAGTACACAAAAGTGGCTTTATCATCTCAGAAAGCTCGTTGAAAAATAATTGCTCAGTAGACCTGCTAAGCGTATAGATAAGTAAGTTCCACGTGGGCAAGCTAACTGCCTAAAAGCACGTTCGCACGCTAGGCGTTTGCCGGATAATTCGCCGTTAACGTAGCATGAACAATTGAGCAAATCGCGTTCAGGCGAATAGAACGTCCACTACTCTGCGGGCGTGCTCCCTCGCCATCCTAACAATAAGCTACCTGTATTGACGACTCCGGTTATTGCAATAACCGACTACTCCGGACTGGGCTCATTAACAGATTGTGAGATTTCGTACATAAAATAGTTTTTGATAAATTGTAAGCTGCTGGTACGCAAGAGCGCAAAGATATTAAGGTTCTGACTATATGCACGTGTAGTAAGTAACAGAAGAACACCTAGTGAATGTTTTTTCTTATGTACCGTCGGTCCGGAGGGTACTGAGAATGTGCACTGCGCACATTTTCTGATCCTACCGTTGATTATTCGACCCGTGGCTAGACAGCGTGAATAATTCCATCCTGTTGCAGCTGAATGTGCACATGACAACCGAGACGACTTCTTTGCCGTCAGTGTTCTTCATGCAGTACCTATGCAAGCACTATTTTGTTCAATCTTGTACATAAGTTAGACATTTAACCCCTTTTTCATTTCGGCTGTTTACTTTTGATTTACAGATTAAATTGCTTTGAGTAACGGATTGGGTATACCTGAAAGGTATTGTTTAGTTTCCCTCGGATTATATAAATATGTAGTGAGTACCTATCTAATTGCTACTATTAAATTTGCCCGTAACTCGAATCTTACACGAACACAGTCCAGGTGTACTTAAAAACCCATTCTAGCAATGGGAAATATTGAATAAGTTAGATATATAATAATAAATGTTTTCGAAACACGCAATAATCGAAATAGTTGTTAAGTAAAGAATTGTGTGTAGTGATGCAACATTCCAAAAATAATTGGAAACTATTTGCAAAATTGCAGAAACTGTATATTATATTATCTATATAAATATAACTAATGATATTATGTATGTATTGTTAGTATTAAATACACAGCTAAAGTATTAAATGTATGTTGAGAAGTACCTTATGCTTCGGGTACCAGCTATGGCGATGTACTTAAGCATTCCGACCGTGACATGCTATGTCCGATAGATCTTGTGGTGTTTTGTAATTAAAATGTTGTCAATTAAGATAACGCCTTTTGATTTATCCTCATAAAATTACAAGCCTGAAGGTTGATAATGTAAATTAAAACCGACACTGATTAGTAATGAATATTAGTTTTTATTTAACATGTTTTTGTACATTTTCGTTTTACAAAATTTGGTAAGTAGCTCTAGGTACATGGTAAACACAACTATGTACCTATATGTTTGGGTATCAACGACTACCTTTCTAGAAGTAGTCCAGTAAAGGATAATTAAATACTCGAAATGAATAAATATGCTATTTTATAAACAGGATGTCACTTCAATACTTTCCGGTGTTAAAAATAAATACAAGATAAGTTTATTACCTTTAAGTATCGACCTATTTCAAATAAACAATAAGGTAAGTAATTGGCCACCAAATTTTAGTAAAAGGTTTCAATAACTGGCCAGCCTTCAATACACTAGCCGCCATATACTAAAATGAATTTTATTTATAGGTGAATATCCCATGGTATAATGATTATAATTCTTTTTCAATTTTCATGCTCAAAAAGTGCACCTTTATGTCGTGCGTAGACGACTTAAAATCGCATTTTATGCTCTAGAGCATAAAAGTAAAATTTTCTTCTAAGACTAAGGTAATCGGTCTCAACAGCCAAACATTTAAAACATATTGCACAATTTTACTGAGCAATAAAATTGTGTAGATGACAAAACTTGTTATATTATTTTATTTTTGCTACAATTTATTAGAAATCCGTATTTTCTGTCATTAAATTTAGTAAATCACATAAAATAGGAGTCGATCATCGTTCAAAAATGCTCCGAAATGTTTGACTTGGCAGAAAACCAAGCGTCTGAAACTCTGATCACATGTTGAAAATTCAAAAAAAAATTAAAAAGTTAGTTGGCGACTTGGCGGGAATTGGTTATGTATTATGTTCTTTCGCTTTACGACAATTTCGTGGTGTAAATTGCCGTGAAAATGTGTTTTATTTTCCTCGCAATCGAAGTGAAAAGCAGAGTGTACAACAAGGGCATAAATGTCCATTTTTACCCTCGTCTACTATTTTGGTTTGCCTCGGGTAAAAATGGGTCAGTTTATGCCCTTGTTGTACAATCTACTATTTTAGTTTAGGGCGGCCACCGGCCAGTTACTAAAAGTGGCGAATTACCCTATTACGTAGTGAGCATTTCATCATTTCATTATTTACTATTCATATAGCAATGCACCTACATACAACAAAATGCAGATTGTTTTTATTAAAACAGTAAATCTAAACAATTTTAGCCTATCAATGATAACAACATAGTAAAAGCAAACAGCTTCAATGATTATTGAAGGTCGCTTGATTGAAATATGAATCGATTATTTCACAAATAGGCCTGGGTTACATTTACTCCCGTATGATCACACAAGTGTGTGGGTGACGTTCCAGCAAACTGCCACATACAGCAGGTGGCTAGCTCAGAATCTATTGGTCGAAAGCACTACACATTTATACAACACACTCGACAAGTAGGTTTTGCGGTAACAAAGCGTTCGTGCCGACCGTGATTAGAGAACGTTTAAACGGTATAAATATTCATTTGGCATTTGTATCTAGCTGGCGTGTTCGGTTAATGTTTTACTTCTGTGCTATTGGCATGATTCACCTCATGAGCATTGACGTAGCGAAATGTGCAAAATAACTATGCTTAATGTAAGTAAAAGAAACTTGAGTAGCAGACCAAAAGGCGGTGTAGTTTGCATCGTGCGTCGATGTTGAGGTGAAATGGAACACGCAATAGTTAGTAGAAGCGGTTCTAGAAAACGGTCGTTTGTGATAAGGATCAGCAGTGCACAGGCGCGCCCTCTGGCGGCGGCAGGGAAGAGGGGCTGCTAATTGCGCCGTTTTGTGAACACGGCCAGTGGCGTGCGCGCCGAGCAATCAGCGGCCGCTGACTGATTGCCTTTTAAATAGGTTTTATACCCTCTAAAAATATTCAAAAGAAAAGCTTCAGATTTCGTGAGGTTCGTGTAAACGCGAGCGGGGACAAGTTGTTTCGTAAAACGCGAGCTGACGACCGTGACTTTTCAACGAACGTTGTCGCTCGGAGTTGGGGATGAATTATTCAACTTTGTAGGCTTTTACTCGCGTGGCCTTTGTTGAGGTTTGTTTGTACTAAATGTTCACGAACGATGGGGAGCGTGATTAACTTTAACGTCGATGTGACGATTGTGGCTGATGACATCCGACGTGACCGTTTGGAACTAAAACATTAAGACGTAAATAGCGAGTAACTGAAAATTAAAGATCTTCTCGGTTAGTCCGATTTAACGTGTAAAATGAAGATAGCGCAGACAATTAAGCAGGGAGCCATTAAACGGGCAAGCGCGGTGCGTGACAGCGGGACGTTAGCGCGGCGTACTCTCTGTTAAACTGCAACCGACACCGACGCATCAGTCAGCGTCGCAAATTGTGGGCTAACTTCGCATTGTAGCAAAAAGAACTTCTCACGCTAATAAACTTCAATACTATGACAGTATACTGCATAAAATTGATTATTATTCTCTTGTGCAATTGCTTTAGTAATAGACTGCCAATAGCTACAACTCGCCAAACAACAACTGAACAGGCTGTCACAGCACTGCTGCGCCTCGCCTGCGCGTCCTGGATGGCTCCAGCATAAATAACCATGATATACTTGACTTTCGATTAGAGCTGCCAGGCGAGAGATGCCTCAGAGAAGATTAGGATGTTTTTTGTCCTCAATATGCAGTCCATTAATATAGGGCCTTTGTTTCTCACATAGATCCTAGTATTGATTTTTCAGCTTTCCTGTCTAATTGTAACCCAATTGTTCGTCTGTTTCTAACTAATAGGTCTCCAGGTATTATGCAATGTCAAAGTGTGGAAGTAGGTACCAGCAATGCAGCACAAACGTCAAATCTATGCTATTTCTATGAAAATATGACTTTAGGTTTCTGTAATAATCGAAAAGTGCTTTTAAAGGGATACCAGACGATCATCGCTGTTACCAATGCTGCTGTTGCTGTTAAGGGGCCCACTGATTAACAGTCCGCCGGACGGTATCGCCCTGTCAGTTGTTCGGAACTGTCAAAATTTTGTTCTAACTGACAGGCCGATACCGTCCGGCGGACTGTTAATCAGTGGGCCCCTTTAGCAAGCACCACGTATTACATTATTGACTGCGCCATTTAAAGTAGGTACCGGAAGCGCAATTTTGCGTTATTATTTGTGGGTTTCTTCTTCTTCAATTGTGCTTAACCCCCTCGGATTAGACAAACATAAAACAATAAATCCGATTGTCATTATCATTGCGAAACTATCAACTGACCGCAGTCAAAAGGCGCTAATTGAAATTATTTATATTACTTAATAGTTCACCCGAGCAACCAACTCATCATAGCTTAGAACGACAGGCGCTACCACCGGCTGCGACTAAATCCTTTGTAATGAGTAATATGGGCGTCGCGGACGGAGAGATAGTATCTACTCGTACAACGCGAGCCGGTCGACCATTGATTTACACCTATCTACGCGCCTGCTAAACGATCTAGAGTCCGACCAAGACAATTCTGCATCGATTTTGATAGCACACGCAGTGCAAGTGTTACTTATACGTCTTAATTTCAAGAAATTTTACGTTTAAAATAACACATGCACTGTTGGTTGTCATATTGATAATTTTACTAACTATCCTATATTACCTCACACGTCTACTATACCGCATGCATCCGGATTGATGGGCTAGCTTAGCCACCAAGTAGATTCTAGTAGAGGGATATGGAAGGGCCTAAACGGAAATGGCGGGGTGACCTGAACAGCTTTCTGAACAACTGGCCAGAGAGGAAACACTAAAGCAGGAGTCGTGGAAATCAAAGGGGAGAGGCCTTTGCCCAGCAGTGGGACAAACGAATAAGCTAGGGAATAAAACCTTATCTTCCGATCTCAGGTAAGTAATTAGAAAGCCGATGACGATAACAAAATGTTACAAAAAGAAACATATTTACGTAGAAAACTACTTTTTATTAAGATTCCTTCATCTGGCTTTGACTATGGCCATCTATAGCTCATCACGACCCTTAATTATTGTACTGATTTTACCAGACATGTGTTTAACACTTGGCACCAGACATCTCGTATATTGATTCTTCACTTGTAAGTTCGTTTTATTTTAAAATAAACAAAACCTTTAACAAAACTAGAGTTATAAAATTTGAAAACAATGTATTTACGTAATTCGCTTATCCAGTTGCGCCGTTAAAAATGGACACGGTACAATCGCCCTTTATAGAGAAAATATGTATTTGCATATTAATTAGGTGGGCACGTAAACGCGCTAATGGGGCAATTAAAATACTTAATTGTTCGAACCGCCGCTTTGCTGGGGAGCCGAATGTTTTGTGTAATAATATGAGTTTTATCAGGCTAGAAACACCACTAGTCACTATTCTTACAAATTAACTCGTTATAACATAGGTAGCTACTTTACCAATGTCCTTTGAAATTCTGCCTGAAAAGCTCTGAATTACAAGCTTTTATTTAGTTTCACCTGACCGTTGTCTGTAATATTTTGAGTTTTCCCGTTTGTACAAAAATAATGACTGTCTTAGTTTAAAAATCTTATATTTAATGCAATGTAGTTATACCTATGCATAAAAATGTACATACCGATAGAGACATGACTATTGTCAAAAATAATTACGCAACACATGACGTTTTCTCATGCAAAATAAAACCAATTAAAAATGACAACTGCCCCAGCTACATGTCTTCAGTTGCATTTGATGACCGGTTTATTATTAGCTTTTAAAATGAATGTCATGTAAAATGTCGTGAAGTCTAATGTAAAACTATGGGTTCAGTGCAATCGTCTCAAAAATATGTCCCATACTCGTAGCTCTTATGTCAGCAAATAAGAACTATGGGACATAACCTCTTTTGAGTAAGTTGTCTACACCCATATTTTTACACTTGACTGTACAGTGTGCATTTCACATCGCGAAGTGGTTTAAATAGCGTATGATGTGGGTAATCAAATCACTTTGCATTAAAGCCATTAAATATTAAATTGACTGTTAGCTTCAATCAGTCAATTACTCAAGTAACTTAGAATTCGGGGGTAACATTGAATTGGCTTAGAGGACGTTTACTTATAAACGTTTAATTATAAATGCATACATTTTTTATATTTCAGCGGAAGAAATACCTATATATAAGAAGAGATACCAATATATATCATGAGTATCATGAACAGACATCGTACATTTTCCAGCATTTTTGGTGCAGCAGAGTGGTGTTAACGGAATTGGTATAGATAAGTTCAACTGAAACGGTAAATTAAGGTTAATATTAAAGTAATTAACGCTAATTAATCATTAGGGTGGAAGTTATTTATACCAATTCCATTAACACTACTCCGCTGCACCAAAAATGCTGGAAAATGTCTGATCAATTGATCCTGACTAAAGCTCGTCGTAAAGATCCTGATAAGACGTCAAAATTTTGAAAAAAATGACCTTATTTAATATAAGATAAGATAAGATAAAATTTCTTTCATTGAAAAATATCCAAAAATTAAAACAATCATAATACGCTTAAATAGTTAATTAAATATTATAAATGTACAATCACAGTGGTGTATGGTGTAGAAAAGTATTGTAATATTGTTGTATGACCTTTTAGGTATATCTCGTTAATAATATACAAGAAACCTCTGTAACTAAAATTTTAAACGGACAGGAGCCTCTACTGAACGTTGATACTCATATACTTTATATACGGGATTCAATTCCAGCATCTCCAGCATCGTCGATAAAGTTAAAACTAACTACATAGGCTACACGGCGGTAGTACTTACTGTATTATTAAGTAAATCACAGATTTATTGATTCACAGTGTTTACTTGTAGTTTTTTACTATGTACAAGAACATTTTATTCAACCATTCAAAAGGTAAAAAGTTTTTATCCTTTCAACATTAGGTACTTATTAGAATGCAATAAAGCTGATTACAATTGATCATTACAGTTAATGGGATTTGTGCTATTACATCGTAAACTTGCACTTCATGATATTCTGAATAAGTAGTTGGCATAGGTTTCAGAGCCGAAAACCACCATTACAAAGCGAAATAAACCTTCTATTGATACCTCTTATCTCGGGCTTGCATTGTTTGTAAATATGATTCTTACGGCGGACAAGACAAGGTTAAAGTTTCAATTTGATTACAGTCCGAGACGTGAATTGGAGAAAGTATGTAAAGCCGAATAAGCCCGTTATATGATAAGCATTGTAGTTAAGATTGTTAACCGTACAATTTGAATAACTAACCGCCGCAATTTTTATTAGCCACGAGCATGATGGTATCGCACTTAATTACCACATCGTTTAGTCGCAGGAACCACTCGTACCTACGGAACTTTAGACGTTTTCCTCCGAATGAATCCAAGTCATGCTAACATCGCTCTAAAGTTGTTGGAACCTTTGGTAGGTATATATAGGTATAGTATATTCGAATTCGAATATAAACGAGTTTAACCTTATAATGTAACCCAGTATGTGTGCGGTAGGAACGGCGATACGCAGATCGTATCGCGCGGGGGTAATTAGTCGTTTCATTTATCGCGACAGAGCAATACCTGCACAACTCTAACGCTTTTTTACCTTTAATCAATTCCGTTCTGTTGACGAAATAATGACTCAACCTCTGTCTACACAGGTTGATTTTGTTATATTTGACCCATACTCTGCGGGGTGAATATGTTGGTCAAACTGAATAACTTTTACTATGAAGCCAACCCCGATATCGCGAAAAAAAATCCGCTGTTCTATACTTCGCCGAAATATGACATGTCGATGTCAGTTCTGGGACTAAGGTAGAGGTGTGCATAGTGCCCTGACATGCATACCTCTTGTTATAAACACAATATCTGGGAGACCGCACTTTTTGCTCGGAAAACATATAAAAATAAAAAAATATGCGCGTTTTCCCAGAGAGAAGACCTAGCTAGATCTTAGAGGATATAACCAACGGAGACGCCATATCTATAATTTTCGGTACAAAATAGTCTGCCGGTTTTTGCGGGGGAGGGGCACATCAAATGTATACGTAACGTAAACATAGCCATGTCAGATAAACGTCAGTCCATACATGTGGTTGACATGTCGTTGACCATTGGTCGCCTATTTTCGACAGAGGGGAACGCCTGTTAATGACCTCTCCGTTGGTTATATTCTCTAAGAGCTAGATCGATTTATCATCCCCGAAAATCCCCATAAAACAAATTTCATCGAAATTGTCATGGAGCCGTTTATGAGATCCCCGAAATATATAAATAAACAAGAATTGCTCGTTTAAAAGTATTAAGATTCGATAGGGGCCACTTGCACTATTCACTAACCCGCTGTTAACTGGTTAAACTTGGTGTTACAATGGTTACCAGTACAATTTGAGACTGGATTAACTGTTTAACCGTTTAACCCCGGGTTAGTGCGATAGTGCAAGTAGCGCTTCTTCACCTATATTGATTATAAAACAACAATAGCACATGTTTTGTCATGTCAAATTATTGAAATTACCAGTAAATTTGCTTTATTCAAAACAGCATTTACAGCAAGGTTTTATTTATTAGCCCGGTAAGCGAGCGACGCGATCGCGACTTTTTTGACAGATAAATTGGATAATAGCGCAGTGCGCGCATTGTTCGCACGACACTCGATTGTCAGCGCTTTTGGATTTTAATCTGCCATTTTGTGAAATTATGGAAATGAAATGGACGTTTCGCGGTTAGCTGAGCCCAGATTTACACGAATTGTGTTGCACTATTGTGTAATTTTATTGTTCTGACATTGAATTAGACGTAGGAATGGTACCGCGAGGCGCTAAGAGCGTTGTTGGTATTTTTTGGGTGATGTTGATTTTTGAAAACGGTTTTCCCCGTTAATGGCTATTACGCGGGCACGGGTCGTAATGAGCCCGCGATATCGGGCGTTTTGTAGCGCGTAATCGCGATGTTATCGCGGTACCCCGCCGCCGCAGCCCCGGCGCGCACCGGAGCGTAGCCCCCTCCGGACACTCGGACCGACGCTCAACCGCTCATTCATTTTACACCACTGTCCAAGCTTATGTCGCCTTAGTTTAGTCTACGTAAACATTACCGAGCAAAACATATGCCGGTTTTAGAATAAAATAGCAAATATGAACTTCCTGAGCGAAGTCGTCGAAATGTTCGTCATTTAGAACAATGAAAACAGAATTGCATTTCCCAACGATACTCGTATAATTGTCGCTTAAGCGTTTAGTCCGTATATTAGCGAGCGCACACGGCAAGCAGCGCAGCGCAGAACAATGGCTTCCCCACGAATCATAGACGGCTTAATTATCATACAAACTGTTTTTTTAGATTTGAACGCATCAAAATTCTAAATTATGAATAATGAAGGTGGGTTTTAAGCTTCGTTACATCTTGTCAGTTAAGTGAGCTTTTATGACTAAAAAACGTTTGTTAAATGTGATCGTAATTACGATCTACGGAGAATAATAGAAGATCTCGGTGTTACGTTACACATTCGAATTGAAATAAAAAAAGGACAAATTTATTTAATTATAAATGAAATAACTGATAATTGAGAATAAAAATCAGAACCACGTTTTAGCCGCGAGGTCAAAGCAAGGAAAGTTTTAAGTAAAATGAAATCATTACCAATACTAAAATTTAAAACGGTAATCTGTTTGGCAATATCACAAACAATTGCATATAGACAGATACGCCTTGCTTGAGTTGCTTGCTTCTAGTTTGTGACAGATAATAACTATTACATATTTCATTTTATCCTCCACCTTAACTTAATAATAATAAGGTCTTAACAGCTTGTGGGCATCTAGGTAATAATTTTATCATACTAATCCAAATAAAAGGAGTACCTTTTCATGAGGATAAGCGTTAAATAAGAAAATTAACCTTTATAGCCCTTAACTTTTGGGTGTGTCTACAGGAAATACGTGAACACAGTTTTGTTTTTGACCCGTTAATAGTCTATCAGTATACAAATAATGCGACTGGTTTATATAGTTATTTATAGATTAATTAAGAAAGTGTATAGAATCTACTATATTTTAAATTTGAATGCAACAACATTTAAATATACCTATAAATTTACACTGACATATGTTTTTGTGGGACATTTATATCAATTTTGAGTCAGTTTTTAGTACTTGACAATATGCCATAAGACGAAAGGAAATATACTTAATGGGTGGTCTCTACTAAAGCTTTATAACGTACCGCGTAAAGTGGCGGTGTCTTTATGTCGGCTCCCACAATAGCCGGGCGTGCGTAAGCATGCTCGTAATTAATAATTATTCATTAACGAATGATTGCGAAATAAAATATAGCCATAGTAACATTCAATTTAGCAGACGTAAACCGACGAGTTTATTAGTTTTCGTTTTCATGTCATTAAAAATGTTTAAAATTGTGTAATTATGGAGTAGGTACAAAATACATAGTTTAATTACACTATTTCTCATTTTAATTCAACCATGAATACCATGAACCATGATATATGTAAGCTTACGAGTATGAATTACATGTTAGGTGCATGTTAACTTGGGGCATCATAGTTTCCAAAAACAAGGATAAATTAATTTTGATTTAGTATTTTCCGTTTGAAACGCGAGTTAGGTTAGGAAATAAATAGTGAAAAGCTTAAGTTTCAATAGAAATATGATAGTAAGTTCTTCTACGGATATGGCAGGTCTCTTTGGAGTGGAAAATCCGTAATGATTATGAGTACCATCTATTTGTAATTAATTATGTCGGTTTATTAAATAATTAATTTAGCATACTTCTTGAAACTTTTTATATATAGGCTATAGTCCTCCTTTGTTAGAATTAATAATTTTGCTCAACAAAATAAAACGTGATCTTATATCAAATCTTTTATACTTTGTACAAATTCGACCTATGTCATTGAACCTTAGGAATTCTATCATTCCCATAAATATAACACCATTTCAGTTGTAGGAAGTCACTCACGTGTCTGGTAATTCTAACAAGATGGCCTGGCATTTAAACTCAAAATACAACTAGAATTTGAAACTTCGCATCCCAAGCACACCAAAATTTAGCGGGATGCACTGCGAGTAGTGTCAAATCAGTAGGTACCTAACAAATATACCGGGTGTGGCCTGTAACATGACCAAATAATTAAAACATAGATTGTACTCCTCAAACGATGACACTTTTGTTCAACAACTTTTAAAAATTATGAAGTATTTAGAGTCCCTATTTTTCATACAAAATAAATATTATCTTCAATGGACTCCATCGCCACGCCATATCATTGTGATTGACGTTGCTTGTCACGCTTAAACATAACAAAATTCGCAATATTGCGTCTTAGAATAAACTTTAAAGTGTATTAAAAATCAAACCACAAGTTATTTTTAAAACTTGCTGAACAAATGTTGGTCAGTATGAGGAGTATAGCTTACAGTTAAATTTTTTGCTCGTATTACAGGCCACACCCGGTATAAGTTTATATATATAGTAACTTCAAGATCTAGATCACAACAGAATAATCGGATAGATACCAATGTAATGAATGAAGTGTGCAGATTTGATTTGCATTATAAGGTGATTGCAAAATGTGACAGATTTGACGGTCGACCTCGGCCAGTGGTTGGCGCGGTCACAAAGCCACCCTTGTGTGTGTTGTGTTGTGTGTCACTAATTGCCACGTCCGCCGGAAGTGGCCGGTTCCGAGGCTGGTGTCAGGTGACGCTGCCCACCTGTGTGGGACGCACGCACACTAACGCAACGCCGCCTGATTCTGATCAGGATCATGACCTAACATTACTGCAGACACTGCAGTGATATTTCGCAGGTTGCGGAAAAATTACTATATGATTTCATGTAGGCTCCTTAGGCCAAATATTTTATACCTACGTACTTATTTTTACTACTTAAGAATATAATAAAGGTGATAAATAAAACATGGTAATAGATGCGAAAAATTACTGAAGAGACAATATTAAAGTCAGTCAGAGAAAATATACGGTTGTTGACTTATATGTTGTAAAATGTACATACATATAGGCATTTTAGATATAAATTCAATACAGTAATATGAAGCTACATCTTATACTTATGTTTATTTTAAGCATTATGTGAAAAAAAAAAACACAAAAAAGAATGTACTGTTTGTTTTATATGCATATTATAAGAGCACTCATTTTATTACTTGCAGCCTAACTAAAAATAAAGAAAAAATACATAAATACCTACAAATAATTTTCTGTTACAATGTGAGCACAACAAGTTAGCAAAGTTTAGCTTTAAATTTAATAAACCGTTGAGTACCCTACACTTGCCAAACTACCTTCTAACTTGTATTTTTGTAGGTAGTTGTTATCAGAATAGTACCGCGCGCTTTGTGTAATTAGCAAGTCGCGAGTGTGTGCATGTACGTGCGTGTGTGTGTAATTATCCGACGTGTGATCCGAGATAAGAACAATAATTAGCTCATATGAATTATTCTAATAGAAAATCTGTAGCCCGTTAGTAAATTGCTCAATTGGTTAAACATACAGCCTACACTATTTGTATGGCCGCTATCAACTAGCTTTTTATATGACCGCTTAATGTGAGAAATTTTTAAACTGATTATTATTAGCATTGCATTATAAATCATAATACTTAAGAATAATTTGCATGATTTGGATTTGTTTTATAAAACTTCTAGACATATCGATTTATTGGCATATGGAGATAATCTCAAAATTACTAAATTTATGGTTTAGTGAAACCTAATACTTATATAGGGTGACTAAATAATAACTAGAATCCCGTTGCCAGGGAGGTTATGGGATTATATAGAGCAACTTTTACTATGGAACCAACCCCCGAAATCGCGAATAAAAAATTTGGCAGTTTCATACATTTTAGCTGGTCCATTTTCTATGGGAGGGTAATTTTTTTTTGCGATATCGGGGTTGGTTCCCATAGTAAAAGTTTTTCAGTATAATCCCAAAACCTCCCTGACAACGGGAATGTAGTTATTTTTTTGCCAACCTGTATAAATAGGTTTCACTAAACCATAAATGTAGTAATTAAGTAAGTATGAAGTAAGTTTTATTAAAACAAACCCAAATAATGAAAATTAGTCTTAAGTATTATAACGCAATGCTAATAATAGACAGTTAAGTCTCACATTAAGCGATCATATAAAAAGCTTGTTGATAGCGGCCATACAAATAGTGTAGGCTAGGTAAAGTTTCACGTTCGTTTCTGTTGAATGTATGAATCTAAGCTATCATTACCTATTTGGGTAGGTTCAGATGTTGGTAAATTTGGCACCTTGCTAAGCGTGTACCACTGCGGCCGGTTAATGCGCGCGGACTCCCGCGCTCGCTCCCCCCTAATTACGTAATTAGGGAATGAATTGGAGTTCGAGGGCTTTTGTCCTCGCCTGCTTTCGTTTAATTCCGCAACAGCTGTTGCCTTTTGCAACTTTCGCTGCAGTAATGGTTAAACACGTAACACTCAAGTAATGGTTGACTTCCGTGTTCCTGCCCCGGGAATGTACCTAATTGTAAGTATAGGACGATAACGAATATTGCGCAGAAAATTCCGTGCGTACTGATAAGATTCCATCTAAGCTGAATCTGCACCGACAATACAAGCGAAAAATGTCTATGAAAGTATTCTATTTAAATGTTATGAAAGAATGTTGCACAACTTCAAACATCCGTTAGGTTACTTGCATAATCTATGTTTACCTAATTTCAATTTGCCTAGAAGCTGAATGAATACGAGGAAGTATGAAAAAAGCAAGTCACAGCAGTTTAAAAACGTTTCGTTAAACGTCATATGTTGGTACCGTGACAAATAGATTTTTGTTTAATAAATAAACCGCCCGTCAACTAAGTGTTCGACCCTAAATTATTCATTCCTACTACCTATCAGAAAATAATTGACGAATGACTCGAGATCAAAGGGGTAAAACTATGTAACGGTGTCGATTATCGAGCTCATTCGTGTTACGTGTAACAATAATCAATTTTTCATTAGAATAACCCTCTTTTACACTCAAAAAACCGAATCCAGTTCCATTTCAATTTTAAACTCTAAGGATACGTATTAATAGAAACGTTGATGCCTTTTTCTTATCATCCTTACTGCGTTTTAGTTTTAAAGGAGGCGTATGTTTGGGAAGTGAGTGAACCGTGCGCAATAGTTTCGATGGGCTGATTAGACACGCTCTCGCCCAGAAGGGTTAGTCGCGGAGGCATAATTTTCGCAAGGTCACTTTAAATTAAAGGTTGATTTTGCAATTTGAACTTTATGCCATCATTATATAGTGCTAATTTAAAGTAAGTGGAAACACACGATTGAAGTAAGCTAGTCTCGATGGGCAGCCGACATTTGGCGCTTGTGCTGCGGTCAGTCGCAATTTGCTCATACAATAATCGTTACATCATTTGTACAACTTACATTTTATATGTATGGAGAGAAATATAAATAATTTTATAGCAATACCAACGACATAGACACTAAATCACGAAGCTACATATAGTAATATCAAATGATTTAAAAATGTATTAAACCAATATTTTTTCATTGAGATTGAGAAATGAAAAGAAAATACCTACAACACACGTGAACCGTAAGCATAAAGTAATTTTTTCACGCAGAGTTTTATAGGAGCCGTTATTGAAGACTCTTTAAAGATGTTATGAATAAATAAATCTTAGAAAAGCTCGGTCAGCGAGCAAACGCCCTAGTTTATATTAGATTTATAGCCGGCCTGGGATTATTCCTTTTCAATTAGCGCCCGATGAACACACACCGTGTTAAACTACTTCAAAAGCCGTGTCGCGCGAATATAACTCTCAGTACGTTTAGTTACAGTCGTCGTATGTAATTGTGTTACATTTAACATACTAGAATCGAGTCGAGCGGTTACGATTAGCCACGCAATATCGACACAACCGATGGCTCCATTCATCATTATTATAAATGTGCCACACTCACTTATTTACGGAAATCGATATTTTTTTCGGTGTCGACTTTGAATGCTCGTTTTCGACACGTCGTCACGGCATTGTGTGGGATGACCCCGGCTTTGTAGTTAGTCGCCCGCTGCGTCCCGAGTACTCTCTACCGACCCGGTTAGTTCCGCTTCTACATAATATTATTTTGTAATTATTGATTATAGCAGGTCATGGTTGGTGAATGTCGTTTTAAAACAGGCAGAGTTAATTAATGATCGAGCTTTGTGTCGATATGATTACTTTAATTATTGTCTAATAACTAAAGCGACACGTAACTGCGTCCAATCGAAGTTATTTGCTGTCCACAGGGTTCCACTCTTATGATGTCGAGGATCATTTTTCATTATTACATCAGGAAACATTGGAAAGTCATTATAGACGTATAAAACTATATTATTATTACAATGCATATGTTAGTTCATGTCAAAATATCTATGGGTTGGGACCAAGCTCTTTAAATAAAGATGTAAAAAAATATCTATGGAAACGATTATTCGGAAGTTGCTTGAGCAGTTTTTTTTTTAAGTATTAATATTGACCCTTTTAAGAATCCAAAATAGTTGCGAGATTTAATCACTTGGATGCCACGCCAATATTTTTAGCGACACCAAATTCCATATACAGGTTGGCTCATCTGGTTGGCATGATTGGTGTTAGGTAGGATTTATGAGGGATTGGGTACGGCGTCTGACCGTTAAGAGAGGGTGCCTGGCTCAACCGTGGGACGAGGTAAGACAGCATAGATATTGCTGGAGAGCTCAGTATGCTCCTTTATAATTGGAATAACTTGCGCAGATTTACAATAAATGGCGTAGCGGCGTAGTAGGTACAAGCATATTGCTACAGATAGAACAGCAATCGACCACTACCTGCCTAGAATTATTTGCTTATGCTGATTGTAATAACCGGTTACACATATGATTTGTACTTGATATGGATACGTTCTATCGGTGTCAAAAGTGATATTTCGATATTAAGAAGAACCACATAGATAAGTACACAAAACAAAAAACCAACCCCGTTGCGTCTGTTGCAATAGTACCCAAAGCCTATTGCCACCTGCTTACGCCTGGCATGAAGACCACGACCGTCCTAGAGTGTAAGTATACACCATTAATATGAACCAATCAGTGTCTAGTTATGATAAGTACAGATATATTTATATAGATAATTTATACATTGCAATATATATTCCTTATTATACCTACCTACATATTATATTTGACCTTTTATTCTACATAGTATAGGTATTAATGAGACATATTTTTTTAGGTCTTAGTATACCATTATTCTTATTAGACACTATTTTCCCATAGGATTAGTAAAACCAATAAAGAAACTCGCATATGAACACCTTACACTCTTACAATCTTGAATAAAATGTACACTATTTTATGCCAGTTGTGTAAAAACAACCAACAATCACATAAGGACCAGGTTCAAAACACCTGTTCAGATACCAGTACTTAGTTTGATCACTCTATCTTTTACATTTGTGTTATTGGTAGGAAATCAGCACATTCAGCACGTCTATCTCGTCTTGAGTAACGCTACTGGCGCGCCTCGACACAAGACCAAAATGGCGACCATTTATCTGATTTATCCATACAAATGAAGTCTCCATTTTCCTCCCCGAATCTGACATCATGGAGAATATTTTTACATGATTTGATGAAGCGACAATGCTGTGGTTAACATATCTGTATCTATTATATATATATATGTATCTATATCAAATTGTGTAAAAATACGTGACTTTCTTTAAAAGGTCTAAAAGTTTAAAAGGACCTTACGCTTCATGTGCATAAGAAATATCCATCAGAGAAGGGTCCTCTAGCCACAGATTTTGTATAGTGTTAGAAGAGATATTTTGTATAGGTAGTGTTAGGTTGTCTAGACGAGATCGCTCTTAAGGGATAAAACCACCTGTCTATTTTGTCCTCTATTTTGTCTTTGTTTATTGTTACTGTACATTTATTGTAAAGTTGTAAATTACGAGTAAGTGCAATAAAGCTTATTGTATTGTATCCAAAGAAGAAAATAAGGAACGTTTATGTGAAGAAGGTACACTTTCCTTTTAACTCACCTACATCCATATCAATTAAGTGCGCACAGCTACCCCGCCATTTGCGAACTGTTGCCAAAGTATAATCAGTAAAAAGTTACTTCAAAGGTAGAAAATAAGGATCAAAGAGGTTTGCTTGATAACATAGTTATTAAGCAATTGCACACAAACTCAGAGCAATTAGATATACATATAGGTGAGTGCAATACTAATACTTGTATTACTGGTAACGCATAATGCTGCGCACACAAAGTGCCCTGCGCGCACATTGCGCCACTCACGCGCAAATTTAGGAAGCGCGTTCATTGTTGCGTATCAATTAATTTTCCGTATGACGACGCAGATCCGTTTTCTCCTCAGATTTCATAACATAACACAACTTTGGGAGTGTATAATTTTTGTTTTTTACGAGGCTAGTTGACGGACGGGCGTGGCAATGCGGCCACAATATTTATGTGACAAATTATCAATCCTTAATCCCCTGACAGAGAGTCTATAGTCGCTTGATGTTTCCCGCAGACAAGTTGGTATGCCTGTAATGCCGCCCAGCACGCACGGCGTAATACAACTTGTGACATGCGAATTACGAATGTTCACCATTTTGATTTGGGCTCATTATTCGCGGCAGATATTAGGCGCAAGATGGCGGTCATTTGTCATGCGTAAGAATATTAGCGTCACACGTCTTTCCCCCAATTTGCTGGTGGTTTTGAACGCGACAGTTTGATTGCCTGGTCGCGACGCCGAATTAAGGTCTTTTTATTTACAGTTATCCAACTCAACTACTAACAGAAGAAAAATACTTAGCTATAGAAAGTTTAGCCTTATTGATTACCAGGCAGTACCGTAGCCTTACAATTTACGGGATGTCGTAGGGATACCTACAGATTACAAGTTAGGGCTTTTACATGTCTGAATGAGGATGCGATGTGTGAAAGCTTAGGTTCTATGCTTTTAAAACAGGTCTCTCGTTGACACCGCAGTGAATAATTACTAGGCGCCGGCCAACGTCTCGTGTCACAAAATAAAATCCGTCAATTTATAAATCCTAACACCCTTATTCATAAACGTTTACTAAAGTTGACTAGTCGTTAATAATAGTTTGTCCCTTTCCGACGTATTGGTATGATGGAAAGGGACAAACGATTATTATCGGCTTGTCAACTTTAGTAAACGTTTATGAATAAGGGGGGTAGTGTTTAAGCATTATTTAATAGTATGGCATGATACAGATACAAATAAATCTGACTCCAGAGAATGAATCCACTTGATAATATAGGTAAAGAATTTTAAATTACACTACTACTAAGCCATCCAAGCTCTAATACCACATACTCGCAGAGGAAACCAAGCCAGGACGGGAAATGTTCAATATGTTAGCTCTATTAAACAGTTTGATTTGCTTTGTAGGCATATTTGGGTGAAACAACTATTTGTTTCTGTTATGAAATGTAGTTTTAGTTTGCCATGAATAAATGAAATTATTCTTATTCTGCTAGACGACAATAGTAGCACAGTTTGCGAGTAGTTCTCTTGTACCTCGTTATATAAATGTGCTTGATAGATAACCCTACATATTATAACAAATTCAAATGCCATAAAACCAGGATTTAAAAAATGACCCCAGGCGATGACAACCATGGCAACGTGTAACAAGAAATCGTTGATTCGTCCCTCACCATATATGTATAATTATTTTATTACATAAACAAATTAAACTTAAATTTACTTATATGTACCATGCAAGTTCAAGCTATCACCTCAATTGATAAAGGCTCGGCGGGTACATTTAACATAGTTACGCGCTATCGGCCCTTGGTCCGCGCTCGACTCTCATGTAGGGTTACCATCTGATACAACATTTAAAAGTACCTACTGACAAAAATACAGATTTTTAAAATAATATATGAGGCAAACGAACTGACGAATCGTCTGATGGGTTATCAATCCGGTTATATTGAAGAGAATTCTGTGATGTAATAAGGAGATATAAGATAGCCTTTAAATTGCGTTTATATTTTATGGTTATTATTAGCTATTGTAAAATTAATCATGTCACACTTTAAACGGGGGCCATTAAAATACCACCGGGGAGAATTTGACGAAGTGACAAAATAGCAAGAGTAATTTTTCAAGCTCAATACAAAACTAATAATTAAGGACAATTGTGACGTTCCACGGGAAAAGGTACCTTATGAGGGTTTCTAGTTTCGGAGATATGAGATGTTTTGTAAAGAGGTGAAAAAATGCTCAAATTTTTTTTATTGTGTGATCTGAAACCTTAATGCGTAACGTTTGTTTACCTGTTTTTATTTTTGTTATAAGTTAGTTATAAGCCTAGTAATGTCGTCTCAGAGTTTAGTACAAAGGGTACCTTATGGAAAAAAGGTTGAAAATTCCCAAAAAAACTAGTCAATACGGGAAAAGAAGTTTGGTAGAGAACTGTATTAGCATTCCGCAAAACTAATTTGATAATTTCAGTTCTGGTTGGGGCGCCTAGCAAATATTATAACCGTACATCGACCGACATTACAAATCCAAGTAGCCTGCTATTATACCAAAGTTACTCTCGTCAAGTCTTTCTTAACTAGAATAATCTTCATTTGGTTTGGTCGCATGCAATAAATCAGCCATTGGTTTGCTGAAAAATGCCAATACCCGACTCATTACCTTATGGAATATCTGAGGTCATTGAACCTCAATGCCGCTTGTCTTCAATGGCAACCAAAATATATTATTGATAAGAAATAGACGATTTATACCATCTTTACCCCAAAATATTATTAGTTTATCCTAACTGTTCCATCATCATCATGCCTCATCATGTAACTTAACCACAAGGTACCTTTTCATTACATACAAATTATTGGTCTTTTTTAAGATTATTATGACGAAGAACTAATTAAATTTGTGGCAGTTTAATGTAAATTAATATTTTCTATTCATAAAAGATAAACTTCAATGTGATGGATGTTTTGTAGTGATGTATTATGAAATTTATTTCCATAAGGTACCTTTTCGTAAATGTATGGAGCAAATACTGTTATTGTTATGTAAGTTTAAAGTGGCATAAGGGGTTAAATATAGTATTTAGTTGGGGTTTTAGGATTTATTTCATTTGAATGACAGAATTTCTTTCATATGTGCTCAGAGGAATTGATTGTGTGTTACATTAAAAGTAAAAATATTCAATTTTCTGATTTTATATGAAAAAGTTAAAAAATAAATTTTTACCTCTAAATCGGTATTGTTTTTTGCTTAAACTGTCTCTCAGTGTCGTTTTCTAATAGATAAAATTTAAATCTTGAGAGCTCATTGCAATCAATCGTGAAAATGAAATAAAACTTTATTTTCAAGAGATTGGTTAGTATACATATAAATCAGTCGATTTCAAAGGTTTCTATTTGCATTATAGAACAAGTCGCAACATTTTTTTAATCTCAGATATATAAGGTATTATTATTTGTAGTCAACTATGTAACTTACTTCAGGAACATAGTTTTTTAGGCGGCTAAACTTAAAACTTCTCTATCGTAAAGTTGCTCAATTCACAACATTATTTTCAAAAAATCATATCTCTGTAACTACGCAACTTAGGAGGTTGATCTTTTGTGTTATCGATAGCTTAATTATTGTAGATTACTGGGGTATGCATAACTCCATACCCGCCATAAGGTACCTTTGACCGTGGGACGTCACAATTATCTCAATTCACTAATTAAATTATTTAACTCTAAGCATAATTTATGAAATATGAGCAGATTTCAGTGTTACTAAAGAATTTATATGATAATCATTGGTGTCCAATGTGTTAAGCCAGTTTAATAGTTTTAGTCCTAAAAAAGTAAACGCGATCTTCTATAGTAAGGGTAGGGGTTAAAATAATGGCAATATTTAATTACGTAATTTAAGTACCTTTGATTAACAATAACGACTTATTTCACAGTTTTCACACAAAGGTCAAAAAATCTCGGCACAAATACATATAACGTACTCCGTCGGCAATTATGTGAAATGGCCAAAATGGCAACCAGGTCAGGACTATTCTCGGTGTGACCCTACTCGCACGGCGCGGCGATAGGTGCACTCGTAGGGCTCCGCGCAGATTGTGTTCTGCGGTAAAGCGATAATTCAGCTCAATCTATGTCGTGCGCGCTCTCGCTTTGTTTTATCCGCTGGCTTCTGTGCGCCTTTATTTAGAAAATTGATGAGAAATGGTTTCCATTACGATCCACCGCCTCAAAAGAGATATTGCCAAGCCGGATTCGGTACACGTTTGTTCCGAGAGGAAATGAAGGCAAATTTGTTTTCCTGATTGCTTTAGAACGTATATCGAATTGATATTGGTCCCATTTTCCTACGCAATCATAACTTCATTGGTGTGACCTCGTGAGAACCTATTCGAATGCTTTATCACGACCGCATCCTCGCATACTACGTACCTAATGGAAGTGCAAGCTTGAACCTAATATAACTTTACTATAAGCCAGGACTTATCATCTTATTGCATCAATCAGCCAAGGAAAACGTGTTGAAATGCAGTTTATATTGGTGAGATACCTTCATATCTTGACTAGGTCTGATTCTTACATTAATTAACTGACTTAATTACAGTATAATGATTAGAATTGTGAAATGATTGAATAACGAATTACAGAAGGAATGAGGGAAAATCATGAAGGTACTGGCAAGCGTAATAGAATCCATTGGATTTCAGAGATCTGATACGATAATTGCTGAAATATCTCTTTTAGTACCAAAACAAACTTACAGTTACTTAATGTACGCCCTGACATGGTGATGGTGTGGCTTGTACAGTCCTTATCAAGATTAGGTTTCTGTAAGATAACTTGTATAACAAATAAAATATAATTTAAAAACAACGAAGAAAGTTATGCAAGATCAAAGCTGTGGCCTAAAGAGGCTTTGAAATAACTTGGTATCTAGTTTGATCTCCGGTCTTTTATTAAAGAAACCGTTTACAAACTTGTCATTCTTACACATTTATCTATTTGATGGGATTCAATTGAAGGCCAAGGCCATCCATTTAAAATCAGTAAGTACTTTAGTCTGCAAGTTACAATACTGACAAAAAGTTTATAGGCGCGGAGTTAATAAAATAATAGTTTAAATATGTGACTGTACACTGCTAGGATCACACGAGTGATACGAGTGTTTTAATGCCCACATACTAGTAAAAGTATTACAAGCTCTCTACAATGTGTTCAAGAACCGCATGTAACACCCGGTAAGGCTCTATCGCGGATATCAGGTAGCGCCTCCGAAATATCGCTGGCTTATTATACACTTATTGATCGAGTGATAAATGATCGGTCATTTTACACTTTCGTGTGCGTGGTGCGGTAGATATATTTTTTTTTTTTTTGTAAATGGCGGTACCTAAATGTATTTCACTCTTGTCACGCCACACGCGAATACCTAAACCCTTAAAAGTTTCAACTCTACATGACGGCCTTACGGCCACTGACGAATTTACGAACGGTTCTATTTTGCACCCTGGGCACAAGTAAGCACTAAATCACAACTCGAAGTCGTAACAGAACGATTTGTGTAGAGCCCCTGTAGTGTTACCAGAATTAAAGTAATTAAAATATTGTTTATTCTAGCCGATAAGTTATAAAAAGCTAACTAGAAAAAGCTCCTGCTGGCCGATTGAAACCATAAAGAGCCGGCGCGGAGCGTGCACGCCGTATATTCCCAACAAACAATTAGGCGACACTTAGCACTTATTTTATCACCTTAAGACATAGAACGGCTGTAGAATAGCTATATACTCTAAGCTTACAGGCTCTGGTGACATCAAGGTCTTTAAGAGGTCCATGTATAGCTTTAAGATCCACAGTAGCCGTTTTGGCCGCTATAATGGATCTTAAGCAGCTAGTGTTATAGCTCAAAGTGAATTCTACCACCTTAACATCTATATGAGTAATTAGCAGCTGCAATTTTCACTTAAGGTTCTAAACAGGCGATAAAAACTCTTTTATAGCTCCGTTACTCGCAATCGCTTCTTAACTCTATTGTCTCACTTACAGTCGAAAAGAGAAGTTATGAGTCACTTTTATAGATCATGTAGTCGCAGACGGGCGTTATTCAATAACCTTAGTACATCTTATAGTGTTATTAGAGTCTTACTTACAACCTAAGCCTATAGCGCCATGTTAATATGACCGATGAATCAATAAGCAAAACAAAAACTGTTAATTAGAACGTAAATACTTAATAAAAATCGATACTTTTACTCAATATAGACATAATGTTAGTATTGTTGTATTTAAAACCGGACTTCACGTATATTGTGTAATTTTGCGAAAATTAAATACGGTGGACCACAATTTAAAAAATATTATATTCAGATAAATATGCAAAGGATCAGAGGCCCTTTAAAATTTTGTTAGTAATACATATAGTTATTGACAGTGTAATTAATTTCGCCATCATAAATCCGCAGATAACACCGGCATCAGTGAACTAAAATAATTATTTGCTTTTATTTATCCGCCATTACATTTCACTTCAAGCTGTCACAGTGCAAGCTTACAAATAAAAATACAAAATGGAAACATCTGCAACCAAAGCAGACAGGGCTAAGGAAAAAATGTGCAATTACCATCTAAAGCTGAAAGTATCATCTATATAGCTCTACACTACTACTCAAACAGTTAGTAGTCGCTTATTTGGCACCCTTTTAAATCCTAAGTTGTTAATCAACGCTATTACAGCACTACTTTAGCGCTCTTCTACTACAACAGTTTGTAGTCACCTATATGCAACCCATATAGCTCCTAAAGAATTAATTAACACTATTGTAGCTCCACTATACCGCTCTTATGTCTCTTTTTTTATCCGCTAACCCTACTGTAGCACTGTTATAAATCTTATGGTGATAAAATTTGTGCCCAATCCGGGGTTAAAACGGGGTTATAGCCGGCTATAACTCCTATTTTTAGAGCACTAACTACACCTAAAGAGTAAATAGGCGCTTATATAAATCTCTTCTAACCCTTAAATTTAGCGCCTAATGTTAGTTGGGTTCCCATTTAGCGTGCGAGTGCGGACGGCTGGAGTTCTTGGGCTAACCAGTGCATCGTGACCTAGACTAAATAGACGACATCCTAGACGGTGACGGTATTCCTCTTGGTCAGTGCTAGGCACCAGCATTACGAAACACGATCAGACCTGAGGGTAGGTACATGCATAACGTATTCTCTGCGGGCCAGGCGACGTTTAGCTGGCTGGATATGGATGGACAAGAAAATTTAAAAGGAACGTGTCTTAAGGCAAAAAACTAAGATGTACATATTTTAAACGCAGTTTCATAAAACCATATTGTTATTGTTACCACTGGTATATAATAACTTGGTGGTAACTAGTGGGAATAAATTCGTGACTGCAGCTACTCCATAATATAAGGAACTGTCATATGGATCATCATTTGATGCGAGAGGTACATATAGGTTCATAACAGTCAAGTTCTTACCAACTCTAACCTCCGCTCTAAAGGCAAAGGGAACGACGCATGGAGCGTCCAATTTGCGTGGGCCTCATCACGCACAATCGCTCGCAAATTGCCCGCCTCTGATTGCGCACGCCTATCGCTGCGATTATCAATTTTCAAGCTGCGAGCTAAACTAAATTCAGTTGCTAGCCCAACGTCGCTTGACATCCAATAACGTCCCTATAATATTACCACGTCATACATGTCAACATTGAAAACCGATCGACAATTTATATTGGCCTATAACGCGGCGATAACACAAACCGAACAAGTGCAACCATCACGAAAAGTTCTACAGCGTTTTCATTATTTGAATGCCACTTTACATACTGTTTATTCTTCGGTCGATTTATTTTTTCTCTAAATCCCACCTAGATTTGAGCTTTTGTTTTAATATCAAGAAACGGATTACTGATTGAGGGTTAATCAGACCCCTTAGTAGTTGTACGTTTAATTGGTTAATTATTATTTCTTGTTTTATCGGAAACATAAATGTGTTTATGGTTATTGATTACCGTGTCTGTATATTAGTTATGTTTAGACTCTTCATATTTAAATGCAATACAATGTACCGGATTGTTTTTAAGAGTAACTAGCCGTTAAAACAATTAATTTGGATGATAGTCGGCAAACAAATGGTTATATTATAACTAGCAAGGCAAACAAATGGTTATAACCTGCATTATTTGGTATGTTAATATACCTACATTTTATCCTGGAAAACATTCTCTGAGGCTTGAAATATAATAGAATAGAAGTTGTGCTGGTAGTTAAACTCTGTCTAAAAGTCTCAAGTCTATAAGACCTCATATTTAACTCAAAATCAAAACTGGGTAGGTATTGACGAAGTGACCATCAATGCCTTCAAGTGTAGTTATGCGGCGTAGGACAGAAACTCCATAGCGGCCACCATTACGGGCCATTAGGGCGGGCAGGTGCAGCGTTAGCTACGCTTCTGTGACACGGCTGTTACTTTACCCTTACCATGAGCTTACCGCGGCCGCAATCGCTAGAGTCTATGTAAACTCACTCGCAGCCGATCTCGTTCGCACTAATATATCAGTACGAGGGAGATGCACTGAGAGATAGTACACGCAGTAACTAGAGCGTAAAAAGGCTCGGTAAATTCATAGTAAGGAAGTACTTACACCACACTATCGACGTTTTGTAGCCCTGATTACTATGATAATATTCTTACCTATAAAATATGTTAATACTAAATTAATAAACATCATCTGAAGAGGTTATGATTATGTTTTTACGCTATCATTGCAAATGTGTAATGTAGTGAGTGTAGAGTGTAGTAAACGGGGTTAACAGATTAAAGCTTCTTGCTAAGACACTAGCAACGATGTTCGAGCTAGTGTTGATAGCAACTGAGTCTTTTGAGACTAAATTGTAAGAATTTGACTAGTTTTTTCGCAGAGCGCTGCGCTAAAACTTCCGAGTCTTTTAAGTCCCTAGTCGTGTCCTTTATTGAGTCTTTTTTAAGCGCAACTCAAGAGGACTCGAGCTTCGAGTTGTAGGTTATCTAATATGTAAAATCTACTATAAGTAAAGACAATTAGCGTTATTGAATGTTCTACGCAACCAACGAATTTCACACGAAAACAATGAATATTTTATTTTTTTGTAAAATGACATTAGAGTTCACTGAAAATGACTCAAACCTCTAACTGAACTCAACACTCGAAACTCTAAGAAATTGAAAAGTAAGTACCTACTCGAGTTTCAACTTGAAAGGGGATGACCGGTTCTCCATACAAACGTAGTCGCTTTTTTCCTCTCTGGATATTGACATTTTGAAAAATATTTTAAGTAATAAAATTAGATATTTATTAACTAAAACTAGACCCTATCGTTAGATTTTTTCGATTTTTTGATTATTGTAAGAGCTACGAGCGAAATCTAATTCCACACAATTATTTAACCTAACTCGTAAAATTATTTAAAAATCAGTATACATTAAATTGTGTAATATTTTCTATACTGTCAATACCCAGATAGGAAAAATAGGGACTACTTTTGGGAGAAGCGGTCATCCACTATCGTCTTAATTATAAGTCTGAAAAATTAAACCGAGTCTTAAAGCAGACGACTAAAAGGACTCGAGTCTTAACCAACACTAGTTCGAAAGAATCACTTAGGTAAATAAAATTGAAGTCAGATAATGTACCACATTACCAAGACATTTAAATTATAAATTTCAGATAAGTACTAAAATTAAAGTTCGATTGGGCAGATTGAGTAGGTCGATTGTGTATTCCAGCGATAGGTACCTACCTATCAAAACACGGTTCAGGTCATACTCCGCCTGGTACTCTCTTCCCGTCTTTTCGTGGTCACGTGACTGACACAAGCCTACGTGTCATGCGACAGCGCTATATGATAATATGCGATAGCGCTATATATAGCGGCCATGTTATTGTGACGTAGGCTTGTGTCACTCTGGGAAGAGAAGACCATGTTTTATTAGACTATGGTTCAGGTGTACCAACAGGAACTTACGAGTATGTGTTACGACGTCTTTAGGCGTTCAGAAATAAAAGTAGAATCCGTCTCTACTACTCGTACCAGGCTGTTGAATCTACAATATTTTGTCAATATCAGATGTGTCAGAGTCATTGTGAAAGTTGCATAATTTACCGTTCTTAAGCATAAATAAATGCAAAAAACATCTTTAGAATCTAAAAGTCTAACAACTAAAAAACCTATACCTACCTAAAGGTTTTAAAAGACCGCTACCCACTGAAGACAGCTAATTTATGTAAATACCTACATATGAATAAAATGCAACGTAACGATACAAAAAGCGTAGTGGTGTAATTAAAATATTTATCAGTTTTTCTCGAAACATTATACATATAATAATAAAGAATTCTATAAGGACTTTCCGTTCTTCTAATAAGAATATTACTATTACCTTGTTCTAAATGGAAGCCATTTAATTTGAACCGAGTTCGACTCATATTTTATTTTGTAGAGAAATAAATTACCTATATTTTTCCTATACAGAATTAGAAAGGCTAAAAGCTTCACGTTTCAAAACCAACCCCCATTTCGAAAGTCCTCAGTTCTCTTAAGATAAATTGTATGTAAGATCGAGCATAACACAGACAATAAAGGCGAAATTAGTGTCGACCATTATAGTGCGTAAGAGGTAATAAAGTGTGAGGCTACCGCGGTAGCAACAGTTGTTAGGCGCGGCGCGTTAACATTTCTTCGTGAAAATGACGCGTGGATAACCGATGCGATACGAAGCGACGAATCAGGCACCGTACAGAAAAATAGTAGATGCGTCATTTTAAATTACAGTAACTTACTCATCATTAGACTATCTATCCTTATGTACAGTCAGCAGCAGAAGTTGCTAACCGGACAAGCTGTTAAAAATGATCTTGACGCGACTTTATTATTAAGAGAAGAGGGAGCGTGGTGTCGAGAAGGCATTGCACGAACTGCGAAGTAAAACGGAAAACCCTATTGTCTTTGATGTTTGCTTTCCTTTCCACTATTAGTTACTGATTTGTAAGTTAAGACTGACACATCGGTAAGGTGACTCTTTACATAAACTAGCAATTTTTGCTAAAAAGTTTATTATTACGCCCGGGTGTCGTTCGTCCTCTTAGATTTAGTACAAAAGAATTCCTATCTAGAGATTGTAGTTTTTCAAGTGTAGGCTGAAGATCGCGATCACTGGAGGAAAACCCTGGGTGAGGGGCTAGTTGCACACGATGAAGCGTGGTTTAGCCTTCTTCACACTAGGCGAGAACTGAGACACCAGCGCGCAGCTCTCCCACCTTCGTCACCGGCACGGCATTCTCCTGCCAGCTAAGCTGCATCATCTTATTGATGTGACAGGCCAATGATGATGATGATGGTGTGAATGGAAGTAATTAGCAGCTAGGCTCGATTTACAAGATTAGTTTACCTATTCATCAAGTTCACAAACTAGGCCCACTTCGTTTTAACACGATGGAATTCTTGTAAGACAGGCAAATGAATAATTTCTATTCAGATGTTTCAAATAGTTTTGTAGGAATGTGTACGTATTCCCCGCATCTAACATTGACTTGTTCTAATAGGACCGGTTACGCGCTTAAAGCCCTGCGTAGGCAGGAAGCGAAGTAAATATGTGGCGGCTGCACTCAAAAAGATGATACCTACGTGGTGAGAGGTCGTCTATTATGGTTATGTACATGCACTTGTCGTTGTGTAATGACGATAAGTAGCAACAGCTTGTTGGAAACTTTGTCTCCGATATGTAAAACGCGGATTGTGGTAAAGGTAGGGTTAATGTGGGATGTATTTTATAAATATGTACATATTTAGTACATATTTAGTATATTAGTACCTAAATATCTGCCGCAGGATTCATTGGCTCAACGGTTTTAAAGTACCTAACTAATAAGCTGCGTAATAAGGAAACGGGATATCATTATACTTACCAGTTAGTACTCGTACCAACTAGATATTGAAATCACCTATGTAACTATGAATTGTGGTGGTGCAATAATAATGCATTTGTACGTCTCTCTCCTACAATTCAGGCAAATCTACAACTCGAAATTATGGTGTCACTTATTTCACGATTTTCAGAAATTAATAACGCATAGCAGTAGCTATAATATTTTTATTGTTTCTATTACCGCAAAACACTCTGGACAATAAATTTCAAGGACACTCAACATGTACACATGAAACATACAATTCCTCCGATCCTAAGTGGGTAAAAACGCCACAGATCCCCCTAGTAATTACCAGTAGGTAATTTGTAATGCCCGCGTTATCATCGGCGTATAACAATATAACCGCGCTGTTCGTTTTGTCTGTCACACGAGACGTCGAACAGGCCATCCATCATGGGCGCATGCTAATTGCTTGCTACCTTGCTTCTCTCCTTTTATATTATTCCTTGTCAGAGATCACTGCCGCACTGGATGCTGCATGGCATGAATAACTGATGAGCTAAACACGCATTGGCGTTTCTAATAGGTATAATGTTTTGCAAATTAAAATATTGTATGAATTTTAAGACCGGTTCGTGTGTCAATTACAATAATTGATCGAGCATATACATTAATTATACACCGTTAAATGATGGTGTTGTGTAAGATTTTTCAGTGCATTACGCAAGCATTTTACAAATATAAGCGCATCTGTGCATTTAGCTCTGAGATATCTTAATAAAGCCTTAAAAAGGGGTCAACCTCGGAATGAGAGATAATAGGAATGGCATTCTTAAAGTTGCCTTATAAGACACAGAACATCTCGTGTGTGCGTCGAAAGTTATTTTGGATCAAAGTTCACAGAAATCGGTTTTAGCGAATTTCAAGGATTTTATAACTTGAACGATGTAAAAGTACATTGGGATGATCGCAAGCTTTTGCATCATAGATGTCATAATATTCACAATACGGAGTCTGTGGAAGGGATTCATACTCTTTGTACACCCGGCGGCAGAGATCGCACCTAAAGTGTATGACTTAATGTATTAACCAGATATTCTCTTTACTGTACGCGTCATAATTGCCTCGAAGATACTCAGCTTGATTGCATTTGGTCGCAAAAAGTGACTTGAATTTGAATAGCGACCATACACATACATATACATACTTATACCTATTTATATGGTATCTGCACATGTGTACCTATACGAACGCGGGACAGGTAGATATGACCTCATGCATTTGATATGTAGACGCCGGTAAATTCCGGATTGCAAAGTCAATTCGATTTCTAGAACACACGGGTCTTAAAATATGTATGTACCTACTCGTACATAAACAATTTGCAAAATAGATTGCAACGTCATCGATTATTAAAGAATACAAGGTTTAAATAAATTTATTTTACTTTCGACCTTCTTATTTTAAAATTTATATTCTGTTACCCCTCAACGCATTTGTGTACGCGAGTGGAGAGTGGATCAGCTACACTCTAATAACACGAGCTAAAAATTGCCTAGTCCAGAGCACACAGTCGCTGGGGCCGAAATCGGTCAGGAGAGCATCATCATGTGTACGCGATCTTTTTATTATTGTTACGCATTGAAGTACAGCTACGATTCCCGCGCAAAAAAACTGACACTAATTATAGTTCGTTTTTAGCGTTCCGTACCCAAAGGGTAAAACGGGACCCTATTACTAAGACTTCGCTGTCCGTCCGTCCGTCCGTCCGTCTGTCACCAGGCTGTATCTCACGAACCGTGATAGCTAGACAGTTGAAATTTTCACAGATGATGTATTTCTGTTGCCGCTATAACAACAAATACTAAAAACAGAATAAAATAAAGATTTAAATGGGGCTCCCATACAACAAACGTGATTTTTTACCAAAGTTAAGCAACGTCGGGAGTGGTCAGTACTTGGATGGGTGACCGTTTTCTTTTTGCTTTTTTTTTTGCATTATGGTACGGAACCCTTCGTGCGCGAGTCCGACTCGCACTTGCCGGGTTTTTTTAGCATTAGAAAGAACTTGCAAGAAGGTAAGCGATCTTGACATGTCTTTTAATTGACAAACGCTTTTTAAAAATCAAAAACTATTACTTATGAAAGCAGAAGAATATGATCGTATTAGATTCATAATTGTTACATATTTGCCGTAATTTATTTTTAAAATGTGTTTTTTAATTAAAAGACACATCAAGATTGTTTACCTTATTTCTAATGCTAAAAAAACGAACTATAGTAAAGGCCTGATTTTTCATTACGTATAATGATTATAATGTTTATCTATCCGTGTTAACACTGATGTATTCTCCATCTCAATTGTAACAAATACCTACCCCGTAATTTACTTAAGACGTACATGTAGCGAGGAAAAAGCTCGGCAAGCGAGCTTCCGAGAACCAATAATAACGCTGTTAGAAGTAAACCTCGCCAGGGTTAATTTCACTTGTTAGTTTACGCTTCCCGGAACACCGTGCTAATTCTTAATTGAATCCAATCATTATAAAATCACTTGGGTAGCAGAGCTGTAGCGCCGATCAATTCCCTTAAAGGATAACTTTATAAAGGCGACGGGACCTTAGAACTGGGAAAGTGAATTAAGCGCACCACAAACTGGTTATATCAATCATAAACTTATTCGATTAATTACGTTTTGCGGAGTTAATAGCGACATCTAATATCGAGAGCAGAGAGGGGCGGCGGCCCGTGTTGCTTTGTCGATAAACAACGTCAACCCTCGATATGACGCATATAGGCTGAAAGCAATCTGAGGAGCACGTAAGTACGAGAGCGAAGGGTATTTTATTTATAGCGATAACCGGCAGTAACGCGATCGTCACGTTCTGATTTACGAACATATCATAGCTTAGTCATCTGATGAATATTGTGCAATGAGGATTCATCTATAAAACTTACACTAAATAATTAGTAGAAGTATTAAAGGCACAAGCGTTGGTGTATTTTAAAGCGGTAGACCGCAATGCCTTTTATTTATCGACAAATCGATATCGATATTGGCATCGTCAGTGGCCCGAGCCTCCGCATTTTGGCGGTGTCATTAGGCGCCGCTAATGATTAATGCCACACGTCCCCTTGCTGTTGAATTCCCATCATTTGCGCTAGCTCAGTTCAAGCGGACCAGTATAATTGTGCTCTTGAAGCCGTAACAACATAGCGTGGTTGAAGTCACGCTTAAACTGGTATGATATAGAAACACTCTCGATATGACGCTGGAGGAACAACCCTGCAAATAAAACTCGAGCCCACACTTAATTCGAGCCTTGATGGAACGTTTCGCGACTCTGCTTCGGTAAGTACGGATATTATCCTAAAGCCCCCTCCAGACTATGCTCGTGAATCGCGGGCGAAGCCGCGAACGCGAGTGTGGAGTCCAGAACGCAGACCTGCGAAATCGACTCCACACTAGCGTTCGCGGCTTCGCCCGCGATTCACGCGCATAGTCTGGAGGGGGCTTAACGTCGAGCATTTTGATTTTTGGAGTATAAATAATTTATTAATTTATCAATATTACACAACATAAGATTTCTCCAGCTTCGTAAACAAGGAACATTGTTTTTGGTGATAATATGTATGAACATAATATGTATTGTTATGTATAGACAATGAGGGTAGGTTTTGACATTTGTGTACAAAGTGGGGTACTTGTGAAAAGGCAGTCTGTCAACGCGACCTGGACCAGAGCATGTGCTTGGACCCCTAAACCGTGAGTTATATTAGTGGCGACGAGAAAAACTAGGACAATAGTGTGCAATTACAGTGTAAAGTGTGTGATTTGAGTGAAAAACGCATAGGAGTAGGAATCACTGGGCAAAATGGGCATCAAATTTGGGGAGTTTGATGTGGCACATGGCTGCTGGAAAAATTACATAGAACGGTTTACTTTCTGTCTGCAGGCAGGTGAGATTGAAGATGATAGTAAAAAGAAAGCTAATTTATTAGCTGTGTGTGGTCCCGACTTGTATGATCTGATTATATCACTGATAGCACCAACTAAAATAAGTGAGGTTACCTTTACAACAATTGTTAGTAAGTTGAATAGTCATTTCCACCCGAAGCCAAATGAAATTATCCAGTCTTATAAATTTCATACAAAGTATCAAGAGGAGGGGGAAAAGATTAGGGATTTCATAGCACAATTGAGGAAATTGAGCATCGACTGTAACTTTACAGATTTGGATCGAACACTGCGGGATCGCTTAGTATGTGGTATAAGGGACAAGGAGGTACAGAAGAAGTTGTTACAACAGAGTACATTGACATTTGATCAAGCTTGTGAGATTGCTTTGTCTCATGAGGCGGCAGGGATTGATTCAAGTATTATTGTTCCGGCTTCTTCTAGTCAAGTTTCTGGTGATTTAGAAGTACCAATGGAAGTAAATAAACTGACTAACAAAAGGAATGAAAGGCAGACAGAAAGGATGTCATGTGTGCGTTGTGGTAGACCCCATAGAGGCCCCTGTAGGTTTAGATGGACCAAATGTCATGGCTGTGGCAAGACGGGCCATATCGAGGCGGTTTGTGGCTCAAAGTTAAAAGAAAATAATACTCCAAAATCTGATTTTAATGGGTTATATGAAGAAATTGCAGTTAATAATATGAGGCAAGATAGTGCAGTACCAGCATATATGATGGAAATAATGCTGAATGGAGCTAGGATAGATATGGAAGTAGACTGCGGGTGCGCTTTCAGTCTCATAAGTGAGCGGACCGCTAAGATAGTTTGGCAGGGCTCGCTCCCAGTATTTGATGATGTTGGGATTTCTTTAAAGACATGGACAGAGAACAGACTATGTATAATGGGTAAAGCGACAGTTTTGGTTCAGAATAACAGGATAAAGAAAAACTTATCCATAGTTGTGGCCAAGGGAAACGGGCCAAGCTTGATTGGTCGGAATTGGTTCCAGGATCTAGGGATACATGTCGAAGGAGTACATAGTTTAAAGGTTGACAGTGATGAATTGGCCACAACACTGAAAGGGATACAGAAACGCTATGCAGGAGTTTTTCAGGAAGGATTAGGGAAATATACGGGGCCGGTAGTGTGCATTAGGCCAAAAGAAGGGGCAAAGCCTGTATTTTTTAAGAGCAGACCGGTGCCGTTCGCAATAAAAGGCCGAATTTACGAAGAGTTGGATAGGCTAGAAGCCGAAGGCGTTTTGGAGGCGACGTCACATTCCGAATGGGCCACACCTATAGTCCCAGTACTTAAGCAAGATGGCAAGGTACGTCTGTGCGGGGATTATAGGGCGACAGTGAATGCCGTGACGGATACTGACACTTACCCCTTACTAACCCTCAGTGAAGCTTTTGCGGAATTACAAGGGGGAATTTTATTTACAAAGATAGATTTGGAACGGGCGTACACCCAGGTTATGGTAGATGAGGAGACGGCGAATTTGCTAACTATTAATACTCCTAAGGGGTTATATAAAATGAAGAGACTACCCTTTGGGGTAAAGGCTTGTCCTGGCATATTCCAACGACTCATGTCGACGCTATTGGCTGGTATCCCTGGGGTAGCCGTACTGTTGGACGATATTGTGGTGACTGGCAATGGAGTGCAAGAACACAATAGGAGACTCGAGGCAGTGCTTCAGAAGTTACAGGAAGCTGGATTGCGAGTGAATAAAAACAAATGTAAATTTGCTGCCAGGAGTGTGCAGTTTTTAGGTTTTATGATTGACGAATTTGGTATTCATCCTTGCGAGGAGAAGATTCGTGAGATTGAGAAGACGCCACCACCGCGTAACGTAAAGGAGCTTCAAGCATTCCTGGGGCTGATAAATTTTTATGATAGATTTTTGCCACACAAGGCGTCGATTTCTGAGCCATTGTACAGATTACTGGATAAAGACGCAAAATGGAAATGGGGAAAATCACATCAAAATTCATTCGAAAAGCTAAGGAAAATGCTTTCCAGTAAAGATACTCTGGTGCATTATGACGTGAAAAAGAAACTTATTTTATCTTGTGACGCTTCACAGTGCGGACTGGGAGCAGTCTTAGAACACGAGATGGCTGATGGAAGTATCAGACCCGTAATGTTTGCCTCGAGAACGATGAACGCACATGAACGTAATTATGCACAAATAGACAAGGAAGCAGCTGCTATAATATTTGGCTTGAAGAAATTTCATCAGTTTATAAGTGGTCGAAGAGTGATTATCAAGACAGATCATAAGCCTTTGTTGGGAATATTCGATTCAAAGAGACCTATACCCAACATTATATCACCTAGGATGTTAAGGTGGGCACTTCTTCTTAACTCTTATGACTATGAAATACAATATGTTGAGGGGAAAAAAATTGGAAATGCAGATGCACTCAGTCGATGGCCGGGTCCAGCAAGTACACAAACTCCGGAAGAGGATTATTTAGGAATTCTACTAATAGAGGAGACACCCATTGAATTGGAGTTCTCTGCCATAGAAGTGGCTAACTTGACAAAAAAGGATAAGTGTCTCTGTAAAATATTATATTGGATACGTAACGGATGGCCCGGGAAGACCGATGACGAGTATAAGGTTTACTGGCAAAAGCGAGACGAGCTTTCCATGTATAAGGATTGCATTTTATGGGGAAATAGAGTGGTTATACCAGAGAAGATGCGAGGAAAAGTGCTGGAGGAGCTACATATGAATCACGACGGTATCGTGATCACAAAGGCTATGGCGAGAAGCTATTTTTGGTGGCCTGCGATGGATAAACAGATTGAAGACATGGTGAAGAGCTGTAACGTGTGTGCAGAAAATCGAAATATGCCATCTAAAGTTACCCATCATTGGATAAAGCCAGATAAAGCATGGTCTAGACTTCATATGGATTACGCTGGGCCATTTCAAGGAAAGACATTTTTAATAGTAATTGACGCTTATTCTAAATGGCCAGAGGTCAAGATCGTACCAGATATGAGTAGCTCTACGTTAATAAGGATATTGCGGAATGTTTTTGCAGAACAAGGTCTTCCCGATGTACTTGTGAGTGATAATGGAAGAAGTTTTGTTTCGGAGGAGTTCCGGAAATTCTTAGACTCCCAAGGGATCAGACAGGTTCTGTCCGCTCCTTACCACCCTGCGACCAACGGTCAAGCAGAAAGAACAGTGCAGACAGTGAAGGCTAAATTAAGGAAAATGACGTCGGGACCATGGGAAGAGAGATTACCAGCGATACTGTATGGTTTACGTACTACACCAAATAGCGTCAATGATAAAACTCCGGCTGAGCTCCTGAACAACAGGCGTTTTAGAACTAAGTTCGATAGATTGAACCCCCTGTCTTTCAGATGTGCTGATAAGGAAAAAGTAATAGAGAAGAATAGCGAGACAAAGAACAGGGAGTTTACTATTGGACAGTCAGTGTACGTAAAGAACTACTGCGGGGGACCACGCTGGTTGAAAGGGATGGTGGAAAAGCGACTAGGAGTCTGCAGATACTTAGTGAAATGGAACGATAAGCTGTTGGTAAGACACATCAATCAAATGCTCGGTTGCGGGGGAGAAGGACAACGGAAGGTCCCTGAGGCAACCGATGATGCTACTGATGACGATGACGAGGACACCCGTATTGCGATACCGTCGCCTCATCGTTGGGCGGATATCATAGGTGCGTCCGGACCCCAGGACATCACGATACACGGAGACCCACAAAATATCGTATCCAGCAGCCACAAGCGTGCTAGACAGACCACACCCCCAGACTCACCCGATTATAAGAGAATAGCCCTAGCAGATAGCAATAGCGGCAGTGAGTCAGAGCTGTCTGAATGTAGAGATGTAGAGACGGAGGAGGAATAGTAGAAGTGTTAAAGTAGTGTAACAGTAGCATAGTATAAGGTTAGGTAATAGTGTTAGTGAACTTTATAAAATAGTGAACTCTCTTAATGGGGGAGGTATGTTATGTATAGACAATGAGGGTAGGTTTTGACATTTGTGTACAAAGTGGGGTACTTGTGAAAAGGCAGTCTGTCAACGCGACCTGGACCAGAGCATGTGCTTGGACCCCTAAACCGTGAGTTATATTATGTATGAACACCAAAAATGAGACAATACGTTAAGATTTTTTACGCAGGGTGATCAATTTTGCTTTTCAGTGGACGGAGCTGTAAGTTTTAACAAGGCACAGCATCAGTTATATTCTCAATAGAAAATATATATACTTTACACTACAATCACTTCTTGAAGTATTTTAAAGTGATTGAAATTATTCGCATAACCGCAGGAATCTAAGCCGTTGGCTAAATTCCTCGATTCAATCGCATCTAGCAAAGTCGTGACCGCTGACGGCTTTGCGGCACAAACACAAACTTACATGTAATCGGTGGCAATACTAAATTTTACTTTGGTAGGTATTGATTTCTATTGGAGTCCCGTAGGCGCAAACGTCTTTGAACACGCATTTTTTAATTGCTTCTATTACATTATTTAATATTTTTACAAAATATTATCTAAAGCTACCAACGGCTGAAAAATGATTTTTTAATAACAAAATTGGCTTCAGCAACCGTATCAAATAGTTTCAACGGTTCTAAGGAGTGAAAAAGGTTCAGACAAATGAAGCCTTAATTGTCTGAACTTATCAATCAAATGCAAAACCCTAAACAGAGATTAGACCCTGAATAAATAGGTGTCCCATACAGTTATAAATAGGTAGACTTCAATGTCCAACCCTAAGCGGAACTCTAAAAGTAATTTTCCCCGCATTAGGCACTCGCCTAAACAGATACGTTCGTTTAACACGTTTGTGATCGACTTTCCCTGGCGGAGAGGCATGAAATTGCCGATGTAAAAAGTGAGGAGGCGGTGGGGGGAGCAATTTGTAATATTTCACGACCCAGTAGGCGCTTATTAACTAGGTGTGCAAAAAATCGACACCGGAGTTGTGCGAAATCTTTGGCTCTGTCTATGTTGCTTTTAAATGGGTGCGGGAATAATGTTCCGCAGAGATTAAATATTATACAGTACCTGACATTTTGTTAACTTCTACAAAATTTGCAGTTGTGCACAGACCTTGTAGTAAATTCATATCAGTATTCAATAACATTATAATACGGGAATATTACTTAATTATAGAAAAACGTTAAGACTCTACATACCTACACCAAGGAATGGTTGAGATAACCATATAAGAGATATAGCACTATAGCACTATTTGTAACCCTATTAGAATATGTATGTTAGACACTTTTGACGAGTTCTCCAAAGACATCCAAGAGTTCCTATAATGATATTTGAAATCTATAGAGTCTGTGCGGAAAGAGAAGAGTTGTGGAATGTATTGGGCCCCATACATTCCACGACTCTTCTCTTTCCGCACAAACTCTATACGTTTGAGAAAATGTACCGCACTCCTGGCTAATAAAACAGCTAGGGGGAGCAGTGCAACGTGTAACTCCGTTGGATCATATTAGTTACTTGGGTACATACATCTACATATATCTATACTGTAATAGGTAAATAACACGTTTGGTAATTGGAAACCTAGGTACAGCTTATAGTGCCTAACTAAACAAACTGTGAATTTTGAAACCTATTTAAATGTTAATGAAGTAATTTACATAAATACGGTTGTTATTCAAAGTGAATATCGATATTCGTCGAGCAGGAAGTCCAGGTACCTATGTAGTCGCTATTCATACGTAGTAATTTCTCTTATTCTTAAATGTTTTATCTTATTCTTAGTTCATGTGTATTTAAATTTATTTTAAAAGAATTGGATTAATCGAAGTAGGTATTAGCCGAACAAGAAAACAGAAACGCCCTCATTATTAATAGGCAGAACAAACCGTTTAAACTATACGTAGATGCATTAACCGTTTGCTGTGACACGGTTCCACTCGACACGAGACGACAACCTGAATTGCACCTAGTCCAGGCTGCGTTAAGGTTGAGAACGGTTCGAAGGGGCCGACAAGATTTACCGATTCTGGTTGAAGTGCGTAGGGCGGGCCGCCCAAACGTTTAGCGACCGTTTAACGGTGCCGCGAGTTAGGTAGGGACACACCCACGAATAGGTAACAAGCTCGGGCTACGTTCACATAGCTTGAAGATCTGGTTTAAGCTTTGGTTAGCTTTTTTCCGGCTGATGAAAAAGGGAGGTCAATAATTGTGTGTATATTTTTTATGTACGAGTATTTAGCCGTCTAAGTACCCATGTACTTAACGAGTATTTATTTAGACGGATACTTAAGACGTTTTTAGGTTCGTTTTAGATCGGAGTGTGACAAAGTTACTTAATATTGAGAGTATATGTACACTGAGAGAAAAGTACAACAAAAATACACTTAGAATTACAAAAATAAACTGAATCCGGGGACAAGGAGAGTTTACTAATAGGAACTAATTGACTTTTGCAATTTCTATTAGATCTTGCAATTTCAAAAATTATATTTGGGATTACTGAGCTGTTTGTAGAAATAAATAAACTTTACAGAAATAGTGAAACGTCCATAATTATTACTAAAACTTCATTTTTTCCCCCAGTACAGAACTGTTTTTTAATTCCTGGTGATGATTTTTCTTTCAGTGTACATATACATATAAGGACCTAAAGTATTAAGATTTGGTACCGAATAACTCATGGGCTCATGACGCAATTTCAACGCGTTCTGTCACGATTGGTAGTTAATATTAATTTTGGCGAGTAGTTTGGAAAGCATTGTGCGTGGGTCTGGCAACAAGTAATGTATCACAATCATAAATCTATTATTTTCCTATACTTAACTTATTATTTTCCTTAATCCTTAAATTGACATGAAACACGGAAGGTCGCGAATACATACCTCCTCGGCGCTCAATAGTGGTAATGATTCTGTTCAGGACAAAAGTACAATAAGACGGTCAAACGTCAAACGTTGTCCTGTATGTATTATGGACAATGTCCAATTAAGGGATGCCGAACTGAATTAAATGGTACTTTTATACATTACGTACTTGGCATTACCGTATTGGTTATTACTCATTATCAATTTTTTGTAAGTTCAATAATAAAGATACTAAAGATAGTCCCAAAAAAAACGATTTTGGTGCCACTTTTGGCGGCCAGTTTTCCGTTAGGGCATTATCGTTAAAATTCTGATATGAATCATTTATATTATTAATGGTAACTTATAGTTATGTTCTTTTTCATGCTTATCGAAAAGTTGGCTAGAAACGTTTTCAGGCTGCAGATAGGCACTTACCACTCCAATTCTCCCTCAATTGCTCAAAGGTTAACTGGAAGAGATCCCTTAAAGGGATAAGTTCGCCTTTGTACTAATGACGAATGTTATTTTTCCTGTTTTGTTTTGTTTTTTGTACAATAAAGTGTTTTACTACTACTACTAATACCACTTGTCGGTTGTCGATGTCGATTTCTAATTCAATCTTCATAGCAGTATCGCATTATTGACAACTGACTTTAAGTCAAACAGCAGATTTTGCATGTGATTGTACGCGCTTCACTAGTTTAGTACACGGAACGGAGAAGCTCTCTTGACGCCTGCTAAAACCAGCTTCGATTTATTTCCCCTTTAGTCACCAATCACCGTTCACGTGGAGATAAGCGAACCCCACGCCGTTGCCTCCGTTTGATATGTTAATTCCAATTCCTCGTAGCTACTGCTTTTCACGTCCGCGACTTTCCGTTTGAGTTTTAAATATTTAAATCATCGTATTTTAGCGCACATACCAACGTATTAATTACGTTATCGACAACGTTATGTAATGTGCGAGTAATTCCTTTCCATTATTGATATATAGATTAGGTGACATCGAATGTAAAGGAACACATTCCTTACTAAAGTGAAGGAGCTAATACATAATAGTATTTTGTGCAACAGTTGCATATTAATATGGGTTCTTAAAATTCAAGGGCCGATGTTACAAAACGAAACGAAGTTGAGTTTTGTAAAGACAGGCCCGAGAATTTTGAGACCTAATTTTGTACCGTTGCTCACAATATTTTTTCTAAGACCGCAGCAAACACCTAAAATTATAAATAAAATCAAAGTAAATAAATAATTGTTTGTAGATCTTTGCCGAGAAGTCAGAATTAAAAACCAGGATTCTCTCTTGGCAACTTCCGGCTTCTAAAAGAGTGTAAGATAGTGTTGATATAAGAATAGCTACATTAACACAAACCCATCTTACCCAAAGTAGCTGCCAAAACGGTAATACTCGTATTGCTCTTAGCACCCTTTTAACGGAGTATATAGGTATCTGAATAAAATGAATCGCCCCAATTAAAGTGCAAATTAACTGAATTGATTATGGAGCGCCTGTGATGAAATGAATGTTAAAATGTTAAGATGCATTTTTAGGGTTCCGTGCCTGAGGATCCAAAGCAAACAGCAAGTCAATCCGTCTGTTTGTCTGTTAGTGAGTTATATTTCACGAATGACATTGAAACTCACTAACGTAACCTACTCCTTTCGGCAAGAATATAATTAGTGTTCTTGTTCTACAACCTACTCTACAGTTGTGTTCACAAAAATGTTTCCAAGCCATCGTTCCAAAAATATATGTACAGTCAACAACAGAGCTATGAATACAGGCAAAGTGTCAAAAATATGTATACAGTACTTTATTGCCCGTACATTAAGATCGTGTATACATAGTTTTGGCACTTTGCCAGTATTCATAGCTCTGTTGTTGACTGTACACTGACAATAAGGTCGTGTAAATATATATCCCATCAAAAACATAAATGTAAAAAAGGAGAGCCAAGTTCAATACAAAAATTATGCTTGGCTGTGGGGTTCGCCGCAAAAAGAATGGAGATTTAAATGAGTGCCAAGTTCTATGCAAAATCGAAATATGTATTTATAGGAACAAAATAACATTATAAACAAGTATTAAACTCTATTTCTTTGCTTTATTGGATACCTATAAGAGTTGCTGTTATTTAAAAAAATGCGAGATCTTAAAGCAGGTTAGATTTGACTTGGCCAGTTTTCATTACATCAGTCATTTTATAAAGTTATTCAACATATATATTTTGTAATTCTGATAAAAACTGGCCAAGCCAAATCTAACCTACTTTAAGATCTCACATTTTTTTTAAATAACAGCAATTGTTATAGGTATCCAATAAAGCAAAGAAATAGAGTTTAATACTTGTTTATAATGTTATTTTGTTCCTATAAATACATATTTCGATTTTGCATAGAACTTGGCACTCATTTAAATCTCCATTCTTTTTGCGGCGAACCCCACAGCCAAGCATAATTTTTGTATTGAACTTGGCTCTCCTTTTTTACATTTATGTTTTTGATGGGATATCAATACTTTTTGTAAAGAAAACTAGGCAGGTATTGAGATTTAATGTTTTTTCTTGTGTTTCCGCTGCATGTTTTTTACTTCTGTTCTTTGTATTAATTATGTGGTGCCGCGCGCCGCCAACGACACACCGTTGGCCGGTTGTTTAGCGCGTATTACAGGTTTTTTGTATGGGGACCCCGCCCCCTATTTTTTAACTTTTTTTATTTTTTTATTTTTAGATTTTTTCCTACGCTTACACACAATTACCGAGCTGGATTCCAAATTTCATCCTTCTAGGTCATCTGGAAGTAGGTTAGGTTTAGGTACTATATGTCAGTCACAATAAAAAAGAAATTTGTATGGGGACCCCCCCCCTATTTATTAACTTTTTTTTGTTTTTAGATTTTATCCTACGCTTACACACAATAACCGAGCTGGATTCCAAATTTCATCCTTCTAGGTCACCTGGAAGTAGGTTATGTTTAGGTACTTATATGTCAGTCACAATAAAAAATGTTTTTTTTGTATGGGGACCCCCCCAATTTTATAACTTTTTTTAATTTTTAGATTTTTTCCTACGCTTTCACACAATAACTGAGCTGGATTCCAAATTTCATCCTTCTAGGTCATCTGGAAGTAGGTTAGGTTTAGGTACTTATATGTCAGTCACAATAAAAAATGTTTTTTTTTGTATGGAGACCCCCCCTATTTTATAACTTTTTTTAATTTTTAGATTTTTTCCTACGCTTTCACACAATAACTGAGCTGGATTCCAAATTTCATCCTTCTGGGTCATCTGGAAGTAGGTTAGGTTTAGGTACTATAGGTATGTCAGTCAGTCTTAAAATTTACGATTTTTTGACCTTCATATCTTTATAACCGTTTGAGCTAGCTTCATGAAATTTGGGCTTCTAGATGTCCTTATGGATATAATTAAACACACGTAGTTTTATGTGTTTACGTTAAAGATGTTTTGAGTTATAGAAGGGTCAAAAGTGGCACCAAGTGGTTCGTGTAATATTACACTTGGCGCTGGCTAGCCAGTTCCTTTGCTTGAACTTGGCTTGACACGCTGCCGCGTGTCTAGATTTCGAACGTTAGCTTACAAAGATGTTTGTTAACTCGATCGTACCTACTATTCGGCAAAGAGTAAACATAATTATAAACAACTTAATTACATCGTTTTGAAAAAAAAGTTTTTATCAGTGTTCTCTCTAGAGATACTTAACTTCTGTAAAATAATCTTTATTTTCACGAATTTTTTTACAAAAAAGTCTCACAGCATGATCAAATTATGAGTACTTAGAGATTTATTTTACATAATAAGCATTTCTTTTTCATGATTCGGAGTGGGTATCAAAGGGATCGGAGCAGCATATTTTTATTGGCACAGCAAAGTTTCTTGAAATCCGGCAAGAGTTCGTGTTACAAATCCCCAATTAGCGAGCATACAGCTCAGTTTATGCCGGCATTTAAATTCGTTAGAAGCGGGCGTGTTGTATTCGTTCAGCCCTCGAGCAAGGAGCGCGTGGCGTAGACGCGACACTTTGCTACAAGCCGCCAACAGTGCCAACACCCTATTTCTAGACCGGGGTTTTCTTAGAAACGTACTCACAGACACGCAGACACTACTTTTGTTTATGAAGCGTCTGCCGTCTGACTTAAAAAAGAGGGAAAACTAGGCATAATTAAAATTCCTGCGTTTCCATCCATAGTGATAACTGCAAAGCTTGCACGATAAGCAAAGCCACTGTTCGTATTCGTAAAATTAAGAACGTGCTACATTTTATCGTAATATACGTATTCGTAAAAATTCTATTCGATGCATCACTACTATTTTGTTACGAGTAAGTAGACTAAATTAACCTTTCTCTGTCAGAGGAAATTTTTTTTTTTTTGGTAATCTATCAATTACTCGACTTTTGAAAAAAACCTCTATATTGCAGAGAAATAATGATTGTTTTAACTGTTCACGTACAAATAATCAGAGAGAAGATAAGTGAAACGAGTTAGGACAAAACATAAAATCAGCCTCTGGCCGCGTTTACTCTTTGCGGCGCCATCACTTGCGTATGTGCGCTGCGTAGCGCGCTAAGTGGATCTCCATTTTAACTCCTGAAACAAGCCGGTTGAGGCTTTCAGTCGGATCTCGGCATTTGCATGATTGGCATTACGCTGATTACTCCCCCCTACCATGTCTCGTCTCCATCTCGCCCCGCGGATCCCCACTCGAAAGTACTCCAGAAAGTGCCGTTTATTAGCACAAACGTATGCAAATAGGCATTTTAGAATTTTAGCGACGAGTGTCGGGAACACAGTTTTTTTAATTCATCTTACATGTAATGGGGTTGGCGGCAGTGATCTAAGGGGCTATTAGAGAAACTTAGGTAAACGATATAAACAGATTTATGATATGGGACGCACTGATAATTTGCAATAAGTATATTGGTAATTAGTGATATTATTATTTTGTAACTCTGTTTCATGAGTTCATGACTGTCACTGACTAGCATTCATATATTGTACCTACACCTACCTTACAATATAAAATTATAAAGAAAGCGCAATGTAACTGTAATTATTGTAAATAATCGATTATCTTGAATGTTTCGGGGATTTTAAAATATATTAGGACCTATCCCCAGAGTATCTAAATATCGAATTAAAACCATCATCTGCAATGAAAATGCTCTGACCTTTAGCTTCAAATGGATCCCGATTGAAAATTAATTAACCCTATGTACAATATTCAGCTTCAGGTACAAATGTTAATAGCCATCATTCCCCCTCCTCCCTCTAAAAGTGCTTCAGAAAGTGTCGTTTATGTACTCAAAGCATATGCAAATAGATGTTTTAAAATTTTAGGGAGCGAACGCCACTTTAGTCCCTGAAACACTCGCGGATATCAAAATGTAAATTCACCCTTTTATGTTTACAAATCTTGTAAATGAACGCGTTCATTTTATTGACTGTAGCTCGGTAAACATTGATGACATTCTGCGTAATACATTATTGAGTTGAAAGCTATTCCACACGTATCGTGGGTGTGGCACGCAACTATGGGGCGAAAAATTTAATGGCGTTTGAATTATTTATTTTAAATTTAATGGTTACATCTGGGCAGTGTTATATTTAAACTCTCTTGATTACGTCTCAACTAGCTGTACGACCTGTCTCGCAGGAAGTAGAGACAATTTCAAGATTCTTATAAACAAGATATAAAGGAATTTTGAATTAGATACCTGAAAGAAAGTTATGCCTATAAATATGTATGTTCAAGTGCGATCATAGGTGGCTAACTGGCCAAAAATACCTTACGTGGAATTAGACTAACGTAGTACACTGGTGTTTGAAACGAAGGCCTGCGAGGTCTCCAGAGGCGACATTCCAGGTATTAGTTAGACTAATACGTATACGTTCTGGGAAACTGACAAGTCTTCTGATTAGATCTAAAATACGCCAAATACTGAAAGGAATGTTCTCTCTGGCCAATGATCACGATTTAGTCAATCTCCACTTACGTGAAGTAAAGTGAGAAGTAGGAAGACGGGTGTCGCTCGCTCCGGTGCGCGGGCGACGCCGCTCTCAGCGGATTGGATTACCCGTACATAACTATGCCAACCATCTTTAATCGAGAATAGCAATTGCGGTGTGAGAAAACATGTCCATTGAAAGTGCAAGTACTAAACGGAATACCAGGATTTATTAAGGGAATTATAATCTACAAGCTGGCAGATACAGGATTTCGCCAACTGCTTGCGGGTTACTTACGTAAGTTTATTGGCGATTTAACCTAAGTCTATTGCAGGTTAAATTGCTTGTTAATATGCAAACATAAGTTACCATAAGCAAATATAATACCTATTCAGCGGTTGCATATCTTAATCTACAAAAGACCGGACAAGGGTAGAATGCTAACAAGAATATCACTATAGTTGTTGCAACGAGATTTAACTCCGAAGCATGGATCGAAGTATGAGAGATAAAAAATATTAGAGTAACCGCATCGCCAAGGTTACTAATGACATCAATACAATAAATATAGTTGGACAGATCAATGGGTGTCGGTTACCAAACGTCACATTTTTCGTTCGTTTAAACTTGGGCGCACCGAGGCGGGAAACGCGCGTTACGCCCCGTGGATATTTGTACCGATCCCGTTGATGCGATCCGTTTATCCGTGCACTAGAGGATTAATCTCGTTCGTTTTATTGCTTTATTGATAGGTAGGTAATTTTAACAGCATGTTCGATTCCTAACTTAGTCGTTTTTATTTAGTATTCCGTAGCCAATTCGGAAAATTAGATCAATATTCAATATTGAAGAATTCTTTAAGGCAGCAATGGATCTAGTTATATCTAATAGAAACTATAAATTTAGACCTATTTACCTATTTATTTAGATATATTTAAGTTACTTTTGTATGATTATTTATGTACCATTAACCTTTTGTATAATAAATTTTAATTTTTATCCATTTACGAGTACATAGAAATCCACTCTGAATAGCACCATGGGCAACTCAAAATCTCTCGCAATCATTGATAATGTAGGGCCCGTTTTGTGTCAATCAATAAAAATATTTTAAGCCAATAATGACATTAATCTAATCTGACCAAATAAAAATACTTACCTATAAAGAATTCACAATTCATCTCACGAAATGAACGCTCTCGAAGCAAACCTTGATAAAACTTAATCATCGATTACTAAAAGCAGTTTTAAAACCAGTACATTCCGAGTGTTAACGTGATCGATCGACTGTGTTTTTGTGATATGATAATAAGCTACTTTATTCAGTTGGCCGTATTGAATGACCAGGGATTTTAACCAAATCAAAATACAAGACTACCGATGGAGGTTGCTCGAACAGGCTGCGACCACAGAGCAACTTCTTGTCCACTTGCATTTACGTCAATTACCGACGCCTGCGATGCGATGATACACAAACATTTAATACAATTATAAATTGTATAACTAATAAGGTTATTAAAGAAGTTGTTTACCCGAAAACGAACATACGTGCAGGAGGTAAATTCGACTTTAACAGCTCATGAGACTCATGACATGGCTATTACCTACTTATGTACTGTGGCAACGCTGTTACTCCAAGATACATTAAGTATGAGAGAAACAGTGAAAATAAATGATGTATTTTTTATCGTGGAGTCCCTACTCAAAATATCTTTCAGTTCAGTCTTAAGGCGGAGTCGTGCTAATGTCAAATTCTACTGTGTATTATAGTGCTATACTTCCTTGTATTCTACAGCTTTGCTCCCTGATATCGACACCTTGCGATAAGTCACTGGTTGGTTGAACCAAACCAATGGGTCGGACGAAAGCTCCATATAACGTTGTACGTGTAAGTACGGGATATCATGTTCACACCACGTTAACATTGTAAGTATACTTAAAAGTGTCAATAATTATGTGTAAAGTAATCGCTACGGTACGATAGTGTCAACTCTCTTGGCACACGTGGCTAAAGGCTCAAACACATTGTATATAAAGCGCCATCATAATCTTTATTGCAATGAATGAAGGTTAATTAGTACCTATATTAGGTACACTGTTAACGTGTGCTGGTGGCGTAGCGGTAAGAGCGTGCTACTTTTAATACGGAGGTCGCGGGTTCAAACCCCGGCTCGTACCAATGAGTTTTTCGGAACATATGTACTTATGTACGAAATATCGTTTGATATTTATCAGTTGCTTTTCCGTGAAGGAAAACATCGTGAGAAAATCGGAGTAATCCCAAGGAGACCTAGTTTACCCTCTGGGCTGGAAGGTCAGGCGGCAGTCGCTTTCGTAAAAACAAGTGCCTACGCGAATTCTCGGGATTATTTGCCAAACGGAACCGGATATTTAAACGCGAGGAAGATGACGACACTGATGTTAATGTGCTGACTTTGATGGTCAAAGAATTAAATGAAAACTGTTCCGTTCTGAACAATATTTCCTTCATTCATTAAAAAAGAGTCGACTAACGCTAGCATTCTTCATTAATATTTAAAAAAAACTAACTTCAAAACGGTCTGTTTAAGCGGTTACGAGTTTGTCTCATCGATACTTGTAACGTCAATTCACTGGCAGCCACACTTCAAAACGATACTCGGAATAAACATTGTCGTTTGTTTTTATAATAAATTGTACGTTCGCTTGGCTGTTTAATCCTGTTGCTTGTGTATCAGCCATAGACAAAGGAAAACAAGACGCGTAATGTAAAGCAAAATATGTGGCGTTCCACGGCAAAAGGTACCTTACGGGGGCTGGCGCTTACGTCGCATAGCGCCGCAATAATATTGGAGCGGCGTTAATAATAGCGTAAGCGCCAACCGCCATAAGGTACTTTTACCCGTGGGACGTCACATATTATTTTTGTGCGGTTAGTAACTTGTCAAGCGATACAGTTTGACAATCCAGGTATGCCACAAAACATATGGCACGGTACAGACTACAGAGGCATAAGTTTCAGCTGTCAAAATCGCAACTGCAATAACATGCACTACATTTTAACCGTTATTGCCATTGCACACCTTAAAAAAAGAAATACAAAATAAGTCAAATAGTTAAAGTATAGGAAGAACAATGCGGTCTTATCCTTAAAGATCAATCAAATCTCTTTAAGCCAACATTTGGGTAAAAACAACTATTTCTTGAAATTAGTACTCTTTTACACGTCTTAACCCTCTATTGTGTATAGAATGGTCGCCGAGTAGGTACGTGCACGTGAAGCCGCGGTTGCGGTCTCGACGCCGGTAAACGGACGGTAAGCTCGACTAAACAGCGACCCGGCGTTCCGAGCCCAGTGGTCGGCGCTTGAGCGTGGTTGGAGTTCGATTCCGAGCTGGTCTTAGCATTTACTTTCTAGTTGGACAGATTCTCGGTCCATTCCGCGGCTTAATGTGCCTTCGTGTATGGAATGGTCGCCGTGTACGTGCACGTGAAGCCGCGGTTGCGGTCTCGACGCCGATAAACGGACGGTGAGCTCGACTACTTAAACAGCGACCCGGCGTTCCGAGCCCAGTGGTCGGCGCTTGAGCTTGGTTGGAGTTTGATTCTAAGCTGTGCCATGTTTATCAAAAGCTTGTAACTTGTAACACAAATGGGAGTCCCTTTTTGACAGCTTTTGTTAGAAAGGGATTTCCACTTGTATTTGTACATTGTACAAGTTACAAGCTTTTGATAAACAGAGCACTGGTCTGAAAATTTTTAAGTGTAGAAACGGTTTTGGGTTCTAATTTGTCATTTTTTCATAATGCTTAGCGAGCATAAAAAATATCATACAGAGTATTATGCGCGGCCTCTGGAGAGTAGGTAAATATTCTACCTAGGAATTTTGTGTATCGGTGTGTTTCTACGGGACTTTATGTATGTTTCTACCAGGTATGTCTTTACCCATCACGGAACAATGCTGTTCCAGACATTTGAGAGGCGTGCGCGGAGCCGATGCCCAATACGAAGAATCGATTTGACACCTTGATAATAGGTATCAAAGGAGTACACCGAGCGGATGGTGAGCTTGCCCGTGACGGCTGGAACGCCTGGAACGCAAATTGCGGGTGCCTGGTTGTAAGAACTATTTAAGAGTTGGTGGAAACTAAAATGAAATTGGGTGAAGGAGATGGCTTTAATAGGTACTGGGCTGTGGGATAAAAAAACCGGACACTTAACACCAAATAAAACTTTATCCAATTTTATTTCCAACAGACGGTTTACGGTATAATAATTATACTGAGCTATTATACCTATTAGGTATGTAGGTACTTATATTGTTACTCTGTCATTTCAAGGAATTTGGTTGGAGACAAAAAGCGTCTTGTCTCCATGATGGTGCCGAAGAAGGTTCTTTGCCATATGCGGGCTTTTTAGTGCATTAGAGCCAGGGATTAACCAATCGGGCATCCTTACTCTTAAATTGGTAAGATGTATTTTTATGGCCAGGCTTTTTGTTTATATTGGTTTTAAATAGAAATAGTTGCAATTAGTTACATATTTTGATAAATTTGTGCGGAAACAAAGGATCTAGCTTGTTACGGAAATACGATTCAACAATTCATACAATATGCCTTTCAAAGTCCATGCGAGTCAAAGTAAGAAAAATATCAATAATCTGCATGTTTTCGCAGCAAATTCCGAGTGAAGCTACTTCAATTGTCCATTGTAAATCGATATGATCCAGTTAAGCTATTGGTTAATGTATAGATGACGTGTAAGGGGACCCGACGTGTGGCTACCTCACGCACGCACACGTCGCTACGCACGTCGCTAATACACACATGCTTGAGCAGGCAAAGTGTGAACGGAGAGGTGCGACTCCTAATTGGCCACAATCCTGATTTAAACTTTCAGGAATATTGCACCTACTCACTTTGAAACGTCATATCCTTCCCTGGGCCTCAAACTATCTCTATATATACCAAATTTTATCAAAATAGGTGGAGCGGTTTTCAACGTGTCGAGGTAACAGATAGACATATATCGCTTATGCCATGCAACTCCAGGGACACACAGTTTCATTTCGATTCGGACACCATGAACAGGGAAGGTGGTAATGCGGTTTGCCATTATTCGACCCAACAAGAGCTTAGTCCAAAAGCAGACCGTACAATTACAATAAGATTGTGTATTTTGGTCACTGCCAAATTAAGGGTATGTTAAACCACTGCTTAAATGCCTTAAATAAACAGCTAAGATTTCACAGGAATTGGCAATAACTCAGTCACATGGGACAAAATGTAGGTACACTAGGTACTACTTACTGCAGGAGCTAAATGGCATCTCGTTCGATTTCCCGCAATCCGATCGGTCGGGCCGAGCAGGCTGCGGTCGCGCGGTACAAAACACCGCGAAATTGTGCGTGCCTCCAACGTATTGCGCACACTAATAAATTAACGTTATATTTATTTACTTTTGAAGCGTTGAAGCGATGGTAACTGAGCGGCCATGCGAACTACTTTTGAACCGGACTGTGATAGTCAGTATTTAATTGCATTGGCGGTGTGCTGTACCACGTTACAACAATATTTTTAAGTCATCATCATCATCATCATCAAGCAGGGTAACTTTTGCGTTTGTGTATCAAAGCTAAATCAGAATAATTTGAAGATATGTAATAGGTTTTGTTTTAGTTAAATAATTGTAGTTCTAACTTTTAATGACATTCTATAAAAATGTGTCTTGTGTTTAAACTATAGGCACTATATATGTACATATATAATATATTTATGTGGGACTTTTACAGGCAAACGGCGGCATTCGCTGCAAGTAAACAAGGACCTTTACATATTACAGGTGTTGCATATTGGATATAGGAATGACTGCCCAGTTTATATTTACATTTTACATAAAACTATGGACTCCGAAACTTAAATGATTTCTGTTTCTAGTGTTAAGAAAAAACCCCGTATATAACGTTTTTTGTTATCTAAAGGCAATCGAGCTTCCAGTAGTCAGCAGGCAGTCAAAGTCAAAGGCAGTCCAGCTTATTGTCTGACAGACCGACCCTGCAGGTACAGAATCCTTAAAATCAAGCACTGGCGAAAATAATTAACATGATACAATTTCGTTAACCTAGTAACGCAATCATTATTTATGAGACCTATAAAAATAGCCAAGGGAAGGAAATAAACGATACATTAACTAGGCTTGAGTGAATATCGACATAAACCTAGCACTATATTGCCTCATACCGGCCTTCCATTAGTCAGGCTAGCATTAGGTTAAAAAACAGGAAGAACAAATGGACCATTAATGATAGAACGTTATTAAACGTAAAGAGGTTCGTTTTACGCGCTATTTACACGGTTAATTAATTATCGCGAACAAAACACAATTAAGCGATATCACGAATACTTGAGTAGGCTTGGTAATTTCTTGCCACATGCGAGATGTACGGGGTAAGGTGTACAAGACGATTACCTAAGCCAGCATCGAAGTAGGATATGCATATTTTCATGTGAAACAAACAGGATGACATTTACTACTATCATATCTAAAAATTTCGATTCTAATAAGTCTTCATTATATTTTTTCAAACCATCTTACACACCCCGGAAGTCAAGATGATCCCTATGGTACTTTTCCATAAAATTCAACACGTCGCTCGTCGGACGCTCAAAATTGCAAATGAACGGAAGCAAGACAACATGAGAGGTTTCGTTTTGCTAAGGAATTCAACTAGATAGCGTCAGCTGTTTTCGTGCAATCAAAAAGGAACATCTTCCTCTTGGGATCAACTTGTACACCTCTCCCCTAACTATGCAAGTATTCGGCTCACTCCTTAGAGACATTGACGTGTAACGAGGTTACCGATACAAATTATGTAAATTGTGTTATTATAGGCACGCGTAAATTATCATATTCTCCAATAATGAACAAACAATCATAATCAAAGCATAAATATTTAAGTATTGATAATTTGTAAAGCTTAAACGACATGGGAACTACTTATAGTGTAAGTCAACGTCAATATCAAATGAGTAACATTGACGACAAGTTTATTAAAATGTAAACGGCACTCCTTAACGGTCTAAAACTGATTAGATACTTTCATTGTCTCTATGCTGCGTATGTAATATTGAGAAATTACATTTTTAATCACGTATAAATCACTTAGATAACTGTGTGCGTATTATGCACTAATGCATATGGCCCGTCAACAACAAAACAAATAGGCGGGTGCAATTATCTTAGCTAACACCCTAATACTCACCGTTCGTTACCTAATGTGAAAGCCAGCGCACTTAACTCCCTCATGCATAGTAAGAAGTCCCGCTCGCAGCATTAATAGCTCGCGTTTTTGCGCCAACACTATGATTAGTTCTTGTAAAACGGTTGTTTCTTGCTATTACTCGAGCATTTTGCAAAGCGCCTCACTATTGAAGACTAGATGATCGTATAAACACAATGCGTGCTCCGAACATACGCTTCTTGTGTTCCAGCGCGCTACGTAGACGCATCTATTTCATTGAACACAACCAGAATCAGTTTCCACATCATTATCTGCGCCCGACACACGATACGAATACTATTATTAATAAACTGGTGCATTTAATAAGGAAATAATATGGAAATTTATGCAACATTCCCGTAATTAACGTGTTGCAAATGAATTGCTATGGATTGGATATGGCGCGCGCCGCTATTCGCCGTTTTCTGTATTGTAGCATACTCACTTATTAACTTTTAATCCGTCAAAATACCTACTGACGTACTACACATACAGACCTATAGGATTTTAGAGATTTCTGTATTTCTTAATAATAGGTCGAGCTTGCAAAATATCTCCATTCCAACAAGCAATACGTACGTATAGCTTGTTGGAATGGAGATATACAGTGTGGAAAGATATGTCGGGCCCTGGAGAGAAACTACCTTAAATCCTTAAGTTGGGTCATTTTACTAAAGGAGACATACCTTTATTTTTAAAAAGAAACAAAATTGCATTTAAAGATTTTTTAAATTCTCGTCCGGGAATCGAATAGAATAAAACTTCCAAAAAATAAACACTCGCTATTTTTTTCTACTAGATAATGCAGTTAATGTTAATGATAACATTTCTCCAAGAAACATTAGGTCTTACCCTCGTCTGTCGTACAAAATATCCATAAAATCGAATATTGAGTACTCAAGAATATTTTTAGACAAGCAAAATTGAAGAAAAAAAGAAAAATGTTAAAATGCAGTTTTATTTCTTTTTAAAAATAAAGGAATGTCTCCTTTAAGTAAAATGAGCCAACTTAAGGATTTAATGTAGTTTCCCTCCAGGGCCCGACTTATTTTTCCACCCTGTATAGACATGTACGTATATTAAAATGACAACACGACAGGCGATACGAAGATAAGTGTCATAAATATTTAATTAGGGTTCCGTACCCAAAGGGTAAAACGGGACCCTATCACTAAGACTCTGCTGTCCGTCCGTCCGTCCGTCTGTCACCAGGCTGTAACTCACGAACCGTGATAGCTAGACAGTTGAAATTTTCACAGATGATGTATTTCTGTTGCCGCTATAACAACAAATACTAAAAACAGAATAAAATAAAGATTTAAGTGGGGCTCCCATACAACAAACGTGATTTTTGACCGAAGTTAAGTAACGTCGGGCGGAGTCAGTACCTGGATGGGTGACCTTTTTTTTGCCTTTTTTGCATTATGGTACGGAACCCTTCGTGCGCGAGTCCGACTCGCACTTGTCCGGTTTTTTTTCTTACAGATATGCTTTAGCTACAATCATTATGAAAATTGTAAAAACTGAAAGCAAATCCATTTTTATAACTGCCAAATTGTTAGCATTTTCACACAAAAGCCATGAAAAATAAACAGTGAACACACCGTGCACATTAACAATTCTATTCAAAGTCGGTAAAATAAGAATATTCGCAGCGTTACAATATAATTGATAACCTTTCTCATTCGCTCAATTATATTAAGTGGAGTGAATGTTAGCTGTTTCCCGCTTTGGAACAATAATGATAATCAGATGGCAGCGTCTCTGAGAACAATGACAGCGTGCTCTTGCTGAGGTGCCCATGCTTCAGCGGCAGCGGGACAGACTGCCTGACATACATACATACATACATATAATCACACCTATTTCCCTCAGCACACGGAGGATTGGAAAGGGAGAGGGGAGGCCTTTGTCCAGCAGTGGGACACACAATAAACTAATAAAAAAAAATCCCGGAGGGGTAGGAAGACTGCCTGACTTTACACAAAAGCTGTACGCTTCGTCAAGGTCTAAGATCTATGTGACTAATTTAGTAATCATAAGTATACATAATTACGCCGTTATATTACCTATCATTATATTAATGTTGAGTAATTAAATTGATCGCATCGATATCTTGGACCTTGACTAAACAGATATTCGCATGCTACATGATAAAAACATTAATTGCAGCATTAGGCATTTTTTTTAGATAATACAATTACCTGCAGTACAAATTTTCGGCCATGTATAACTAATTGAATATGCATTGTTAATTGCATGAGTAGTTAAGAGTCATTATCGTAAAACCACCCAACTATAGTACCTAATACAATGAAATTATGTATAATTACGGCATAATTAATGGTTTTTTTTTTATCGACTGTAATTATTTTTTGTCAACACTTACCACCCCTACCCCCTCTCCGTTACCCTCCGTACGAAGTTTTTCTCAGTTTTAAAGAAAACCGCTCAAAATACAGAATAACTGTGTAGGAACGAAGTGATCCTTAATAAATTTACTATTAATCTTTTTAACTTTTCCGTCGCTGTTATAAACCAGTTGTCTCTGTATGAAACGGATCGTGAACAAATAGGTTAATCCCACTACTAAGTTGTTTTTTTACACCTGTTTCCAATAGTTACAAAGAAGAAAAATAATCCCAGTTGTTAGCACAAAAATATTTTAATTTTCAATAATTTACTGTTTTACGGTCCCTCATAAGTTTTTAAGTCATAAGATGAAATGTTACTAACTGACCGCCGGCGCCGTTAGACATGTCCGCAAACCACCTGAATCGCAGTTAACGCAAACTTTTAGCCGACTTCTCACGTAGCCGTTACTGTTAGCCTAACAGGCATTAAGCGGTGCACTCATAATACTTAAAAATTAAAAGTTACTGTCGTATTTATGAAACGTGTGAGAATGTTTAATTAAATAAGCGGTTTAAACGGAACTGGGTACATATTTCCAATGAAAGTGACGACACGCATGCGTTGCGTAATCATAATGAGATGCTCGAACAGGAAGATTATGTAAATGAAGTTTCCGAGTCAATTAGCCTGTAAATATAATTTATACGGGTACTTTAGGTGTCCGCAGGTAATCGAATGATCGATGGCTCCAGTTGCAAATGGTAATCCGACCTAAGTAACTAAATAAGCTCTTATGAAAGCAAAAGACGCGATAACGCGATTAGCTACCACTAACTACACATCTGCGTGTGCGTGTCGCACACTAGTTGCGAAACAGTCATCTATACAAAAGGTGTCACTTCAGGCTCTCGGTGTAAGAGCAAGCCAAGACTTCAAACTTAATAATATTACTACTTAACCTGTCTGTATCTATAATAATGATGTATTCCTGACCTATAAAATAACGGCAACACGCTTGCCACGCCGAGAGCTGGACATCGTAAAATTTTCATAACCCTAGGCTGCAGAATCTCCCAATGAATTAACGCAAGTCCATGTAAACATTTGTAGGTACATACAAGTAAATGTACATACTTGAATAACTTAATCCTCCATTCTTCAACGCGCCAGGTCGTGCAGACAAATAGCAGCTTGTCATCGGTTTGCCTCCTGATCAATTTGTTTAAACAGGCCATTGACTACAAAATTGAAGAAAAAGAGTGATTCACCAAATCCGATTTAAAAATACTAAACAAATGACATTTATCTCAGTTTCAACTTGGGCAAAAATGCTTTCGTATTATGTCTGCCCGGCTGTTACCCTCTACATGTCTCTATTCTCAACAGATTCTCGTGATAGTATTTTGTACACATCTTCGATAATTACATGGATTTTTTACGATGTTTTTATTCTTAATTGCAGACATTACCTAATTCACAAAGGTTTAAAAAATGGATGGATGGTATGCAACCAAGAAGACCCAGTCTACCGCCGATGTCACAGGATCTCCATCAGGCCAAAGACCGCAACAAGGGGAGAAGCTTCTATATTACGCTGAAGCTACGATCTTCAGCAATAAAGGACTATACTATATACAGTAAAACACTTCGTGGCTCATTAAGTTAAGAGATCCATATTTTATATAAGAATAGCAGGAAGCAGAAGCATGGAATAATTGGAACACGAGCAAGTTATTAACCCAAGATCTTTGACTCATTCGCAGGCTAACGCAGTCCTTACCTCATTCTCCATAGACAAAAGACAGCAAAACATACAATAATTAGTTTCGCGATCATTACTCTTTGGAAATTCGTTAGTCTGAGGTAGCATGCCCGGGCGTCATGTGCGCGCTCATTAATGAGTTGTGTTACAGCAAAAAATATGTTCATCTACACAATATCAAGCGGAAACCTTCGCAAGCTCTTACACATTGTATGCGTTTCCTTGAAACTGAAGCTTTAGCTACGTTGAATAAAGTCTTATTTACGGCGACCCAACTTGATGAGATATTCAATTTTGACGGGTATTCCAGGGTGTGTAGGCATCCGGCGCATGACTCGTCGCTCCGCGATCAATTATTAATAAAAAGCAGCCCGCTCCATTGAAAGGGCGATTAGCTCAATATTTATATGGAATATTCGGTATCAAGGGCGCATTGTGGTGATAATTCGGTGCGTCGTGACGCGGCGCGTTTGGCCACAGACCAAATGCTTCGCGGTAGAGTAGCTACACGGTACTGTGGGTACCTACTGTTGGACTCCTGGAGGACTTTTCCATAAGCAAAGCTACTGCTCGTAATTGAATATCCTATACATATTTACAATACAATCATGTTTTCTGCAACGTTTTAACACGTATTATGATAACACTTTTATGTGACATACCTATATTGTTTGGCATAGTAGGCATACAACAGCTATTAAAATTTAGATTAGGTAACTTACTAGCATGCTGTGTCTTGATAATAGAGGCTTTGTTCATATTTGTGAACACTTTAACCACTCTGATACATAGATCTCATACTTACGCTTTCGTAAGTGGCAATTCTGGCATTGAAACATATTAGGTAGGAGCTACGAAACTACATAGGTAGAAAATTCATGTTTATGTTGGCGAAACCCCAGAATTAAAACAAATTTGTAGCTCTTATGAGATGCCCGCCGTTCTCGTAGAGTAATGTGAGAGGAAGGTACAAATGCAGTGCTGCACGCACACTGATCTCTTGCGGCCACCGACGCGGCGAGCGCTCATTGTACTACCGAATTGACTCGCCGACTCTTTCAAAAGAATTCTACGCCGTGAAAGCAGCTACTATGTCGACATAAATTTATTTAATATGATACATTTCCTGGCACATCAATCAAATACTCGGCCCGATAGCAAATTATGAGCGAATATTAATCTTAACACCCATTGTACCCCGCTGCTATTAGATTAAGTGCTATTGAATACTTTTTGTACCGTTTATTTATCCATGTCAATCAAATGTTTCGGTATCACGTTCATAATCTATGCTCCGAAGCAAATTATTTATATACAACAGGAAAACTGTGCGATATCTATTACGAAATCGCATAAAGATCTTTGGAATCGATTTTTCAGAAGCTGATGCTAATGAAAAGGCATTTTCACGAGGTTTGGCGCGGCTGCATGCAAATGTGCCGCTTAATGACGCGCGAAGTCGCGCCACACAACTATAGCGGCCACAAAACGCTACATTATCGATAGTTTACTGTTTCCCGCCGCCAACCGGCAGACAATAAAGAATCGCTCGGCTCGCTCTAAACTACCACTTATTATGACATTATGCATGCCTTGGCTATTCACTTTTTGCTACGGAACACTTAGTTTGTTACCAATGAACGTTTGTTATAGCCATTACAATTAGATTGACTTATTACAATAACGGCAGTAGTCCCGTTGCGGACTCCCAAGATTGAGTCACCCGTAACGTGGCACCGCGTAAAACGCCCTTCAACCCCGAAAAGGCCGCAGATTACCGCATGAAAGCGCCTCACAATACTCTTTTAATTTGTCATTATGAAGCAATAAAAACATCCTAAATGAGAGCGACAAAAAACTCGTTCAGACTCCGACAAAAACCACGAGCTGGGGCAAAATTCGCAAATCATTCCGCCATAATGATAGCCGCTTGAAAAAAATTTAAATATCAAAAGGCCGGACGGGGCACAGTAATGGTTTAAAATCATTTTTCATTCGAGTCACTCGTGAGTCAGAAATATGAAAACGGTAGCCGTCGGCCGCTTCCATTAACTCGGGTCGCGATTAGAATTTTGGCCGGAGTCCATCTTTCGTTAGTCCTTAAAAATAAACCTAAAAGCCAATCACACGGAGCGAAATGAGAATGACTTGATGGAGTATAGATATTATATTTTTTCATTACATTAAGTATACACAGGCAATATCAATAAGTCCTTACAGCCAGCGAGCCAGTTAGCGCAGTCGGAAGATTTTGACGGAGAGTTGGTAGTTGACGGGCGAGTGTTGGTCGGAAGTGGAGGGGTGTCATTTGTTTTTCCTCTGTTTCTTGCGCGCCTGCTCGAGCGGCGGCAGGCCGCTGTCGAACTCGCTGGCGGTGTGCATGGAGCTCTGCTTGTTTACTACCCTGCCGCTCAACCCTGCTTTAACCTTTGGGAACCTGGAAAACGATATTTTATTCAAACACAAATACCATAAGTGTGCTTTATAAGTCAATACTACGAAATAGGCATTTACTAAATTACTACATAGTAGAATCTATATAATATTCTATGTACCTAATAAAGAATAAACAAAATACTATCGTGGGAATGGAATATATAATATGTATAAAGATATACAAAAATTGTTAGTTAACTTATAGGTACGTTTCATGGTAGCCATGGAGTTGCACAAGATATAAATACTAAAAACAAAAAAAGAAGTAACTTAAAAAATATACTTAACATTAGGCATAAACAAGGGTTTTTAACAATACCGGGTAAACAGTTTTCTTTAGTTTGAATTAACGGATATAGCAGTCGATTAAGAATAGTAGCTTATAAAAAAACTTAAGTAAATTAAGTTATAAAAGCAGCAAAAAAACACATTTAAAAACATTTCACGTTTGTTCTAAGTATTATTTTATAGTATCACATAAAAAGATCAAACAACAATGTTTAATAAAGCCGATGCCAGTCGAAAAACACTAACATAAAAATAACGATGTATTTCTTAAGAAATACATATTGTATAAGAAATATGTAATAAGATAAAATACGCAATGTCTTATGGCATGGCAGTTCTTAATCTCAAAGTGGTTTAATTTTATCAATGACTGCATCTGTTATTTCGTCTCCAATAGTCATCGTTTCAGTCAAGTCAAAAAATCAACCATCGACAAGTATCTGCATAATTTAAAGTATCTCTTCTCCTTCGAGGTTTTCAATTAGTAAGGCTGAGACATTATGATAAATTCTATATTCATCGAAGTCTTAGAGTAACATACTTAGTTCTTTTTTGTCTTAGCAATGTTGCGGTCCAATAATGCTAGTCCAATGATGCATGCATGATAAATTGATAATGAGGTAATTACAAATTATTTATCGATTTCGTATAAGTATATATATATATTGGTCTTCATCACAGATTTAGATGACGGCAATGGCAGTGAATTTAGTTTTATGCGAATCTTTATGTAACGCAGTGAGTAAATCTTGGTAATTTAGATTACTGGCAGTGGCTGTTCAACAGTCCTACCTGCTTCTGAGAGCTTTCCACGGAATTATGTACGATGCGATGTAGGTTAGGGCAGAAGTACCGTTTTTAGCCATGTTTGCACCGTTTTTGACGAGTAGAAATAAAAAAAAAAGTATAATAATAATAATAGTAGTATAATAATAGTATAATAGTAGTAGTAGTAGTAATAGTACTTTACACGGTAACGAATCGAGTTTTTAATGGTAAAATTTATGAAGACAATAGATACCGATAAAGGGTACTACTGGCCTATTCTGTACATAGATATGCGATTGTTATACAAATTTTAAGCACCTATAAAAGCTTATTATTCTATGGACTCAAAAATGCCTAGAAAAATGAGTCACCGACTAATAAATAACACAACAAAAATATTTTTTGTACGGGATCGGACCGTGACATGACCCTAATGGTAAGAAAGAGTCACTCACCCGGGCCTCTTCCTCTCTTCCTCATCATGCACAGTGAGCTTGTTGGCCGGCCGCTCTCTCTTCAGGTCCGGGTCGTACTTGGCGCGCTTGGCGAGCGCCGAGGGAGTGTCGCGGAGCGCGAACGCCTTGGCCGCGTGTCCGAGGTGCAGCTGCTTGGCGTCCAGGTACTCGCGCACGTCGCGAGGGTAGACGGAGTAAAAGCGGACCCAGGTCGTGTAGGCTGGAGGGAGGAATGTAAGTTACGTCGAAAACGGGTACATGACATAAATAAGGCGTATTCTGGTAATTCCAAAAGGAAAAACACTAAAAAAGTGGATGACAATTCCGAACAGGAATTCTTATTACAACGGAATATGAGTGATTTTAAATGCCTTTCAGGATTATCCGATTTTCGAAATTATTGAAATACAAATACATCTTGGTTATAAAAAATGTTTCTGCAATTTAAACTAACTTCAATAACACTGACCCGGGATTAACCTAATGTCAAATTGTACTGGTAACCATTAGCTCAATAGTGGGACCGGATTTTTGCACTATAAGTTTTGATAATTCTAAAGTTGAAAAAGTGATACTTACCTGATATGGGACATATTTTTAAGCATATTTGCAATATGTGATGAAAAGTTAGAACGAGCGTTAGATATAAATTAGGTATTTATATATTTTTAGTAATGATTTTTTAATATTGAATTAAAGTGCAATGTTTAAGTTCCATTGTTTATAATATGTATGACGCTTTATAATGTAAAATTATTAGAAATTTTTTTAACGTGCTTCTTTGTCAAACTACTAATTAGCTTATTATTTTGTCGATATTGAATTAAAGTTTAATAAATCCACAACAACATATCTCATTTTTTAAGTTAATAGGCACGCTAAAAAGCTAGAAGAATAAGATATATGCTCTAGAATTAATATGCGTTTTTTGTCCTATAAGATCTAATATTGAATTAGAGTCTGTAAAAATAAGTCTATTACTATAAAATAATATACGCAGCCATATTATGGAAAGTAAGAAATTTCTGCGTGTAGCTGCATTGTAATAGTAAAATCTAGTTAAAAAGGCGCGAAATTCATACATACGCCGCGCTGGTCCGTCGGTCGCCGGCGCGGCGCTCGAGAGCCTATCATAGCCTACCTATACTTCGCCCCTCGCCCCACCTCCCGCTCAGTAACACTGTCTGTCTTTTCTTATCATTCATTTGTTTGTTTACCGTGCACATATATAAATTAGATGCAGACATTACGTGAAATTAAAATATCTTATTACGTATAAATACCTACAGCTGGTCAATCAGATCTTGGCAGTAGAAAGAGGCGGCAAATTTGAAAAATGTAGGCGCGAAGGGATATCGTCCCATAGAAAATTTGTGTTTCGCGCCTTTTTTTTGTGACAAGATTTGCTTGACCAGCTATATTTCATTATCTTGACTAATATTGTAATAAAAATGTACAAGATATTCACAACTATTTTTTACTATACATAGTTTGTCAAAGGAATGTCTCATTTCAAACATAGACAGAGAGAATCATCATACTATCTTTGACTTACACTAGTACTAGCACCCAAAAGAAAAGGATGAATATAGTTTTTTTGTTTTTATTTACTGACAAATGGTTTGACCAACTATACCTATTTCTGGTTCCTATTGTCATGTCCTGTCCTATTCAAGGTCAATATCATAATATGTATGTATATTATAAACCAACTGCTCAATATTACACGGTAAAGTAAGTGAGGCCACTTACCTTATTCTATATTCCGTGTGGGCTGTATATGCCTATATACAGCCCACCTTAAATTAAAATGTTTTTTTTTTAATAAACAGGATATGAAGTATGAAAAACTCACTCAAATAGGTTTCTCATTTATTTAAGTTTCTTCATTATACCAAAATAGTTATAAAAATATTACGATACTCTTGGAAAATATACCTTAAAAGTCCTATTATGGGCCTTATTGAACACTAGCAGTGTATTACTTAATCCCGCAAAAAATAATCATTTCGACAGTAGGTAATAACAGATTTTATTGTTTTTAACTTAAGAGCTATACATATACAAATAACAATATTTGATACTTCATAACAGGAGGATTTATTTATAATAAGTGAAAATAATTATTTTGGGCCTTAATAACTAAAGATATAAAAACTGTCTAGTTTACGCGAAAATAGTAGGTAACTAAACATAAATCTTTATTAGTTACAGTAGTATCATCTTTTAACATCTGGGGGCACGGCAGTGCCCCTGCCAAGACGAGCAAAGCGCAAAGGCACTATCTACCTTTTCTCGAAGCGCTTCGTCGTTTTTTGGAACCCTCATAACTTGGGGTTGGATTATACCAGATAAACAAAGTTCTCGGACTTATTAAGCATATCAATTGCATAGCTCTTATACTTTAGATTTTATTCATATCTAAAAACTTCGATTTCGTCACTGACTCACTCACTTGATGATCATCAATACCGGGTACTTCCTGAAGTCCTCTAAGAAGCTGAAATTTGGTATGTAAGATAGTTTTAGTACACAAACAACAAATAAATTCAAAAAAAATTTATCCCTAAGGGGATGAAGGGGGGGTTTAATTTTGTATGGGGAATCAATAATCGCTGAACCGATTTAGTTGAAATTTGGTATGTAGATAGGTATTGTTATGGGGAAGGATATAGAATAGATTTCAACCTCAAAGTTTACCCTTACGGGGTGAAGGGTTTATATGGGGAATCAGTAAGAAGTACATACATTGTGTAACAGATGCCCCCAGATACTTATTTCAGGATTTTTAATAGTAAGTCACCCCCAACCCTTTAAATTAGGGCATGGAAGATTGTCATAAGCAACTTACAAAAAGAAGTGAAATCCCACCAAAAACATTTTGATGTAAAATGTTGCCCAAACGAAACCATAAGGCTCGCACTGTCAAAAAGTTATCAGATCTCTTGCCAAGCTTCTAACTCTACAAGCCCTCTAACTTTACTAGCTCTACACCAAAAGTATGTGGCTTGGCCGTTTCGTTTCTACAAGAACTACTGTAAGTATAATACAAAAACCGCCCAAATGCGAGTCGGACTCGCGTTCCAAGGGTTCCGTACATTACACAAGTTTAACAATATATAGTTTTTTTAGAGAAAAGTGAGTAAAATGTCTTTAAAAAACCCGTAGGGATCGGAAAACTAGGTACTTAAGTCCGACTCACGCTTGACTGCACATTTCTAATAGGTTTTTCTGGCATCTATAGGAAAAGAGCTAATATGTGTATTTTTTTCATAATTTTAGACCCAGTAGTTTCGGAGATAAGGGGGGGGGAATGGTCAGTTTTTGCGTATTTTCTTAAATAACTTCTAAACTATTTATTTTAAAATTATGAAAAAATATATCTGAGGTTCTCACAATGAGCCCCTTAATTTGATATATAACAAGATATAGTGTTTTTTTCTTCTATTTATCATTCATCTCAAAAGTGACCCCTTTATTTGAATTTCTATTATTTACTTTACATGTATGTTCTTGGGTTATAGACTTACATGTGTATACCAAATTTCGACTTATTGGTGCAGTAGTTACGGAGCAAATAGGCTGACAGCTGCAAGGGTGACAGACGGACAGCCAGACACACGAGTGATCCTATAAGGGTTCAGTATTTTTCCTTTTGAGGTACGGAACCCTAAAAATAATGAATTTAATAAATTTTTCACCTTATGCCCATGTGGCGGTAGCGAAACAGCCAAGCCACATATTTTGACTAAGGTGTAGAGTTAGTGAAGTTAGGGCTTGTAGAGTTTGAAGCTTAGCTCGACAAGAGATCTGACAACTTTTTGACAGTGCGAGTCTTATGGTTTCGTCTTAGCAACAATTTTCATGAAAATGTGTTTGGTGGGATAATTTTTTACAGTATAAATATTTATTCGTAACAAATAAGTATTATCTTTTAACATAATTTTGACAGTACATCTGGTGCTATATTACGACACCGGTGCTATAATAAGCACATTAAAACACTCCCTTTGGCCGTGTGCTAAAATTTGTCACTCGTTGCAAAATATCTATTTTTTGCACTTCTATCGTAAATACCTACCTATGTATTAACAAAAAAAGTCACTTGTAAATAGTTACTGCCTTTAAAAAGTATAAGTGCCTCAATGTTATTAGACTTTTTGATTCTATAAACGTCTTTAGGTCAATAAAGCAAGTGATAAATTATTAGAGTTAGACCAAGAAAAGTTTGCAGCAATTTTGTCAGCCCACGCAGTGCAAGTGTTACTTATAAGTCATAATTTTATAGAAGTTTCTTCAAATCGACCTTATTAATAAGAGATTAAAAATATTCAAAATTATCTTAAAATATTTTAATCTAATATTTCATCTCATACGTTCAATAAGGCCCGGAACTGGACCTTTTTACCTGCACTGACAGTGGGCCTTCTTAGCAACAAGTACAAATTCAGAATAATTGGGAATAATAGGGAGCAACTGTTATTTTTGAATGCTGGGCCTTGTTACCCGCCGGGCCTCATATGCCTGCACTTCACCTACCTTATTTGTTCTACAAGGGGAAAAGTTGTTGATTAACCGCTCGTGCTAATATTGATACCCAAACAAGCGAAACATTTTTTTTTATTAAATAGGAGGCAAACGAGCAGACGGATCACCTGGTGGTTAGCGATTACCGCCGCCCATGGACACCCGCAACACCAGAAGGGTTGCAAGCGCGTTGCAGACCTTTAAGATGGGGGTCTTTTAAGGTTTGAAGGTCGTATCGGACAGTTCATTCCACAGTTTGGCTGTGCGAGGCAGGAAGTACATTCACAAATTCAAACATTCTAAAATTGAAGCACGAGCGTAGCGAGTGGTTCGTAAAATTGAACCTTGAGCGTAGTGAAGGTTTCGAGGGACGAAGGTTAAATAAAATTTTCATCACATCAGCTCGTAAAGGCCCTCTTGATTGTTCGAAACGGATAAGAAAAGTGGCATTTAATTTGATGCATGAGTTGTTTCCGTAGGTAAATTGGATCAGTTGGTTGGTAATATTGACTTTAAAATGATAAATATTGAATAACGTTAGTTTGAAATTGATTTTATGATAAAGTAAATATTATCGGAGATGATCGCTCTTAAAAAATATATGTCGCTAGTCATTTATAACCTAAAAGCGCCAAATTACGCAAAATTATATTGAAATGACACCTGTGTATTGAATTTGAAGAATACTTTAACAAGGGTAGTTATCTGTATGACAATGCACCTAAAATAATTTTCATCCTTAACATCCTGTACTACATGTTGTTTTAAGTATTCTAGCAAATAAAATAATTCTGATTCTGATTCTGATTCTGATTCAAATGTATCTATTATTTTTATACTTAACACGATAACGAATTCTACGTAAACGAAACCGCGGGCAATCCCTAGTACATATAGAAATAAATAAGGGAAGGTAAGTTTCCATTAGTGTACTGTGTAAAATAACTATTTACCATTGATAATAATTTTATAAACGCTTTGCGTATTTTTAAGGTCACCGCGCTAACCGCTAGCCCGCGACCGTCGATCGCTGCCTCCTGCCCCGGCGCACAGCGCGGCGCGCGAAAACGCCGCGCGTTTAAAATGTAACTTAATATAAGCTCGGAATGCATACTTACGTATCAGTATTTAGTGTCGCCGTGATTTTATATTTCTAATCTTTTGTGTGAGAAGTAAGATCTTTATTATGACCGTGTAATATTAACTCTACAAACTTTAATTCAATATTGGCTATACTGCTTAACCAGAAATCAATATCTAGACAAGCACATTGTCTACATTTCTAACTTTTTACATGTATACTAAGTTGATAGGTAATATCGTAATTTTGCAATATCAGCTACTCTAATTCTGTATTTACATAATAATTCGTGTTTTTACGTTCACCAGAAAGCAGCTGTTCCAGATTTCTAAAAACCGAATATTGTGACTAAATTAAAGTGTTATTGAATATGTTAAAGTTTTTTGTAACTTTAATTTTATATTTACATAGTTATTTAGCAAAAATTGAAATATTTAAATATGGCCGAATGCTCCACCTAAAATTTTCTAACTTTTTACATGAATGTTATTTAACATGCTTACAATAACATATCAAAAAAGAAAAAACTTTAATGTTATCAAAACCCATTTTTGTTCCACCGCTGGTCTACATGGTAATGCCAGGTTTAACCGGTTAACCCCGGGTTAGTGGAATGGTGCATGTGGGCCTAGGTGTGTAGGTCCTACCCTACTGAGCTTACCTCGGCTTGCCCTAAGTAGCCAGGACTTGTCGGTGTGCGCGGTCTGCTCCAGCCGCGCCTGCACGGCGATGGCGGCGCGGTTCGCGTTCGCCGCGCCCGGCACTATGCTCAGCAACGGCTCCAGACATAGCTTCTCGTTGCGTTGAGTCAGTCTGATGACAAGTTATTAAGATGGGTTGCATTCGAAATCAACCAATTTTACCTTGCCACTCCGCATTCACTAGATCTGGTGATCAAGTGAATACGCCGTGCGAGCACGTTTGCTTTAGATTGCTCAACTAATTAGCGACGTAGTCCCACAGGATAACAGATTTAGTCAACAAACGGATTATAAACATATTATAGATAGCATAATAATGTTAGTTACCTGATACGTTTCTGTTCAAGGTGTCGCATGAATTCAGTTTCGCTGGGTAGCAAGAACATCACAGCCTCCCCCACGTTGGAAGCTCGCCCCGTTCGCCCGACCCTGTACACATGTCAGGCATATACTTAACGACATCTAGCAGACTATAACTGAAAGAATGTTGCCATTGAGCCAACGTTAATTTGGCTAGTTTATATTGTAAAATTATAAGTTTTTTCAAAATCATAACTTAAAAAATATTGATACATATTATTGTAGATTGTTTAGAGTTGAGACAAGAACCGATTAAACTGGCTACAAAGCTAACCTATAGTTCCAGATGAGATGACGAACATTCGGTGTGCCTATTACACCGAGCAAATTTAAAACTTAGATGTCAAAAATTAAATAGCTTTTTTTATTTCTCTTAAATTACAAACTTAGACGGCCATTATTCTAGGTTATAACTATTTTAAAATGAATTAGTCGATTGAAAAGTGTAATCGCCAGCCGACCATGTAACTACAACAAATCAGCGGAGGATATCACGCATGTCTTTCAATTCAATTTTAGCATTACAGCGTTTAGGTTAAGAGACAACACTCAACAGTAACCAATTTGGTGAGGCAAACTGAAATAAAAAACGTTAAAAATAAATACTGAAATCGGGTAAGCTTTGCTTCCTTACCCGAGAGTACGAATTTCGTACGGGTTTGGTTCGGGGCCACTTTTATGTTATGAGTGCATAATAATATAATACTTTTGGAAAAGTGTGTGAGTATACCTGTGTACATAGTCGGTGGCCGAGGCCGGTGCGCAGTACTGCAGCACAAGATCCACGCGCGGCACGTCCAGGCCTCGAGCTGCCACATCCTGCATAAAACGTACGTGTAACAGGATCCGTTCGTCTAGTGATAAATAGGTCAAGTCCTCTTCATCGATTTCGATGACGGCGAGTACGGCGACCTCAAAAAATTACGGATTACGCCTGTTATGGGCCCGAATGTGGCTGGCCAGGCCGAACTTGGTCTTAAAGACTCTTCTGCAGGTGTTACAATAGAGTTGGCCAGACGCGTCGTATGTATACCCATAAGAGGGGGCGGCGGGGGTACGGCGGTCAGCATCTGCGTTATAAGGACGTGCTCAAACGACACCTTAACGCTTGCAATATCGACCCTGAACGTTAGGATGAGCTTGCTACAGACAGGTCATCTTGGCGATCGACCATCTTTAATCGCATCAAACTGTTTGAGGAAAACCGCCTCAACATCTTAGATGCAAAACGCCAACAAGGTAAAGAGATAAATAGGTACAGTGGCGTTCAAAAGATGTCGACCGTAACGCATTCATTAATATTACGATTGAAACATATCCATGCACTTTTGAACGCCAGTGTACATAATAAGCATCCGTCTCATTTGTGGTTCTACTACCTAAAACTACCAAGCACTTATTATTCCAAATATAAGAATTTTGTTAATTATTTTCTGTTATAACCACGAGCTTATTGGGTGCTGGAATGATATTGAGGAGGGGGTTTATGGATAACTTTGTTTGTTTGTAAAATGCACCCGCCGTTGTGGTTATAATTAATCTTCAACTAATTTCATCATCTCTTCATCTCAGCCATAAGACGTCCATTGCTGAACATACCCCTCCCCCTTTTTTGGGGGGTGAATGCCATAATCGCCACGCTTGGCTGGCGGGTTGGCGATCGCAGTCGAGTACACCGAATTTGAGGGACGCTGCTGCCCGTCCACCGGTGGTCTTGGACGTGGTTTAAGGACATACCCGGGTCCTGGACGTAGTTTAAGGACATACCCGAGTCCTAATTTACCACAGCAAAATTGATTTCGAAAGGACAGACATTTTGTCTTTTTCTTAGAAGGCGGTGTGGATGAAGTCGAGTGCCATAAATGCCAACATAATAAGATAGCAGAAAGGGCAAAATGCCCGCTTTAATGCTTGCGTATTAATATAATACATTTGTTCCGCAACTTCAACTGCCCCTTTGCTGACAGTTAGATATAAAACTTTGACTGTCAATAGACTTTTCCTTTAGAACTATTGTTGTATTTTATACAATACTAGGTACAGTCAACGGTAAAAATATGGGTGTAGACAACTTACTCAAAAATATGTCCTATAGTTCTTAATTCACTAACATAAGAGTTATGGGACATATTTTTGAAATGATTTGTACACCCATATTTTTACCGTTGACTGTACTACTGCAAAAAATTTATAATTATTGATTAATGAATTACCGTCGAAATAAATACGATAAGAAATAAATATAAGCAGGAATACCTGTTGTTTTCGAGTTTTTCCTCCAGCAAAGCAACTGACCACCGCACATAATACTTCTGTTTAGCAAACTTCAAGGAAGCCATAAAAACGATGATTTCTGCGGCGCACGGTAAGTGCTTTCTTGTTCGGTCAAGCAATTAATTCATATTAGCTTTCCAGCAAAAAACCGAACCCACTTGTACTAGGCTACAATGTAATTTCCATTATTGTTTCTACTTATTAGCTCCAAGTAGTTGCAATTTTAATAGTTATTGCTTTTTAATTGCGATTATAGTAGATTCATAAATAACATTGTCTACGAGTTCCTAATAGAGTGTCCTAGTTGAAGGGGAATATTTTCAATAAAAACATAATTTCTCGTCGTGTCTATCGTCTGTTTTTAGAGTTCAGTGCCCGGAGGTTCAAAACGGGACCCTACTACTAAAGACTCCACTGTCCGTCTGTCTGCCACCAGCCTTTATCTCATGCACCGTTGAATTTTTCATAGATTATGATTTTCTGTTGCCGTTATATAACAACAAATACTAAAAAGTACGGAACCCTCGGTGGGCGAGTCCGACTCGCAATTGACCGCTTTTTTTTATTAAGTCAATCTACTCGTACCTAATTATTCGCATTAGTACTTAATAATGCATTGAAGCAACTGTTTTTGATTTAGCCACTAGAAAACTCTAGGAATGAAATAGATATAAAAATACAGGTAAAATTATATACATGTAACTATGTGGTACATAATAAAATTGCCCGTCTGTTGTAGGTAGTAAGTTAGATTTTATGTTAGCCAGATTCTAATAAGATAACCACGCATTGATTGATTATATTATATTATGTAGAAACCATTGACATTTAAGTTTTCAAATTATAAATACTACATTTAATTTCAATTGAGTGATACCTATTTCAACTATTAAATAAAATCAACAACAACAAAAACATCCAAAACAGTTTTTTTAAAGATGTTATTACTGTATTATTAGCAGTGATCGTACATTTTCCAGTATTTTTGGTGCAGCGGAGTGGTGTTAACGGAATCGGTATAAATAATTTCAACCCTAATGATTAATTAGCGTTAATTACGTTAATATTAACCTTAATTTACCATTTCAGTTGAAATTATCTATACCAATTCCGTTAACACCGCTCTGCTGCACCAAAAATGCTGGAAAATGTACGATCACTGGTTATTAGGATTAAACTTATAGGGGCAACATTTTCTTATTGACTCCGGCAGCCTAGCAACAACGATGACAGTTTCTATGCCAACTAAATAACAAGAAAACCGATCAAAAAAGCTCCCAAGATAGGATCGGACAATCTATGAACAGCGCGTATTCTTGTAAAGATAATTTAAATTTGGTATCGGGCGAGCGGCGCTTACAGATGTAATAAATACAGATAATGGCAGTTAATCGACGCGTATTGTGGCAAGCTGGGAGCCGGCGGAGGCAGATGAATGACCGGCTAATACGACTCAAACAACAATTAAGTATCGACAATCAAAGGCAAGCGGTGGCGGGCCCGCCATTGTCGGTGGATTAAAAACGTGATATAGTAGGTAGGTAGCGCTCGACACGTCCATCTTCTGTTCGACGCTATACAATATTTTCAAATATTAATGGATTATTTTTTATCGATTTACACCTAATTGGACTTATCTGTGAAAATATTATGTCACACAGATCGGCTTCTTTAGTCGGTACAGTGTACTTTAACAGTAAATAAACGACGTTAAAGTTAATGTTTGGAAGTATTTAAAAACTGTGTAAATGTAACTGTAGCACTTTAGTGCACAAGTAGGTGTACTTAAAAGATTACTGTATCGAAATTATGATTCGGTTTATTCATTATACAAAATAGGGCTTTCTTCGTGGCCTTGCGGAACAGGTCGAAGACCTCGGTTATGAACTCGTGCGGTAGCGCTTGGATATTCACTTCAAACTCGGAATCAATAGACTAAACATTGTATAATAAATAGTGTCACTCACCGTACAAAAGAGCACGCCCTTCTTGGCCTTGCGGAACTGGTCGAAGACCTCGATCCTGCGCTCGTGCGGCATGGATCCGTGCAGCCGGAACACGGACAGCTCCACAGGGACCACCCCGCCCTCCGGCGGCGCTTGGTAGTCCACTCCAAACTCGGAATCAATATACTAAACATTGTAAATAATGTCACTCACCGTACAAAAGAGCACGCCCTTCTTGGCTTTGCGGAACTGGTCGAAGACCTCGATCCTGCGCTCATGCGGCATGGAGCCGTGCAGCCGGAACACGGACAGCTCCACGGGGACCACCCCGCCCTCTGGCGGCGCTTGGTAGTCCACTTCAAACTCGGAGTCGCTGTCTGACTCCTGTCCCAAAATATTAAAGCGAATGAGTCATTTGCTAACAAATATGGGAACCAAATATGGGAAATACCCCCAATATATCTTGTCGTCGACCATACTTTGACCATTGTCGGCGTTAGTTATTTTACTGTTGTGTGAATTGTACTGAATTTTGTACATTCATAAATACTTCGCAGATTTCGATCTGCGAGGTATTTTGCGCAAGTGATGGTGGACATTTTTGGAAAGTAAAGATTTGAAGTTTGTGAATGAATTGAAGAGGTGATTACAATCATAGGGATCAGTATTACTGAGAAGCAAATCTGGACGTTAAATGAATAATTAAATTAATGTAAAACCTCACCTTGTCGTCATGGGCTTTCCTCTTTTTGGACTTTGGATTCTCGTTTTGCTTGGATTTCGCTGGTTTCCCAGTAAGCACAGTCTCTATGAGCTCCGCGTGGTAGTCCACCATCTCCAAAGTTGCCATGAATACCATCAGCTTGCCGCCTCTTTTGTTCATTACGCAATGTTCTACTATAAGGGAGCATAGTGTGACCAGTCTCAACTTCATTGGGACTATTAGGAATGATTGCTTCACTGATACTGGCATCACCAGCTCATCTTCCTTTATGGCTGTTTTGACAGCTGCTTCAAAAGAGGGTGCGATGTCGGGTTCAGTGGGCATGACGTATTCGTCATCTGACTCCATGTCCACGATCCCAGGTATTGGAGCTAACTTGCCTTTTGTCTTTTTTTGTTTTTCGGCGACTCCGGGGAATGGAACTGGAGCGGCTTCCGAGTCCGATAAATCGTCAACACTAAACAACGACTTCGATTTGTCTTGTCTAAACAACTTCAGACCTAAAAAAATATATATAAGCTGGTCAAGCAGATCTTGTCAGTAGGAAAAGGCGGTAAATTTAAAAAATGTAGGCGAGAAAGGATATCGTCTCATAGAAAATTTGAATTTCACGCCTTTTTCTACTGACAAGATTTGCTTGACCATCTATTAAACATTAGTTTGTTTTCTCTTAAATACAGGTAATCTGTTTTAATTATCAAGTAAATTGATACCCTGCTTTTCTTCTGGGGCATTTTCTTCTTCTTCATCATTCTGGTCCGTGTTTTCTTCTATGACTTTTGACTTAACGTTAGACTTCTCTTGTTCTGTTTGAATATCTTTGGCACCTGACAGCCCTTGTTTCGTCTTATCTACAGGTTTCAAGGAATCGGCGACAAGCGCCGTTCCGTCCGCGGCGTCCACGAACACTGGGTCCACCATTGTGATGCCGGCTAAATTTTCGACGGCCTACCCGTTAAGTAAAATGAAAAATGAATAAATTAGTTAAAACCTTTTATTTTGTCCTAAGAATGGTAAATCGTGAAAGCTAAATAACAAATCATGTTGAACTTATGACAAGCGAAAGTATTATTTTAAATAAGAGGTAAGAATTAAATGTATTGATCCCTGCTCATGTGCAAGCGGTCGCTTTAGTGATGGTAGGTACTCGAGTCCACTGAGTCTGAATTTGAAGAACTCCGCTCGATGTTACGAGACTCGGCGCTTAAAAAACTTCTTAGTCTTTAATATAATATCGAATATTACAATAGCGTGTTTCTTGTTTACGCTTTAGGGAGGCTAATTACTACATTTAGCGTTTGAACAATTCGAAAAAATATCAACCATCTTAAACCTACATCAGCAGTAAATCTATTGTTTACCTTCGTAAGTGTAGCAGATAGTAAAGTAGTTTGCCGTTCTTTAGACAAAAACACTTCAGTCAAATGATGTTTTATTTCAGTCTTGCCTTCTTCTTCCTTCTGCTCTTCAGGTTCCTCTTCCTTATCAGGAAAAGTCGATTTAATTTGACTTTTGATCAAGGCCATAGGGTCGTAGGTAGCCGCTCTTTTATGATCTTCGATTGCTTTTACAATGGCGGCTACATCTTTTTCGTATCCCATGTCCAGTAAGCAATCTGCCTCATCTAGTACTAGGCATCTAAAGGTTGATTAAATTTAGATAATAATACAAAATTGGAAACAATCAGTCAGGTAACGTGACACGTAAATTTCTCAAATGAAACCTGTACTGTAACGACACAGTGTAAAACGTAACAGTGGTCCGACAGCCTTTGAAGAGTACCGAGCTGACAGCGATGTATGCAGCTCGGGTGCGTGTGACCAACCACCGCCCACCCTCCCTGTCTCCCGTCTCCCCTCGTCGAATGACTGAATAGACCATGGTAATGACTTACAAAAACCTTATAATAGTTAAGTACATTACAGTTAAAAATAACTTACCCTGTCTTCGCAAAATTGAGAGACTGTGTATGCCTTAAATGGTCATTTATCCGTCCCGGTGTGCCAATCAATATGTTGAGACCCTTCCGCAATCTTGCCTTCTCAGCTTTGCGTTTCTGGCCCCCGCTCAATAGCCCCGGAACAATCCACGTGAATGGCTACAAGGCAAATTATAATATGAGACTTAAAAAGGTAAATTAATGGACTGGTTACTTCAGCAATTCGAACGTACATTTGAGCATCAAATAAATAAAACTCAATTTAGGTAATATATATTAAAACTTTATTTTACTATTTATCGTAAGAAAACGTAATATAATCAGTTTGCCTCTAGGTAGGAAGGTCATGGCATTATTTTCAGTACCACCTACACACAGTACACTACAGTAAACCTTGCCTATGTCAATTCTTGGGATTAGGTTGCAGAGTCGCCAGCATCAGGTCCCATGGCAAGCTGAGGCAAAAAATCGTAACAAAAGCTAGAAAGATTATGATATTTATGTTTACAAATGATTGACAACTGTCCCCTATTTTGCTGAAATAAAATAATTTTTTGTTTTCTACACGAAAGTCCTTCTTATTACCTACTGAAGCCACTTATAAAAAGTAATGTATATTGTATTACCTTAACCAGTTTCAGGAATAGCTCGTGAGTCTGCACAGCCAGTTCCCTGGTCGGCACCACCACAACCGCCCGAATACCGTCATGCCTGTTTATCTTAGGGCGTATGGCTTGTAATCCTTCTATAATGGGTAAAGCGTAAGCTAATGTTTTGCCTGAACCTGTCTGTGACCTGCAAATAATTTAATAAATTTATTCATTGCAAAACCATGGTTAAATTAAAAAACCGGGCAAGTGCGAGTCGGACTCGCGCACGAAGGGTTCCGTACCATAAAGCAAAAAAAAAACGGAAAAATTTGCAAAAAGAAAACGGTCACCCATCCAAGTACTGACCACGCCCGACGTTGCTTAACTTTGGTCAAAAATCACGTTTACTGTATTGGAGCTGGGAGCCCCACTTAAATCTTTATTTTATTCTGTTTTTAGTATTTGTTGTTATAGCGGCAACAGAAATACATCATCTATGAAAATCTCAACTGTCTAGCTATCACTGTTCGTGAGATACAGCCTGGTGACAGACAGACGGACGGAAGGACGGACAGCGAAGTCTTAGTAATAGGGTCCCCTTTTACCCTTTGGGTATGGAACCCTAAAAGACACATTAAATATTTATATTTTATAGAAATTAAACCTGATTATCAGTTGTTTCCCATTTAAGGTTCTAATATCTCAATACACACTTAAATCTTGTAACTCTGTCATGAAAAAAAAAATTAAAGATATTTATTAAAGCGTAAAGATATTACAATCAAAGTTGATAAACATTGGTAACTGCACTAGGCAAGCCTGTATCATGGCAACCAATAAATAATGGTTCATAATATGAGGGAATAAAAATTGCATTGCGTCAAATACATAACCCCACTAACTGAAAAATTATTATATTAACTTCGACATAGCAAATGATATTAAAAAACTTGCCTAATCAGGGCATCTCTTCCTTGCAGTATCACGGGCACAGCACTCTGTTGAACCACCATAAGCTCTTTTAACCCAAGATTCTGCTGTAAGTTGGCTACACTGTGAGGGTGGATGTCTAAATCAGAGAAGCTCTTTTCAGCAAAAACTTTTTCCACTACCGGCTTTACAGCTCTCTGGCCAAGCCTTGGCACATCTGGGTTATTTTTGAACAACGATGAGATCCAACCACCAGCCCTGGGTTTTTGCTTTAATTGTATATCATCACTAAGATCTTGGTAGCTTTTCCCTTGAAACTTTCCTTTGTTTTCGCTCAAATCTCTCAAGTTACTTGATAAATCTATTGACTTTTTAACCTCAGGTTCTGATTGCCGTGACAACTTAATTTGACGTTCGGTATCAGTTTTCTTGGCTGGAATAGCTCTCTTCCTGGCTATAGTTTTTCCCGTAAAAGCAGGCTTTGACATAAACTTATATTCCGATGCATTTTTCTGTGCACCTCCTGTTTTCTTGTTGCCCTGAGATTTAACAAATAGTAAGTTGCATATCTAAGCAATAAAATTGTTTATATTTCTTGAAAATAATACCTTACCTTTTTGGAAACAGAAATATTTAACTGCAAATCGTCCATTTTCGGTTTTCGGGATAAATCAGGTTTCGATATACATGTTATGTTGAGGTTATAGGCGCACGCATGTTTTTGTTGTCGTGTAGAACTGTCAGATTGACAATCTGTTTGCGTTTCGTTTCACACGCGAGCGAATGTTCCTCTGGGAAAAAACGAGCGGCAGTCGACTCGAGAGAGCTCACCAACCACACTCACCAACAAAGAATCTCACCAAGCTGTAGGTACAAATTTATTTATTATATTATTGCCATCTTATTTACCCTGTTCCGTTTAGTAAAAAATCGCGAATCGCGCTAAGATTTTTCCTACGATAATATAACGCTATATGAAGATTGGGATAAGGTTATTATCCACAAACCGGACCTAATATGGAGGAAGTTATTATTTTTCCTATTATGTATCGATTCGATTCAAATTTGTTTAGAATAATATAAGGTAAGTGCTGGGCCGTGTTGTATAATAAACTAGATACAACTAATATTACAAGCGGAACTCCTTTTCTTGACCTAGTAGCTTAAATAATACAGATATCAAGATCAAGTTGAGAGCCCCCCCCCCCCTAAAAATTTACATCTAAAATCTCGGTGGCTCCACTTCTTGAGTCCATCCCTGGGTCCTAAGGACCAATCCTGCCAAAGGAAATCTCTTGTTCATGCAACGCCGTAGCCGCTCCAGCGCCATCCGCTATAAGTAAGAGGATCCGTCCTTTTAAGAGCCAACAGGAGTGGTAATTTCTCCATACAGACGTACTCAACTGTTACCTAAAATATTTAAAACTCAGCTCCTGTTTCGTCTTAAAATATGAATTATTTTTCTTTTTGACAGAAAGTTCAAATTCTAGATTTTTGTCGATTGATTCCATAATTCCCTAAATTACACAGGGCAGTGCTGTAAACATCCAGGAACATTAGTGGCCGAGCATAAATTGTGGCTAAAACTAAAATCAATAACATGTATCTAGACAGTGTACATTGGTGTACATTAACTACTTAAGTATAAAAAAATAAAGTAAGTAGGTATGTCAGTTGTTTTTATAACAGGGAGGGTGAAGATTCACTGGCTGCGAAACGTTCCGTGAATGAGAATTCGAAAAGGATCACGTGTCGCCGCGTGCCGCTGCAATGTTCGCTTTTTAGGGCCGTAGGGTGGAATAAATATTTGTAGCTTAAAAAACCATGTTTGCCCTCTAGCCCCAAGTCGGTAAATAGAAAGGATTTGGAGGAAATCGATCATGCGATTAATCCTTACAATACTCACTCATGCTAATGCTGCTGCACTAAGTTGCTAGCGGAAAGTAAATACGTAATGACCTTTTCGGAAAATTTAATGGCATCCTCATATAAGCAGCTCAAAAAAAACGGTCTTTGCCGTCGCGTATATACAGTGTGGAAAGATAAGTCGGGCCCTGGATAAACTACCTTAAATCTCGGAGGGTTAAATCCTTAAGCTGGCTCATTTTACTTAAAGGAGACATTCCTTTATTTTTAAAAAGAAACAAAAAGGATTTAAGGTAGTTTCCCTCCACGGCCCGACTTATCTTTCCACACCGTATAATAGATTATAAGGGTATAAAATATAATTAAATACGAAAAGTTTTAATTTAGGTAAGCGAAACTTTAATTTAATAAACTCTTAATAAACTACTGTGGGCGGCTGGCAATGTTATCAACTAATCACTAAGACCCGGTACAGACGGACTGCAACTTGTATGGGAACTGCATGTCGACGTTGCAGTCAGCGTGCAGTTCCCATAAAAATTGCAGGTGTGTTGCAATCCATCTGTATCGACCCTTTTCTCTCCTGGTAAAAATTTGGAACTACTTAGATATCAACAAAGAATATAATACTGATATCAACCACAGAAAATACTGTCCATTGAATATCGATACACGCAACAGAAATCTGAGGCAACAATCTTATCCATCGCAAAACGTCCATATAACGTTGTCATAACTTTGATCCTCAAAACCCTACTCATACGTTAGGCCCTAAAAGTAGCGACCGCAAAATCAGTGCACTTGAAATTCAGTGAACAAACACAGAGGACGACCAGAGGCGCGAGGGCGCGACGTGATTTCGCGACCGGGCCGACCCTGGGACGACCCCAATCCGGGAAAACCCTCCAAAGATCTACGCCGCTTCCCTACCAAAAGCACCCACATCGTTACATTCAATTGTAATTTCAACATATTCAAAATAAAGTTGAATTTGAGAGATCAAGGTATGACTCAAAATACTATTTTGCACTAAGTAGTTCGTACCTACTGCACGGTCAATGTGAACTTTTTATAGGTGTGTAATTTTAAAATTGGATTTATATTGGATTCAGTTTATCTGTCAAGAAGGGAAAGATGTTTAAACGTTGGCATATTTACTAATTTTAATACTTTATTTACTTATTTCTATTCTTGTGCTAAGTGATATTGTATACAACCACTATTTTAATAGTATTTTTACTTAAAAATGATAATAAATTTCAATAGATTTTTGGTTCAAATTCTTATACTACACTTAAACAAATACCTAAACATGAAATTAACGAGTAAAAATTCAAAAGAGGTTTCATCGGTTATTAAAAAATGTCATTCGTAGCTTGTCAAACATAACTACTTATTTATTACTAACAGAATTCTACATTTACGAAAGTTAAGGTAAACTTTACTATACGGCTAATCTGCTACCACTTGATAACAATTTTGTGTAATTCAAAGTAATTAAGTAGATCTCCTTTATTTCAGTTAAACCCTGAAAATGGCTTTAAAACCGACTACATGCAAGGAAGCCATCGCGCGGTGGGAGAAGGCGAAGGAGCAAGTGGCCGCAGACGCCACGGTGATAGAGCTCCAGTTCCAGTGGCCACCCATCGAGAAAATGGACGGAGCCCTCTCATCGCTAGTCGCTTGCGAGTCAGTGTAACCTGAGAGCTTACCGGGAAAACCGAAAATCAATATTTCGTACTCTACCTCTCTATTGCTAGTACATATTAAGCAAGAGTGACCAGAAACGAAATTTAGATTTTCCCGGTGGACCCTCTGCATTTTATGGTGTCCACACTAAGAAAACGGGCGGTCAACAAACAGCGTTTGATGTTTAGGTACGAGGAACACTAGCCCTGGCCGCACACGCACGGAATTTTCCGTACGGAATGAAAGCTATTATTTGTAGAGCGACGTCCCGTTCCCACCGTGGGTGAGGCTAGATACCTTATTCTATGTCGTATACTTAGTGTTAGTTGGACGCAAGTGTGGACACATCCAGTACCGTCTACCGTCTTTACCATAAGGGCACACGGGGCCCGTGCCCAGGGCCACTATCCTCAGGGAGCCCCGGAGGACAGACAGTAACAGCATATTTAATTACCCAAAATAAATAGAAGATCATAGTAGAAAAATGTTAGTTTAATTAGCTTTCTTTACTTTCCTAAAGCGCTCCAAAATCTTATGTGCCCAGGGGCCCCGGCATAGTTTAAGACTGCCCTGCTTACACTACCCTAAATTAGGTACCTACCTAATTAAAAACGATTGACTTTTCTGAATCCCTAATTATCTTAATTATATATATCTTCAGTGTATGTTTGAATAGGGATACTCACTTAGCATTAAAATTAAACGCTAGGTTAGCAAATAAAGCTAGCTTGAATGTGATCACTTCATCGTATTGCATTAAAAAAATAATATTCCATGAAAAAGTAGTTTTCCAGTTCCAGTTACCAATCATCGTGCTATAACCACCCTGTATTTAAAACGTTAATGTTGTGTTTCCAGGAAACTGAGTTTATCGTCCAATATGATCGACAAAATAGCTGGAATAGCAGGCATGAAGAGTTTGAAGATACTGTCCTTGGGCAGGAACTACATTAAATCTTTGGCAGGAATTGTACGTTATTAACATTTAATTCTCTCGCACAAGGGTAGGTACCTATTTGATATTGATAGTGTCCACCAGAATACCATCCGTGGAGGCCCCGCCACCATACCTACCTATATTACCTACTCATATTTTTCCAAAATGGCCGTGCCAGTTATCCTGCCGTTTAATTTGTGGCGCTGCTATATACTCAAAGACTTGTAATGTCAGATCAGGCTCCCGGTTCCCTGCCACTTGCTGTGGGGTCCAGCCCCCAGATCATACTACTCGAAGGGTTATGCTTTAAATACCTACACCACAATCAACCATCATTTGCATATTTTCAAACGAGTCTAGACGAGTCTATACGACATACTTAGGTACCTAGGTACGTGTTAGATGGCGTAAGCTCTAGACTAGAGGGATATATAATAGTTGGATGATTAACGTATATATGACAATTTGAAGGAGACAGTCGCCGATACACTGGAAGAGCTGTGGATGAGCTACAATCCCATAGACAAGCTGAAAGGCATAGGAGCAATGAAGAAATTACGTGTGTTCTATTTGTCAAACGCGCTGATCAAGGAATGGACTGAATTTAACCGTTTGCAGGTATGTGTATTATACACCGTGGGCCAATTAAACCCGACAGATTTTAATCACGAATTCCTGAGGTCATAAGGAGCAAAAAATTCAAGGAGTTTTGGTCAAATTTGGCAAACTATAATGTCTGCAGCGTCACAGCTAAAACGCGTTTTTCTTCACTAAATTATTACATAAACAATATGTGACCTCCCACGGAAAAAGGTACCTTATGGCGGTTGGCGCTTACGCTATTATTAACGCCGCTCCAATATTATTGCGGCGCAGCCGCCGTAAGGTACCTTTTGCCGTGGAACGTCACAAATTTTCTCATAAATTATTATTAGGTATCTCTAAAGTATATCTTCTCATAGATCTATTTCAGGAAACTTTGTACTAAATGTTGGTCTCTAAATGCGGTCAATAATACACCTATAATCTGTCGGGCTTAGTAGGTTATCATTGTTTTATGGTTTCGTCCTTAAAATGGGTAAAAGTGCCTGCTCTGCGAGTTTACTATGTAAGATAAAATAAACAACCATGCGTGATTGGTGCAACCTCAAAATCGTTCCGCTCGACAAAATATTTATTCGCCGCCTACTAAGTTATTCCATGTTGTTATTTCATCAGGAGTGCCCAGCCTTGATAGACTTGGTGTTAAGTGGGAATCCTCTATGTGACAGTCAGCCCGACGTGGATACCTGGCGAACCCAAGCTTGCAACCGTCTTCAGCAAATCACCAAACTCGATGGCATTCCTGTCATAAGGGAGTAATGCTCATCTTAGAATAAGCCAGGAGCTTCTTGCGTCGAGCCCCCTACAGTATTTCTAAACCATAACGCACCTGAATCAGAATCTGGAATAGATCTTGGTTGGGAACATCTGCTATAAGCTCAAGAGGTACGGCCGTTAATTTAAATAGATTAACTATACCTTATTTTTAATATCGGTACAAAATAAAATGTGTCTCTTTATCATTTCGGCGTTTCAAATGAATACAATTTTCGGTCATTAAGTATCAAGATTCTTCCACGTAATAAGTCAATTACTCAACTATGCCGGACGGAACGACGTTGTCCCTCGGAGTTAATATTCCAAATTAGTTGTGATTGCGTGACACTTTCAGCAACAATGGTTGATAGAGAACCACTTGTTTAGGTTTGGAATTGAAACGACGATATTAGAAATAATAGCGCTGCATCGCCACGCCGGCTTGACATTTATGACAGATTATGACTCTGGCAACACTAATAACCGGCATGCACGCCATCTATCTATTAGATGGCGCAACCTATACGAGCGTTAAGATTGAATTCTATTAATCGAAAAATGATTGCTGTGGACAGATCGGAATCTGAAACTAGTTGATTGTTTAAAATTTGTATTTAATGTTTGATTGGTCGTAAATTGACTTACTTAATAGTATTAACTCTCACAGCTATTGTCTGTTTATCTGGGCTACTTGAACTTTAAACGTACCTGAAATATGCACAGCCAGCAGCAGAAGTAGAAAAGCAGGCAAGATGTACAAAATAATCTGAACACAATATAATAACGTAAGAGCCTGTGCAGATCACTCTGATAGGTATTGGATCCATATTAGTTGGTCTAATAATTAAACGAAATAATACCTAGTACGAACATCTAGTTAGGTATATTCTTACTAGCTGTTGCCCGCGACTTCGTCCGCGTGGAATCTTATCTTCAACATTTTACATCTTTAGTACCTATCCTCGTAAGGCCCAACGTCCTATTTTTAGGACTGAGAAATGTAGTCCTTCCGGCCCAAGCAACTATATTAATTTATCAATTAGCGGCCCAGAGTCCTAAAATTAGGTCATTCACTTCTGACACGTACCGATCCTTATAAGACTTCAGCTAATATAAATATGCCAATTTCAGATTTTATAGCAAGTAGAAGGTCTGGGCCGCTAGTATAAGTACCTAAAATTAGGCCGTTGGGTAGATATGATAAACGTCCTAAAAATAGCTTGGGCCTTACGAGGCTATAATTTTCATATCCAAGCAATGTTGAAATTAAGTACCTACTTTTCTTTTTTAGCAAGTTGTATGAAGTTTTAAGTCAAGTGGATTTTGATGTTGGTTGCTGAAATTACTTTTCTTGTATTCTCATAATAGGTACCTATGCCCTTACACAAAGATTCAAGTTCCGCATTCGGCACTCACAAAATATCTGATCTCCATACAAACTTTCAACCCCTTTCTCACCACCTTGGGGGATGATTTTCAAAAATGCTTGAATTAGTTTTCATGTTTATCAATTTATTACCTTTTTTTTCCAAAAAGTTAAAGTTCCTAGCTTAAAATTAAATTTACACCCCAAGACGAATTTACATCCCCTTTTTAGCCCCCTTAGGGATTGAATTTCCAAACACGTTGCAATTACTTTTTTTTGTAATCGGCTATTATGTCTTTCTATGAAGTTTCAAAGCATTTGTAATGGATTCAAACTTTGAACCCCATTTTAACCCTGTTAGGGGATGAATTGCACAAATCGCTGAAATCACTTTTATTGTCTTCTAATAATATCCCCAAATACAAAGATTCAAATCCCGCGCTCGAAAAAATGCATGATATCCATACAAACTTTCAACCCCGTTTTCACCACCATAGGGATGAATTTTCAAAAACGCTGAAATTAGTTTTCTTGTATTTTAATATAATACCTTTTTACAAAGTTTCAAGTTCCTAGCTTCAAATAAAATTTGCACCTGAAGACGAACTTTCATCCCCTTTTTAACCCCCTTAGAGGTTGAATTTCCAAGAACGTTGCAATTACTTTTTTTTTTGTAATCGGCTATTATGCCTTTCTAAGAATTTTCAAAGCAATGGAATGGATTTAAACTTTGAAACCCATTTTAACCCTGTTAGGGGATGAATTTCACAAAACGCTGAAATTACTTTTATTGTCTTCTAATAGTATCCCCAAATACAAAGATTCAAGTCCCGCGCTCGAGAAAATGTTTGATATCCATACAAACTTTCAACCCCTTTTTCACCACCTTGGGGGATGAATTTTCTAAAACGCTGAAATTAGTTTTCTTGTATTTGAATTTGATACTTATTTACAAAGTCTCAAGTTCCTAGCTTAAAATAAAATTTGCACCCGAAGACGAACTTTCATCCCCTTTTTAACCCCCTTAGGGGTTGAATTTCCAAAAACGTTGCAATCACTTTTTTTGTAATCGGCTATTATGCCTTTCTACGAAGTTTCAAAGCATTTGTAATGGATTAAAATTTTCAACCCCTTTTTAACCCTGTTAGGGGATGAATTTTACAAAACGCTGAAATTACTTTTCCTGTCTTCTAATAATATCCCTAAATACAAAGATTCAAGTCCACCACTTGAAATTTTTTTTGATATCCATACAAACTTTCAACCCCTTTTTCACCACCTTTGGGGATGAATTTTCAAAAACGCTGAAATTAGTTTTCTTGTATTTTAATGATATATCTTTTTACGAAGTTTCAAATTCCTAGCTTAAAAGAAAACTTTAACCCCATACAAACTTTCATCCCCTTTTTAACCCCCTTAGGGGTTGAATTTCTCAAAATCGCTTCTTATCTCTTGTACACTTTATAAATGTAATCTGGTGTGCAAATTGCAACTTTCTGGCTTTTGTAGTTTCGGCTCTGCGTTGATGAATCAGTCAGTCAGTCAGTCAGTCAGGACACTTGCATTTATATATATAGATACCTACCTTTAAAACAGCAATTCTTGTATATGTATATATTTGTATATTTCGGGGATCTCGGAAAAAGCTGTAACGATTTCGATGAAATTTGCTATACAGGGGGCGAATAATTCTCGGGGGCGAAAAATCGATCTAGCTAAGTCTTATCTCTGGGAAACCTCGTTAACTCATACCAATGATTTTTTCGGAACTTATGTATATATAGTAGTATACCCTATAATGGACGTGGAACCAGTAATGGGACAAAAAAACATAATTCCTCTAAAATAAGTATCTAAAAGTAGTTTATAAACACTGGCTGTATATTATCATAAATAAGAGTCCTAGAGCTGTTTCAGTTTGAAGTTTCATTAAATTTCGTTGTTTTTTAAGAAATTGGCGTCAACCCAAAAGTTGTCGTGTCACTGAAAAAAAAATCCACTTCGAATTCTTAACAACTTCGCTAAGAGAGGTGAGTTAATTTATTAAATTTTAATTAATTAATACTTGATGAAAACTAGAATGTGTTTTGTTAATTGCATTTACCATGAGATAAGGTATACAACACACTATATTGTAAATAAATAATAAATAATAAATAAATAAATATTATAGGACAATCTTACACAGATATTGTGACTCCACAGATGTAATAAAATAGTGGTATTTGGCCCAATCCCATTATAGGAGCTGTAAAACTGCGTACCTCCTATGATGGGACAATTGACAGAATGATGCTTGCCAGAATTTCATGTTTAAACAATACAGAAGTAAAATGTAGTTACGAAATATGTCAATCAGGAGGTATTCTCGGACTTCGGATAAATTAATACCGTACCGTTTTTCCAAACTTTTATTTAACTTGCCCTGTTAGTTAGTGTGGGTCCAATCTTGGTAGCTGAATTTGAGCCTCTTTTCGATTTCCGATTCAGTTGAAATTTTGTGTAAATACTTAATTAAAGTATGCAAATCGGATGATAATGCAATATTATGATAACATGGACCTGATCTGACATGGAGATGGAGACAGGAGGTGGCCATGGGAACTTTATCGCAATAAACCCTAACTAATTGTGTTTCGATATAATAATATTAGAATTGTCTCGATGGATCTAATACAATAATAATTGGCTGTGGAAAGAAAAATACATTCAGCGATAAAAGCTTATACCAAAAATTGATTTTTTTGCCGTAATTTATTCCCCATTTCAATATTTTATACTGATAGAGCAATGTCCATTATAGGGGGCCCATTACTGGATCCACGTCCATTACCGGGGGCCCATTACTGGAGCTTTGGTGTCCATGACTGGAGAAAAAAAGCATCGTTTTAATTTGTTAAATATGTGGAAACTAATTGCAGTATCTTTGATACAACACGCCTGAAACATGAAAGACAGTTAGGACTTTCATCTTTTAACACGCTAAGCGGTAGACCATTTACATGTATACGGGAAATATCATAAATACTCCAAATTTCCTCTTAAATGTCCCATGACTGGTGCTGTTACTATATATGTACCTATATTACGAAATCTCATTTGATATTTACCAGTTGCTTTTTAGGGACGGAAAAACATCGTGAGGAAACCGGACTAATCCCAATAAGGCTTAGTGTCCGCTCTAGGTTGGAAGGTCGGATGGTAGCATCAGTCGCTTTCGTACGTCAATTCTTGGGATTAGTGGTCAAGAGGACCCCATCAGGCTCCCAGGATAAGCCGTGGCAAAATGCCGAGATAGTAATACTAGGAAGAAAAGAGAGTACAAATAACGATATATTGCGCCTAGATTGCGAAATTCGAAACGCACCGCCATGCTACGTTCTGACTCTGAAAATCGACGCCATCGCCATCAGAACTGAGCACCCAACAATTTCGGTCCACTCAGGTTATTCATCGCATATCACTTAAGTACAAAAGAGAGAAACTATTGTTGCCCGCAATAATGATTCGTCATACGTCTGAAAGCCGACTTAATAGCCTGCTTAATTCGCGGCAAAAGGAAATGCGGATTGGTGGGGGACGGAAAAGTGTCTCCCGACGACGCTATTGTGTTGCCACTAATAAAATTTAATGATGTAAACGGATAGCGCGAATTTATCTAATTCAGAACCGCTCAGGGAGTTTCGCTTAGGGGGAATCAATTAACGGTAATACATCACTCGAAGGACAAATCGAATTATTGACGTGATGTGATACCTATCTTATAACATTAAACTTTTGAAGATTGTTTTTGGAACAAATGTAGGTAGAGTCAGACCGAGAAAAGTCTGCAGTGATTTTGATAGCCCATGCAGTGCAAGTGTCATTTTAAACGTCAGACTTCTATGAAATTATCCATAAATTATCACGTATAAATAACACTTACACTGCGTGGGCAAACAAATTAAATACAATGAATGACACTGCTCATCTATGGTAAACAATATTTATTGAGACTAGTAACTGTAGGTATATATATATTTTTTTTCAATAAGTACCTATATATAGTCCGCATAGATAGACCAACGCGACGGTAGGTACCTACCGTCCGTGTTCTAGGTAATTTAAGTGGATGTCAGGATGTCAATGCAATGCTTAAAAATAGGAGGCTTAATTGTAGGTACTACTTATAACTATACGTACTTGTTTATAATTATATAAAAGCGTAGGTAGCTATGGTTTAACGAAATGGCATTTAATACGTGACCGCCATGTCGGGTTGTTGCTTTTAAAATAGACACCTATCAAAGCAATTAATTTCGAATACCGACCATGTACCTACATGCAATAAACGTGTCGCGTGAGCGACCCACGTATCGGTGCCGCACTGACATTTGAATGCTTTTCAATAATTTAATGGAAAGCCATCTATTGTGTACTCTGGTTAATGGACCAATAATCGTCCACCCAAACAGAAGTAACTCTGTTAATCACAATGAGGCTCACACCTCGGGCCGGAGCCGCCAGTCCCCCCTCTAATGCGCACACATGCCCCACTCCGTCATTATTTAATTATTAACACTACAATCGACCTAATTTTGATTTCTATTTGACATTTCGATTACGGCTCCCGCCGCATGCGCGGCCATTTTGTGACATCTGTCCTCCAATGTGTTACGAACTATAAAATTCAATTTCCCCAATCGGCCAAGTCGGCACATTTATTATTCATAGGTCGGCACGCTTACCCAGCCGCTGACATATCATCTTTGCATAAAGGAATATTGAGAAGATAACGTAAAGACCTCTGACTCTGCAGAATACGAAAATCATATTAGGTACTTTGCCTTTCTATTTTGCATTAAAAAACATTGCTTTACTGCTATTCCTATACTATATGTTACGCTAGTCCATCAATTGAAACAATTACCTACAGAATCGGCGATTCGATTGCGTGACACCTGGATAACAGCGCTTAACGGCTTTTCATTACATCCATTGGAAAAGAATCGGGAATCTTCAGTAGGTATACCTATTATCCGTATTGTCATTCGTTCGATGCAAGGACACACGATAGACAAGGACTAGCAATCATTTCGGGGTCACCATCATCGCGTCGTATTAATACTAAAGTCCATATTGTCGTCTACCGGGCCGATTGCTTGAACAAATAACTGTATTTCAGCCACCTGGCCAGTTTGCGATTTATAATGCAAACCGTAATTGAATGTGCGCGAAGTTACATTCGGATGTGGTGACCCTTGCGACCAATAAATCAATCCTTGTCGTCAGTAATGCACAATCCATTTGCTCGCATGTAGCCTAATTGCTGTAAGCGCCGCCCAGCAGCACATTAGGCCGGCCGGGATCGGTCCCGCTCATGACGCCTATTCGACTGTAATGGCTGATTTTCTAGCTCAAGAGACGTGGCCGCGGCAAACGGGCGCACTTACGCCACTCAAAGGCGGAGAAAATGGCTTAAGTGCTTTCTCTATTATGCTTAAGGTCGTTCGTGAAAAGGATAATTTTCAACTCTCCAGCGCCCCCGCCCTAAGTTGGACTTGTGTGGATAAGACACTCTTTTTTTCTGGTTTTTACCATTAGGTACCTACCTACTTACATTTGTCATATAATAACATGACATAATTGTTACGTAATATAATATTAAACTACCTAATAGGTACTAGCTTACATAGCTACGTAAGTAAGATACTGACGATGTTTATGATGACAGTTTTATGGGATAATCACGAAGCCAATTAGAAGATTAAAAACCCATACATATCGAAAAACTTCTACATCGTCACTAACTATCAAACCACAAACAATGGTTGTCTTAGACAAATGTTACGTAGGTACCTACCTAAATTTCATTTTCACCTGCAACGGTTTGAACAAATATTAAAATTTAAAATACTTAATTACATTACCTATGTACAAAAAAAATATTGCCAATTATTCGTATGCACTATTGTGAAAACAAACAGTTGGAAAACATTTAGATTCACACTGCGCCAACGTGGTGTGATATATTTTAAGTTGGTTAACCTATTGTCGGCGCAAGCGGCGAGGGACGCCGAATAAAGCTTTTCCAACAAACAATAGTTCCGGCCCTTTGTCGCGCCGAGTAGAGTAAACATTAGTAGTTAAGGGCATTCTGGGAAAGGGAAGAGAAAATTTCAGTACCCAGCAGTAGGTATTCAATACTTCCAGGTAACCATATCTAATAGGTGTCAATCGTGTTTAATACATTCTTCTGAAAGACAACCCTCTAAACTTTAATTTGCTTAGGTAATATGTAATATATAATTTAATTTATGTACCTACCTATTCCCTTTCACGTGTCATTGAAATACTCTTTCAAAATTGCTTATTTACCTACCTATGTGTTAACAGCTTAGAAGAAATAAATATTTCACAGCGATTGGGTGCACTTGCAAATATATGCTGTTAACTGTCGTCTCCGGGAGTGACAACTTATACCGACAGTCAGCCGGTTATACCGACTGGTGGGCTGTGCCTGTGTCCCCTGTGCTGAGGGCATTGTTGAAGCCGACCACGGCTCGTGACTTAAGAGGTTACGGCCACCTAACCTTACTTACCCCTCATTTATTATCTTTTGTTTGTTTGGTACTTGTATTTTTGTCTTTATTTAACTTTACAGTCTGAACAATCTCCGTATATAAATTTCACATCAAAAAACAATTGTGTTTCGAATACGGTTTTGTTACAAGTTGTATAAAATATGTTAAACAGAAAGTCCCTTAAGGATAACATGATATTTTTCCAAGATTTTGAACATTATTATAAACCTTCCTAAGTTTTATGACTAACAATGCTAACATTGCCAACTATTGGCAAAAAATAACGACGTGACGAGATTAATAAAACTAAACCTATCAATTAGGTAGACATGAAGTAGTTTAATGATCGTACCTACTTCCCCGGCTTACCCGCGTACTCAGTCGTGGACTGAAAGGGCTAATAATTGCGAAACAAATGCAACCCCACTCCACCTAAACCATGAAACCTCATTCAAAACGAGGAAGTCACGATCGTATAATAAATTACTGTTTCAAGATTAACACCTACTTTCCATAATAGCCGATAAACCAAATTTAGTTTTCATGTTACGCACCCTCCGTTGCTACTTATAATAAGCAATGATCAATGGCGAATAATCCCATTGTGTGACGCGCAGACAAAAAACCCATGTCTGAATTATTCCGCTACGCTCTCGCGCTAATATCTCCATTACATTAGCGCATTGTGCCGCTATCCTACATCTACATGTTCATGTAAAGCAGCCATTGTAAAGGATTACCGCCGTGCCAAAATGTTGACAGTTGTCGAATAGACAAAGAAGCAAGTGCATTCCCAAATAGCCATAATGGTTTGTGTTTATTTAATTTAAGTCGCTGGCAGCATGGAATAATGCCCTGTTTTCGCCGGCGGCACGGCAGCCTCCGACTCCGAGCGCCTCAGGGCAATAAAATTAATGAAGCGTGGAGATGGGACCATTTTACTTGTATTATTCGTCTCCTGCGGGCTGAGACTGGAGCGAATGTCCATTAGTTCTGTTTTAACATGTTAGCGAGGCTGAAACGTTGTAAATGCGATTTACTTTAGAGAGAGGGTGGAAAAGTGGCCGGAGAGATTCGGGAGCGATCGATAGCCGATGCGATCAGAAACCGTCTCAATATTTAAAGTGCACTTTAGGGTCGTTTAGGAATTAGGATTGTGTTGCGAGAATGTTGTCTTCATTGTGTCATGCCTTCATGCCTATGTCAACGAAGCCTCCTTCTTAATCATAAATAATGATGTAAAATCCTTGCTGTATCTATGAATTATTTTAACAACTATTAAAGCCCAAGATAGATTTCTAAATGCACCTATTTGCGCTAGTAACTCGGAAAACACGGTCTCACACTAACTTAGTAGATCTTTAACCCTGTGCTTTTTTCAAGTGGGTACCTATATACTTAATACTTGAAAACCGGCAGTTGCAGTGAACAATACGCACTCGATACATCAGCGCTCGAACAATGGCGGCATTAGCGGGCATTAGCGACTGATGATGGCGATCGCGGTTGCGCGAGCGTCAAGTTCTTTGCGATAACATCTTAATCCGCAAATTTTACTCGACCCTAACACGAGTACACGGCCGTTGCAATCGCGTGTGTGGAGTGGGCTTCTGTTTGCAGCCAGAAGCCCAGTTAAGCCCGCTACAAGTCCTGTGCGACATCTCTGACATGTTAAGTTGTTGTTACACCAAAGAGATCATAAGTATTAAAAACCCACAGATGGTTCCGGCTGGAACCCAACAAAAATCTGTACCTTCTACTCGTAGTTTCCATGGGCGCCGGCAGCGGGGTGCAAGGGGGTGCACTTGCACCCCCCCTGGTAGGAAAGTAAACACGTAGGAAAATGTACAAAATATATATTTTTTACCTGACTGCGGCAGCATTATTATGTTATTGTTTGAATAAAATTGCATATTAAGTATTGTTAATAACATTGACACGTACTTAAATGACGGCATCGAGTGCTTCTATTACACTTATGCACCTCCCTGAAAGTAATCCTGGCGGCGCCCATGGTAGTTTCTTCTATTATGTGTATTGCAATCAGTTTGTTTTTAAAATCACCTGACTTATGTAGTTTACAGGTTAAATTCGCCGTTTCTGCGGGTTATCGGGGTCGTATTATTATTATTTTTTGTATTATTTTCCAAATAAGTATGTTCCCTTTGCTAGTTAAAGGGTGAACAACGGTGCACCTGGTCACCGATTACGTCGCCTAGGTCACACTTTAAAATAGTCATTGTATGAAAGTTTATCGCATTAAACCTGCATTTTTTGGTATATTTTGTATACCTAGTATAGGTACTAAGGTAGTATAGGTACTTAATCATGTGAAAAGTAGGTACGTGTTACAGCATTTTCTCTAATAATCTTTGTAATTGTGCTCCCATGGCTTACCTTAAAGAACAGCAAACAATAAGTTGATTGACCCAAGAGCACCGAATAATAAAATATAATAATTGACCTAACAAGAAGCGGTCTCGCCACTAATACACAATGGTATCGGCGGGCGCTAAACCGTCGCGCTCATTACACGAGCATTTGCTGCCACCATTAGCATATCAAACGTTATCTGATGTGAACGGCTGCCCTTGCCCACTGAGTACGGGTATTCTCGACGCATTCGCCATGGATAGGCGAACCAGTTACAATTGAATAAAATATGTAATGTACAAATGACGGGCTTAATGCCAAATGGCATTCTCTACTAGTCAACCATAGGGCCAAACAGTGATACTTACAATTGGTGCAGAGAAAGAAATATAATGAGTTATTAAAAAAAAATCATAGCCTCTAAATTCTCCTCGTCCACAATATGAAAATGAGCATAAGGGGTCATCCATTAATTACGTCACACCAATTTCTAGGTTTTTTTACCCCTCCCCCCCCCCCCCTTGTCACACTTGGTCACATTTGGCAAACCCCTCCCCCCCTAGTGTGACGTCACATTTGTTCAACGAAATCGCCAAATCGAATTAAGTAAGTACCTAAGTATTATTAATATTTTATCAAAATATTTTTGACGATATAAATATTAGTAATTTTATAACCCAAAACTACTTAGGAAAGAAAATTAAACGATTAAAAACTATTTTCGTTTTAAAAACTTGTTATTTAAATGTACAGCGAACTAAATAATTTATATAAATTTTCGGTTACTGATGAAGTTAAAGTGACGTCACAAAGTTTGTGTCTCCCCCCTCCCCCATGTCACAATATGTCACATTTTCTTGACCCCCTCCCTCCCCCTAAACGTGTGACGTAATTAATGGATGACCCCAAAGTATTGTCTAATCTTGTAGTCGGAAATTTGACAGCTGAAGTAGGCGCTTCAGCATTTCATAATCTCAAAATTCATAATGTTGGGCCTCTGAGTCTTACTAACTGTAGGGGAGTCGAACGTTTGCGTAAACCAGATTCGTAACATGTACCATCCACCTATGTTTATTGCGGCTCTCTTTGCTAAATACTAATCAATTTACCTACTCACACTTAAAACAGATCAATGTATAAACAGATCCTTGAATATTCAAGCAAGCTATGATACCCAGCATCTTTACCTACGTGTAGAGTTGGACCAAGAAAAATCTGCAGCGGATTTGATAGCCCACGCAGTGCAAGTGTCATTTATACGTCATAAATGTCATAATTTCATAGAAGTTATTAAAATTACATGTGGCTGCATGGACTATCAAATCCGCCGCAGACTTTTCATGGACTGACAATATGTGGTAGGTACAATCTAGAATTCCTCCGATCGATGTTCTAAATTGTCAACTTATTCAAACTTTTAAACGTAGCATTGTCGGTAGCCAGCACCTAGACAAATAGACGAAAAACAACCAATTTGGTTTTATATGAGAATGATAAAGTTTTATGTGGCTGTTACATAACTACAATAGGCGGAAAGCCCGCCCAGAGCTCGGGGGTTTAGTGCGTCCGATTTCCATACAAAAACTTCTATTTCCCGGACTAAATGGCACGTGAGAGGACATAAAAATGCGGGGAAACTACCTACGCCCAGTGCTTTGTAAATATTTGTTTTTACAATTCGTTTTGCTCACATACAAGTCTAAGAGTATGTAGGTAGGTAGGTATATAAATCCTAATCCAAGTGGAAATATAAATTCCTCAAATGAGGATGTAATCTTATTAACTCAGACTAGTTATATGATTGATTATAATTAAATATTTTCATCACATTAGCTCGTAATAGCTTTCTTTATGCTTCAAAAACTGATGAACAAGTTTCATTTTATCCACAAGAGTGGCAAAGTAAGTGAATGCAAATGTTGAGTTGTTTCCTCATGTTGGCTGATGCAATTAACTTTTTAGTGTGTAATGATCTAATGATTTTGAATGATAGCGTTAATTTAAAATTGGTATGTAGAATTGTTTTACAATCAGTATTTTTCTCACGCTGGTGCAGTAAAAATGAAATTAATTATGTTTCGAATAACACATAGTATTTTAAAGAGTTAACCCCCTACTTCATGTAATAAAAAATATTTGTTGAAACTTGAACTTTAACAGCTGTCAGTAGAGTTAAATGTCATATTCGCTATGGTATGCCGCGGCTTCGTAGGTATGCGGTAAGGGGTTTTTGGATTTTGAACTTGTTCGTTTGCTCGAGTTTATTACAAATTTACTTATTTACTAGGTAGGTAAATTTAGATATTACAAATTTGCCCCCTTGTGTATAAATAACTGTTAAAGCGTTCGATGGAAATCCGGTGACTGGAAACAAATACATGCAATCTTCCAGTGCAGTATGTTACTGTAATTTTTTTTTTGAGAAATACTTAGATATTGTGGATGAATACGAGTAATGACATTTGTAGAAAACTTTGCCATTACCTATTATGTATACGGACTATTGCATCTAGGTGTTATCCTACTGATTTTAAGGGCATGGCCTATACAATTAATATTTTGAACTTCCAGTGAACGGAAGTTGGAGTTTGAAGTGCTGAGGCATCCACACTATCCACAGTCCAAGAATATTCCAAGGCACGTCGTGGTGGCCTATTCTAAGTCATCTAATATTCATTATTGAATAACGTAACCTTTAAACAGTCTGATTTTTTTTGGCAGCCGTGTAAAAGAAAACCGACTCCAAAAGGATAAAATATTATAATTCTATATGATGTTAATGAAAATTCCATACCGGGTGTGGCCTGTAATACGAGCAAAAAATTTAACTGTACAGGACACACCCGGTATGTATGTGCCTATAAGATTTGAATAGTTCACTCAATTCTCCTCCTCCTTGAAATATAAACTTTAAAAAATAAATTATATTTAAGAGTTGAAGGTGTTCAGAAAAAAACCGAAGCATCAAACAAACCTAATCTATGTGACATTCGAAGACAGTATTTTATTTATTTCTTACTCTTGCTCAGCTCCTATTGAGAACGGGTTGCGAAAATGCTAGATTGACATCTGTATCGGTGCTATTTTGTTATTCGGATATAAAGTTGTAAAGCAAATAATAAGGTAGGCGGGCGAAGTTAGCCGCTCACGTAAGCACACATGGAGCGCTACCGCGATCCCACCACATGTCAATTCGACATCGAGCCTTGCGACTTGTGCCATCTCCCGAGGAAGTGATTTGTCAGAGCCGCCCCCTCTCGATTGAATAATTCAAATAATCGAGGTATTTATATGTAAATAGCGGGACACATCTCCATACGAAAGGGCCGATCGGTACATAAATTTGGCAAGACGACGCGAAAACTGCGACGCACCGCCGATCTGATTTATTCGCCAAGTTTTGGAAAAAGTGGTGTGCGTCAGGAAATATTTGTCTAATCGCATTTATTACCCTCGACCCGGGATTTTGCGCCCCGGGGCACATCAGGGGCGAATCTAGATCCGCGCTTCCATCACATAAAAACAACTTTATTACTCTCATAGTCTTGGGGGAAACTTTATTTTCGCTTGCTATTTGCGTACTTAAGTAGTAGATGGGATTCGCTTGGCTACATGATTTCTGCTCCTTTTGCTTCGAAAAGTCTTCTGGAAGACAACAGAAGCACCCTCATGTTTTTGTGCCATTCTACGCCTCTACGGCACAGCACATAGAACTATCTTGTAAGTACTTATACTTTAGATGTCTTATTAATACTCGTAGTATTTCCTAATGCCAGTATTCGAGATACCTATAGGTAAGCAGAATATGAATACTACAATCTAATAGGAGGCCCAGAGGGCCTACCGCGAACCACGTTCGACGTGTTGCCTCTCTGTCAGACTTGTAAATTCGTACGAAAGTGTGACAGGGAGACAACAAGTCGAACGTGGTTCGCGGTAGGCCCTCAGATGATTGTAGACAGTTTTAGTGTACAATTAACACAAGAACTTTATGGTACGGATGGCATGCAAGTACATTTTAATGCAATCTATATTTTTTCTAAATTTGTTCCCGCAGTTCCAACTTTTCACGTAATTATCAACACATTGGATTTAGTTATTTGTGTTGTGTATCAAATGGAATAATAGTTGTCATCTCTGTCGTATTACCGTTTCGCGGTAAGGAATTCATATGTTCGTAGCACTCTATTACTCATTGGATAGGAAGCGTGGAAGCTCATCAATCATTTCGGTAGCGAGGCAAGCGAATAGGTACGTAAATTGTTAATAATGGAATGGTAACACTATTGTTTATTATTTAGGGCATTCATACCTGAATTATGAATAATTAATTCGTAATTATGGTTTATCATTATGTGCGTTACGTAGCTATAGCTACTGCGGAATTAACTTCATAGGCCAGTAAACATTCAGTACAGTAGGTAAACAGTAAGAGTTATTTTTAAGTTACTACGCAAATCATACTCTTAATATAAATTAAATCGATAAATAGGTAGGCAGGGTATACAGGGTATTTTTAACTTTAACGTATTCCTAGGAGAGTTAATAAGTATTTAATTACCGAGTGACAAATATGATTTTCGTGATGTCAAGGACAAGATTTTTTTACGTTGTCCTAGTGTCTGTTTTCTGCGTCATTAATGAATATCTATTTTTCACTATATACAGTGTCTACGAGTTGTCTATTTCCTTACCTATACTTCGTTTTTTTAGCATTAGAAATTAGGTAAACAATCTTGATGTGTCTTTTGATTGAAAATCACATTTTAAAAATAAGTTACGGCAATGTGATGTAGGTATCAATTATGAATCTAATACGATCATTTATATTCTTCTGCTTTCATAAGTAATAGTTATTGATTTATAAAAAGCGTTTTTCAATTAAAAGATATGCCACGATCGCTTACCTTCTTTCAAGTTCTTTCTAATGCTAAAAAAAACGAACTATAACTACCTTTACGTTTATAAAACACCATTCGCCAAGTTCGCGGTTATAGCGCAGATAAATGGCTTTTCGTTAAAATATCGGGTTATATAGAGTAGAAATATGTAAGCGAGCAACAAAACGCACTTTATCAGGTGGCAGGCGCTTTATCCTGCTAATGACCAACCCCTCTCGAGTCATAAAAGTCTGGGAAACACGGTCCACCGCCCTTGATCCTTTTGCTTAAATTAAGCTCTACAATTGACTTTCAAGCTCCTAGATATAAAAACAATATCTAAGGGAAAACGATAAAATATTATTAAATTTAGTTGCATTACCTGCATACATTTATTTTGTTTATCTTCTGACCCCTAATTGAATATTAGGTAGATATTCCAAGAATATCACGTACATGCCAACAAAACTGGTACAAGCTAGAAAACAGGTTTTTTTTTCAAGCCTCGGCGATAATGTGCCATACTCAACAGCTTTCAATTTTTGTACCAAATCCAATGTAGGAAAATAAAATTTGGATTCATCAGCCGATATTTATATTTTCTTCGCGAGTTTTTTGAATATGAAGCATGAAAATTACTTTGCAGCTCAAGTCATAAAACTTATAAGCTCTTGGCGCATGAGCACAGCGCTTGGGTCATGGCAAGGGGGCCGATTTTTGAATTTCGATCGCTCGATTTCGTCACTCGAAAGTCGGTGGAAAACGACAAAATGCTAATTTCTGAAATAGGAGCGATGGAAATTTGGAATCTAGTGCTATTTACCACTCGATTTCAATTCTATTAGTAGAATTTAGGTCCCTATAGTCCGTTTTTTTTAGCATTAGAAAGAACTTCGCAGAAGTTCGCTTGTGGTTCTAAATCTGGCACTTTTAGCGGTAACAATTTGATGTAAATTATATGTATTGACCATGCTACATTAGATAATTCAATAATTATTAACAATTAACGAGCCTGATAAAAACTGGACGCTTGCTTCTGCGGAGTTCTTTCTAATGCTAAAAAAAACGAACTATAGTATTGGAGATATTATTTAAAATATAAAATCAGTCCCCTATGCAAAGTAGTGAAGTATTGAAGAAGAGAAATCAGACAATGTGATCTTAGATACTCTAACTAATATCGCAACTTGGACATCCTTAAAAGCTTACAGAACCGGATGTCCGAAATGGGAAAGTACCAAGGAGTTTCGAGTCTAGTTTGTGCCCAGCGAAGCGCGGCCGAGAATTAGCGGTGGCGGGAAAGAAAAATGATTGTGACAGTCCGGCGAGCACCACTAATGGAGTCTGCGTCTGCGAAATATTCTCACTTAGCCGCGGTGCTATATAAACGCGCCTTTACCAGCTTGCTCGATAACCAATTTACAGCGTACTTGCAGGGAGTACGGGCTTTATTATCGAATGACTACGAGTATCAAAATGATACCGAAAACGAACTGGCGAAGTGCCTTCGCTGGCTCTAGAACACGCCTACATGTGAGGACAACGAATTGATAACGGATTCATAATTAATGAATTGATGCTGAATTTTCATACCCGAACATGATAGGTAACCTACTAATTATATTTATTGTAGCGTTAACAAGTCACCTATCCGGTCATGTACAGATTTAAATTCTTTTATAAGTCTGGTTTGATGTAATTAAAGACATGAAGTATTTCTCGAAATTTAGATTTTGAGACTTGTGTATTTTCAACTTAAATAAATAGGCGAGTAGATAACAAGACCATCTTTAAAAGTAGGTTTTTCTTTAAATATTAGCAACTTAGGTATATTTATTTTAAGTAAAAGAATACAAATTGTTACTTTGTCATTAGTTTTCCAACCTAATTGACAGTAACTAATCCGTAGGTAATACAAAACCGACATAAGTATGAAACGTAACACTAATAGCTAGTTTTAAGCATTAAATAATCCTAATGTTAAAAACGATCAGATAGCGATAATAGAAGCGCCGCGACTATCTGGTGCAGGCATCTATAATCTAAATCGAGATTGTAATACGCCGGGGGTAATTCGAGGCAAGTTGAAAAGCTCACAGCTCCACCCCACCAATACAATACAACCCCTCACAAATTAAGTGTAAAACAAACCTAATGAAATTTAAATATCTCTTCGGCGACGCAATAACTGCACAAATAAAATCATGTCGCGGGGGAGAGTAATCGCTTCCATTGTGTACACATTGTACCAAATTATTCCGCCGGGGGTTTTACAACCTTGTCACAGTAATATATTACTCATCTCGCCCGTAGCGCTCTCTAGCTCTGCGAGTTCCCGCGAGCGACAAGGTGTCAGGGGTTGGGGATAACGTAAGAAGGGGCGGGGATACTCTCCAGACAGTAATAGGCTCCAGGGGTGATACACAAACCTCTCATTGTTGGCTTGTTAGCGGATTACTCGGAGTAACGCATTTAGCGTAGGTATGTGGAGGCAATCTACTTACTGCGGTTCTACTTGTTATTGACTTAGCGTAGGATTGGGGCGTCTTTAAGCCAATCTATGCATAATTGTAACAAAATTGGACGGGTTACACATTGGTAGGAATATTACCATAGAAATTATTGTGAAGGAGTGTCTCGCAGGCATTACAAGTTTTAATTATATCTAATACGATACATGTTTAAAAAATATTTTAATTTGAAAGGCTAAAGGTTTGTATTTTTAGGTACATATCTACATCGTGACACCTATCGTCTTCGTGTAACAGAAAAAAGGTATTTAGGCGGGCAAGAAAATAATCATATTATGCTATATATTTTTTAACACATTAAAATTCAGTATAACCAGACAAATAATTGCAGCCAATAAAAACGAGTGGAACATTATTATTCTAGCAGATTGACTCGAGTGGTACCCAAACGAGTCTTTTAAAAATACGTTCCGCCCCTCAAAGGGAAGGATACTAATTTTCTTTTCAAGTTTAAAAGAAGCTTCCTTTCAAGAAGTGGAAAAAAGTTACAATCGAAAAGGAAATTTGCGTTTTAAATCCTCTAATGAAGCCGAGAAGTTTGTAATGGAGGGGCGAAAGGCTGCGGGCAAATTGAGGAAAAAACTTGAGAGACATCTCCATAAATACGGATCGTTGGGTACCTACTGGAGACGTGGTGACCACCAGTCGATCTTATTGTGTACGGCATAAGCCCTGCAAGCATTAAGATACTTCGCCTTAATATGTACGCTAGAATAACTGCCTACTGCAGTCGAGGAAATTAGTAAATATTTAGGTACTTCATTTATGGTACAGTACCTATTTTACTCCATTACGACACCCTAACTAGGTGGATCGCACACATCGAAAATTTAAAGGGCCATATGTACTGTGAAACGTAAGATACACGTGCGAATGTATAATTGGCAACGAGTGGGGATAAAGTAAAACACGAGCGAAGGGAGTGTTTTAAATCGTTATGAGTTGATAACGAGTACGACGTAACGAGTTGTTGACAGGTGATATAGGTATTGGAAATAAATTGGTTTGTATAACATTTTTGCCATTACCATTTAAATCCCCTGTGATTCGATAGGAGGAATCATAAGCGTTGCGAGGATTTCAAAACATAAAAGGCAACTTTATCGACCAAACCACGCCTTTTTACTTGAAAAGCCATAGCCAAAAATAATGCATTCGAATTAGTCGATGTAAAAATTGTTTAAAATCATGCGGAGACTAGTAGTGTAGGAATCGAATCAAATTAATTAATTAATGAAAAATATATTGGGGGTGTAAAAAATGTATTCAATCACATTGAATTAATCTAACATTCAATTACATGTAAAAATTATCAATTAAGTAGCTATTTAGTAACAATTAAAAGGTTGGCTGTTTAGTGGGTTGATGACGATTAATAAATACTTATTTACAATGTGTTTTTTTTACATATTTATTTGCTAATATATAATCTGCCACAACCATGATTTCCGTTACACGGCTAAGTATAGTCAGCAGCCGCAAATACTACGCGAAATATTCAGTGGTCTAAGACTGTAAGAGAAAATATAGTGCGACATAAAATAGTAGAAATTAAATAAAATGGAACAAAAAAAAAACATACTGAATATTTGCCATATTTACCTCAATAGTTTTCTACAATTTCTTGTCGGACAATAAGACATGTAATTTTTAGCAAGTATTTTCCGTGGCTATTCCTACCGCCAACTGTACACGCATCTCTGATAAATGATAATGCTTGAACTACTAATATTTAGTCGCACGATCCATGTAATAACCTAATACCATCGAAAACACGCCTACTACAGTTGCCTCCAGAAACTCGCGAACTAAATTGACATGAGTTTGACAAATAAAATGATACCAGGAATAGCAAAGAAAAAATAGTCACGGGTATATGTCGATCAAATGATATCGATAAGTAGGTAAGTTATTGCACTTACTACCCGAGTCATAATTATAAAGGGGTCACAACCGATTTCGATTTATATGAATGTGACGAGAAAAGTGGTTGATTCGATTGTAAGGTCGTGATGTGACGTTACCGATCAAATCAGGAGGTGCGGATGCGAAACTGACATATTTCTATATAAAATATTACAATATTTTTATCCAATATCCTTGTCTCTATTACTTACTATAAAATTGCAGTTTTCGAAATACCAAGTAACATTTGTAAAATAACTTAAATTACTTAAAGATACATTTTAACTGACCGCGCAACAGTAACGCCGCTAGCGGTGAATTTTCGCTATATTCTCTAATTCAAACTTTTTTGAAAATATCGATATGAACAGCACTGGCCAAACTGTGGTATCATTTGTGCACATTGACCTGTCAATTTAGTTCGCGAGATTCTGGAGGCAACCTTAATACAAATTGGCTATTTTCATTAAATGTTTAATGGAAGGAATATATTAATAAACAGCAATTTAAATTTGAGCCACCATGTAACGGATTATCACTCGGGAGTTCCTAGATTGTAGTTTAGCAAATATGGCGCTATTCAAATAACAGTAACAGTAATCCTTGTTATATTATTAAACTACAAAGATGCTTTAAAGGACATCGATAACATCACTTTCACTTTCGTTAAATATGTGCCAAGAGGTGGGATATCTGCAATTGTTTGACCAGTTTGATACCCACAGCGCCATCTAGACTGCGCACCGGGCACTAGTGTTTGGTTCGTGCAAAATTGTTAACCGCATTGACAAACAAGAAAGTAGGTACAAGTTCAAAGTTTTCCAATGTCACGTAAGGTTGATATAATATATTTTGCATGGTGGTGTAGAATACGCCTGTTAGGTGTTATAGTGAAACGCTTTTGTCAAGAGAAGATATTTAAAAACTACGATGCTTTATGCTTTATTTAGATAGTTTAGATGATCTAAAAAGCACCTTTTGCTTAATGAGACTGCACATTGGACCAAGAAATTGGACTGGTGGAATATCACCCTAAGCTAAATAAATCTGTTATAATTATATAAACATATCAACCGCTTTATAAAAACCTATTTCTGTGGGTAAATAACTCGTATAATAAATTTAAATTAAAAAAAGCTTTAGTAATACAAAGACCCAAAAGTTCTACAACAACAACATAGCACCTAGGTACGAAATGGTAATGAATATCGAAATACAGACAACAGTTCAACGAGCATAAATACAATTAAGAACTAAATCTTAATACATATGCGTAATTTTAATTTAATTTAATTGGAATATTTTACAAGTCTGCATGCCACCCACAAGTGTTTGCTATGCCGCACTCTTACTTTATAGAGACTTTAAAGTACAGCACTCTTGTATCACGACTTTTCAGACAAATCAGCACATACATCAATACCATATCAATTGAAAAATTGACGTGGTGGAAAGACATGGTGATTAGGGAGTGCTCCCGGTACCGGTTTTCTATACAAACACAGTACCGGAACCGGGATATCCCGGTTCTCGCCATACGAACTCAGTACGGGAGCATTCCCTAATGGTGATAAAACAACTTCATATTTTGTAGCTGACTGTACAAGCAAATAAATGAATAGGGATATCTTAATTAAAACTATACGCGACCATTGTAAAGGTGGCCACTGACGAGCCTTCCAACAGTCCAAAATAGCGAGGCTGCAATCCAAAATCGGTCCGTGAATGTCAAAAACGTACAATGTTTAATATTAGGATGCCGTCCATTTGGATGAATCCATTGTAACGGCATCCATTTGGAAGGCTCGTCAGTGGCCTGCTTACGCGTTCATATGGCTAGTTTTTGTACAATTTGTTCTGAAACATGCTTACATGTGTGTCGTTTCATCCTTATGGTAAGTGACAATGTGGTACCTTTTGCTTGAAAACGTCAGATTTGGCCTCCGAAATGTCTATAGTAAGAATGAAGCGTTCGCATAATTGATTATTAAAGACAGTATTCAGCCTTTTATAAGGCAGAGGGAATATATTTCCCATCAGATTTGAACTTTATAATCTTTATATCAAAGTAATAGGGTTCAATTAGGGGTTTACGAGCACGATATAGAGTGATATTAATTCCCGGATAGCAAAATAAATGTCACCCATGTGACTTGTTCGTTCTTACCATTATTCAGAGTTATAAGAAAACTGGATGCAAGTAAAACTAACACGAATAATAGCAGAATTCATGTCGCGTGCCCGAAATAATACCTCTGTCATTACCAGTCATAAAGTGAATAATAGTTGTGGTCGAATGCGCAAGGAGTCGCGCTATTAGTTATGTTGGCCCCGCAAATGAACCAGCGACACAATTTATTACGATGACACAATTTCAGTGGTATTTGGGAGGCGATGGCTAAGACGGGCCATACTCGTGAATGGTTGCTGTTTGTGGACACCGATCTTTTGCTTACACGGACTACGACATGTTATACTTATAACGTCACGTATAACGTAACATATCTTACGTCATAAATGTGACAGTTAGGTAGGAAGTGCTGCCCACATACCTGGGTGCTACATAGGTAGTACCTATGTATAGTTCGACAAAAATCGTAGAAAATTATTGAGGGCAGCACTTCCTGCCTAACTGTCACATTTATGACGTAAAATGCTTAAACATGGCAACAATTTGGATTTTTTTTAGTTCCATTTCATTAGTTTCTACTATTTTATGTCGCCCTATAACTTTGATTTTGAATGGCATTAACGTGAGATACTTCATTCGGTTCTTGTACGGATGTCTGATTTAATTTCTTGACTATTAATTACTTATAAGAATTCCAGTCTTGGAGTGATAATTTGATGATCGTATTTTTAGTATATATCTTTTATCTCTGACACAGGCTGTATACCGCTCTAATAAAGTATGTAATATTTCATTGATTCCATATTTGTCATTGTATTTTGTAACTTTTGGTTATTTTTATTGTTTGTAAAAATTTTACATGACAAAAGAGCCCTTGTGGCCTATTTGATGAATAAATGTTTGAAGTTTATTTACAATTTTAGAGTGCCTCGATTCTACGTCATATTTTCTGACAACCCCACTTTTAGTTCTGATATTTTTGAATAAAAAAAAGATCTCACGTTTCGTAAGATAAATCGTCTTGCAGAAATAAGCTCAAAAAATCGCTAGTTATCACGACATTTTTCTATTAGTCTTATTTTATTACAATTTCACTATCTGGTTACTTCAATCTTTGACTGTATGCGCACCATTACACAGGCAGATCCAAAAATATGTGTACGTTTAGGCGCCAATGGCCGGGGGATAATATTCGAAATAAAATAGTATACATATTTTTGAAGTGACTTTGAGCGTTTCTTTTATTTTGGCCATTTTTATATATTGTGACCTTTTATGCCACTTTTATGTTATTTCTAGTCAGCATCGCGAGTCCTTTTCATCCTTATAGGAAAAAAAGTGACCTAAAATTTCCATACATTTTTCAAACTTTCCTTTTTGTTACCGCCATACAAAGTATATGGGAAAATGGTAACACAATAGGAAAAAACAGTCGGGGACATATTTTTATCCCATTAGGATCGAAAGAGCTCGCGATTCTTAGTAGAAATAACACAAAAGTGGAAAAAAATGTAACAATATATAAAAATGGTACAAAATAAAAGAAGCGCTCCTAAAATTGTTTAGACTAAGCCTTGGTGTTAGATTCACTGCGCCACGGCGGCGTTGGCGGCGATGGAGGGCGAGTTGATGGTCTCGCCGAGACTCTCCAGCAGCTCCTTGCGGTAGTCGTCGAAGTCGCCATCCACCTGTTACAATGTACAGTTTAAGTACTACAGTCATAGACTAGGAATCCTCTAGACCGAGTTTAAAGCAATTATTTCATGCAACCGATGAACGATGATGCCAAAAATGCGGTGGTGCGTGGGGCGAGGTGAGCGAAATCCCGTGCCGTGATTGGTCCGTTCAAAGACACGGACGTCACACAAAGACACTTTCGACTCGAACATGGAGTAAAATTACCGTATGCATGGCAGAGGGGGTTGCGCGACTATGCTCAGTATGGAGGATGTTTTGTCTGTGACTACAGTTTATGTACATCTAACTATGGCTATGTACTGTGGATTATTTGTTTAATTACTAATACCTAATTCGTGTTGAATCATCAGAGTATGATCAGCTAAAATTTTGCTGATGCCGTAACATTAGCAGTATATTCCTAATTCTTATAAAGCAGTGGTGGGCAAAGTACGGCCCGCGAATAGATTTTTCTCAAAAATAGACGGCAAAGTCGACTATGCCGTCTATGCCGTCTAAAAAATAGGTCGCGAAGCGCGTAGTTTATGGTCCGTCAAAAATTAAAAAGTTAAAAACATTGCAGTCTCGATTTTGGGACTGCAATGTTGCATACAAATTCCATTATTTGTCGAGTTCCAAACTTTTTAAAAGTTGAAATGGCCATATCAAATTAAGGCACAGGCCCATTAAACAGCCAAACAGATGATTAGTACCGCGACTATTTAGGTGTCTCAAATAGGTTGGCCTATTTTCGGCACAAAAATACACTTCTATTTTTTTATAAAAAAAATAAAACGGCGGCATGCGCTTTTTTCTGTGAAAATATATACGTAAGAACGTTGCTTTTGTAAAATATTTCTATGATATTAATATTTCTTGCACCATTTTTGAGAAAAGCACTATATATGACTCGGCTGGAAGGCTACTTGCTGGCTTCGGATTCAATTAAACGGACTCCCAAGGTCGTCCGTTTAAAACGAATCCTCAGCCTGCAAGTAGCTACTTCCGAGCCTCGACAATAATGTACTATTATCCGACCCGCTCCCAGTCCTATGAAATAATTAGTATATGGCATTGGCCCACGATTAACAGAAATCAAAATAAATTTTGGCTACAATTCTGGCCCTTCACTTAAATTTCCTAAGCTTTCTGGACTCCCACGAATAAAGTATGCCCACCACTGGTATAAAGGTAGAATGTCATCTTAGTAAAATACCGGGAATTGGGAACATAAGAGCTTTGATTGCGAGACAACGGTCACAACAAGCAAAAAATAAGCTGGCTATACTTTGAAACTTGTGTGTAATCGGTAAGGACATGCAACGTTTCGAGTTCAAATGTCCTACCCTACCAGCGGGAAAGGGTGAGTATAACAATTCTCAATTTTTTCACATTCAGGTATCTACCCGATCTACATCTGTAGAAGTGAATAAAATAGTTGCGTGGCCATGACGTCACAAGTAACAAAGCCATCAAAGTGTTAATGTATATGACCTCATTGATGGTCTGGTCCTCGATGACGTAGAGCGCGCAGTCCGTCTCCCTGATGAGCCGCTCGTCGTGGGACACGATCACCACGCCGCCCTTGTAGTTGTTGATGGCCTCCGCCAGCGCGTCTATGCTCTCGATGTCCAAGTTGTTCGTTGGCTCGTCCTGTGTCAAAAAAGTTACACTGTAAGGGCTGATTTAGACGGCGCGCGAACTCGCATGCGATTTTAGTTACATGGCGGACTGTTGATGACGTCCAATTCAATCGACCGATCAAAACCCGCAATAAATGAGCCCTTAGTTTTGTTTTCCAGCCCAATATCACCCTTCGTGCTTTCAGACAAGGTTCAAGATGACGCGTGGCGTTCATAAGGATATGACAAGTGCCTAATCAAATAGCTATAGTTGTTAGGGTTGATGTGATCCATATAAGCCTTGACTTAGCATTCAACCAATTTACCTACGGTGTCCGCACGACTTTCAAAGTGCGCTCTTCCAACCGCCATGGGTTTCTTGAAACTTATGTGTCAAACATTTTTAGCAAGGAAACTATCGTGAGGAAAGGAAGGTTCGAAGGTCCAAGAGTGAAGAGCTGGGGCTCATGTAAAGCAGCTTTCAACCTCTACATTAACCTCTAGATTTCCTCGAGGTTAGAATATGAGATTTATTTTTGGTCTAGTGTAACTTACGAGAATGACAACGTCGGGCGCCATATTGGTGAGCTCGGCCAACGCCACCCTGGCCTTCTGTCCGCCGCTGAGGTCCTTCATCTTGATGGTGTGCGCGTGGCTGGCGAGGCCGAAGGTGCCGAGCGCCTTGCGCGCCTTCTCGTACTGCAGACCGAACAGCCGCTGCAGGTACTCCGCGGGCGTCTCCTCCGCCGTCAGGTGCTCGCCGGAGTGCTGGTCGAACCTGCCTATCCGCTGCAAATCATATTTCAGATTCATTTAGTAGTAATAATCACTTTATTGCACACAACACAGGTTTACATAATATTTACAGAAATAAAGGTACAAAGGCGAACTTATCCCCCTGTAAGGGAATTTAATGTAGTGATTAAAATAACCTTTAGCAAATAATTACAAAACGGTATGCCATTATTACAGGTCTCCATCAGGAGTTTTTCGGGAGTATGCGTATGCGTAACATGCCTTACATAAAAATTATAATCACATAATATTTTGAAGATTTCCCTATTTTTCCAAAATTCCCCCTTCAGATCCTGACAAGATGACAATCACGATGGCTTGATAAGTGTCTATAGTTCGTTCTTTTTAGCCTCGGAAAAAAGGTACACAATCTTGATGTGTCTTTTAATTGAAAAACGCGTTTTAAAAATAAGTTACGGCAATAATGTAACAATTATGAATCAACAACAATTATAAACTTTCTTTGATATTATGAATGTATTACGTTCATTTAGATTCTTCTGCTTTCATAAGTAATAGTTAATGATTTTTTAATAGCGTTTTCAATTAAA